>NC_136057.1:358227323-358827323 GCF_964261635.1 Lissotriton helveticus | reverse complement strand
CACTCACGAGAATGCTCACTGCCCGTCTTTCTGCAGTCTCCAGTATCCGATGCAAGGAGCCTTGGGGGACGCGTTTCAGTTGAGTTGGGGCTCGCAACTCCTTTACGCGTTTCCTCCCATACCCTTGATTCCTCGGGTTCTGAGGAAGATTCGCCAAGACCGGGCCCAAGTCATATTGATCGCCCCAGATTGGCCAAGAAGGGTGTGGTACACAGACCTTCTCCACCTCTCCTCTCACCCGCCGCTCCGTCTCCCTCACAGGGCAGATCTCCTCTATCAGATGGAGGGGCAGGTTCTACAGACCCACCTCCAGACATTACACCTTCATGCCTGGAGATTGAACGGGGCAACTTGAGTTCTTTTTCTCTCCCTCACGATGTGGTGGATGTCATTCTTTCTTCCAGGCGTGACTCCACTAAGTCCATTTATTCGTATAGGTGGTCTAAATTTGTCTCTTGGTGCAGGGAGAGGGATGTTGACCCTTTGAAGGCTCATTTGTCTGACATTTTACAGTTTGCTCTTTCTCTGGCGCAGCAAGGATTTGCTGTTGCCACGGTCAAGGGGTATCTTTCAGCCTTATCGGCATTCCTCTGTTTGCCGGATCAACCCTCTCTTTTTAAGTCTCCAGTGGTTTTAAGATTTTTGAAGGGACTCACTAATAGATTCCCTCCTACTCCTTTTGTTGTTCCTCATTGGGATTTGAATCTTGTGTTGACCTTTTTGATGGGTTCCCCCTTCGAACCCTTACACAAGTGTCCCTTGAGGCTTTTGTCTTTCAAGACGGTCTTCTTAGTAGCAATCACCTCGGCAAGGAGGGTGAGTGAGCTTCAGGCTCTTAGTTCCAAACCCCCATTCCTGACCATTCATGCTGAAAGACTGGTTCTTAGGACCAGGGCTGCTTTTCTGCCTAAGGTGGTAACTCCCTTCCATCTAGGACAATCCATTACCCTTCCTACCTTCTATCCTCCCCCTCACCCTTCTAAGGAGGAAGAGAGACTGCACCGTCTGGACCCTAAGAGGGCGGTGTCTTTCTATCTGGACAGGACTAAAGACTTCCGGATGGACGACCAGCTGTTTGTTGGTTTTGCTGGCTGTCGGAAGGGCAGAGCGGTGCACAAGCGCACACTTTCCAGGTGGATAATCCTGTGCATCAAGATTTGCTACTCTTTGGCGGGTAAGGACCCTCCTGAGGGTATTAGAGCACATTCAACTAGAGCAAAGTCTGCAACATCTGCTTTGTCTAGGGGGGTACCTGTTGAGGACATTTGCAGAGCCGCGACTTGGGCCTCCCTCCACACTTTCGCGAAGCATTACTGCTTGGATACCGAGGTGAGGAGGGACGGCCACTTCGCGCGCTCTGTCCTCCAAGATTTCCTGGTATAGCAGAGTGGGCACCCTCCTCCGGGAGTGGGGACTGCAGTGGGACTCTATTCACAAGGTGAGGAATCCACACGGCAGATGTATCTATCAGAAGAACAAGTTACTTACCTTCGGTAACGCTTTTTCTGGTAGATACAATATCTGCCTGTGGATTCCTCACATGCCCACCCGCCTCCCCGTTGTACACTCTGTTATACCTGGTTTTTATGTGTATATTGTTCTGCTATTGTGCTATTTCTGCTGCACACTTTGTGTGCGATTTTTGCTTTGTTTGTACTGTGTACATTGCATATTTGCGTATTTGCTGTCGTTGGTCCGTCCGTGTGCCTCGAAGGCACGGAAAAAAGGGCGGAACTGACGTCATCACGCCGGCGTGGGCCTAATAAGGAGTCGGTGACGTCAGGCGGAGTCACGCGCGAGGTCGTACTCCTGTGACGTCGTCCACGTCGGCGTGCTACGAAGAAAATTTCCGAACGTTGCTGACGCAAGGGGGATATTCACAAGGTGAGGAATCCACAGGCAGATATTGTATCTACCAGAAAAAGCGTTACCGAAGGTAAGTAACTTGTTCTTTACTATAATTGGTCTGGCAGCTTATGTCATTTCATTGCATATTCATGCTAATGCGCTGCTATTTTGTCTTGCGGCCAGCTATTAATGCTTACTATTCTATTCAAGCATGTGAATCTATGAAAGACCCCCCCCAATACTGGAGAAGAACAATTGTTACTTTCCTGTAAACGATAGTCCTCCAGTATTGGTGTCTTTCATAGATTCACATGCGACTCACCCACCTCCCCTCAGAGGCTCGCTTCTCCTCCTAGACTCTTTTGTCAGTCTTGTGCTACGAAAATCTGAGGGCCTGAGCCTCTGAGGAGAAAGTTCTAGAGGGGTGCTGGCACCTGATTGGCTGTAGTTTGGACTAACATAATGACATGGATATGCTGGAAAGGTTTTCTTGTCTTCTATGTATTCCTAGGTGTTAATGCTAACCTTAGTACTTATAAGTATTTATGGTTTTGGAATGTATGTAATTATGTTTTTATATACATATATTATTGGTTTATTGCCATTTTATTTACCGTGGGGCTCCCACTTCGACGACTGGGAATATTAAAACATGTGAATCTAGGAAAGACACCAATACTGGAGAACCACCGTTTACAGGTAAGTAACAATTGTTCATATAGCATAAAACCTAAGACGATAAAACAATGAAGGGTAGTGCTAATGATCAGGATTATGAATCCGAAACCGGTCCCAGGATGCTTGTTTCCGGTCCAGGGAATACATGGCTTGGCAGTTCGGGCTGGACTGTTCCCATGAGGCACAGGGTCAGACTGATTTGCATATGGCCATGTCTGAACTGGGGTGGCTGAGTGGGCTAAAGAATGGTGATGGATTAAACCCAGATCAGTTGACTGGGGGTGAGTGTTTGATTTGCTCAAACGCTCCGTCCATCATCCCCTTTTGTATCGCTTTGTTCGCCCTAAGTGTGGCAGGGTATGCTCAGACGTGAGTCCCTTGCTCACTTGGCCACTGGATTCAAGATAGCCTGGCTGATGAGGATTATGAATCCGAAACCGGTTCCAGGATGCTTGTTTCCGCTCCAGGGAAGACATGGCTTGGCAGTTCGGGCTGAACTGTTCCCATGAGGCACAGGGTCAGACTGATTTGCATATGGCCATGTCTGAACTGGGGTGGCTGAGTGGGCTAAAGAATGGTGATGGATTAAACCCAGATCAGTTGACTGGGGGTGAGTGTTTGATTTGCTCAAACGCTCCGTCCATCATCCCCTTTTGTATCGCTAGTGCTAAAAGGGATACAGAGAAATCCTTGCTCATAAGTTTCAAGTGAAAGGTAAACTGGGAATCACTTTCAGCGAATCAGGGTGGAAAGCATTGTCATTATCAGAAAGTCCCCAATTTAAATTAATAAATTTTTTAGTTTCTCCATGTAAGGTTTTGTTATGTTCTACTTAGACAGGGTCCGCTATGCTGAGGCTGTGAATGTTCTTATGACATAGCAACAGTCTATGATAAAATCAATGTATTCTGCATTTGAATGTGCCAGTTGAGCTGTTGTCTGTGCCTGGCCTAACTGCGTATAGGGTTACGTGTCTGATGAAATAAACAACTTCATTGTTTCATGGTCGAGAGATTCACATCTGTAATTACAACAATTTTGGCAACACGGAAGGGTTAGTTGTACAATCCCCAATGTTTACTTTGATAGTAACTAACAATATATTCAACAGCATTGAACATATAGCTTTATTGTTATTCCACAGTGGTGGACGTCAACCACTCCAGATTAGCTACATTCTTTTTTTATGTTCTTTACTTTGATGTAAGGTGATGTATGAGGACTCTTTAAGCAACAAATATTCAGTGGCTGGCCCTTGAGTAGAGTTCACTTTCTAATGTCAGCCCTCTATAGAACATCTTTATTTCTTCCTTGATGCCTTGTTCTGGGGATATATTGTCTTTAGGGCTTATGTTTTGCTTCAGGGGAGTTTAAAGGCTAAGCCTCTACTGTCTTGTAAATGGGCAAGGAATTTGCCTTTGTCCCTGCACCCAACACAGACCCCCATGCGATCCTTCTCCACCACCAAATAGCTTATGCTGATTTGACCACACACTCATACTGTTTCTACAGCCTCTCCCGTTTATAGCCCAACCTCTTTCTGTCTCCTCCCCTGTTCCTTTACTGTTTAGTCCTGATTGTATTATAGATTTCCCTTCTAGTTTGTCCTATTACAGGGAATGTCAATTCTTGAAACTTCTGCTGATGGCTTTCTGTAGTAGGGGGATCTCTGTGTATAGTCATAACCTAGTGAATAGTCCCGCCCATGTGCGTGGACCCCGGAGCAATCAAAAATAACCTCTTAAGTTGTCAAAAAAATGCAGACCTGCACAGACACTTTAGAGAGAATTTCAAGACAGATAATGCGGCAAACAAAAAAAACACAAACAGCACAGCCTGTCCAGCTTTCTCCTCAGAGAAAAACTTTCCTTTTCCCAGCAAAAGCCTCTGGAATGATAGAGAGGAAGGAGTGGACAGACAAGCCCCATAGGCTGCCATTATGTGGCTCAGAACAGGATACTGTGCCTTTAAGAGAACCTTCCAGAACTTTCCCAGTATCCCAGAATGCACAGCAGGTCCCTTTTACTTTCAGTTCTTTTTTCCGGCTCCTGCTAGCAGGACCCTGGAGCATTGAGCTCTTCCTTTTTAGGGTTTATTAGTGATTTTTTCACTTTTTCAAGTGCTTGAGTGCTTTCATTTGAAGTACTTTGGTGTTTTCTTCCTGGTGTGTGTCTCTGAGCACCCTTTTATTTGTGAAAATGCCTGCTTTGTTTGACAAATGCCCAGAGTGTTCAAGGAAGAAGTCTAAGTCTGATCCACATGAGGTGTACCTCATCTGCCTTCCCTCTTCTCATGTCCCTGAGGAGTGTGACATTTGCCAGGGCTTCTCTTCCAGGACCCTGAGAGAGCGAATGAAGATCAGGCTCCAAGGCCTGGAAGAAAGAAGACTGAAGGCACAAGGTGGGTCTGGGCATCAATCTGCCCATGCTGAGGCCTCTGTGGGGCTCCCCAGGGGCAGAAAGACCAGCAAGCGTTCCCATGCTCCGCCTGCGTCGATAGCGTCGACGACAGCGTCGAGAGGGATGGCAGCAGTCTGTTCCCCGTCTCCCCAGGGCTCTGGGTCGAAGCGTCGTCTATGTTCGACATCGAGGGGACTGACCAGGCCGCCGTCTAGCTCGCCATCGCCTGAGTCCTCGCCGTCATCGGCGTCTTCGAGTCATCGACGTGGAGAGAGTTCGGCCAGGCGTCGGCGCTTGCCGTCGAGGCGACACCGCTGTTCGCCGTCGGCGAAGAGGATGAGGTCGGCGTCTAGGGGATCCTCGGCGTCGAGGAGGACGTCAAGGACTCGCAGGCGTTCGGCATCGAAGAGAAGCTCGAAGTCGAGGATGAGACGGTCGACGTCGAGGAGGAGACGTTTGACGTCGTTTACCGTTGCGGAGGAGGCGTTTGACGCCCAGGCGAGGCTCACTGTCGAGACGACTATGCCAGTCGACGTCGAGGCGGCGTTCCTCGACGTCGAGACGATGTTCTTCAACGCCAAGGAAGCGCAGAAGGAGTTCTGGTGCCAGAGATTCCTCTGGGTCCGCTGGGGCGCGCCGGCGACGTTCGCCGATAGGAGACACGGCCTTCCATCGCCACCACCTAAGAAGAAGAGGGAGTCACAGGGATCTGTGTACTGCGAGTTATATACACCTCCTAAGCCGAAGTCGACTACACCTCCTCCTCCATTGCCCAAGGAAGCTCTGCCGCGGACTCAAGCTCTGCCTCCGCTTCCACCTCTGCCTCCTCCTCATTCTCAGCCTCTGCATCCTCCTTCTAAACCGCCTGTTCCGCCGAGGTCGGTTTCACTGCCACGGTACCCGACGCCGCCTAAGGGGACTCCTCAGCCGAAGCTCCCGGTCAGGCCGCAGTCACCTGCTCCTGTAAGACCTGTGGAGCGTCCGAAGCCGAGGAGATCACGCTCCGGCCGGAGGGTGAGGTCGCGGAGTCGTCATCAACAAGATCAAGGCGACGCCACAGGAGGCGCAGTTCCAGATCCCACCCGGGTTCTTCTAGGACCAGGGACTACTCGCCGACTTTGTCGGAATCCCCGGGGACAAGGGTGTCGCCGGTGGACGACGTTGTCGCATTCCAAGAGGTTCTACTGAGGGGTGCGGCTAAGCTGGGCATCTCAGTGACGGTGCCCACGACGTCCGTGATTTTCGAGACGCTACATAAAAAGCACCTGTCTCGTCCATTGCTGCCTCTAGTACCAGGATTGGTAGAGCCCGCCAAGGAGTTGTTTCTCACTCCGGCTGTGAGGAAGACGGCTCCCTCCAGGCTTCTTAAGAAGTACCGGGCTCCAGATTCTGACCCGGCTTTTCTCAGGATGGATCCGGCACCGGACTCAGTCATAGTGACGGCGGCTAGGAAACCGCATGCCACCACCCCGTCATCTACGGTACCTCTTGATAAGGAGAGCCGCTGGTTAGACTCTGCGGGAAGGAAGGTCTGTGGGACGGCATCTACTGCAATGAAGGCTGCAAGTGCCGCGGCTTTGCTAGGGCGATATGATCGGGCCCTATGGGAGTCCCCCCAGCAATTCGCTGAGCTCCTTCCTAGAGAGAAGACTTTCAAGAGATTCTGAACGAGGGGATGTTGGTGTCAAAACAACTCATCAGCGTGGCTGCTGATGAGTCTCTTCTGGCGGCGCATGGGTACTGCCATGGTGTCAACCAACGGCGCCACGCCTGGCTTCGCCTTACATCGCTCAAGCCAGAGGCTCAACAACGGGTGGCCAACCTGCCTTTCTCGGGGGAGACCCTGTTTGGCAAGCATGCGGACGATGAGATGGCCTGCATGAAAGCGGAAGCAGAGACCCTGACGGCTGTCGGGTTGGAGAAGCCCAAGGAGAAGAAGACCTACCGCCCGTTCCAGAGACGGTTCAGGGCACAAGGCAGGGGGCGAGGGCAGGCATCGGGACAGCAGCAACAGCAGCAGCAGCAGTTCCAGAGGCCCTTCCAGAAGCACCAGAAGGGCTGAGGCAGGCAACAGCCCGCAGCGGCGAACAAAGACCCGGCTGGGTCTAGGCCCTGAGCGGTTACTTCCCCTGCATCCGTTACCCACTCCGGTGGGGGGGGAAGCGTTCAATTGTTTCTGGCAGAGTGGAGAAAAATTACTCCGGACAAGTGAGTGCTGAATATTGTTTGCAATGGATACAGTCTTCGGTTCACCAGCCCGCCTCCAGCAATTCCACCGGTCAGCTCGCAGTTTAAGCTGCGCGAGCTCCAGGCGGAGGCCGATACTCTGTTAAGGAAAAGGGCGATAGAAGACGTACCTCTGTCTCAAAGGGGAAGAGGTCTGTACTCGAGGTTTTTTCTGGTTCGCAAGAAGGACAAGAACGAGTTCAGGCCCATTCTGGATTTGCGACAAGCAAACAAGTGGATTCGCAGAGAGAAATTTCGCATGCTGTCGCATCAGATTTATCCTCAGCTGCAACAGGGAGACTGGCTGTGTACTATAGACCTACAGGATGTGTACTTCCATGTGCCCATTGCACACAAACACAGGAAGTTCCTGCGATTCCAAGTCAGCGCCAATCATTATCAGTACACAGTACTGCCATTCGGGCTGAAGTCTGCGCCCAGGACATTCTCGAAGTGCATGGCAGTGGTAGCGGCACACCTGAGGAAGAACAAGGTGTTTGTCTGCCCGTACCTAGACGATTGGTTGATCAAGGCCTACTCCTTCTCGGAAGCTCAAGCGCACTTCCAGAAGGCGTGCGTTCTCTTGAACAGGCTGGGGTTGCACATCAACATGTCCAAGTCGGTCCCGACTCCGGTCCAGTGCATACAGTACTTGGGAGCCTCCATCAATACGCTGTCAGCAAGCATGTCTCCTACGGAGGAGAGACGATTATCACTCCTTTGGAAGGCTCAGGCTCTTATTACCACTCAATCTACAACAGTGAGGACGGTGTCTTCTCTACTGGGGTCGATGGCCTCTTGTATCTTCCTCACGCCACATGCACGGCTGCACTTGAGACCATTGCAGGAGTGCTTGGAAGGTCAGTGGGATCAGAGGACGGGGTCTTGGGGCGAGAAGATACGACTGTCTCTGCATGCTCTTCAGTCTCTGAAGTGGTGGTGTTCAGCAGAGAATCTCCTCAGAGGGGTTCCCTTCCACAAGGACATTCCCACACAGACTATCGTGACGGATGCGTCTCTCCACGGCTGGGGGGCGCACTCCGGAGACTTACAGATACAAGGAACGTGGTCCTCGACGGAGTCCACGTATCACATCAATTTCCTGGAACTCAGAGCTGTTCACTTGGCACTGAAGGCCTTTTATCCGTCCTTCCAGACCAACTCTCTGCTTGTTCAGACGGACAATACGACCACGATGTATTACCTCAACAAGCAGGGGGGCTCGAGATCACGCACTCTGTCTCAGGAGGCGCAGGCGATCTGGCACTGGCTTCTAGCCAGAGGACTGACGAGAACGGCTACCCATCTGCCAGGTGTGCAGAATGTTCAGGCGGACGCACTGAGCAGACTGATTCAGGAAAACCACGAATGGGTCATAAATGACGACGTACTAGGAAAAGTCTTCGCAAGGTGGGGGACTCCAGACGTAGATCTGTTCGCCACCGCCGAAAACAGCTAATGCCGAGACTTCGCCTCCAGGTACTACCAGCAGGGGACGCTGGGGAATGCGCTATGGATCAACTGGTCAAACAGATTTCTGTACGCTTTTCCACCCATTCCCCTGATTCCGGCGGTGCTCATCAAGCTGTCCCTGTCCAGGGCGCGGATGATCCGGATTGCCCCGGAAGGGCCCAGACAGTGGTGGTTCACGGACCTGTTTCACCGGTCTCTCCTTCCTCACATACGGCTGCCGTGCCGGCCAGACCTTCTCACGAAGTTCGGGGGGCAGATGGTGCACCCCAACCTCTTGTCTTTGAGTTTGGCGGCATGGCTCCTGAGATAGTGCAATATGGCCATTTGAATCTACCAGAAGATTGTATGGACATACTGGAGGAGGCTAAGCGACCTTCCACTAGGACTTCCTATGCTTACAAGTGGAAGAGATTCTGCATCTGGTGCAAGTCCAAGAACTATGATCCAACGACGTGTAAGGAATATGTCATCCTTCCGTATCTTCTACATTTGGCGCAGTCTGGCCTTAATGTCCATTCCATTAAGGTTCATCTCGCTGCGCTGACTGCCTACAGGAAATGCACTTCACAGACTTCCTTTTTCCAGATCCCTGTGATCAAGGATTTTCTGGAAGGCTTGAAGAAAGTGTTCCCTCCTGTCCGGCTTCCTTCGCCTTCATGGGAATTGAATGTGGTGCTGTCCAGATTGATGAAGGAGCCTTTTGAGCCTATTCATAAGGCTTCGTTGCAGCACCTGTCCTAGAAGGCGGCGTTCCTCGTGGCCATTACATCGGCCCGCAGAGTGAGTGAAATTCAGGCGTTGTGTTGCCAAGAACCTTATACTGTATTTCGTGCTGCTAAGGTTGTTATGCATACTCCCCCTAAATTTTTTCCCAAGGTTATCTCGGATTTCCATGTTAACCAGACCATAACGTTACCTACGTTTTTTCAGAATCCTTCATCTCCAGCTGAAAGGTCTCTGCATTCCCTGGATGTTAGGAGGGTATTGAAATTTTATCTGGATAAAACCAAAGATATTCGTAGGTCAGACCAATTGTTTATCAATTATGGATCAGTCAGGACCGGTCTTGCGACCTCGAAACAGTCCATCTCTAGGTGGATTGTGTCCTGTATACAATTGTGTTACCAGAAGGCTAATAAGACCTTAGGGGGTAAACCTAAGGCTCATTCCACCAGGGGCAAAGCTGCCACGACTGCTTTGCTTCGTAATGTTCCTATTGCGGAAATCTGCAAGACGGCCACTTGGAAGTCGGTCCATACCTTTGCTAAGCATTACTGCCTGGACACTGATGCCAGGACAGACGCTCAGGTTGGGCTGGCTTCGCTGCGAAATCTGTTCGCACAGTAGTGGTGTTATTTCTCTTCTCTCCACCGCCACTTTGGTGTGGGGATGGGCTTGCCATTCTATTCACTAGATTATGACTATACACAGAGATCCCCTACTACAGAAGGAGTAGTTTCTGTCCTGTAACTCCAGTTCTGTAGTAGGGGTATCTCTGTTATAGTCATAAGCGCCCGCCCTCCTCCCCGGTGGAGAAAGATATTCATGTAAGGAATGCTACAGGTCTGGCCTGTTACGCCGTCAAAAAGAACTGAAAGTAAAAGGGACCTGCTGTGCATTCTGAGATACTGAGAAAGTTCTGGAAGGTTCTCTTAAAGGCACAGTATCCTGTTCTGAGCCACATAATGGCAGCCTATGGGGCTTGTCTGTCCACTCCTTCCTCTCTATCATTCCAGAGGCTTTTGCTGGGAAAAGCTGGACAGGCTGTGCTGTTTGTGGTTTTTTTGCTGGTGGAATTTCTAGTTGAAGTACTGGACAGTGTAGCCTGTGGATATAGGCTGCATTATCTGTCTTTAAATTCTCTCTTAAGTGTCTGTGCAGGTCTGCATTTTTTTGACAACTTATGAGATTATTTTTGATTGCTCCGGGGTCCACGCACATGGGCGGGACTATTCACTAGATTATGACTATAACAGAGATACCCCTACTACAGAACTGGAGTTACAGGACAGAAACTACTCCTTCTCCATGATCACTTGGTACAGAGGGTTCCATGCTGTGTTCCCCTTTGGAGATACTGTGCACCCAGGAGATGCAGCCCCCTACTGTACATACAGCCATGTTATGTTATGTTATGTTATTTATATTTTTATAGCGCACAGCTGCCCCAGCAAAGGGGCGTCCTGGCGCTTTGACAGACACTATAACATAACACACAAAAGAAAGGGAAATTAACCAGACAAGGGAAACAGGAAAGTTTTAATCGCCTGCCTGAAGGCGAGCAAGTCTTCAAGAGCTCGAATATGTACCGGAAGCGAATTCCATAAACCTGCCGCGAGCACCCTAAAGGAGCGGCCACCCATTCTGCTCAATTTGAAGCGTGGACAAGCAGCCAGGTGAAGCCCCTCCGATCTCAAGGATCTTGTAGGAGTATAGGGCGTGAGTAGGTTGGCGAGTGCCGGCGGCGAAGAAAATTTCAAAATTTTAAAGGCCAGGCACAGCGCTTTGAACTTAATTCGCTGTCTGACCGGGAGCCAATGTAAGGCCGTGATGGTTCCAGACACTGAGCAATGTCTGGGAAGGCCCACAATGGCCCGTGCCGCGGCGTTTTGTACTCTTTGGAGCCTAGAGGCCTCCGCTTGATTCACCCCTAGCATCAGCGAGCTGCCGTAGTCCAGCCGAGATAGTATTGAGGCCTGGACCACAAGCTGTCTGGTAGGGGGATCAAAATACTTTAAAACTGGCCTTATTCCCCGCAAAATGCCGTAGCACATGGCAGCCACCTTCTTGGTGTGGTCTCTGAAGGTGAGCGCGGAATCCATCCAAATGCCTAAATTTCTCACTCCAGAAGCTGGAATAGGCGTGACACCCAACTCTGATGGCCACCATTGGTTACCCCATAGCTCAGCGTGCTTCCCTAATACCAACACCTCCGTTTTGGTGGCATTCAACTGAAGGCAGTTGGTACGAAGCCAGCTTGCCACTGCCACAAGACCCGCTCGGAATCTGGGGGCCTCCACCTCAGGGTCTCCACTAAGTGTCACCGCTAGCTGTGTGTCGTCCGCGTATGAGGCCATCGTAAGACCCCACTGTTTGACGACACCAGCCAACGGTTTCACATAGAGGTTGAACATTGTGGGGCTCAACGAGGATCCCTGTGGTACCCCCAAATCCAGGGGATAGGTGGCGGATTGGCCAGGTGGTATAGCCACTTTAAAGGAACGATCCGAAAGAAAGGACCGAAACCACTGGAGCGCGATATCAGTCACTCCCGCCTCCTGTAAGCGTTGGATCAGTATCGAAGGCAGCGCTTAAATCTAATAGTAAACACTTTAACCACTTTTTTTAAACACTTTTAGAACACTTTAAAGTGTGGTCTGTCGCAGGGTAACTTAAAAATGTAGAAAAGACAGGCTAATCTTTGGCAATGCAATAACAGTTCTTTACAGTCGTGACAGATCGACTTTCTTCACACAAGCGAGCAGCCGGTCTCAATTTGCTGCTTTACAGACAGCTATTTTTATACAAAGTTGAACGGGGGATGGGGTTACAAATGTTTTTTGTTTTTAAAAAACATGGTACTAGACTATTAAACATCGGTACACTTAAATTACAAAAAGACTTGTGTCCACCTGTGACCCTTGACTTTAACCTAATTTACTAGACACCCTTTCTTGCACTTTCTAACCATGCTTAAAAAACAAATATATTCTTCTACATTTGAATGCATGTGTATTTGGGTTAAAGGCATACTCATTTGTGTGCTTTAATTGTGCACCTAGGACCTCTTATCAGATTCTTTGTGTTCTTGGCTAATTCGATCTTCTGCTCCTAATGTCTAATCGTCTTCCCAATCTATTGAAAGCACAGAATATGTGCCAGTGTGCTAAGGCTATAAATTCCTTTGAGCTTCCTAAACTCGAGTTTTCTTCTAACTATGACCTTACAGTTCATGCACTCTGTTCTCAAGTAAACTCTTCACCTCTTTTCCATCAGTTTGAGTTTGTGGCCTTCACCATCCTCTTACCATGTTTAGCTGTGTATTGCTGTCTGCTGTGGTGCTATGTTTTCACATTCTCCATGAATGGTGTCAGTGTTGCCTTTTTGTATGACACGCATAACACACTTTCCACACAATGTGCAGGACTCAAAAGCTGTCTAAGAATCACTGGTGAATGTCATAGATTTCTTTGGTACCTTAGTGCACCCTAGAGTCAGAAGGGATAACCACAAACTGGTATGAAATTAATAAAACCTGATTCTCTTTTTAACACAAACTTACCACTACACCACTGTTCCCACAAAATCAGTTCAATCGTAAGGTGAAAAATAAACATAACAATTGCATTAAAGTGCTTAATAGTGATGGGACAAGAAGTTAAAATCAACTCAAACCCAGTCCTGTAGTATTTAAGTAGGAAATTAATTAGTAAGGGCATGTGGGACATAAAGTGTACACCAAGAGGTTCCAACAACTCTAGAACTGTATGTGAGACTTAATTATTATCCTGCAAGATATAGTAATGTCAGAATCTTGATTTGGACAAGTTCTGTAAAATTGTGGGGGGGTTTTAAACTACGCTTCAAAGGTACTTTACTTTTAAGAGTTTCTTTTTTTTATTTATATTTTTACTTCAATTGTTCACTCTAGAGTACACGATGATGGCTGACAATTTGGAGAGAGTTTTTCAAAAGGCCTTGCAGAAGCACTTCCCGGGGGATGATGGTGACACAGATGATGAATTCTGGATCAGAGAGGATGTAAAGGAGAAACGCGAGAAGAGAAGAAGCCGTTCTATGCGTGGTAGTTCTGGAAGCTGGAGCAAATCCAAGGAAGAGGCACGTTGGAAACACCCCTCTGAGATTGGGAAACCCCAACGAAGTCCACCCACAGATTCTCCAAGCAGCAACATGACTCGCCCGCAGATAAAGGAACCTTCACATGAACAACGGTTTACTCATCCCCCATTTTATGGAGGAATGCCCAACCAAGCATTGCAACCAGGACAAATGGTATGTCATGTCTAATTCCATTCATATGTATCATATACAGTACTTGTCAGCGTGATGGCCCAGCTCAACTAATTTTTGTCATACGGTAACAGAGTACAGTTTAATGCGTAGGAGTGTGCTGGACTTAGTGTGTTGCTGCTTATGAGAAAAAATGTTTTACACAGTGAATCTTTTCTGGATTCACATGCTGTACATTATTCCGCCATCTAGTGGTTGGGTCCGAAATTCTCCTTAGTCTTTTGTCCTTTTTGTTTTTTACTCTTTCTGGACATCGACTCACATCAATTTGGTGTCCCCTTGTGATGTTGTTGTGCTTCTTCTGGAATCTTCGATTCTTTTTTTCCGCCATTGGGTCTGGATGCATGCTGAGGAGTCTCCAACACTTAGTAGCAGTTAACTGAAGATCGTGAGAAGTTCACCGAAAAAGTCAACTGAAGTTAAGGAAAACATCTAAAGAAGGGGGAGATTTTGAGAGGAGGCGATTAATTTCCTCAACTGGATGGAGAATGCTCGTGCGGGGTCCTCCCTGTACGGAGTAATGGAGAAAACACCTTTCAAAAACTACCACCGCAAATTTGCACAGAAAGACAAACCGCAAGGACTGCATCACCTGTTCCGTGTTCACACTGAAGAGGTTAAGAGCGAGGCAGAGGCGAGCCCAGCACTCCATCCAGTCTGTCACTCATGTTACTGTAACGAAGCACATCACCTAAATTACCTAGAAGGTTTCTTTTCCTGCCCATATTGCAGGTATCAGAGCATAAATCCTGTTGTGGCAGCACCAAAATAAGATTACACAAAAGGGTTGTATAAACTTAGCACTGACACAAATAAATGAAACTCCAAGAAATCAGCTGATCTGACTCTGAACCCTGAGTGCAAACTAACTCCCTCCACCCCCAGACAAAGCTGGAAAGGCTTCCTGGGAAATGTGAGATCACTCCCTAAACATGCGACTGAAATCTGGGACCTCCTTAGCTCAAACACCTGATGTAGATTTTTTAACTGAGACATGGCTTAAACCTACCAGCACCCCTGCCATCACCATCGCTATATCAGAAGGTTATAGGATCCAAATACTTGACAGGCAGATCAAAATAGGAGGAGGGATAGCCATCATCCATAATGATAAAGTGAAAATTACAACCCTAGAACAACGTAGCAATGAGAAGGTCGAAATACTGATTTTTAGGATGGATCTTACGTCACAAAATAGCTGGAAAGGGGCACTGATATACCGCCCACCAGGCCCCAAAGCTGATTTTTCTCTCCAACTCATGGAGTTGATAGTTCCGTATGTGATCTCCTCCAGCAACTTTATATTGCTGGGAGACTTCAATATACACTGTGAATGCCTTGATAAGGCAGAAATATCATCTTTCTTAGGTGACCTATCTACACTGAACCTCCCAAAAATTAATGATGGTCCAACCCATACAGCAGGGCACACTCTTGACATAATTTTCTCTAACTCACCTCTCCTCAAATGTCAATTTGAATTGACGTCAGTCACAAAACACTTTCTACTAACAGGGAGAAAAAAGACAAAAAAACACCAACTCCTAAACCTAACACCAGTAGAAGGCAGAATAAAAAACTTCCTTTGGGAGTGGAGGAAGATGACTTCAGAAAAATTGATCCTAAACATAATACAATATGGATATTGCATAGAACTAGACAAGACCCTTCCATGCAAGGGACCCAGAAAAAATGTTTATTTAAAGTAGGGAACATCGCTTCTACTAAAATAAAAAGAAAAAATTATGGCATAGAACCAGTACCAATAACAGCAATCAACAAAGGAAACTACTCAACGTATTTTCTGATCCCAAAGGTAGATGAAACACTACAGCCAATTCCAGACCTGAGGTTTCTAATTCTTTTTTATAAAAACTCAAATTTAAGAAGACCACTCTGCAGGAGGTAATACCAAAACTGCAGATAGGTGGCTTTTAAGTCTATTGTTGCCAGGAAATCCCCTATTTGCCCATCCCAATGAATGCAGGTCACAGAAAATACCCCAGAGTTGTGATAGACAAAAAAACACTAGCAGTTCAAGTTACTAGCCTTCGGAATCAAATCCACATGAATAGTATTCAAAGTGTCTAGCTACTACTGTGACAAGCCATAACTGTTTATCCCTACCTAAACGACTGGCTGGTAAGGCAAATTCACGCAAAAACTGCGAAGAGCACATAAGCAAGTAATGAGAACTCTACACAGGCTGAGATTTTTGCTAAACATAGAGAAGTCATTTCCACAACCCTAACAAGTGAAAATGTTTCTGTGGGCAAGGTTTGATTCTGCCCAAGGGGGTGTGTCCCAGCGAGAAGATAACATAATCACTGGTGAAGGAAACACACCTGTACCGAAGGGGCAAGCTCTGACAGTGAGGACAGTGGAGAAGTTACCAGGAATGATGGCTTTTCAGCCTCCCTTTGATTCAAAATGCAAGACTCCACAGTAGACCAAATCAGGAATGGTTGTAAGATCAATGGTCACAGGCAACCGGGAGTTAGGAGTTTGGAAGATCTAGTGGTTGTTACATAAAAGATAAGGGAGGAGATAGCATGGCGGAGCAGATCACATATAACACAAGGAGGAACATTTGCTCCACTAACTCCTACAGTGACCATTGCAACAGACGCCTCTCATATGGGATGGGGAGCTCACATGAACAATCTCAAGGTGTGGGGCGTCTGAAAGGAACAAGAAGCTGTTCAGCATATCAACATTGTAGAACTAAAAACAGTATTCCTAGCCTTAAAAGCCTGTTAGAAAGAGTTGTGGTTGAATACAACATTGATCCAAACAGACAATACAACCACCATGTTCTACATCAACAAAGGAGGTGGGGGTTGACTACATTCAAAATAAGCAGAAGAGCTGTGAAAATAGTTGATTCACAGGAAGATGGAAATCATAGCAGTCCATCTACCAGGAAAAGACAATGTTGAGGCGGACAGAACATGCAGGCAAGCCTCACGTTCTCATGAATGGGAACTAAACCAAACAGTGCTCAACAGGATTTTTTAGAAATGGGGAACTCCATAAATAGATTGGTTTGCAACTCCATGCAAAATGCCAAAGCGTTGCCTCCAGACGTTACCGCAAATCCATGGAGAATGCACTGTCTATTAAACTGGTTAAGGAGATTTGCGTACGCATTAAACCTGATACCACTACTGCACAGGATGATCAGCAAACGCAAGAACAGCAGGATGACCCTGATACTAATTGCTCCACAATGGACAAGACAGTCCTGATTCTCGAAGCTACAAATGGGGGTGGGGTCGCACACTACTCACACACCGGCGGTGTCGCCCCAAGGACTCTGGTCAATGTAGTAAAGTGTTCGCGATGCATCATCTTTCGATCTTCTGCTATCTTCGCTGTCTTCGCCATCCCTGACTGGGGGTCGCGTAACTAGTTAGCATGGAGGAGTCTCGTTCGTTATCGGAATTAACCAGACAAATCGCTCCACCAACTAAGAACGGCCATGCACCACCACCCACAGAATCGAGAAAGAGCTATCAATCTGTCAATCCTTTCCGTGTCCGGGCCGGGTGAGGTTTCTCGAAGCTGATAGATCTATCTCAGGGAAAAATTAACCGATTACCAAACCAACAAGATCTGCTGTCAGTGGAAGAAGGAGGTGTACTACATCCAGAACCAGAGTCAATGTCTTTAAGCCTAGCAGCATAGCTCCTGAACACTAACATGTGGATACCTAATACTACCAGAGTCTGTGATGGCTGTCCTAAGAGAGGCAAGAAAGCCAATAACAAGAGGTTGCTATGAGGCTAAATGGAAAAGATGTTCACTCTGGTGTCTTAAAGAGAGATTATTAAGGAAAAACACGAGATAAAATGGTGTTAAAATATTTAACACATCTCCTACACTGCAAACTAAAATATGCATCTTTGAAGGTTCATTTAGCAGCAATAGTGGCATACATATGGGACCACATTGGGAGAAGTTTTTTTCGCAGCACCTGTGGTAAAGAGCTTCCTTCAAGGAGCAAAGACAATTGTGCTACCAAAAAAGGTACCTGGACCCACTTGGAATTTGAATGCAGTTATCACACAACTGATAAAGGCACCATTTGAACCTTTACACAAGGCAACATTGCAAATGCTCACTCTAAAGACTGCCTTTTTATTGGCCATAGTTTCACTACGCAGGGTCAGTGAGTTACAGGCACTCACATTAAAAAGAACCAGATTATCAGGTACACAAAGACAGAATTGTCAGGAGAACGGACTCACATTCCAAATATAATCTCACAATTCCACTTTCAATGAAAGTATTCAAATACCAAGTTTCTTTCCAAACCCAAGTATGCATGCAGAAAGGACATTGCACAGATTTTATGCAAGAAGAGCTGTAATGTATTACATTGAAAGAACAAAACCACACAGGAAAACAAAACAGCTATTTGTTTCATTTGCAAACAGTTTTCTAGGAAGACCAGTAACTAATCTGTTGTGCCACAAGAATGCAGGATAAACATTACATTCAACACCAGGGGCACATTCAACTAGAAAGAACGGAGCAATCACTGCCTTTCTAGCAAATACACCATTAAAAGACATTTGTATGGCAGTAACGTGGTAATCCGTGCACAGGGTACCAAAACACTATTGTGTGGATATACAGATAGACAAAAAACCACAAGTGGGACAAAAGGTCTTGCAGCATCTGTTAACAAATCAATGCTCATATTCAACTCAACAACAACAGAAGGAACAAACCGCTTAAAAGTCGATGCACAGCATGTTAATCCAGAAAAGATTCACGCTGCAAAACATCTGGTTTCTTACTTGTCAGTGCAGTTGTGCAGCTTAGAGTTTTCTGGATTCACAATCAAACCCACCCACTTCCACCAAGAAGATGAGAGGAGGGAACAACATGAGAAAAAAAAAGGTTCTGAAGATGGTGACCAAAGGTGGGAGCTTCCAGAGGAAGCACAACGTCACATGGGGACACCAAATGGAGGTGCTTTAACCGCTTCCATGCTGCCGCGATTCTGCTCCTGCGCTGAAGATTACAGCGCGGGTGCGGTCATGACGGCCCCCAGCCGTCATCAGCACACGAGCACTGTAGTGCATGACGGCTGGGGGCCGTCATCAGCATGCAAGGGGTTAATGCCCACCAAAACAGCAAAAAAGCAAAACGAGAAGGACGAAAGATTTTATGGAGAATTCAAGACCCATTCACTAGATGGCGGAAAAATGCACAGTATGTGAATTCAGAAACTTCAAGCTGAAAAACTACACGGACCGGTAAGAAACCATACATCACCACTCAGGCACACATGTGGAGATACTTCCAATATAGGTTCTCTCCTGAGTAGTTAACGGACATTGCAACCAACCAGGACACTAAACAGATTTGTAAGCGTGTACACTTTGTAGGTTCCTTGACATTCTCAACATTTTGACAGTTTGAGCCAGAGACCAAGGAGCAGAAGCTGCACATACAAGTTTCTAACAATGTCTGACAATTGTATAAAATATGAGCTATAATCAATGCCTGGGCAGCTGTAGAACCTAAATACGGCAACCCTTACAATTTACTCATCATTATGCCTTTGGAGTGAGCTTAAGATTTTGAGTTTAATGGCAATTGAAAATCTTTCAGTGTCTTACGAACTTCTTGACAGTAGAGTTGGTATCACTGAGAGATTTCAACCAATAGATTTTTCTCCATATTTCACATTCACTCCTGAAATTAGAGTCCATTACCACTGGACAATATATCGGGTTCTAAAATTCTAAAGAGGATGACTCCCAAGTCCATTAATTTGGCAGATCCAGGTCTTAAATTTGCATATTATATCATTACGTCTCCCCCTGAAAGAGAGTTCATAATTGGGTAAAACAACAATGACTAGGAGAATCAGACTTTCCAAAGTAAATTCCTGGCATTGACCATCCCGTCATCATATTCATGCCACCCTGCTTCTACATACTTTCTGCCCTTTATTCTTTCAATGGGTGCTTTCTTAATTTGTGCAAGAAGGTGGAAGGACGACTTGAAACTGCACATACATTCGAACCAGTGTTCCTGTCTGCATCCCACTTTGTAGACTTTTTCAGGGCTGTGGGGGTTCTTACATTGCTAAAGCTAGATATTTTGTTTAATCAACAGACCGAATAGATTTAAACTACATTTCTAGTAGATTACTTATTTCCACAGAAAGAGTATAACGCCTATATTTTTTTGATTCAGGGTCTTAATAGAGATTGTTTCAATGATGGATGTATTGAGGTCTACAGAAGTGGTATATGTACTGGTTTGGCACATGGGCAGCAAACACTGTGTGGTGCAGAACAAAACATGAAATTTTCCTGTACCTCAGATTGCACATATGTGCAATGTAAGGAATGTTATTGGAAAGATGTATGTGTAAATATATCATCTTAAATCAATTCTCACCCCCTCCATTGATCTACAAGGCTCTATTGTGTTCCAACGAAGCACTGAGCATTATGTAAGTAAAGGTGTCAGCCATACTCAAGTCTCTATTTGATACCAATCTTATTTCCTAAATGGTTATGGTATGTTACACATGTACTATGGAAAAAAGGTGCTCTTGAACAAACTTTGGAAAATTGATTTCTTTTGAAAATGATTTTAATACAAACAACCCCACCATAAATAATCATTTCCAGGCTCACACACATGGCAGATCTGTATTATATATTTTCAAACTAGTTCACCTCATGAAACAGATGTGATATGTTGGAGTCATTGAGTACGAAGTCTCAGGTCTTAAAATGCCCTCCCTCTGAGCACATTGTCTTGCCACACTTTTCTCCATGTATGTAGATTTAAGTGCCAGCATTACTGATGGTGCCTCTTTTGTCTTTCTCCTTGTGAATCGATCGTTCCTCACTATTCAGAGGCCAACAATTCCTGGCCTGTTCGCCCCTCCAAGGGTCTCTGATCCAACCAACCTATATGGATCTCAAAGAGTACCAGAACCACACCCAGGCGATCAAGTTCAGCATCATCCGCACTTCAATGTGCAGGTATTGTGCATATCCAACAATAGTTTATTACTTTCTGTTTTTTATTCCTGTGGCTTTAAAAAAGGATAACTTGTTCTATCAAACTTACTGAATGTAGGCTTTTGCAGGTCACTTGTTGCTCTATTATGTTTTAATTCTTTTTTATACAGCACCATCAACCTGTGGTTGCATTGACACTCTTCACAGTTTGAAATTGTCGGGACACTGTAAGACATGAATCATTGTAGTGGAGCAGCATTTCTTAATATTGCATTGATGATATTGATACCCCATCTATAGCGACATGAGCTTGCACCAGTGTATATTTCAAATTGTCTTTAAAATGGAAATTCTAAAGCTTATTATCATTAAAAACATGTGTTCTCTTGTATGGGAGAAAATTAGTAGTGAATGACGAATTTTACAATACATCACATTAGTAAGTACATAGTACCGTCTAGAGGCTCTGCTGTCCATCTAGAACAATAAATGCAAAAAAATATGGAGGTTGAGAGGATTCAGGTGCACCTTTGATATGGAGAAGACATTAATTGCAACATAAACAAGCATGCGCATAGTCAATAGGTCCAGCATGCATTTTGAGTCCAGAATAACACATTAAAACAGCTGCTGCAGTGACAAAAAAAATCAATGCATCTATAAGATATTGTAATGTAGAATGATTGAGTGCTTTTTTGAGATGTAAAATAGTCAATCATGTATTCAAATGAAAGCACTGCAAAGAGATTTGAATGATACTCATTCCAACCAATAGCATGTAAGGCGAGGGCAGTACTTCTCTGGGCTGAGCCAAATGCACACCCTATGTCATTTTAAATAATTGGTAACAGTAGATCTTTCAGACAGCTGTACTACAAGGCAGACCTAAAAACTGATCTTCCTCCAAAAGCACACAGATTTACCTTGTTGGTGATTGTTAGTCCTGTTATAGGCTTTCGCCTACCATTATTCCTCATGTACACTACCACCTAGTGGTGAAGCTGGAAACTGCTTCTGATTTTAACCTGGTACATCGCATGCATGCAAGTAGCAAAGTGCATACATGTAATGTAGTATATGTACCCCTCACTCAAGTGCAAAGCTTCCATTTTAAAGAAGCCTACCTTTCAGTTAATTTTGATCGATGACAAAGCAGGTGCCCAGAGAGAGTTGGGATTAGACAAGAGCCTTCGAACTGGAAGTAACAAACTCAACATAAAGGTACTTTATCCTAGTCCTATATCTTTGTTCTCTCTTATTCTCAATCTGTGAGGAGATACCACAAGAAAAGAAAGAATAGAGGAAAGTCCCTGTGTGAAATCCACTATTATCCTGGCTCATGGAATTTGAGTAACATCTCACCCTCCTCATGAACCCAATGCACCGAGATGACTACCCTCTCCCATTCTTACCCGCTAGAAGAATCAGCGAAAATCAGCACTACTGTTGTATGCCTGATACCTGTTAGCGCGAGGGCTGGGTGGCATGTTATGCGTCTTGGGGTCTGGAAGAGTGCTAAGATATTTTTTTTTTTGTAAAAGTTGGTTTTATTGTATTTGAAAGAGGAAACAGAGTTAGGAAAAAGACCGAAAGGAGAACAAGCGGCAATATTGCAGCAGTACAAACATGAGCCTTGCAGGAACTTCCGACATATCCATTAGAAACCTCGAGCCCCAGGTAACCGCACTAAGCGGCGTCCGGAAGAATAGCGACGGTGAAGGGTTCCAACCACCAGACGTTACTCAATGTCTCCGCTGAGTCTGCCATGAGGAAGGATAATCCAGTTACACGAAATGTCACGGGAAATTCCCGGGCAGGCAAGTTCCTTCCTCAGTGCCGCAACAAGTACAGAACCCCCCCAACTATGATCCCTTCCCACCCCCCCCCCGCAGTCCCCCCCCCCCTTCCCCAGGTGGTGGCGCCAGATCACACTCTCACTCTTCGCTACACACTCACATCATTCGGGCAATTAACTTGGAAAAGGTGAAGTGCTCGTAAGGCCGATGGACAGACAGCAGATGGCAAACAATTCGACAGATACTTGACTAAAGGCCCCCACCGGAACATTAAGTTCTTAAAGTTGCCCAAGAAGATGCCCGCCATTCTCTCCAAGCTCATTAATCTCCATAACTTTGCGTGCCATAGTGACATAGCCGGGGCCGTCGTTTTTTTCCAGGCCGCAGCCAATGTTAGCTTAGCCGCCCTTAAACACAGCCACATAATTTGTTTGTCTGCTTTCGTCTGATGTTCCAGCAGCGGATCTCGGAGACCCAAGATAACAAAGGACAGGGAGTCCGGAATCGGATACCCCAACATGTCTTTGATATGAGATAAAATTTCGGCCCAAAAAGGTCGAATGACTGGACAGTCCCACCAGATGTGGCGAAAGTCGCCCAGTAAGCCACAGCCGCTCCAGCAGCGATCCGAAGACGCCGGGAATATGCGATGAAGTTTTGAGGGGTAGAGATACCAATCAAACATAGTTTTGTAATGGGCATCCCTTAGATCTGCTGAGTGATTGTGGGTCTTAATGTCCCGCCAGAGACCGTTCCATTCACCTTCCGCTATGTCCCTATTCAGCTGACCTTCCCAGTGGTCCATATAGCGGGGACGAGGGGAGACCACTGTGCCAAGCAAGAGCTTATATAAAAAGGAGATTGTTCCCTTCATTGTGGCAGTCCGCAAAAGAAAGGCTTCGAAAGGTGAGGGTGGTCTCGTAGCCGCCTCTCTCAGACCGGGCGAGGTTGCCCAGTGGATCAGCTGGGCATACCGGAATTGTTCCGTGGGCGGCAGGCCGTAGTCCCGCATGCAATTAGAGAATGTGAGGGGTTCCATGCCATGGAAAAGATGTGTAAGGGCCCTACAGCCGCCCTCCCTCCAAGGCCGAAATGGTCCCTCCCGTAGCGCCGGCGGAAAAGCCGGATTGAAGTGCAAAGGAGTGAAGGGGAGGGGAACGACGTCCAGCGTTCGTCTCCCGATACCGTGTCCCACACCTTTAGGACAGTGCCTGTGGGAGTGCTGACGTAAGCATTGCTAGGCCTGTCTGGATTGGGTTCCAAGCCAGGTCCCAGATCGACCTCCCAGCCACACTCCTATCCATGTGCAGCCAGTGTTTTTCAGATTCTTGCTGCGACCACTCCACCAAGACCCGCAGTTGCGCGGCCTTATAGTACAGGTGCATGTTCGGGAGGCCCACTCCTCCTTCCTCCCTCGGGCGCCTCAGAGTCGCATAGGAGAGGCGTGCCCGTCCACCCTGCCAGATGAACTTCAGCAAGAGGGTCTTCAGCCGTCTGAAGAAATCCATCTCCATCGGTAGGGGGAGGGCTTGGAAAAGGTACAGAAATTTAGGGAGGAGGACCATCTTGATGGCATGGATCCTGCCCAGCCAAGTAATGTATTTTGGCTTCCACCTATCCAGTTCCCCCCTTACAGCCGATAACATAGGCGGAAAGTTCGCTGCGAACAGGGAGCCAATAGAAGGTGTCAGTCGGACCCCTAAATAGAGCAGGGAGGCCGGCGCCCATGCCAACGGCGTAAGCGGTCGTAATCGCTCTACCTCGGTCGGCGGGAGTGTCAAGTTCAAGATATAAGATTTATCAAAATTAACTTTGAATCCGGCGACTTCTTCAAAGTTGGACAGCAGAGTTTGAATGTGCGGCAGAGATTGTGCCAGGTCCCCCACTGAGAGGAGCACATCGTCCGCAAAAAGGGAGATCTTACGTTGCTCCCCCGAAAAGGGAAGTCCCTTTATCAGCTCCTGCTCGCGCAGCGCGATGGCCAGAGGCTCGATGCTTAAGGCAAAGAGCAGAGGTGAAAGAGGACAGCCCTGTCTCGTACCTCTGGTGTGAGCGAAGCCGTGTCCATTAATCATCACACTGGAGCAAGGGGTGCTATAGTTCGCGCGAATCATGGTAATGAATTGGTGCGAGAATCCAAAGGCCTGCAAGGTGCGAAACATGAAGTTCCAGTCCACCCGATCAAAGGCCTTTTCCGCATCCAACCCCACCAGCACCGCCGGGAGACGAAACCTTGTGGCCTTCTCAATGAGGTGAATCACCCTCCTCAGGTTATCGTGCGTTTGACGCCCCTTAATAAACCCTGATTGATCTGGGTGAATGATGGCCGGCATCAGATCCCGAAGTCTACGTGCAAGGATAGCAGAGTATAGCTTAGCATCAATGTTGAGTAGAGCTATCGGGCGGTAGGACGAGCAGTGGGACGGGTCCTTCCCCGGTTTAGGAATCACGGAAATCATAGCCTCGGCCATGGGGCCCGTGGTGCGACCCGTGATTGCCATTTCATTGAAGAGGGGTACCAAAAATTCGCAGACCTCCGTAGCAAAGGATTTGTAGAACAGCGCCGTGTAGCCATCCAGACCAGGAGCTTTGTGGAGCGTAAGGTCCCCGATAGCCTCCAACACCTCCTCCCTAGAGATAGGGGCCGCCAGCAGTTCGTTCCACTCTTTCGATACCCATGGAATGGGGAGGTCAGCCAGAAAGCGATCCTGAGCAGCTCGGTCTAGGGAGTCACCCTTATAAAGGGCCTCATAGAACCGGCCAAAGAGGTGTGCCTTATCTGCATCACCGTGGTGAAGCGTTCCCGAAGAATCCAAGATGCCACCTATATACTCCCTTTCCCGTTTATCTCGTAGTTGGCGAGCCAGATGTCTACCTATTTTATTTCCCTGAGAGTAGGAGATGCGCCGAAGCAGGGTAAACTCCGCACCGTTGGCATAGTGGGCCTTCAACTTACCCCGCACTGCAGTCAGTGGTCTCAGAGTGAGCCTAGATGGATTAGCTTTGTGGGCCTGCTCTAAGGCAGCCAGTTCCGCCTCCAGTTCCTCCCGCACCTTCCGTCTCAACCTATTGAGGCTGGCGTTAAGGTGAAGGCACGTGCCCCTTATGGAGGCCTTACACGCATCCCAGGTATTAAAGAGGGAGGTGTCCGACGCCGGATTGAGAGTCCGAAACTCCCCTATTGCCTTGCGTAGTTCCCTGCAGGAGACGTCATCCCTGACAAGCGCCGGTGGAAAATACCACTTTCTCACCCCATCCCCCCCAGACGGCCAGCGCAACCCTAGTACCAGCAAGCTGTGATCCGATACAGACAGAGGGAAAGCGCTAGAATCTCGGATATCCCCACGAAGGGCCTGGCTCGCAAAAATATGGTCAAGCCTGGAGTAGGAGTGATGGACATGGGAGAAGAATGTGTAGTCGCGCGACTGGGGGTGTAGGAATCTCCAGCAATCAATCAATCAAGCCAAGTTCACCAATCATTCCCTGATTTTCAGTGGAAAATACTCCTGCCCCCGCCCTCTGCGCCCAAGAGCTGTCCAGATCTTTGTCCCAAACCATATTAAAATCACCCATTAGTACCATAATGCCTTCAACAAAGTCCCCCGCCCTGTCCAGCAGGTCCCGGAGAAAAGCATTCTGCCCCGAGTTGGGGACATACACCACCACAAACGTACACGTCACTCCACCGAGCACCCCCTTGACCATAAGCCACCTTCCTTCCTTGTCACAGCTAATCCCCAAAGGTTAGAACGGTAGAGACGCTCGAAAGAGAAGCGCTACCCCTCTATGTTTAGTGGATGCAGAGGATCTATAGATTAGCGGGAAGTGTCTATGGCGCAGCCGGAGTTCATCTTTACGCGCCAGGTGGGTCTCCTGGAGCCCCACAATATCCAGGTGATGATCAGTAAGATATTTCCAAACTTTTTGGCGCTTCTGAGGGGAGTTAAGACCCTTGACATTCCATGTCCCAATACTAAGCAGCATAAGGGAATTTAAAAATCCACCCCTGTCTATTCAATGCAAGTGCCTTCCCTCTCCACCAGTCCTTAGGAAACAGACCTGCCTGGCCCGGCACCCCCCTCACCACCAGGTCCACACAGAACCCTGTACCCCTTTCAGTGTCCGATAACTCAAGATCAGTAACAGCATCCATCCAGCCAACAATCGCCCCCAGAGGTCCGACAACCAAGAGCCCCAAGAATCTAGACGCAGTGAGAGAAACGCATACCATACAGTCATACCAGGCGCCACCACCCCCCGACCCACCCAACCCCTTCCCGCCAAGGCCCCCACAACACCCCCTGTGCCCCTCCCCCCAAACCAAACCCCAACCCAAAAACAAACAGATATACTTAGCCACCCCAATGAAGAGTCCCAGATCAGTGCAGCGCACAGAGTAGTCACTGGGAGGGGGACGGGAGACTCCATGTGGGACTCCCAAGGCCTCGGTCCGGGGTGTCTTCTCACAAAGTACCTTCATACCCACGGAACCGGAGTACACTAGCCCCCCCGGCGCCCACAGGCCAGCAGCCCACAATTCAGGCCGCCCCGGAGCTCTGCTGTGAAGTCGTCAGCGTCGCTGAAGCAACGGAGGCCACCGCCTCTCCCCTCTCCGGTAAGCTGGTTGCTCGATCAGGCCGCCCGCGATCCGATGCCGACCCCACCCTGTGCCAAGATGAGGATCGATGCCGCCTTCTCGGCGAAGGGCTGTCCGCCCTTGAGGCTGGGGACTCATCCTCGATGCCCAGTAGCTCCTTTGCCACCTGTAGGGAGCGGATCTGTGCTAGCTTATTCTGCCATCCGAAAACTATGCGGAATGGATGACCCCATGAGTAAGGAATGTTATGGTTCCGCAGAAACGCCGTCACTGGCCTAAACTCCCGCCTTTTCTGAAGAGTCGTTGCCGCCAGGTCCTGATACAGCTGCGGGTGGTGTCCACGGAACTGCAAAGTTGGAACGACTCGCGCTTTTCTGAGGATCCTCTCCTTTAGCTAAAAATCATGGACACAAACGAGGATATCAGGGGGCGGCCCTCCGCCCCTCCGCGGTAGACCAACTCTGTGGACTCGATCCATCCGAATCTCATGCACATCCTCCTCGCCCAGGATCTGAAGGAAGAGGTCTTGCACGTAGCCACGCAGATCACCCGCTTCGCCATCCCACGGCACCGCTCGTATGCGAATGTTATTTCTTCGAGAGCGGTTCTCCAAGTCTTCCGCATGGGATTGCAAGTCTAAGTTCTGTTCAGTGAGCCTCAGCACGTCCTGCTGCAACTGATGGACGTCGTTCGCCATGCTGAGATCGTGATCCTCCAGCGTGGCCACTCTCTCCCCAATGCCGTCCACGTCTCTCCGCACCTCCAGAAGATCAGATGTCAGTTGCGCTCGGAGGTCCGAGATGTCTTCTTTGATGGACTTAAAGAGGTCAGTCATGAAGGCTTTGGTGACCGGGGCCTCATCGTCTGATCTCTTAGGAGAGGAGCTCGGGCCAGGGGACGCCGGTTGCTGGGTGCTCTTTGGCTGGCCGTCTTTGCCGTTCTTCCCCTTGCGCAAAACGGTAGACATTACGGCCCCCCTTGACTTCCTGGGAGACACCACGGACGGTGCCCCCCCGCCACAGGACAGAATCCTGTCAATGCCCTTGCCGCGCACCCTCGGCGTGTGCCTAGATCCCCAGGCGTAGCCCCTGTTCGTCTCGGTGGTTTAGGCAGACCAGGTCCAGTGGAGGCAGCCTCCGCAGCTCCAGCCCCCACACCAATACCAAGGGCGTTGTTGTATCAGCAGTCGCAATGCTGCGAGAGAGGCAAAATTCTGGGGGACTAACCTTCCCCTGTGGCCCACAATGCAGGCGGGCACCTCGATCAGCTAGGCCACACTCCACAGACGTCCACTCGGTTCCACTCTGTAGACCGGACCCGCTTGCTCCCGTGTTCTAGCAGGGTCTCCTCTCCCGCGCTGAAGGGGGGGGGAGGGGGGACCACACCCGCGCCAAAAGTCTCCTTTATGGTGCCAATCGGTCCCCCCTGGGGCAGATGTCCGTCCTCCCTACCCTCACGGCCCCCTCAATGCCTGTGACAGTGTCCACGCTCACCTGCGGCCCGCACCGGCACCCCACTGCAGCACTGCTTATCTCCGGGGGCCCAGGCGTTCGCGCTGTCTCGTGCCCCTGCTCCACAGGCGTGCTCGGGCCCAAGCAGAAGGCCGCGGCACTCACCGCCTCGTCCCAGCTGCCGCACACTCCCGTGGGGGCCGACTGCACTCCCCCGAAGGCCATCCCAGCTCCAAAGCACTGTCCAGGCCGCCGAGCAGTCGCGTGGGTCCCGGGAGCAGCGCAGGCCACTCCCCGAGCTAGGCCGCAGTCCACGGCCTCAATTAGGTAGCCGGCCGCGCTGTAGCTCCAGTTGCTCGCGGACGTTAGGCTCCGCCTCCTCCCAGGGATCCGGGGTCACGGTGTCGGTCAGGCACTTCTTCGCTGCCGTTAGGTCCCCTCAGCACCCTACCACAGTGCCCAGGCGTTCTTGTCGGCCTCCGTTCTCCGCACTCCACCAGGGCCTCCTGAACAGCCGCCTTGCGTCACAGCTCGCAGCGCCGCTCCGGCCTCTGGCACCACCACCGGCTCCGGTTCCGCGAAAATGGGTTCCGGCACCGTCGGAGATTGCACCACTGCTGGCTACTGCTCTACAAGGGCTCCAGAGCGACCAGAAGCCCAAGGGAACTCCCGGGGCCGACGCTAAACAAAGCTTTGTAGGGCCCGGCGCCGGAGGGGACCAGAATCACGTCCTACTCCGTCGCCATCTTGGCCACGCCCCCGTGCTAAGATATTTTAAATTACTTTTATCTGTGTTCACTATTGTGCTTACTCACTTGAGCTCTGCCCCCTCGTCTGTCTGCTGGTCCCTGGTCCGTCACGGCTTGTGCCGGTTGTACGGAGGTACTTAAAGCAACTCTCGTCGCTCCACACTGCGAGTGCCACACTTCGGGTGGGTCAGCGTCATTGGAGTTGGCCCCGCCCCCTCCTCTATTTAAAACACAGCGCGGACGCGCGCAGCGGCGCGCCAAACGCAAGCCCGTCCGCGCCCGACCGCCGCCAGACGCCAGGACACCTGCATATTTTATTTTGTATCTCTGGGTAAGCTTGTCCAGTATCATGTTGTGCTATTCTAGTGAGGAATTGCAATCGTTGAACCCTTTAAATCTATCACACAATGGGAAGGCCATTCATACGATTTAGCCCATAGGCAATCACCAGGTTACTCCCCTTAGGGAGGACAAGTTGTAGAATAATGCTTTTAAGCAGGACACAACTGATACACTGGCCACCGAGACAAAAGCAAATGGCAAACCCCTCACTGCGTTATACTTAAATTCGAGGTCTATACCTAAGCACTCACTCGAGCTCTGGAGCCTTTTAGATGCCGAAAAACCTGACATCTGTTTCATCACTGAAACATGGCTTCATAGCCAGGCCTCATCTGATGTAGCGATAGCCTTCCCCCTGAGTACCATCTAGTTAGGCTAGATAGGGAACTGGGTAGAGGAGGAGGCATCGCAATTGCAACTAAGGCCCCTATCGTGATCAAGGTGCTGGAGTCCTTCTCCAATCCTACATCTGAGATAATGATTTTTAACATTGGAATTTCCAGCATTGAAACTTGGAGAGGAGCGTTAGTGTATAGACCCCCTGGTTCTAAATCTAAATTCATTAACTATCTATTAGAAGCAATAGTATTACACGTCTTAGCAACTGATAATTTTATTTTACTGGGTGATTTTAACTATCATGCGGAGTTATTGTTGGATCCTGACACTAGCCATTTAGTTGGAGCAATGGACACACTAGGTCTGACCCAAAGGGTAGTAGGCCCAACGCATCTAGCCAGTCACACGCTGGATTTAATATTCACTAACTCGTCCAAATTGATCAATTTCCCTATACTATGGACTGATCATTATCTTTTAAAGTTTAGTTTGCTCAAATCCCCTCAGGGGAACCTAGGGCGGAATAGAAGAGTACTGATACGGCCTTGGCGTAAATTAACTCCTGAGGTTTTTTTTAGCCCATTTTAAACCACAACAGATATGCCAATCTGACAGCCGCCCCCATGATTAACGTTAATGTGAAAAACATAGCATCACCATGGTTCACAACTGCTTTAAAAATTGATAAGCAAAACAGTAGAATAGCTGAACGCCAAAGGAGGAAAACTAAAACGGAGGAAGATCGTGAGAACTATAGACCGCTACATCTGAATTATATAAAAAAAATATTAAATTGGCCATAAAGATCTACCTAACTCAGTGAATAAACAATGCTGCCCACTCCAGCAAGGAACTCCTTTCCACATATTGATTATGGCCAATCCCTGCAAAGTAGGAACCCACCAACGATATCCTCTTTTGAGGAAATCAATGATGCCCCACGGTTAATGGAATTTGAACACATAACCATTGTTGAAGTACTTGAAGGCTTAAGTAAGATTAAATCGGGTTCCCCAGCAGACCCATTTTCTCCCCGCTCCTGCACTAAGATTACGCCGTTACTTGCTAATTCTTTAACCGAAATTTTCAACATGTCATTAGAGCAAGCCAATGTACCAATCAGGTGGAAACACACACAAGTCATGCCAATTCTTAAAAAAACATCAGCTGATCCTACCCTACCAGCTCATTATCGACCCATCTCCCTGCTACCTTACTTTGGGAAGGTATTGGAGCATTTAATCAACAAACGGCTCACTGCTTACATAGAGAACCACGGTCTTTTGGACCCGTCACAGTCTGGCTTCTGTGCTGCCCATGGCACGGAGACTGCAGTCCTTGAGATTGTTGACAACATTAGGCTCGAATTGCACAGAGGGGAACCAGCAATTCTGGTTTTCCTTGATTTGTCTGCGGCATTTGATACCACCTCCCACAGTATCTTGAAACATGGTCTGTGGGAGGTGGGTATCAGAGGGAAGGCGCTGGACTGGTTCGAGAGCTATCTAACGGACCGCTTTACCACCGGTCATGTTGAGTCATTAGTCTCATGCAGTCGTCCTGTCACTGTTGGGGTCCCATAGGCTCTATACTCAGCCCAATGTGGTTTAATTTGTATTTAACTCCATTAACTCATATCAGAGCGTACGGTTTTGAGACTGTGTCGTATGCCGACGATACGCGACTACTTGTCACCTGTGGCTCTGATTACGTTGGCACACGTTCACGCTTCAAAAGTTGTATAATCGATATAAATAACTGGATGAGTAGTAACCATCTACAACTGAATGGCAGCAAAATCGAAATTATCCTTTTTGGCCAAGCATAGGAATTCTGGTCACAAGATTGGTGGCCTTTAAAATTAGGCTCATGTCCCTCTCCTAAGTCAGCAGTACGCAACCTAGGAATTACAATCGACTGAACTTTGTCCATGAAAACTCATGTCAACCTGGTCTTAGGTGTCTGCTACGGGATTATGTGCAATCTCCGTAAAATCTTTCAGTGGCTACCCATTGAAGCAAGGAAACAGCTGATGCAGGGTCTAGTCATCAGCCGTCTTGATTACGGCAATGCCATGTTCACAACATTAAATGAAGATCTTCTTGCCAAGCTTCAGACCCTTCAGAATACTGCGACCAGATTGGTCCTTGACCTTCCCCCCCAGATCTCCAGCTGCCCATAACCTTAAAAATCTTCACTGGCTCCCAGTGCGTCAAAGAAACCATTTCAAAATTCTAAGTCTTACACATAAGACAATGTACAATACAGGCCCTAAGTATTTAGCAAAAAAACTCCAATGGTATATACCAAAGAGATCGTTAAGGTCCGGCACCAAATCATATTTGGATCAGCCGCGTGCACGTACATCCCGTAATGACTGCTGCTCTTTTTCTTATCTTGCCCCCATGCTATGGAACAAACTGCCATCACACCTTTTATCCATAGGGGGATCATAAATGTTTTCGTAAAAATCTTAAAACCTGGCTCTTTCCTAAGTAAACACCTTTCTAAATATTTACTTGGCTGGTCAGGAGTTGCTGTCTGTTGTCGCTGTTTGTTCTGCTGCAAGCGCCTTGAGACCTTCCGTTGATAAGTGCGCTCTATAAGAATATTTGACTTGACGCCAAAAAACTCCTCTCAGGAGAGCAAGTTTATATGAAATTGGAGTGAACAATCTCCCTTCTCTACCCTATACGTGGTCGCCAGCGGACATGATCTCTGCTCCTCGCCCCTGCATACCCTTTCAACACTGTATTGGCCTTGGAAACTGGGTCAGACACAGTATATACCCCCTGACACCAATTGCACCCAACCCCGTAATATCATCCAGTAGGACCCCCGCGTTATCTTCCTTCTCCCATGGTTCTTCCCCTGCCTAGTATGCCATCGCTCCGCCCTCTGGCTAGAGGGAATGCCTCCATACATATGTTAGATGAACAACCCATTTGAGGGCCTCTTCTCGGTCGAATGATCCCTGCCATTTTTCCTGCCGCTTTGTTGTAGGGGGGCCTACAACAAATGGCAGAGGAATTAAATAATGTGTTATACAGCCAGTGGTTTCTGCAAATGTATTTCTTGAGTTTGTCAGCTTGTCACACTGTCAGAAAAATCGAGAGCTTGACTGATCCAGCATGCGTGTGTGGTAACCCAGGTACCTTCCCTGTAGATCTCTGACAGGACCAATCAGACATTCTTACTATCACTTTTAGAGTTGGGAGTTGTAAGAGGCTGCATTACAGTAGTCTGTGGCACACAGTGATTTTCTGTTTTGCATGCCTTGTTGTCATTCAGATTGCGTGCAAGGTTCGCCCATTGTGCAGGAGCAGGCCCGGCACTCGGGTGCAAAGCAGGCCACTACTATCTGCTGGGCAAGAGCAGGAGCAGTGTAGACAAGTAAAACATATTTGTTGTCTAACCCAATGGATAGTGGAGTAGATTAAGTTTAGGGGTTGTCTTGAGGCACAGAATCTTCAAAGTAGATGTCTTAAAAGTTCATTGATAACAGCCAGTGCTTGTATTGAACTGCTGCAAAAACATTGCCAAACCTCTGTAAAGGTAAACATTGAGTTTGTAATTCTTCCAGAATGTTGCTGAATCTGTTTTCATCTCCAGAAAGTGGGAGTAGTGGCCTTGCCCCTTTTCAAGGGAAGTGAGATGTTTTATGACCCATTAAATTGTTCTCTGCAAGTCTCAGTAATTCTGAAGATGCCGAATGCTGTTGTATTGCTCTTGGCCCACCCTAACCCATTTGATTGAAGTGGTCGTTATCTTCTGAGAGTGAACATCAGAGGACCGCTTGCTCACAGGCAAACCATTGGGATGTTTTTGTACTTACCTTAGGCTGCAGTGGCAGTCTTTCATTGAACTGTGAAAATATTGTAATGGGTCTCACTAGCTTGAGGCTTAGAGTGGAAACACATTTTTAGGGTCGACCTGGTCAGAGTCCTTAAGACATCTACCATAATCTCACAATGCCCGTGTACATGCCCACTATTTTAGATTCTTTTTCTCTGCCTTTGGGTATGGAGGTACATCGGAAGTCTCCTGATCTTATTTTAAAAGAAGTCATAGAAGAATCCTCGAACAATCTTCTAAAGCAGTTGAAGAAATAGAGAAAAAGGATGGAGGAGGTTTTTTAGGGAGATTTTTGGTCAGGAGGGATCAACACACTAAAAGGAATGTTTAAAGTCTTGTTGGTACTAGTTGGTTTGAATGCGGTGATTTGACTGTGTTATTCTGCTGGTGCTCCTCCTGTCCAGGAGATCCTTCCCATTGGACTGCAAGTTGATGACCTAGTTCCGAGCTTTAGTCCAAAGACTAACTTCAACTTGGTACTTTATAGTGAGCCCAGTATTTATTGCCATTGTTTAGGCTTTCCTATTTTCTACTGTAAATATATAAACACTAGTAAAACCAAATCAAATGGGGTACATTCTTAACAGAATTTCCTGTACTCCAACAAACTAAAATGTCATGCAACAAAATAAGTGATAGTTATAGAGAGCTTTTTTTTTAATAGCCATGCAAACAAGAATGGTCTAAGACTATCCTGCTTGCATTTTGATGTTTACTCATTTCAGTGAAAAAGCTTTAGCATTGTGAATCTTTTCTGGATACGCATGTTGTGGATCATTCCGCCATCTAGCGGTTGTAGATCATTTCGCCATCTAGCAGCTGTGGTTCATTACGCCATCTAGCACCTGGGGTTAATTCTGCCATTTAGCAGCTGTAGTTCATTCTGCTATCTAGCAGCTGTAAATCATGCTGCCATCTAGCAGCTGGGTTCAGAATATTCCTCTTGGATGTTACTGGCTATCATTTGTTGGCGTGTCTGTCCGATCCTGACGTTCGACATGTACCCTGGAACTCTGTGTGCATGGTTGCCACCTTCAGATTCTTTTTTTCAGTTGTTGGGTCAAGAAGCAAGGCTAGACGGCTTCTTTAAAAAAAGAACCGAAAGCTCTATGAATGAATGCCCTTGTTTGACGGTACTTACCTCCATTGACGCTACTTTCTTTTTTCTTTTTTTTTTTTTGCTTCCCGTAGGGGGTCCTATGCTTTTGACTGTATCTACGATGTTGGTTTGTGCTCAACCCCTCTATTTGTCTGTTGCACTTGTATGCTACACTATTTCCTCTTGTCTTGGCATATTTTACTGCTACTCTATCGTCTCCATTTCCTTGCTGATCATTGTTGTTTTTTACCTGCAACTCTGTTTGTACCTCTGTACATGTATAAAGCGCTCTGATACCTGCTTGGGTCAAGTCTGCGCTATATAAAACTTTATATAAATAAGAAGCTTTAAGATCACTGAAGAAAACTCAAAAAGTAATTGAAGCAACAGGCAGAGCAATATGAAGATGGGGAAAACCAGTTACAATGAAAGAACCTCCAATTCATATTCACCAGATACCACCAAATTAAGTAGGTGGGACATGCAGGTGAGCCGACCACGATGGTTGAAGTATATGAAAATTGAGTTGCGCCACAGACTACATCCGAAGCTCAGGAGAAAAAGCAGTTAGTCTTCTACAAGGAGTATGAAATGTAGGAACAAGGCCTTTTCCGGGATCCAGAGAGTGTTGAGGGTGATTGACAGGATCTCAACTCCAATTCACTAGAGGGGGGAGTCGATTCTTACCCTTCGAAGCCTTCACTGCCCAACTACATTACCGTACACAACGTGCACAAAGTATAGCAAGTGGCTGCCACCCAATGGTAAATGGACAGCTCCAGTGCACTCCTCAGTAGATGTGGTAGAAAAACAAGAAGTTGCTGCAGCAACTCTTTGAACAGTACAGAAAGATGGCTAACAACCTATCCGAGAGGACAACGCTATCTCCAACACCTGTTTCAAGTAAGCCCTGTCAACCACATACATGGCAAAAAGACAGCTCTGTACGAGCACTACTCTTAAAAGACCCTCTTTACTGCAAGTCTCAGGATTTAAAGCCAAGGTAAAGAACTGTAACTAACGCCCTCTTCTCGGAAGAGCATCTGTTTGGGTCATTGGTGGATGACGAGCTTCAGTGGATCAAGAAGGACAATGGTACTGCAAAACCAAGGGAAGCCCTGCAGTTTCAGCTACATGAGAGGGAACCGCTCCAATAAGGGGCCCTGAAGAAGAGTATTTTAAGCTAGTACTCCACAGACATTTCTCTCTTTACAGACAGGAGCTCAGCAAACTCCATACTGTCCGCTCTCCCTAACACCACGTCAGCCCTTGGCAGGTACAGAGAAAGTAGCCAACCCTGAAAAAAGGGTCGGCTCGGTAAGCAAGTGAGGGAGAGCCCTGCAACATAACACCAGTTATAGGGGACATGGGAGGACAGAAAGAGAGGATTCCTCCAGGATTGGAGGTCACTCACCACTGACAAATCGGTATGGAACTTTCTCGTAAATGGCTACTGTATCAAACTCTTATGAATACCACCACATGTGAAAGAGAACTCCCGTCAGGAAAGAGCAAAATCACTTGCAACAGGAGGTGCGGAACTTCTGTAAAAACAGGTGATAGAAAAGGTGCTAAGTAGAGAGAACCACCAAAGAACCTTCTCTGTATAATTTCTGGTACCTAAACCAGACCAAAGATCAACTCTGAATCTCCGATTCTTAAATTTATAAAGATCCAGAAGTTCAATATGAACACGCTTCAGGCGGTCATACCGTGGCTGCAGAAAGATGTACACGGCTACCTTAGACCTCGAACACATCTATCTGCATGTGGGGATGAATCGCAAGCACAAGAAATTCCTCCAGTTTATCATGAACCAGGTATACTATTAGTTCAGGGTACTTCCCTTTTGGGATAGTCAGTGCTCAGGGTGTTTATGAAATGTTTGGTTTCTGTAGCAGCGCACTTGAGAAGGCATGGGTTACATGTATACCCTACCGAGACGATTGGTTGGTAAAGGCAGGCACATTCAGACAATTCCAGAAGATCATAAAAATGGACATGCATTCCATGCAAACAAACCCACATTTCCTTCCCGAGGTCATCGCACACTTCCATGTTAACCAAAACATGCAGCGACCAGTATTCTTTCAACAGCTAAAAGCACAAGCAAATAAAATTCTCCAAGTGCTAGACTTTCGTAGGGCAATCACGTTTTACCTGGCTAGAACTAAACCGATCATGAAAGGAACCAGGTTCTTTGTTTTCTTTGCATCTGGAGGTAGGGGCTCATTAGGTGCCAATAGAACCATCTCTCGATAGATAGTATAGACCGTCCAGACATGCTACACAAAAGCAGTGCTCACTCCACAAGGAAAAGGGTGACAAGTCTCACCTTTTTAGCAAAGATTTCCATTAGCAACATTCTACGGAGGCCATTTGGGCATCTATACACACCTTCACAAAACACTATTGTGGACATTTACGTCACCAGAGATGCTGGTTCGATAAACAGTATTAAAACTCCTGTTTGCGATCACAAACAAATTTCAACTGACCCTCTATAGGGAAAAGAAAACTGCTACAAAATCAGTGCTCAGTATGTCAGTCCAGAAATGATTCACGCTGCAAAAATGGGTTGCTTACCCTAGGAGTAGGTTTGCACCTTGATGAGTTTTCTGGCATCGCACGCGACCCTACCACCTCCCCAGAAATGAGGTGCCTGACACACGCACACACAAAGTGTCTTCTTTTTCACAAAGCACTCAGAAAGACATGGTCATAAAGATCCTAAACGAGAAAAAAGAATTTGAAGGTGGCGACCATGCACATGTGTACCCGAGGTGCACATCTGAGGCGAACACACCACCAAATGGTGGTCGGCGACACCCAAGAGACACAAAAAAAATGGAGAGCGAACAAAGAAGAGGGAAATTCCGGATCCAGCTACTTAATGGCAAAATAATCCACATCATTTGAATACAGAAAATAGTTCAAGCTGCAAAAACTACTACTTAAGTAACCATTTTGTTCTCTTCCTTCTTTTCCTTCCCGTTCTTGTTTGTTTGGTACAAAGATCTGTAGTTTAGTAATCTGTGATCCATGTTGAGATTTTTAGCAGTTTTGTTCTGTTACCTCTTTACCATAGTTAAGCATTATGAAAACAACATGCACGATAATACAATGTTCGAGGCATGTGAGCTGCAGATACTACACTTTTGCATTAGATCGCCGCCTGGTGTTGGGGTTGGATGATTGCATGTTGTTGTCGTCTTGGAAGAAGTCTTTTGTAGTCACGAGATAGGTGACTCCTCCCTTGGGCAATAGTGCGCATGGGCATCGACTCCATCCTTAGATTGTTTTTTTCCGCCACTGGGTTCGGATGAACTTTTTCCGCTCATCCTCAAAATCTACTTTTCAAGTACTTTGAAGCGCAAAAAATCATTAATACTTTACTTAACTACCTTCGACATCGACTAACATAGTTTTGACTCCATCAGCTCGATTCCGGTCGTCGACGCGGGCCTTTGGGCCTATCCACGCCGTGAGGCCTACACCTCATGGAAAGGACGCCATTTAAGAAATGCCCCGAGTGTGGAGCAAAGTTTCCACACAGTGACCACCACGAGGTCTGCAACCTGTGCTTATCGTCAGAACGCGATGAATCCAGCTGTACAGCCTGCGCGTCCTTTCGATCCAAGAAAACCATCCAAGATCGAAGGGCCCGTTGACGCAACATTCAAAGATCAGCTCCGGAACCGGTGGACATCTTCGACGAGGTGGTTCCGCTTGTTCCCGAAGAAGATTCCAATGATCTCCAAATCGTATCAGAGGCAGACGACTCAGATGACTCCATACCATCGGGTCAGCACGTGAGTACTACTGCCCCTGCACCACACACAGCACCCAGATCGAAGGCAAAGGTCAACACTCTGCCTCCGGGGCCCAGTCGTGACCGAAAAACCACTTCGAAAGTCCCGCCATCGAGCCCGGCTCCGAAGAAAGCAGTTAAGCCTTCCGGTAGTTCTTTACCAAGCAAGCCACACGTGCCGATCCCACAAGCTTCCTCGGCACCGAAAGAAGTCTCGGCTCCAAGACCTTCGACTTCGCAAGACAAAGGTGCGAAGCCAGCATCCGACGCCTCGAAGCCGACGAGACCAGCTTCCACTCCGAAGACATTCGCCATCGGTACCGAAACCAACAAGGCCTGATTCCGATGCGCCCAAGCCCTCGAAACAGCCTACGACACCGAAAACAACACCTTCGGTGCCGAAAACTACGCCAAATGACAATGTAACACCTCCTAAGGCTAAAGATAAGCAACCACCTCGTCCGGAACCGAAAAAATCGGCACCGACAAAGGTTTCACAAGAAGAACTTTTCCAACCAGATCCTCTGCAAAAGAAGATCTACAATGACCCAAAAACAGATGCTTTATCCACTATACCACACAAGAGGAGGAAGGCAGATACAACACCCACACCTGTAGTACCTGCCAAGAAGGAGGACTCTGCCACATATCCTATGCATCCTTCTTCTCCTATACTTCCTTCTACTTCATCCCCTGTTCCTCTTAACATTTCACCGCAGATTTCTCCTCCCCATTCTCCTACTCTGTCTTCCCACTCACCTCAAAACGATGATGAGTATAGCCTAGGGAGAGGGATAGACCCAGATGAGCCTTTCCCATACCCTTTAGACGATCCAGACTGGGAGTACCCAAGCCCACGGGATGTACCAGATATTCCTGACCATACCCATCAGAACCCTCTCCCCCAGAAGATAACATTGGTTTTGGGCACCTATTGAACAGAGCTGCCATTTACCCTGGGGTCACTATGCATTCTGATGAGGCAGAGGAGGATTTTCTGTTAGACACATTTGAACAATGGCAACGGTTGGTTCAAATTCTTCCTATGATCAAAGGGGGTCATCAAACATGCTCCAGAGGTATTTAAAGACCCTGTAGGTACTAGGATCCTAAACCCTAGGATTGAGAAAAAATATAGGCCTGCACCTGCGGATCCAGCCTACATTAAAGGACAACTACCATTAGATTCACTAGTTGTATCAAATGCTAGGAAAAGGGCAAACTCACAAATGTCAGGTGAGGCACCCCCACCTGACAAAGAATCTAAAGTTATAGATGCTTCAGGCAAAAGAATAGCTGAGCAAGCTACTAACATATGGCGTATAGCTAACACACAAGCCCTCCTTTCAAGATACGACAGGGCTCATTATGATCAGTAGGAGAAACTATTAGAACATCTACCTGACCAAAATAAAACGCAGGCAAACGACCTTATACAAGAAGGCAAGCTAATTTCCAATGTCTCAATCAAGTGTGCTCTTGATGTGGCAGACACTGCGTCTAGAGCTGTGAACACTAGTGTCCTACTTAGAAGACATGCGTGGCTACGCATTTCAAGATTTAAACAAGAAGTGCAGACTACCATTTTAAATCAACCATTTAATCAAAATCAATTGTTTGGACCAGAGGTAGACACAGCACTTGAAAAGATGAAAAAGGATACAGAGACTGCCAAATCTATGGGAGCTTTACAGTCCACACAAGCTAAAAGTTCCTTTCGTCGCTACTTCTACAGAGGCGGCTCCAAACAGACTGCAGCAGACAATACAACATCCTTCTAATCTAACATACAAACAACCTCTAACAAAGTTTATTTTAGAGGAGAATATAGAGGAAACAACAACAAAGGAAGAGGTCGGGGTAACAACAATAATCAAACCTCTTCCACCACAAAACAGTGGCTTTCCTGTGCTCCCCCAACAGCATCCACTCCTGTGGGGGGCAAATTAACACAGTTTCTACCTGTCTGGAATTCCATTACAACAGACAAGTGGGTAAGTCAAATTATCCAGTATGTCTACTGCCTGGAACTAACAGCAACCCCTTCATACATACCACCCAGGCAGCGTCCAATGTCTGCAGAATTCTGCTCAAACAAGAAGTCCTGTCACTTCTTCAAAAGGACGCAATAGAAATAGTTCCTTTACAACACCAAGGAACAGGGGTTTACTCGCTGTATTTTCTAATACCCAAGAAGGACGGGACACTAAGACCAAATGTCAACCTCAGGCCCCTCAATCATTACATACAATCAGATCATTTTCATATGATCACTTTACAGCAAGTGCTTCCACTGCTGCAACAAGGCGATTTCCTTACAACACTAGATCTAAAGGACGCCTACTTCCACATTCCTATACATCCTGCTCACAGGAAGTATCTAAGGTTTGTACTGGAAGGACAACATTATCAATTCAAAGTCCTTCCATTCGGAGTTACAACGGCACCAAGAGTATTCACAAAGTGCCTAGCAGTAGTAGCAGCACATCTCAGGAGACAACAAATACACGTCTTCCCTTATCTAGACGATTCGCTCATAAAAGCCAAGTCATTCAATCAGTGTGTTCAACACACACATCAGACAATTCAAACATTGCACGACTTAGGGTTCACAATAAACTACACCAAGTCGCACCTGCAACCCTCTCATACACTTCAGTATCTAGGGGCTACAATAAACACGTCTACAGCTCTAGCATATCCCAGTCCAGCAAGGATACAGAGTATTCAGGCCTTAGACACAAGCTTCCAACATCAACACTCTCTCCAAGCCAGAGTGTTCATGAGACTAATAGACATGATGGCATCTTGCATCTTCATAGTACCATATGCAAGACTGCAGATGCGTCCGTTACAGGAATGTCTAGCACAACAGTGGAACCAGGCTTAAGGGCAACTAACAGACCTGGTGTTGGTAGACAGCCGCACACATCGCTCTCTGCAGTGGTGGAACACCAAAAACTTGACAAAGGGGCAGCCGTTCCTCGAACCTGTTCCACGAATAGTGCTCACAGCAGATGCACTTCTCACAGGATGGGGAGCCCATCTCCTACCTACATCATACAACTCAGGGACAATGGAACATTCAACAAAAATTGTTCCATATCAACCATCTAGAGCTGCTAGCAATATTCTTAGCACTCAAAACATTCCAAGTACAAGTGCAAAACAAAGCTGTATTAATCTGGACGGACAACATGACAGCTATGTACTACATACAAAAACAGGGGGGGGCACTCTCTACAACTGTCCCAGCTTGCACAGAACATTTGGAGATGGGCCATTCCACAAAATATATGTCTGCTAGCAGAGCACCTTCCAGGAGTTCACAATCAGATAGCAGATCTGTTGAGTCGGCAGTCACAACAAATTCACGAATGGGAACTACATCCGCAAGTTCTTCAACCATTTTTCCACAAGTGGGGTCATCCAGACATAGATCTGTTCGCCACACACGAAACGCAAAATGCCCAACCTTCGCCGCCAGGTTTCCACACCCGCTGTCCAAGGGCAATGCGATATGGATGAACTGGTCAGGCAGATTTGCGTATGCTTTTCCGCCACTACCACTAATACCATTAGTAGTACGCAAGCTCAGACAACAGTCTCTCAAATTAGTCCTGGTAGCTCCCACATGGGCACGCCAACCGTGGTTCACAACACTGCTAGAACTGTCTATAGTTCCACACCAAAAGTTACGACTAACACCTTCCCTGCTAACGCAGAACCATGGAGACATCCGACATCCAGACCCAAATCAACTGAACTTGGCGATCTGGCTCCTGAAGTCTTAAGAGTTTGGTTATCTTAACCTACCACCAGACTGTATGAACATCATTAAAGAAGCCAGGAGACCTACTACCAGAGCTTGATATGCCGCTAAATGAGAGATTTGCCATTTATTGCAACAATAACTAAATTGATCCCCTGGATGCTTCTATCCAGAATATCATTTGCTACCTTTTACATTTACAAAGATGTAACTTGGCATATTCATCCATACGCCTGCACCTTGCAGCAATTGCAGCATATTTACAAAACAGACAACATCTGTCTCTTTTTAGAGTACCTGCTATTAAAGCATTTATGGAAGGATTAAAAAGAATCATCCCACCCAGGTTACCACCTTCTCCAGTATGGAACCTAAACGTTGTTCTTACAAGACTCATGGGTCCCCCTTTTGAACCTTTACACTAATGTGAACTGCAATTCCTCACATGGAAAACCGCTTTCCTTATTGCTATTACCTCTCTTAGAAGAGTAAGTGAGATACAAGCTACAATACAAGAACCATTTTTACAACTACATCGTAACAAGGTGGTTCTAAGAACTAATCCTAAATTCCTTCCAAAAGTCATTAGTCCTTTTCATTTAAACCAATCTGTAGAGTTACCTGTGTTTTTCCAAAACCCTGACTCTGTAGCAGAAAGAGCTCTACACACACTAAATGTTAAGAGCTCTTCTCTACTATATAGATGGGACTAAATCTTTTCGAAAAACAAAACAACTATTTGTATCTTTCTCTTCCCCACACAAAGGCAATCCCATCTCTAAAGGAGGAATTGCCAGATGGATTGTAAAGTGTATTCAAATATGCTATCAAAAAGCTAAACGTACACTAACAGTTCCTCCTAGAGCGCACTCCACTCGCAAACTAGGAGCCTCTATGGCTTTCTGAGGAAACATACCACTAGAGGACATATGTAAGGCAGCAACATGGTCTACCATACACACCTTCACTAAACACTATTGTGTTGACGTGCAAGCCAAGCAGCAAGCTGCAGTAGGCCAAGCTGTCCTTAAAACACTATTTCAGTATGCTGCAACGGATACAAGCGACCACCACTAGGGGAGACACTGCTGCACAATCGTTGCTAAGTGTACAATCTGCAGCTCATATGCCTCGAACGGAATATGCTACTTACCAGTATGTATCTGTTCTTGGCATGTAGAGCTGCAGAGTTGAACACGCCCTCCCGCCTCCCCGGGACTTGTATCCGTTCCAGTACTCATCTTACTTAGATGCACACGCATGGACATCCGTTCTCTTTACTTCTACTAACTCCATCATTTCCCATCATGGCGAAAAACAATCTGAGGATGGAGTCGATGACCATGCGTAGTATTGTCCAAGGGAGGAGTCACCTATCTCGTGACTACAAAGACTTCTTCTAAGAAGAAAACAACCTGCAATCATCCGAGCCCAACTCCAGGTGGCGATCTATTGCTAAGTGTACAACTCTGCAGCTCTACATGCCAAGAACAGATGCATACGGGTAAGTAGCATATTCCTTACAACGCGAGTTGAGCCACGCATGAAGTTTCCTGCAAGCGGAACAACGTTTGCCTGAACCACGCATCTGCCTTATCCACGCATATTCATGTTTAAGGCAGATAGCGGTCTAGATATCCGGATGGGCAGGGAGAGGAAAAAGGAAGCGTCAGGACAGGTAGCTCCAGATGCAGACAGGTAAGTGGGCTGGGGCCGGGATGGGGGGGTAGGTTTTAGGGGTGGTGTTCAGTTTGAGGGCTCGGGCTGGGGGGGTCAGGAGTGTCAAGGTAGTTTTTAGGTCTCGCCTGATCCCAGTGCATGTGCTGGTCTGGCGAGACATTTAGTAAGTGGGCTTTAGAAATCCGACCATGGCCTAAAGCTTGCGGTTACGCACAGGCGCCCTCTGGCTTTACGTCATGGCTCATTAAGTGCTCACGGCACCCCCACAGCACGAGATCACTTTCGCGCGCACCACTCGCGCCCAGGTGCCATCTGGCTTTCCTCTCTGCCTTTAGCCATCGCTCTCCCTCAGAGCCTCCTCTCTGCCCCCTCCCCTGCTGCTCTTTCACACCAGCCACCTCACATGCTCACCTCTCTGCCCTCCGTCGCAAGCTCACTCCTGTACTTTAATCATCTTTTTGCTGTCCCTCAGTGCCACCTCATTTGCACCCTCCAACGTTGCTCTTCCACACCACCTACTCACGTGCCCTCCCTCGCCAGCCCCCTCTTGCCACTCACGTGCCCTCCCTCGCCAGCCCCCTCTTGTGCGTTGATCTCCATTCTCTCCCCAAAGCCTCCTTGTTTCCCCTTTCTTCTCTCGCCAGCCTCCGCATGCATCTTCCTCTGCCCTCATGAGCTCTCCCTCACCTGCCTCCTCCTGTGCCCCCTACCCCCACCCTCTCACTCCAGCTGCTTGAAATGCCTACTCTCCTTCCCCATGCTCTGTCACAAGCCTTTGCCCCCCCGCAGTGTCCTCTCTAGCAGCCTCCTCCTTTCCCTAGCGCTCACTCCCCCCCCTGCGCCTCGCTAGCCTCCTCCTATGCAACCCCCCATTCTCACCATCCTCTCCCATGTCGTACTTTTTCCTCCCACTGCTCTCCTTCACTAGCCGCTCCTTTTCCATTTACCTTGTCCACTGGTTTTCTTCAGTAGCCTTTCCCGGATCCCTCCTTTTGCACCAACCCAGACCTCCCCGTATCTCCCCCCTCCCCAGCCGTCTACTTTAACCTCCACTCCGCCTCTTGTGCACTCTCCAATTTGTGGCTCTCCCTAGCAACCCTCCTGACTGGACAGTGTCAGTATCCATCTTTATCTCTCTCCTCAAACCGCTCTCCCTCACAAACTTCGTTAGGACCTCCTAACCTCCACCTGCTCTCTCATGTGCACCCTCCCCCTTGCCTCCTTCACGTTCCCTGTGGTAGAACCATCTATTCGCTAACTCCGCTCACCTTCACGCCCCTTCACTCTATAACCAGGTGGTCATTTTCATCGTTTTACCATTAGTCTCTCCCCTGGTCTCCTCCACCAGACCCTTGTGCCTCTCTTTACCCCTAGCCTCTTTGACACCTGTCGTGCCCTCCTCCACTCCATTTCTTCAGCCCCCTCCTCTTTTGGACACTCGCATTCAGGGGTGGATTCCGCCGAATATTTTCTGTCCCATTTTATTTTCATTCTTCCCCTTTTCTCTCCCTCCCATCTGTCCCCCTCACCAATTTAGCTCCCTCCTCATTTCTTTACATGTACCTGTCTTTTGTTATCTCCGTCTCATTATCTGTCTCTTTGCTCCTCTCACTTTTCTTCTCTCCTCGATTTTTACCATTCCTCCCCTCTTTCAATAATGTCTCCATTGTCTCTTAACTCACTCCTCCCGACCCCTTACCGTCCCCACTTCCTTCATCTCCCGTTGTACCTTCCCCTCTCACTCCTCCACATTTTGTTCCATCCCCTCCTAAATCTTTGCCTTTATTTGCGTCTATCCTTGATTCCCCCCGCCCACACTCTTTTGCCTCCTCACTTAGCTTCTCAGCTCTTTTCCATATCTCTGTACCCTCCTCAGTTTGCTAATGTCCACATTTATGGAATAAATGTATCCCACAATTTACAGCGTAAGCTAAACTTTTTTTCTCGCGACTGTTGTCACAGTTCGAGCGGTTTGAAGATAGTAAAATATTTAAATAGGATTTGCAGACAAAGGAGTGGAAAGTAGGTGGAAAATGAGTAAAACCTGTTTAAAAGATAACATTTTTAACAAGCATTGGCATGGCCAATAGGTCTCGCCTTTTGGATCTCATAAATGTTTAGCCATGCAACAGTTGATGTTGTTGCACCAAGGATATTGTGCTGAATAGCACAATATTCTTGGTGCAACATCAACTATTGCATGGCTAAACATTTATAAGGTACAAGGTTTAGCCATGCAACAACTGATGTTGTTGCACCAAGGATATTGTGCTGCAAAACTAAATACTTATAAGGTCCCAAAAGCGCGACCTATTGGCTATGCCAATGCTTGTTTCAAAGGGGGCAGGGTTTTATGGCTCAGGGCGGAGGAGGGGTCAATGTAGTTATAAGGTTTGGGACTGTGTTTTAGGGCTCAGGCCGGGGAAAGGGGCAGTTTTCAGCGGAGGCAGTTTTAGGGCTCGGGGAGGGCTGGGATAGGGGTAGTTTTTGGCAGAAGGCAGGGATTTAGGCCTCAGGAAGGGGTGCTTTTAAGGGTGGGGTCAGTTTTAGGGCTCAGGGGCTGAAGTTGGGGAGTTTTTGGTAGGGACCAGGGTTTCAGGGCTCAGGGGGAGGGGAAAGGTTTGTATTAAGGGCAGGACAGGATTGGTTTTAGGGCTCTGGAAGCGTGGGTGATCAAGCTAGGGGGCTGGATTTTAGGGCTTGGGGAGAGGAGTGTCTGGGTAGATGTAATTTACCTCGCTTATCCCTTTAGCAATCATTTCCTTTCAACAAAATACGTTGTAAAGGCATGCTTGGTAAAGGCATGCGTCGGTAAGGCGCATTCGTTGTTGCGACTGCGTTGTTGAGGCATGCCTGGTTTAGCCATGCGGGCTTCTGTCATACAACCCATCATCACTCATGCAAACGCTTACAGAATGACATGGCTGCAGCAGCGTCTGCGCCATCGTATTTCTTTCTGTGAAAAAACATTGGCAAAGCCTATAGGTCAATGGCAAGACCTATTGGCTTTGCCACAAGACCACTTGGCTTTGCCAGTACTTATTTTACTTGGGTGCTGTAGATGTTTTCCTATTGCACCTTGTTCCCTTTCTTCTTTATTGTTTCTAGAATCTGTGTTTCATTGTGAAAGATAACCTTAGGTGTTCTTCTCAGGAGGCCCTTAGCTTTCTTCCTCTTAATCTTTTAATTTAATTGCTCCATTCTTTTTCTTAGTCTCACTGTTTGATTTTTCTCTTGACTGGTTGTATATGTGCTTGTTTTTTCCTTAGAGCCCTGTTGCCCATTTTCATTCCCTATCTCTTGTTCTTCATCTACTCAGAAGACCCATATATTTATTTTCATGAATGAGAATGATTTCTTGAATTTGCTTCTTTTTCATTATTCCTTGCTTGCACCCTGTGCTTCCTTCGGAGCAGCACCCTTGACTTGTATTTTCCTTAATTATATATTTTTCTCTCTGCAGCCTCCAGATGGGTTAAGCAATCAAATGGGACAAAGAATCTCAGGACCAGAGAATAAGCAAACCTACATGGGACCAGATCACATGACCTCCCACGGGCCAAATCCAGGACCTGCGATGTCTGTAATGCGTGTCCCTCTACCAGAGAATGGCATGTACACTAGACCACCGTTCCCACAAGGATTTATTCCTCCAAGGCCCAATGGACCACAAACGAGGAATTCTGGTCCCGGGAACCCCCAGTTCCAGCCAACCCAAATGTACTCATCGCCATATGAATACATGAATAGGGGTCCAGCCCCCTTGTGGAACGGAGGGCGTGTTTCTGCAAACCATACCTCTTTGGGTCCAGTAGAGAAAAATGCTGTGGGGCAAAACTCATCCCACCCACCTCATCCTTTTGGACCTGTGATGGACCCCAGCATGTCAAGACACCCTGTGCCTTCCAACCACTGGCCAGATCAGTCAAGTTTCCTACCTCATGTGGCTCATCCACCCAGATACCTCCACCCGGCTAGCAAACCTAGTGTCCAGCGAATGACACTCCCACCTTTCACTGGTCCTCAGTCTCTGAGAGAACAGGGAGATTCTATGTTGGATAGCCCTGAGATGATTGCAATGCAGCAATTGACATCACGTGTGTGCCCACCCGGCATGCCATACCAGCCACGTCAACCACCTCCACCACATCTTCCTGGACCTTTTCCTCAGCTTGCCCATGTGGCATCTACAAGTTTACATCCGGCAGCAACACAAACGCTAGACATCCGGAATGTGCAGGGTACTGGAACCGGGACAGTAAAGGACATTGTAGGAGGTACAGTATTGAACAACTTATTTTAAAAATGGATATTGATGGGTTGTGCCTAGTATTTTTGTACTAAATGGCTCTTTAGACTAGAAAATCAGGTTCTCTGATTTTAGAGCTTGGCCTTTCCCGAGGAGTAATAATATCAAAGTTTTATTGAGAAATAAAAATAACATTATGGGGAAAATTAATTGTTTGCCCTGTCCTTCAGGGTCTCCACATTCAATAGCAGATTACAAAGAAAACCTATCCCAGTGCAGAAGCTATCTTTTCTAAAAGCTATTTCCTTATATCACGAATTAAGCGCAAACCAAATATCTCCTTGTGACTACTTTTCTATTCACTATTATTTGTTACTCTCTTTCTGAATACTTTTCATTTTGTTTATTCAACTAACAAAACAATGTGGTTTGCTTGTTTTATTGGTTTAGCTAAATCCTTTTTGGACATTATTAGATGTGGCAAAGAAACACTGAGATTTAGTACTCCAAATGCGTTTTAATACTGTTCATCAGACCAACAAATATATTACTGCATGGTGGTACTATTGCTTTAGTTAAACTATTTTCTAATGGACACTTCTAACTACAGTTTCATCACCTTAAACATATGCCCAGGTGTCAGAGTGGATCCAAATACTTTTCTCAGCATTTCTCCCACACAGCAGTAGATGGTGCCATGTGGCAGAAGTGATGGAGCAAAGCCGCATATAAGTGCCACCCCTGCACGCAGACATCGGTTCCTTTCTTTCTGCGCTCATCAACACTTGCCTAGATTAGAGCTTCCAATGATCAGTTTATCTGACAACTTCTAAATTATATCAGACTGTGTGCCAGGATTGAAGCTGTGCCACGACTGCAGGAAGATGATGTTGGTGACTGACCTGCATGACATGTGCCTTTAGTGCTTTGGGTCCATTCACAACTGGATGTCATGCAATAAATGTGTCTTCGAGCATCCAAAAGCATACTGAGAGCAGGGAGTGAAACGGCATATGAGCTGTAGATTACACACTGTGCATAGATCGCCACCTAGTGTTGGACCCGGATGTTTGCAGTTTGTTGTTGTCCTGAAAAGTTCTTTGGAAGTCACGAGATAGGTGACTCCTCCTTTGGACCACATTGTGCATGGGCATCGGCTCCATCCTCAGATTGTTTTTTTCCGCCATCCGCTCGGATGTGTTTACTGCGCTCCGGTTTGGAACCAAATTTCCTTCGGTGCGCAATCCTCACCCAGTTCGACGGTATTGTTTCGATCGCACTCCACATCGATGCGATTCTTCACCACTTCGAAGTCTTCGATTCCGGTCGATGACGAAGGCCTTCGGGCCTACCTAGGCCTTACTCTCTGGCTCATGGAAAGGACGTCATTCAAGAAGTGTCATTTGGCGCATTGCCGATACCCAAGGGTTGTTGGCAAGATATGACAGGGCACATTATGATGAACTGGAGTCCATAATGCAGCTTCTGTAGTAGGGGATCTCTGTGTATAATCCTAATCTAGTGAATAGTCGTGCCCATGTGTGTGGACCCCGGACTACTACAGAACTGGAGTTACAGGACAGAAACTACTCCATCTACCAGACAAATTTAAAAATAGGGCCAATGAACTTATACAAGAAGGTAAAAATATTACTAATACTTCCATTTGTTGTGCCCTAGATGCTGCAGATACTGCCTCAAGGGCAATCAATACCAGTACCCTTTTGCGGAGACATGCCTGGCTACGTATTTCAGGTTTTAAACCTGAGGTACAAAATTCCATCCTCAATCAGCCTTTTGATAAGACACATTTATTTGGCCCTAATGTCGATGTGTCTTTAGAGAAAATGAAAAAAGACACCGACACAGTAAAATCTATGGGAGCCTTGCAGCAGCAAGCTCCCAGACATTCTTGTCGTCGCTCATCATATAGAGGCAACACAAGAGGCTACTCCTCCGAAAGCCCCTCCACTTCCTACAAAACCCCTAGCCAATCCACATACACTAAGGGCTACCAAAGAGGGGGTTACAGGGGTAACAACAACAAAGGCAGAGGCAAAACCAACAACTCCCGCTCTGCCTCCACCCCTACCCAATGACTTTCCTCCCCTCCCACCCCACCCCCGCCCCCCCCCCCCTCCCAACATTCCACTACTGTGGGGGGAAGACTGCAGCAATTCCTTCCTGCCTGGACCGAAATCATATCAGACAGGTGGGTGTGACAAATTATTATGTCTAGAACTAACATCTACCCCCCACCCCCCCAAACATACCACCCAAACAGCGTCCTATGTCACAAGAACTTCTATCACTGTTAAACCAAGAAGTACTAACTTTGCTAGAAAAAAGTGCAATAGAACTAGTTCCTCTGCACCAACAAAACAAAGGGGTTTACTCCCTATGTTTTCTCATCCCAAAGAAGGACGGCTCTCGAAGGCCTATTCTGGACCTCAGACCGCTAAACATATACATAAAGTCAGACCATTTTCACATGGTCACACTCCAAGTCCTTCCTCTCCTGTTACAAAATGACTTCCTTGCTACTCTAGATCTCAAGTACGCTTACTTCCACATTCCCATTCACAAGGCTCACAGGAAGTATCTCAGATTTGTAATAGATGGGCAGCACTTTCAATTCAAAGTACTACCATTCGGAGTCACAACAGCACCAAAAGTATTCACCAAGTGTCTAGCAGTAGTGGCAGCACATTTACGAAGACAGCACATCCATGTCTTCCCGTACCTCGACGACTGGCTCATAAAAGCCAGCTCATACAACCAGTGTGTGGAACACTCATGCCACGATCCAACTAGTCCACAACTTGGGGTTCACAATAAACCACACCAAGTCTCATCTGCAACCATCCAAAGTACAACAGTACCTCGGTGCTACAATAAACACCTCAACAGAGCTAGCTTACCCCACTCCAGTAAGGATAGCCAGCATTCAAACTCTTCTCACAAAGTTTCAGCCACAACACTCCCTTCCAGCACGAGTGTTCATGCAACTCATAGGGATGATGGCCTCTTGCATTTTCATAGTGCCCCATGCAAGACTTCATATGCGTCCTCTAGAAGAGTGCCTATCACCTCCATGGAACCAGGCTCAATGTCAATTAACAGACCTAGTGTTAGTAGACGGTCAGACTCCTCGCTCTCTGCAGTGGTGGAACACCAAAAACCTTTCCAGGGAACGACCGTTCCTAGATCCAGTTCCTCGGATAATCTTAAGTGGACGCATCGCTCTCCAGCTGGGGAGCCCACCTAATGCAACACACCATGCAAGGCAGGTGGACACCGCAACAAAAGCTACTCCACATCAATCATCTGGAGTTACAAGCTATATTCTTAGCACTAAAAGCTTTCCAAAAGCAAGTATCAAATAAAGCTGTGTTAGTCCGCACGGACAACATGACAGCCATGTATTACATACAGAAACAGGGCGGAACACACTCCCTGCAACTCTCTCAACTTGCACGGGACATATGGCGGTGGGCTATACCTCAAAACATATTCCTTCTAGCCCAGCATGTTTCAGGAGTACAAAATATCATAGCGGATCTGTTAAGTCGTCAGATACAACAGACCCACGAGTGGGAACTTCATATGCAAGTTCTTCAACCATTCTTTCGGATGTGGGGACAACCTCAGATAGACCTCTTTGCCACCCACGAAAACGCCAAATGCCCAAGCTTCGCCGCCAGATATCCACACCCACTGTCCAAAGGCAATGCTATATGGATGAACTGGTCAAATAAATGTGCGTACGCTTTTCCACCTCTACCACTCATGCCACTGGTAGAACGCAAACTACAGCAGCATTCTCTAACCCTCATCCTAGTTGCTCCAATGTGGGCCAGACAGCCGTGGTACACCACACTGCTACAACTGTCTGTAGTACCGCACCAAAAATGATACCTGTCTCCACACCTTTTAACACAGAACTGTGGAGAGATCGGGCATCCGGACCCAGCTCTGCTCAACCTTGCGATCTGGCTCCTGAAATCCTAGAATTTGGATATCTTAACCTTCCTACAGACTGCATGAATGTCACAAAAGAAGCTAGACGTCCAACCACTAGAGCATGTTATGCAGCTAAGTGGAAACGCTTTGTAATATATTGTCACAACAACAATATTAATCCCCTAGATGGGTCTATTCAACACATCATAGGATACTTACTGCATCTCCAAAGATATAACTTAGCCTACACGTCTATTAGACTGCATCTGGCTGCAATAGCAGAATATCTGCAAAACAGACAGCATCTATCTCTGTTCAGAGTGCCTGCTATTAAAGCCTTTATGGAAGGCCTTAAGAGAATAATTCCTCCCAGAATACCACCTTCACCTGTGTGGAATTTAAACATTGTTCTCACACGGCTAATGGGACCTCTCTTCGAACCATTACATAAATGTGAACTACAATTTTTAACATGGAAGGTTGCGTTCCTAGTGGCTCTTACTTCTCTGCGAAGAGGTAGTGAACTACAAGCACTAACCATTTAAGAACCCTTCTTGCAAATGCATCATAATAAGGTCGTTCTTTGCACTAATCCGAAATTCCTGCCCAAAGTCATTTCTCCCTTCCACCTCAACCAATCTGTGGAACTACCCGTTTTCTTCTCGCAGCCACAGACCGTAGCAGAAAGAGCGCTTCATACCCTGGGTGTCAAAAGAGCATTGCTATACTATATCGAGAGAACACAACCCTTTGGTAAGACAAAACAACTTTTTGTGTCTTTCTCACCACCACACAAAGATAATCCCATTTCAAAATCTGGGATAGCTAGATGGATTGTCAAATGCATACAGATTTGTTACCACAAAGCTAAACGTACATTATCTGTTCCTCCTAAAGCCCACTCTACAAGGAAAATAGGGGCTTCAATGGCATTTTTAGGGAACATTCCTCTAGATGACCTCTGCAGAGCAGCTACATGGTCTACACCGCACACATTCACTAAACACTATTGTGTAGATGTGCAAACCATAGAACTAGCTAATGTGGGCCAGGCTGTTCTCAAAACATTATTTCAAACTACTGTAACAGATGGGGGTGGTCGCCGCTAAGAGTGGGTACTGCTATACAATCTATGCACAGTGTGTAATCTGCAGCTCATATGCCTCGAACGGAAAATGATACTTACCAGTATGCATCTGTTCTTGGCATGTAGAGCTGCAGAGTTACATACGCCCACCCGCCTCCCCGGCTACCCCTGTCTGTTCCAGTATTATCTTAATTAGATACAGATTACATGGACATCCTTCCTTTTCTTGCAAAGCTCCATCATTTGCCTAATGGTGAAAAACAATCTGAGGATGGAGCCGATGCCCATGCGCAGTGTGGTCCAAAGGAGGAGTCACCTATCTCGTGACTTCTAAAGAACTTTTCAGGACAACAACAAACTGCAAACATCCTGGCCCAACACTAGGTGACGATCTATGCACAGTGTGTAACTCTGCAGCTCTACATGCCAAGAACAGATGCATACTGGTAAGCAGCATTTTCCTTCCTAACTGAAGAGGTTGTGGTCAAAACATAGAACTTGTGTGTCATTTGCAATCCTAGTCCAGGAGTTGGTCCAGCTTAAGGTCTTGTAAGAAGTCAAATAAGTCTAATTGGGACCCCAATCCTGCCATTTGTAAACAGACAAGAAGGCAGACAGGCATAAATCAAACGGCCTTACTTCCACAAGTGTTTTTTGACTTCGATCCATTCCTGAAGTTGGTCCCGGCGTGCCCTAAATTGTCTGGGCTATTATCAACCCTGCAGTGAATTGCAGCCTTCAAGGATGCTATGATGCAACTCTTTTAGATGCTTCCTTTGGTGTGCCTGCAGACCCACAAGGGGCTAAAGTTGGAGTTCCACTGTTAGGCCCTCCCTTGTTGGCAACTGACATCAAAATACCTATTCCCAGGCATGTTCTCACCTGTTCATGGTTCCACTCTAACCCCAGGGTCCGCGGCATTCCCTTAGATGCCGGCACTGACTCTGCTGACCCAGGAACCAATTCTGATGCCGGTCTCTAATCCGTACACTGTTGTCAGCTCGCATCAGGCCAAATCACAAAGGCTTGCAGTCGATTTGCAACCAGATTCTAACCATGACCTAACGCCTGGATGTCCGAGACTAGAGACCTTATTATGCTCCAACTGAGGTTATGAAAAATGTTCCACATGACACTGACTAGAAGACGACAACCTCCTCACTATACTGATGATCGGCTATATGTTGATTAACAAAAAGCAATTGTGCTGGATATACCCATAGAGACTGTGCTAGACTCGCCACCTCGGCCACCAAAGAAAGTATCTCTTTCGCAGTAGCTGTGTGAAGGGCAGAAGTACTTCACTTACAGTTGCTTATTGTTGAAACCACAGCAAATTTGTTAACTGAGAACCCTCAACCCAGTCCTTCTTTTAAGCCATGTTTGTCATTCAACCATGGTCTTACAGACCCCTTTATGGCCCTTTACTTCTAGCTGGGCTCTGACCCACTGGTCAGTGGTGGACCTATTGCCAGGCAACATAGGCTGGCCCCAGTGACTACAAATTTTCTGAGCACACATACTATACTGGAAAGCATCGACAAGTGTATTCACTCCTAGCCCTGTTCCAACCAACCCTCCAGATAGAGTGGAAGCCTATTGATGTCTTCAGTTAGAGAATGTTATCTTTGGCTAGTTTTGCCTTATGATCCTTGAATGCTGAGGGTCCTCTAGTCAGGTGCACAAATGCTTTAGGGGCTGTAGCCAGCGAATTTTCGTAGGCAGTCCCAGAAGACCTCAGGCCCTTGCTGGTTCCAACAATACATGATAGCCAGAACGTGGCAAAGTATGTCTTGTGTCCTGGGTTGGACACCACAGATTATGGGCTGAGCTACTGGCGTCAGTGAAGTACCTAGATGACGCTCATGAACGCGATCAACTGGGTTTTTGCTCTCAAGCCGTTCAAGGATAGTTGAGCCTCAGCACGATTCTTTTGACCCGTTTTCCACCAGACAATACCATTAATATTATAGTGTTTATTTTTTTGTTTTTTCATAAACTACCAGAATTGTGACCCTTTTTACAGATCCAACTTAAAGGGTGGAACTATGTATATAAATATCGGTTTTGTGTCAGGAATCAAATATCTGATGCAGTATCGGCCTTTCTCCTGACTCCCGCTGGACCCCTCCATCCATGTGTGAAGCATTGCAGACCAAGTGTCCGAATCATCCATTAAGTGATTGTCCGTCCTAGCCATTTTCATTCTGATTTCTTCTGTAATTGCCCACTCCAGTAGATATTTACACTAGGAATTCATCTGCTGTCTACATGGCTTAAGCCAATGAATGATGATCCAACTTTTCTCAAATACCAGTCCCAACAATGCCAATTTATATTGAATCCATGATTTTTGGGATGTAGGGATAACGTTAAGTAAGCATTGCTTATTGGTCAGTTTGATTGCCAGAACCACACGATCACGCAACGTATTAATCGCGGCTTGCCAATACATACACAACTGGTCACAATTCCACATCATATGTAGAAGATCAGCTACCCCTTGTCAGTTATGGGACACGCCCGACCTATCTGTATATATTCTAGACAATTTTGAGGGTGTCAAATGCGGTGGAGGAAATTTAAGTGTGTCAATTCAAACTGTGCATTACTAGAAATCTGTTTGACGTGTACTGGTCTGGTTCCATTCTGCATCTGTCCTCTGTGATTCCAGTTCTCCTTCCCATATATGGGTGGACTGATACTGCTGGTCTGTTTTCTCAGTCCTAAGCGCTTGATAAAATGGGAATACTGCTTAGTCCGAATGGTTCATCTCTAACAGCTCAGTGAGGACCACAGACATGGTGGATGTTAAGAAGTGACCGGGAAATCCACTTGGAACTCCCTCGCTGAACAGTTGAGCCTAGTACAGGAAATGCCCCCTGCCTAAATCGAACAGGAAGAAGCTCCCTTGTGCAGCATCCTTTCAGTAATCTCTTCTCCCAATTGACGTCCCTATCATTCCACTGTGCAGCATGCTGGAGCTACGCAGCAATATAATAGAACTCAGTGAGAGAGCCCAAGGTCACCCATAACTTGGTCCATTTTAAGAATGGATAATTTCACCCTACTTCTTTTGCCAGGCTAAATGAGAGCATTGAGGACGGAGTCTATTTCTTTAAAAGTAGAGTGCGGAATCTCGCATATTATGATACAGACAGCTAAGTGGCAAGACCATCTTCGCAAGTGAAACCCTCCCTATAATGGTTAAAGGAAGGGTATTCCAGAAGGTAATCCACATCCACGGTCAGGTCCTTGTAGAATTCTGCCAATGCGGCTTGCATATTGCAGTGTCTGTGTATGTGCCGCCTGTAATCTCAAGTTTCTAAACTGTTCCGTCTCTCATCTGGCCCTATTTGGGAGTATATCTGAAGCAACCAGAGCAAACCTATTGAGCGCCCAATTAATACGCAGGCAGTTTCTGCAACACCTCAATCATATGGTCCCATCCAATGGTGTAGAATGTTTTCTCAATATCAAGTGCCACATGGGCACCCTATATGCCCCTACCACGGGTGGAGTGCAGTACATAGGTAAATCATGTAATATTGTGTAGTGTGTTCATTCTTGGGATAAAACTGCACTGGTCATGTACTTGTACCTATCACAGGGCCGAAGTTATTATAATAGAGGAAGTTTAGGGATTAATCTATGGTGCTAGTCTACAGACCGCACCATCGCTCCCAACATGTGCAGTAGTTGGCCAAGTACCTTCAGGGCAGAGGTTGTACCATCAGCCGAAGCCCTTCTGTAGGAAGCTGGCTCTGTATATTCTATTCCAAAGTAAGGTATAGTGTGTACAGAGTCCAGTGGATCCCCAAAGGTATAGCAGAGGTAACCTTACTCTTTTGTGGTAGTGTGGTTGAGCAGTCAGGCTTATCAGGAGGGTAGTGTTAAGCATTTGTTGTTCACACTCGGGCAAGAAATGTAAAGCACTCAAAGGCTGGATCCAGACCAATTGTTTGTATAAAAAGTTATTATTTTGTTTTATTTCTAAATCCTAGATTTACTTAGTAGCAGGTAAGTTGAACTCTCCATGCAATGTTACTTTTAGCAATACAGTGAATACTGGATTCTTAGGAACATTCTGATTACTTTTTCCATGCAGAAAACGCTTGGTAAACTGTTCAAAAATGCATTTAATTACTTTTTGATTACTTCTAGATTACTTTTTGATTACTTGTATAGTTTGGTATGAAACACTCCTAACCCAGTTGACACCACGCAGGAGACTTGTAAGCAGGTTAACCCATGTGCAAGCAGTAGGTTACTTTTTGTGCAGTACAAGACAGTTCCACACACAAGAATTTTCAGCCACCCACCATTAGGTCCTTTGCGAAAAACGCAATGTTAAGTTAAGGGTTAGTAAAACGATTTTGGAATTGGAGTTTAGGTGGGTAGAGCCATGATTATCCAGTATTGGGGTATCTTTCATAGATCACATGCCTGAATCATTCCCCGTCATCAAGATGGGAGTCCCACAGTACAATAAACGAGCAGTATTCCAGAACTACCATAGGCTATAATGGCACTGAGCCATGCTAATATAACCTATCTATGTCCTTTTTCAAAAAAGGACCAAAAGCTGAAAGCAGCCAATCAGTTGATAGCACCCTCTAAAACATTCCCAGCAGAGGCCGTTTCCCTCAGATTTTCGCCGCACGTCATGTGTGAAGGGAGTCTCCCTGAATTCTGCTCAGTTTTTCTCTACCTTTCAGGTTATTTCTTCAAAGCTCTGTTCATAATGTCTGACAAAATAGGATTCTTTAGGCCCTGCAAGACCTTCACAAGGACTGCATCTACATGCCTCCATCCATCAGTGCAAAATCTGTCGCACGTTCTCAACCAAGACCTTGAGAGAAAGAGAAGGAAGGTTGCTTCTGTGGTTACAATCCACCAAGCACAAGTTGTCTGAGTACAATGATGGATCGTCCAGATCTCGCAAAAGATCCAGGTCTGAGGAAAAAGACTCTGGAGAGGGCAGTAAACACCTTAAACCCTCTCCAGATAGCAAGGGTTCGAGTAAGGAGAAGCTATCTAAAGTCTCCTTTGAATCTTCAACCTCTGTCTCTTCTCCCCTCTGAGGAAAGAGGAGAAGAAATACAGAGCGTCTTCATCTGACCCTGGTAATGGCAGGATGAAAAAATCCCCATCGACGACGACAGTTGACTGCATCCTCTGGGTCATCGATTAAAGAGAGTTTCACTATCTCGTCGTCTGCCCAGTCTACATCAGTCACAGCAACGACCGTGGCTATTTCTGGGCCCATACCGCCACCGACTATATCGCTGACGCTGCCATCGTTGACGACTGCTCCGCCTTTGCAAACAGTGAGAAGTTCAATAAAAAAATCTAAGACACCGAAGAATGCGTCAATGACAGGTCCATCGATTTCAACACAGACGACGGTGATCCCGTCTACGACGACCCAGTCTACGATGATCCCGGCGACGATTATACCTTTGACAACAGGTTTTTCAGCGGCTGTTACTGGAAGCCCGTCGACGATGGTTAGAGTAAAAAAAAAAGTTCTTTCATCCGCATATGTCCGCCTATAGTAAAATCTCTCCATTACCTCCATCGCATTTGATGGACCTTCAGGAATCTGAAGAGGATGAAGAAGAGGATGACGTGATTTACGGCGCAGTGCACAGTTCATCAGAGTTGCACGTAAAATGTCAGGACTTTTATGAAGACGTGCAATACTACTAGCCATACCTGGCACCACCGCGCCATTATCACTATGAATACCAGTAGGGAGTATCATTCCGAGTCGACTGGATTCAACACATTGTTGCTGGAGTCTCCTAAACATCTGATAGGGAGACTCCAGAGAATCCAGTCGATGGCGGCCAAGTTAGCTCTAATGAGGCCACGTCAATCATCTGGATCTCATGCTCTCTCTGAGTTCCACTGGCTCCCAGTTATGCAGCGGGTACAGTTCAAGTCGCTATGCATAGTTTTTATGGCTCTGCGTGGCCTTGGGCCCAAGCCATTACAGAGCAGATTTGACTGGTATGTCCCCTCGTGTAACCTTCGTTCCTACTCCGCTAAACTGGTGAGTGTCCAGGTTTAGGAGAGTCAGGTCAGGAGGAAGGGCCTTCAGCATTGCAGCAGCTTCGGCTTGGCACAAACTCCCAGCCGAACACAGGCAGATGGAAAACCTGCTGCCGTTTAGAAAGAAGTTGAAGACTTGGCTCTTTCCTAGGGCATACGTTTTTGGTTGTGGTTTTTTAGCTCTACTGATCCTGTGCCCTCCAATATACTCAGAGTTTAGGTGGTCTCACGTGTTCAAGCGCCAGGATACCCGTAGGGACACAGTGCGCTCTATAAATGCTGATTAGAATTACAATGAACCTCGTCATAGACAAATGGCTCATCTGCCTCCAACCTTGATTCAAGATCTGAAAACTATGCTTGCAGATTACAAGCAAAGATTTCCACCTCAAGAGGTTCCCAAAGAATTACCTGTGCAAATACCTGGAAAGCCTATTTTACCAGTGACACCTACAGTTCCACAGGAGGCTGTTCCTGTTGACCATTCCTCTTCAGACGAAGAACGTGAAGAGGGCGAGATCCCAGATCCAACTGTTGACCCGTGGGAGGATTATATTATCCCTACTCCATCACCTCCGTCACATCATCCAGCGGACTCTCCGCCAGAAGATATAGGTGGTTTCCACAACTTGGAGAGAGCTTCCAATAGATTTCATCTCCCCATGGAAGTTAATACAGAATGCTTCCTGTATGACTTGAAAGAGAAAGCCAGAAAGTCAATTCGCACAATAGCTATCATTGACTACATTTGGCAAGAGGGTGTAAAAATGTCAACCCCAGCAACAATACCACCAGTACTAGCTTGCATTGAGAAAAAATACAGAGCCCTGGAAAATTCTCCTTCTTGCTTGACTAGACATCTGAAACCGGATTCTGTAATCTCACGGGCAGCACAAAGGAGGTCTAAAAATCCATTCACCCCGATCTCCACTCCTCCTGATAAGGAAGGACGTAAACTTGATTTTATTGGAAAGTGTTTATCCACCATGGCTGCAACCACTATCAAAGCAGCCATCATCTGACGTTACGACAGACAAATGTGGTCTGATATGACTTCCCTACTCGCTCTTATTCCGGAGGGCAGGAAGCCAGAAAGATCCTCATAGGAGGAGAGCGGGCAGCCTCTGAAACTATCGATTGTGCTATGGACATAGCCAATACGAGTTTCCGTCAACTGGCAGGGGCGGCTGTATTACGTCGACGGGAGTGACTAAAGGCAACCACATTTAGACCAGAGGTCCAAACGAAAGTCCTGGATATGGCGTATGATGGGAGGCCTTTTCCGGAAAACACATAGATGAAGCGCTTCTCTCTATCAAAAAGGATACGGACACTGCCAAGTTCTTAGGTTCCCTTCACTAGAGGAAGATTCCTTTCAGAGGAGCTAAGGGACGTGGTTTTTCCACTTACAGAGGGAACTACCAAAGAACGCAGCAATACCAACCCTACAAGGCACAGTATAAACAATCCTACCAACGTGCTGCCTACCTTCAACCTACTACGGCTGGTTTCTCTCGCCAAGGGGGCCGAAAGAGAACATCAACTCAAAGCAGAGACAACGTAAGAAGACAATGATTTTCTCAAGGTACCAGCCTCCCCCTCAATTTCCCGTCCCGTGGGTGTTAAGATATCCAGTTTTCTCCAACATTGGGAGAGCATAACATCAGACTCTTCGGTACTAGATCTGGTTGCCTTCGGTCACACACTGGAATTCATACAGAATCCACTAACTGCACCACCCAGGGGAGCCACTCCCCCTCGTCTTCACTTATTGCAGAAGCAAATAAAGATTATGCTCACGAAAGGTGCCATAGAGAAAGTTACAACTCTGCAAAGAGGTCAAGGTTTCTATTCCCATTTCTTTTAGATCCTGAAAATGACAGGGGAATGAAGACCGATTTTGGATCTCAGAAAGTTAAACAAATTCCTAAGAAAGCAAACTTTCAGTATGGTAACTTTAACTGAGATCTTGCAACGTCTCTACAAAGGAGATTTCATGACTTTACTCGATTTGGAAGACACTTATTTCCACATCCCCATTCATCAGAAACATCGAAAATGTCTCAGATTTGCAGTGGCTGGTACCCACTACCAATTCAAGGTTCTCCTAGTTGGTCTCAAGTCGGCGCCCAGGATATTCACAAAATGCCTGGCACCTGTGGCGGCGGCTTTACGTTCTCGAGGTCATCAAGTATTCCCATACTTGGGCGACTGGCTGTTAAAGACTTATGTGGGAAAACAAGCGTCCAAAACCACCAACGCTTGTTTACAACTGTTCAACAAACTAGGACTGATGGTCAACATAGGAAAATCCTTCTTCATCCCCAGTCAAACAATACCTTTCCTGGAAGCCAGACTGGACACAGTTAAATGCAAAGCATTCCTGTCAGAGGAACGTCAAATCCGGCTACGTAAAAGAGAATTTCAAGAAAAAGGTCCATTTCAGTGAGAAAATACAAGTCGCTGCTAGATATGTGCCCATCAGCGATCGATCTGGTTCCTTTAGCCAGACTCAAAATGAGACCTCTCCAGGAAGAATTGCAAGAACAATGGCTTCAAACATCAGGATCTTTCGAAGACATCATTCGCATTACCCCAGCAATGAAGACCGCAATGAGATGGTGGTTTCATACCCAGAACCTTTAAAAAGAATTGACTTGCTTACATGAAATACCAGATCTCATCCTGACAACGGATGCTTCCATGGATGGCTGGAGAGGCCATCTGCAGGACCTTTAAATTCAAGGCAAATGGTCTAATGCCCAAAAACAAAGCCATATCAACAGCCTGGAGTTAAAGGCCATATTCATCTCCTTATAGGATTTCCTTCCGAGGATATGGGATCTTTGGTTCTAGTCCGTACGGACAACACGACCAGTGTGTTTTACATAAACAAACAGGGAGGAGCAAAATCTCTCACGCTTTCCACAGAAGCGAAGGAACTGTGGGATTGGGCAACAGAACACGGAATCTCTCTCAAAGCCGAGCATGTTCCAGATCTACACAACATGCTGGCAGATGCTCTCAGCAGAGCAACAGACAATTGCCACAAATGGGAACTCAATCAATTTCAGTTGAAGAGAGTGTTTGCTCTATGGGGGAAGCCAGCTCTGGACTCATTTGCCAGGAACACCGATATCAAATGCCGGTTCTATGCCAACAGGTACCTTCGCCCGGGATCTCCGGGCAATGCCCTTTCGATGCGATAGTCCGGGATCTATGCCTACGCTTTTCCCTCCCATCCATTGATTCTCAGAGTACTGACCAAAATGAAGCTGGAGTGCTGTCGCCTGATTCTAATCGCACCCAGGTGGTCCAGGCAGCATTGGTTTCCGGAACTCCTTCACCTCTCAGAAACTAGACCTATTCGTCTGCACGTGTCTCGACGTCTTCTGTCCAGGGACAACGGTCAAGTACATCATCCGAATCTGGAATCTCTACATTTGCATGCCTGGCTCCTGAATTCATGGAATTCAGTGACATCAGTATCTCTCTGTAGTTTAGAGACATTCTCTCAAAATCAAGAGCGGAAAGCACCAATAAGACATACCAGCTAAAGTGGAAAGGATTCAGTGTTTGGTGCCATCAAAATAATCTACATCCATTTCAGGTATCCCCGCAACATATTTGACCATAACTTCTCTCTTTGGCAATGCAAGGCTTGGCTTTCTCTTCGGTCAAAGTGCATCCAGCCTCCATCTCTCGCTATAGAAGAGCTTCGTGTGGCACTTCTCTGTATGCATCAAGTCTTGTCAAACAATTCATGAAAGGACTATTCTGTGTTTTCCCACCAGTGCGAGCACCTCCCCTGGAATGGAACCTAAATGTAGTTCTCGTGAAAAGGCCTTTTGAACCCATTCATAAAGTTGATTTGAAATACCTCACATGGAAAGTCTCCCTTCTTCTGGCCCTTACTTCTGCCAGGAGGGTGAACGAGATCCAGGCTTTCACAATCAAGAAACCTTTCTTGATGTTCAAGGACAATGCTGTGATTTTAAGGACTAATCCCACATTTATTCCTAAAGTGTCTCCTCATTTCCATCTCAAAGAGCCGGTTATACTCCGGTCTTACTTTCCGCAACCTTCAACTCCTGAGGAGCAGGCGCTTAATACACTTGATGTCAAACGCTACCTTAAGTTTTATCTTCAAAGAACTAAAGACATTCGAAAAACTGATCAACTGCTTGTTGCTTATGGCCAAGGCAGAGAAGGGACTGCTATAACAAAAGCCACTATTGCAAGATGGATTTCTGCTGTGATCCAATTCGGTCATACCAAGGCTAACAAGCCCTTGAAAAGGATAGAAAACACTCACTCTACTAGAGCGGTTGCAACTTCAACAGCCCTCGTTGTAGAGGTGGCATTGGAAAAGATTTCCATGCTGCAACCTGGAGTACCCCGCATACTTTCACGCAGCACTATTGCCTGGAATCCGCACAGGATGCTGATGCAGCAGTGGGCCAGGCAGTACTTCGCCATCTTTTCCATTAAGGTGAGCCTTTTTCTAATCTTTGGAAAGAAACTTCTGCTTTCATTATGATAATTGCACAGATTATACTTTATAGGTATAAGTGTGTGTGTGTGTATATATACATATACAGCATATCGATTAGAATTCTTAATTTGCTCAAAGCACTGGCACTTTATATATGAAAAAGAAAAACTGGTTCCTTTAAGTCAAGATAACATCGGGGCCCGATGTTATCGTTTTTTGGTCCCACTCTTTGGTCAAGAATAACTGTGTAAATACATCTAAACAGTTAAGAATTGGTGAAGGAATACATAAATTACAATCTATTGCTGCTATCCTTCATGATTCAAATAATTTTAACCTTGCACTATTTTGCACTATTGTTGCACATATTTATGAGTCATTGTTTTTTTATACAGGTATCAAATTATACTGTGATTGTATTTTACTCCGAGTGAACTATGTTTTAGCTTGTGTTTATTTATTGCACATGTTGCACAAAATGCTAAATTTAAAACAATGTATCCTACGATATTTTGTAGTTCTAACATACATAGTAACTTTTCTATTTGTTCAACTTGTAGGCCGTATCACGTGATTTGTAAATGTTTGACAGTATATTTAAACCAATGCCTTAATGTTTCACTGTCATGTGATCAAGCGCTCTTGGTAGCGCGAAACGCGTCATGGCGACTGACTGCACAGAATGAAATTCACCAGCACCGATTTTGTGGTCCGTATCCGCTTCTTTGCCTGGAAATTTGCTTTCTTCAGATCTGAGTTCTTTGGATATATAATTTCTACATGTAAGGAAATATGTACAGCATTTTTAAGTAAAGTATACCGTTGGTTACAGTATTTTCTTATGTTTTTTACTCTTATTTATTATATATATATATATATATATATATATATATATATATATATATATATATATTTGTTTGTTTCATAAGTAATGTTTTGCAGCGTGAATCTTTCTGGATTCACTATGCTGTGCAACTATTACGCCATCTGGTGGTTGGGTCTGGAATTGTCTTTTTTTTTTTTCGTGGCCCAGGGGGGTGTCGACATACCACCATTTGGTATCCTTTGTGATGTCGACGTGCTTCCTCCGGAAGCGCCCACCTTTGGCCGCCATCTTCAGATTCTTTTTTCCGCCGTTAGGTCTGGATCGTTACCCAAGAGTTCCAGAGATTTGGAGAGAGAATCGACGAAAATAGCAGAAGAACGACAAAAATTGCAGATTTTAACACACCCGACTACAGGTCAGGTAACCGGGACGACGTAGGAGAAGGTTTCACCCGTGATCTTGACGAATGGAAAAGCGCACACAGGAGGCTCCCTGAGCGTGGGGATGGACAAAGCACCTTTCAAGTTTTGCACCAGTTGCCACCACATATACGCCCAGAAGGACCAGCATCCAGTCTGCAATCTCCGCCTGCCGCTCGACCACAACAGTGAGGACTGCAACGCATGCTTGGAGTTCACACCTAAGACCCTCAGAGTAAGAGAGAGGCAGAGAAGGGCGAACTACACCATGCAGGGGCCAGCTCCATCGCTCTGAGACTAGGGCCTCTCCATTGGACAGGAGGACAACATCGCAGAAGGACCGGAGGACTGAAATGTCGTCGAAGTCCAAAAGAAAATGTCGAATGAGGTAAGAGTCGCCGACCCCCAGACACTTGACAGACCCTCGTAAGAGTGATGCAAAGTCCTCGAAGGGAGCATTGCCGTCGAAACACTGGGTGAAAGCAACAGCACCCAAGGGCAATCAGCCCAGCAGATCCTTAGGAAAGGACTCCCAGATGGCAAAAACCCACGAAAAATAATCAAGGTCGTGGAAGGATGCCCTCCAAAAGGACACCTCGACGACGAGAAAAGAAGGGTCAACAATGACTTTGACCTAGACGACCTCGAAGAGAAGTGCTCAAACTGTCGACACCGAACAAGCTGCCAAGGTGAAGCCGAAGAAGAGGAGGCTTGAGGCCGCAATGGCGAGCATCCTGCAGCGAAAAAAGGACTTAGACGAAAAGATGAGCCAGTACACCATTCTGCCGAAGCCCACATCTGAGATCGAAAAAAGCGACGAAGACCCTGAATCGCCAAAAACGCCTGAACCGGTCAAGGAACAGGAGGAAGAGGCCCTGTATTACTTCGAGGGCGAAGGCAAGGAAGATCAGCAAACCTACCAGTACTCGATGTCCTCGGAAGCGCAAAACTTGGAGTGACATGACCTCTAAGCCGAATTACCGGAAGGAGGAGTAGACACATACCCTTTGAGGCCTTCACCGCCAGACGATATAGGGGTTTATAATATGGTGGTTAAAAAGGCTGAAGAGACATATGAAGTGAAATTGGAGGAGGAGAAGCCCATGGCGTGTTTTCTCCTGCAAACTGTTAGCTCACTCAACAAACAAGGAGTCCATTCCTGCCCAGGCTCCCTAGTGTGCTGGACCAAGGCAGGGAGGCTTTCAGGGAGTCCGCTGTATTTAAATCAATGACCCAGAGGACAGAAAAGTACAAGCACTCCTCAAAGGACCCTGCATATATTCAGGCATCGGTGTCAGCTGATTCAATAATCGCAGCGACCGCTAGAAAAAGGGCCAATGTACCCACAAATGCCGGACCACCTCCAGACAAGGAGAGTAGAAGGATGGACCTCATGAGGAAAGAAAGAAGAACGGACTGCAGCGATTCAATGGCGCATCGCCAACTCAAATGCTCTAATCACCAGGCAAGCATACCAGCACTAGGAGAAAGTGGGGCAACTCCTCAAACATCTACCAGAACAGTACCAATTAAGGGCTGCCCACCTGGTAGAGGAAGGGAAAAACATGGCTAACATAAGTTTGAAGTCGGCCTTGGATGCTGCGGAGACGTCCAGCAGGCAGATGATGATTGGGGTGACATAGAGAAGGCACGCATGGCTTAGGATTTCAGGCTTCAAGCCTGAGGTACAGAACAACATCCTGAACACACCCTTCAACGGAGAGCAACTTTTTGGAACGCCAGTTGACGACAAATTAACCCAGCTCACAAAGGACAACGAGACAGCAAGGTCCATGGGAGCACTGCAGTTCAGAGGGATGAGAAAGGGTACACCCTCAAGAAGACCAAATGATAGGGGAGGCAACCTACCTAGTACATGGCACCAAACCTTCCAACAATGTTGGTAAGGAATCGGTCGGCCAGCAGCAGGGACAACAGCAGCAGAACTGGCAGTACCAGCCACGAGTCCTTTCGAGGACGCACAAACGGACGAGGACAGGCATGGAGAGGAGGGCAACAACCCATCTCCAAGTGACTTCGCCGTAAGGCAAGCGCCCACCCTATCGGAAAGAGACACGTTAGTGAACGATTCAATTCAATTCAATTCAGTCTTTATTTCGACTTTTAGTCATGAAAGACGTACATAAACATATTAAAATCAACATTTCATCATTATTACATCCATTTTAAATATTTACAGGGGAATACATCATTTAATCATCCAATTAATATTATCCACATATAGGGTGTTCCAACACGACCGATTAAAAAAATAAATACTGTGTTTGATAAAATCATTAAAATTGATACCATTTGTTTTCCTGCATGAATACCAGATTATATTTATGGAGGCTGCAATACTTCCAGCTTGTCCCTTCGTATTAACCACATCCACTTTAAAAATTTGGCAAGCGCAACCACCATACTATCTGAGCAATCGGTTTTGAGAATTCTGAGTGCTACAGTCCCACTCTGAATGCCCTTTTGTATACAGATCGGCCTAATCCATTTATGGCGAGGAGCTTTGTACACTGGGCACACAAACAACACATGGGCTATGCTTTCAGAGTGTACTAGACAGAAGGGACACATATTATCATCTGTGTTACTCGACCATTTGCTAATGAATGTGTTGATTGGAAGGGTTCCTGCCCTAAACTGATGGAACAGTTTCCTGTCATGTGGTATTGTGATGAGGTCCCAATATCTCTCATACACAGGAATATGTTTCTGCTCCAAAAAAACCCTAGTGAGCGATGGTGCAGTAGGTTTCTGGAACTCCTCTTGGGTTACGTGTGCCCAGTAAGCCTCTTTTAAAGTTTGTTTGGATGGGAAGGTGTTCTCCTCAGGTTTTTCCCATAGTTCCACCATCCCTAAGGCCTTATATAAAGATTTGACCTTTCTGAACCACAATATTTTACCCCCAGAGTCCATATTTCATGTTTCCAGAAGCGCTAAAGCGAAATGAGAGTTCAGGCGTGACCCATAGTCTCCTCCAATAGGCAATTGGTCTGAAGCTAGATATGTCCTGTATTTTGCGACAGCCCAAGTCCATATACAGAGGTACAATTGGTGTTGAATGTGGGAGCCCTGTTATGCATCGCAAAAATTTATTTTGTGCATTTTTTAAAGTCGTGACATCAGAAACCCCCCACAATTCCGCCCCATATAACATAGAAGATCTCACTTTTGTATCATATATTTTGAGTGCTGGGGCTATTGGTTTTGCGGCTGAGGACTTAAACTCTCTCAGTAAAACACCTGCCAACTGTGCATGCTTGGTTGTTAGGTAAGACATATGTGGCTTCCACTCTAGCCGAGATCCCAATGTAATACCCAAATAGCTAAAGCTGTCTGTCTGTTCTAACAATTCACCATTCATGAAAACTCTGCCCCCTATTTTCCTGTGCCTGTGCATTACCATAAATTTCGTCTTAGACACGTTAATAACTAGGCCATAGTCATTACAGAATTTTTCAAAACACCCGATTGCTTTCTGGAGCCCTTCTTGTGTTTTAGAGATTAAAAGGGTGTCATCTGCAAACATTAACAGGGGGACTGGGATGCCATTTTGTTTAGGTGCGTCTGTATGTGCATCCCTATAATAATCTATGACCCGGTTAATGTATAGCGTAAATAATGTTGGTGCCAATACGCACCCTTGTCTGACACCCCTTTCTGTTGGAAATCTATCTGTGACTTGGCTCTGGTTTCCCCACCTGACCTGCGCGTAATTATTTTCATGAAATTTGATCAGAACTGCGAGGAGTTCATGTGGCATGCCTTGTTCGTAGAGCGCTCGCCACAGCCTATCTCGTGGCACAAGGTCGAATGCCGCTTTCAAATCGACAAAGGGTGCATAAAGTGTGCCACCCCCAAGAATCACCCATTTCCAGTATATTGTTGAAAACCTAAAAACTTGATCCACTGTGCTGGTAGAGGGACGGAAGCCAGCCTGAAGCGTGGACATGACCCCCGAATCCTCTATCCAATTCTGGATCCTGAGAAGTACCATCCTGGCCGCGACCTTTTGAATACATGCTATTAGGCTGATTGGCCTATAGTTCGCAGGATAGGCACGGTCCCCTTTTTTAAAAATTGGTATTATTTCGGCTCCCCTCCATAGTTCCGGCAAGGTCGAGCCCCTTGCAATGGCATTTGCCAACAGTTCTATGTACGGGACCCAGACCTCTTTACTATGTAAAAAAAGGTCTGCTGGAATTTTGTCTGGGCCCGGGGCTCTTCCTCTTGGTATTGAGTAGAGAGCACATTCAACGTCTCTCCGACTGAACACTAGTGTAGTTGTAGGTGTATAATTACTAATAAAATCCAGAGCATCTATAGGTGCGCTATTTGTATTAGCAAACTGGGACTTGAAATGCGATATCCAGCATTCTGGAGGGACAGAATTTTCGGGCTGCGGTTTTTGACTCCCCTTGCCCCCTCGCACTAAGTTCCAGAAACCAGTCATGTCTCTGGACTTACTGCCTCATATAATTCATCCCAATAATTATTGTCCCAAGCTTTTTTTGCCTCTTGTTGTATCTTTTTATAGTGTCGCCTAGCGCCCTGTATCGCCTCCCTATCAGTGGTTCGCACCGCTAGCGCTGGGGATTTATATGCTAACCTACAGTTTTTGTCGTACCATGAATCGGGTTTCCGTCTACCTTTACGCAAAGGATTTTTTCTTGACTTACTAAAAAATGTGCCAAGTTTTAAAAAAAGGGTCGTGTGAATATGAGCCACCCTAATCTCATAATTGTCCTTGGATGAATAACCCTGTAAATCGTCAGTAGCGCCCATTACCAGGGCATCCATTTCTGTAATAGAGTGAGAATTACCCAAACACTCAGCCCATCTCAGCCGCCGTGTATCATTTGCCAGGACTATGTCACCCATTGTATCTGTTTCGACTTCTCCCTGACCCGTAAGGAGCTGTATCTCTAGGCTGAGTGGGTTATGATCACTCTCTATTCTTTGGATGATGGTCATGTCACATATGGACGACCAAAATTCAAAGTTCACTAGGATGTAATCTATTCTACTTGTACTCAAACTATTATTAAATGTGGGATTACCCTGCTTATCCCCTCGTGTTCTCCCATTTAACGCTCTAAGCCCACACTCAAGACTGAAAGTCTTGAGTTGGAGAGCTGCTTGAGTCCACCTCTTTATTGGGGGTATGTTAAGTGGGGGAATTTGCCAGCAGATATCTTCTGCCTCAGTGAGTTTCAAGTCACTTTGGTCCAAGGGCTCAAAGGAGCAATTAAAGTCTCCACATATTAAAACGTTTGCATTTCCCCTCCATGTTCTCACATAGTGGCCCAGTGCCTCGACTGTCTCTGACAATTTCCCTCCCGGTTTCCCCCTGGCATACACATTAAAAATTATTAATTCACCAAACGCAGGGGATTTTAGCTTTACCACCAATATATCTTTGGAATTAGTTGCTAACTGAGTTGTTGTGTATCTGTCATCCTGCTTGATCCATGTAGTCAGACCCCCCATTGGCCTTCCCTTATTAGAGTGGGTTGCGGCTATCGCAAATTGTAGATACCCTAGTCTATTTTAATCCCACGCGGTGTGGGATACGGTTGCACAGGTTTTGCCTCAGTGTCCTGAAGAACTACAAGCTGTTTTTACCCGGCTGTTCCGTCCACATCTACCTTTCGTTCCTTTCGTGGCAACGGAAGGGAGCCCCTCCACGTTCATTCAGCCAGAAGCCTGCGCAGACTCCACCCCAGCGCGGGTGGTGGCCGCCGTGGCGGCCCAGGGGGACTGCGTGCGGGTCAGTCCTTCTCCGCTCCCGCAGCATCCCCTCAAAGCCTTCATAGTCCGAGCTTTGGGGTGCACCCCACTCCAGTGGATGGCAGGATTCAACATCACCTCCCCCACTGGCGTTCTGTCACTTCGGGCAGGTGGGTGCTGCAAATTGTCTGAAGTGGTTAGTCCCTCCCCTTCTAGTCTACCCCCCCAGCCATACCACCTCAGTTCCACACCTCAGTTCCACAGCATGTTGGGGGATAATTTTGAGTTTCGCCAGCAGTACGTCACAGCCCTCCTAGCCAAGGAGGCCATTGAGCACGTTCCTGGGCCGGAAGTAGGACGTGGTTGTTATTCCCACTACTTTCTGGTCCGCGAGAAGGACAAAGGGGGTCTGCGTCCCATCTTGGACCTCCGGAACGTCAATCGGAAGGAGAAGTTCAAGATGCTGACTCTGGCTCAGATCTTGGCTGCCCTCGACCGGGAGACTGGATGGAAGCATTGGACTTGCAGGAAGCATTTTTTCACATCCCCAACCTGCCGGCCCAATGGCGTTACCTGCGGTTCACGGTAGGCCAAGAGCATTTCAGTTTGCCGTGCTCCCCTTCGGCCTTACCAGCGGTCCTCGGGTGTTCAAGAAAGTGATGGCGGTGGTCGCAGGTCATCTGCGCAGATCAGGGGTGTCAGTCGTCCCCTACCTCGACGACTGGTTGTTGAAGGCGGGCTCTCCACAAGCAGTCGTCTCCCACCTTCAGACTACGGCCGACCTCCTGCATTTGCTTGGGTTTTCCATCAACATGCCGAAGTCGCACCTGAGTCCCTCTCAGAAGCTCCCCTTCATCGGAGCGCTTCTGGATTAGACGCGGTTTTGGGTCTGTCCTCCCGAGCAGCAAGTCCGGGATATTCAGGCTATGATTCCGATCTTTCAGGCCTTCTCCTGGGTTTCAGTCAGGATGACCCTCTGGCTCCTGGGCCTGATGGCCTCCGGCATCCTGCTAGTTCAACATGCCAGATGGCAATTGCAGTGGTGGCTCACTTATTGCGATTGGGTCAGTGACAGATCCCTCTCCCTTCCCCAAGCGGAGCACACGGTGGTGACGGATGCATCCCTCCTGGGATAGGGAGGCCACTTGGGAGAGGCGGAGATTAGAGGCCTCTGGCGGAGTCCCGGCCACCATGTGGTACTGAAACAAACAGGGCGGGGTGGGGTCGTGGACCCTATGTCAGGAGGCTCTGCGCCTCTGGCATGGCTGGAACGTCAAGGCATTACCTTGGTGGTGCAACATCTGGCAGATTCCCTGAACGCCAGGGCGGACAAACTCAGCCGCCGGTACTTGATGGATCAGGAATGCGTCTGGACTCTGACGTGGCGCAAAGGTCGCTTTCTTCAGTGGGGAGAGCCTTGGTTAGATCTATTCGCCACTGAAGAGAACGCGCAAAGTCATTAGTTCTGCGCGTTGGAATTTCCAAGGCGTCACTCACTCGGCGACGCTTTTAGTCCTGAGTGGAGTTGCGGTCTGTTGTATGCCTTTCCGCCTATACCACTTCTGCCCAGAGTGCTGAAGAAGATTCGGTGCGACTGGAACCAAGTCATCCTTATGGCTCCGGATTGGGCACGAAGATACTGGTATCCCGAGCTACTCAGCATGGCGATCGATCCCCCGAACCGACTGCCTCTTCGGTAGGATCTTCTGTCGCAGCAGCAGGGGACGGTCGTCCATCCGAACCTGTCCAACCTCCACCTCCATGCGTGGCGATTGAGCGGCGACTGTTGACAGCTTTTGATCTTCCTCCCGAAGTATGTGATGTCATTCTGTGCACCTCGCGCCCTTTCAGAATACACTGTTAGAGCCAATAGCAGGTTCTTCAGTCCTTGTTAGATTATCCCTGTCTAAAGCCTAGAACTTCTTTTTGTGCTTGTCTTTTTTTTGGGGGGGTTAGTGGGTATCTGTACTTCTTGAGATGCTGTTGTAAATTAAATCACCAGAGGCTTCCGTGAAATTCATGAACATTGTTCCAAATAAAGCACTAAAAACCACTTTGTAAGTTGTGACCGTCGTCCTTCTTGTGTTCACTGCTTGCGCCTAGAGCCTCTTACAAACTGATCAGAACGTGGAAACAGCTGCAACACTTTAAGGAGTGCTTTTTAGGTCGAGCCTAAGGCATTGCTTTAACAATGCTTGTTGGCGAGATTAAAGTAAGGTCTCTGAAAAATTTACCCAAAGGCGGATTGCCTACAGTGCATGTGAGCCAGGCGCGTGCACACCATCTGTCATCAGCTTGTGAGCCTCTGCAGCAGACTTCAAAGGAACCCTTTACATCTGAGTCACCCGAGAACACACGCTATTTTCCCCTTAGGGCCCCATCGCTGGTGAACACACACCGCCCCTTAGATTGTGGAGAAGTGTGGCTCAGGGTGGAGAAGTGTGGCTCAGGGGTTAGAGGCAGCAGACCCGGAAGCTGAGATCGGTCCTGGACCAGGGTTCAATTCCCCGCCTCGGCGGGTCTTGGGCTAAAAATTCCACGGACTCGATAATTCTTGCCCCGGTGCCTCCTCGACTCACGGGTTCACACTCTGCGACTCTGGGCAATAGCTTGCTTAATCTCCACAACAGCCTCTCGCGGCGGGATGCCTGACTTTCACCTTGTGGATACCCTGCTATCTCACAGGGGAATACCAGGAAGGGTTCCCTAAGCAAGCGCCGGGACACCCACTGCGGGTAGCTGTGCGCTATATAAGCTCAACTACATTTACATTTACATTTACATTTACATTTACATTTCAGTCACCCGAGAGCACACGCATGCTGCTCTATATGACATCCACGGGTCAGTGCGCTTCGCTGACTGGGGTCCCCGCTCACACTTTCCTCCTTCATCATGGTGCCCCCTTGACACCTGCTCTTTGAAGTGGAAGGCTTTGCTCAAGCAGGGACGGTCATGCCGCCCTCCAGGGCACGGCACGTTCCAATATTCAGATGCTAACCGGGTGCTCATAGCGTGTGGGCTCGTTTCGTGCCCTCGGAGCGTTGCCGCTCAATAGGGTGATAAACACCTGCTTTGCCGTCCGGTTCGTGGCATGCCCTATTAATTACTAGTCCAAAGGCATGAGGGCCGACGAGGGGCGCTAACGCTGCGTCGGTGGCATCTGGTCTCCTCGCTTCTTAACATTTCTATCGGAGCTGAGGTTTTTTCTGTTCTGTCTCACGCTACTATCCTTGGGAATGTTGTCATTACTACAATCTGCATGTTTTTTGCCTTGAAACACGCCTGGGACATTCTGCAGTTTGTGTTTTCTCACACTTCGTTGTTTCGCAGAAGATGGTTAATGTGTTCTTACTCCAGAGACAACAGAATCAATCTCCTTCTGTATTGTTTGATTCTGTGGTGGAGTGCAAATTAGGAATTTACGAGATTCTCTGAGGGTGACCCTGGACAGCAGTTCCGGGTCATTGTGGGGGATAGAAGTCTGCTGCAAATGTTACCTTACTGGTAAAAAATGTCTCCAGCCTGTCTCTATCCCGTGGCTTATAATTGGGGCGCTCATTTTTATAGTATTATTTTTTTTAAGATATTGATATTGCCAGCTGCATGAATCTATATATTTATTTTTCACTCCCTTTCAGTATTAATCATAATGTGTATTTGTAAAGCGCAAGTTCACCTAAGGGTATCTTTGCGCTAAATAACAGATGTTTGTTACCCAAATCAATGGTACACATTTTATCGACCTCAGAAGCATGAAAGGTGAGTGGACCCGTCGGTATTTGAACACAGGCAACCCAGTGGACGCATTAGTCCACTAAGCCACCAAGCTCCGCTGGTCCATATTTATATTGGCTTTTTTTGTTAGATGAAGCTGTGACTAGTATCTTTCCACATTTATTTAATCAATAAATATGCACTCAGATTTGGATGCTTGGTGGATTTTAGTACTAGGATAAGGCCAGATAATGCATCGCTCAAATGGAGTTCACTCATTAACGCCCTTCTCTATCAGTTAATCACAGCTATTGGCCTGGCAGTCATGAGTGAAAGCATCGAGAAACACTCAAAAGAAGGTTCATCTTCCATTTTTTTAAATATTTAAAAATAAATCATTTTCCATCTATCAAAATGGGTTAAAACTATATCTATCGCCCTCTATCTATAGCCCTCACTCGCTCTATCTATCGCCCTCACTCTATCTATCTTTCGGCCTCACTCTTATCTATCTATCGCCCTCTATCTATCCATCTATCGCCCTCAATCTATCTATCTATCTACTGACCTCAATCTATCTATCTATCGCCCTTAATCTATCTATCGCCCTCAATCTATCGCCCTCAATCTATCTACCTCACTCTATCGGCTTCACTCTATCTATCGCCCTCACTCTATCTATTGCCCTCACTTTATCTATCGCCCTCACTCTATCTATCTATCTAACGCCCTCACTCTATCTATCTATCTATTGCCCTCACTCTATCTATTGCCCTCACTCGCTCTATCTATTGCCCTCACTCGCTCTATCTATTGCCCTCACTCGCTCTATCTATTGCCCTCACTCGCTCTATCTATCGCCCTCGCTTTATCTATCGCCCTCGCTCTATCTATATCGCCCTCACTCTATTATCGCCCTCACTCTATCGCCCTCATAGCAATTGTTATTTGTAATATCAATACATCTAAGTCACGTAAATACAACACATATTGCATTACAAATGCTATAGGTGTCACATTTGCGAAAGTTAAAAGTGTTGGCATTGTAAATGACAGTTATTAATTTTGCGACTTTCAAAACCAACACATAAATAAAATATTTGTCATTTACAATACCAATAGTTCAAACTTTCCTAATGCGAGACCTATTGCATTGCAAATGCTTGTCTTTTTACCTTGTGCACTCTAGGACTTCCACATCAGTCTAAAGATCAGTCTTTTCCACTTAATGTCCTGCTCGGAGGGCATACTTTTCACCACTTGTGCATGAATGAAAATGCATCAAAAATTCACTCACTGTGCACGTTTAGAGACAATGTGTCTAGCAGACAGTCTTGGTTCCTCTTTGAGCAGTTCCATCTGCCTCTGCCACAGAGAGGAGGGTTTTAAACCTGCCAGCAGCTGGGTGACTGACTCCATCTATTAATAGCATGGCTGCTTAAGAAGACCGGCTTGTTAAATCTGATAGGTACTGATTATGCAAAGAGTACATAAGATGGCTCAAATTCACTAGGAAATTGTAAAATACACACAGATGTTGTGCTCAATGTTTCTTTTTATGTGTTTATTTTATGTACATTCCTGACCTGTAGACTAATTGTTGTTTACATATTTTCTTCTCTCCCCTGTTCTTCTTGGCACTCTTAATCTTTTAATATTGAAAATATTAAAGCTTCCCATTCTGAACAGCCACAACAAGAGAGAGGAACTGTAGCTCACATTTCTGGTGCCTTGGACGAAACGACACCTATGCCACTGGTGTCCCCGCCTCAGGAAGAGTCCATCAGCAGGATTTCCAGTGCAGCTGGATCGACGAAAAATAAACAGGGACCCCGTACCGTGAAAAAAAAGACTGCAAGAAATACACAAGGGAAGAATGACAGTATGGAAGGTAGCGAGCTTTGCAGGACCTCACCACAACATGTGTCAAATAGCAGCACAGCAGAGGGTGAAGCTTTTGCTCGAAGTGGTGGATCCCCAGGTGTCTGTATTAGAAAAGGAGAGAACGCTATAGCTGTGTCTACAGATGCTGAGTTTAAGACATCTCCAAGTGCCAACGGAAAGACAATTCCAGAAATTCCGGCAGTTGGCGCTCAACAGAACGAAATCAATACTAACACAGACATGAAGCCTGTTGTAGATAATTCCTCTTTGAACCAAGGTCCTCCTATCTACACATCTGGCATTGAGCATCCAAAGGCTGAAGGGTATTGCATCAACCCAGGACTGCAGGGCTTCTCCCATGGAATGGAGAAGCCTCCACCATCATCTCACCAGCAACGTTTTCCAGTTCAAAGTCACCAGCAGAGTCATCCTGCACCTCATCCTGGGATCTTTCCCCAGTATCCACCTCAAAGAATGCCATTTCATTACCAGCGTCCACCACATCCTCTGCCTCGTGCAGAACCACCATATCCCTATCAACAGCCTATCTATTTTCCAAGCAATCAAGGCTATTCAGACTGGAAAAGACCTGCACCACCCTCCACATCATCTGCCAGTTATGTGCCTGCCATGTCCACACCTGCTCCCAGAAACTGTTTTACAAACCAGGGTGCATCAACTGTTTTTCAAGGATGTGAATTATCAAGTATGGCACTGCTGTCCCCCGACTTGATGGACATGGAACCCAAAGCTGTGCCGAAGGAAAATCAGGATCTAGGAACTGAGGAAGAGAAGTCTCCAGAATCTGAAGAAAGACCAGAAAGCCCCAAAGAATTTCTTGATCTTGATAACCAGACTGTAGCCACCAAGCGTCCGAGCACCATGGATACTAACAAGTTTCCAGGTGACGCTCGGCTGACAAACCCTGGTATGGGTTTCAATGGCACTGCTTTTCGATCTCATGTTGACACTGTGCATGCCTCTTCTTTTGGATCCCAACACCCATCAGGTACCTTCCATGTGAGGGGATATCCATCATCAATGCCTACCCACCCATCTCAGTGTCAAACCTCAACTCGGACTAATGGCTTTGCTAATGAGGGACCAGTGTATCGGTGCCTGGAAGAGAACAGGGGACATTTTCAAGCCATCATGATGGAGCAAAGGGGAAGTATGGGGTCGTTCCAGGACATGTATCAGCAAGCAGGGTAAGGATAATGTGAAACACATTTTAATAATTACCAGATGTTTACGGACAGGGTAATTTATGGTAGAAGCAATAGTAACATTATACTGTTCAGTTGGAAAGAACTGGAGAGGAGCTGCAAAAATATCTGTGTTCGCGGCATATGAGCTGCAGATTTTAAATTTAGCAATAGATTGCCACCTGGTGTTGGGCTCGGATGATTGCAGGTTGTTTTGGTCTTCTTGGAAGAAGTCTTTGTAGTCACGAGATAGGTGACTCCTCCCTAGGACAATACTGCGCATGGTCATGGACTCCATCCTCAGATTGTTTTTTTCCGCCACTGGGTTCGGATGAAAGTTTTCCGCTCCGGCTAGAAAAGACTTTTTTCGGCATTTTCGAAGCATGAAACTTTAGACAAACAACTTTCGACATCGAAGACACTTTATGACATCACCAGCTACATCCCGGTGCGTCGATGCGGGCCGTTGGGCCTATCGGCCCCGTACGGCCTACGACTCATGGACAGAACTCCATTCAAGAGATGCCCGATATGTCGAGCAAAATTCCCTCATAGCGACCATCACGAGGTTTGCAACCTCTGTCTCTCGCCAGAACACGACAAGTCGACCTGCACAGCCTGTGCCTCTTTCCGATCGAAAAAGACCATTCGGGATCGGAGGGCCCGTCGACACGAGATGAGGAGATCTGCGCCAGCACCGGAGGCCATCTTTGAGGAGGAGATCGTCGAAAAAGACGTCTCCGAGGACGAGAACCCACTCGAAGATATCTCCGAGGACGAGGCTCCACTCGTCGCCGAGGAAGACTCGCCTGATCTCCAGATCATATCGGGAGCAGAGGACTCGGACGATTCGATTCCATCTCGACAACCCGTGAGTACCTCTGCCCCTGCACAACAGACACTGCCCAAACCAAAGGCAACTCCGCCCATGGGGCCCAGTCGAGACCGAAATTTACCCTCCAACGCCCCGCCTTCCGGCTCGGCTCCGAGGAAAAAGACTACGCCTTCCGGTGCCTCGGCACCGAAAAAACCACATGTGCCAATTCCACCTCCTCCATTGGCACCGAAACATCCTTCGACACCGAAGGACTCTTCGGCACCGAAGCTAACACACCCTTCGGCGCCCAAAGACTCTTCGGCACCCAAACCTAAACAGGCATCGGTGCCGAAACCAAAAACAGTAACGGAACCGAAAGCGTCGACTCCGAAACCATACGGCTCCAAAAACAAAGACGAGAAGATAGACTCCGGTGCAACAGGCCCGACAAAACCTGTCTCCTCGCCGAAATCTTCGATAACGGTACCAAAGACCACAAGGCCTAATACACACAAGCCTAAACCACCTTCAGCACCGAAGAAATTGCCACAGGAATCAATAACTCCTCCTAAGGCAAAAAACACTAAAGAACCACTATCGACACCGACGAAATCGGCGCCGAAGAGGATTATACAAGAGGAAGAACTATTTAGACCAGATCCAAAGCAGAAAAAGGTCTATATCAATCCAAAAACTGGACATGTGGAAGCAATTCCACACAAAAAGAGACCATCAGACACACCACTTCCAACTGTGGTTCCTGCCAAAAAGGATTGTGCAACATCTCCAATGCACCCTTCCTCTCCTTCACCTTCTTCCTCTCCTCTTACTCCATATATTGAGCCTATAACTTCTCCTGCTCAATCTCCTGCATCATCACACCACACTGACGAAGAGTATGACTTAGGTGGGGGGATGATGTACCAGAGACACATACATATCCCTTAGATGAGGATGAAGATGTCAACCCAGAATATTCCAAGGAAGATTATGCATATAATTTCCAACCAAATAATGCACCAGACATGCCTGATCCTCGATACTACCCAACAAAACCTTCCCCTCCAGAGGATAGTATTTGGTTCAATCATCTACTAAACAGAGCTGCACTTTACCACGGAGTTCCAATGCACTCTGATGCCATTGAGGAGGATTTCTTATTAGACACTTTTGAGCAGTCACAAAGATCTACTCAAATACTACCTATGATCAAAGGGGTCATTAAACATGCCCCAGAGATTTTTAAAGATCCAGTATGGTGTAGGGTACTAAATCCAAGAATACAGAAAAAGTATAGACCAGCACCAGCAGATCCTATCTACATTAAGGGACATCTACCATTGGACTCTTTAGTAGTGTCAAATTCATGTAAAAGAGCCAATTCCCAAACTTCTGGTGACACACCCCCGCCTGACAAAGAATCAAAAATCATTGATGCGTCAGGGAAACGGATTGCTGCACAAGCAACAAACATATGGCGCATAGCAAACACACAAGCCTTACTCTCACGCAACAATAGGGCTCACTACGACCAACTAGAAAAGTTAATGGAACATCTACCAGATCAATACAAAGATCAGGCAGCAGAGCTCTTACAGGAAGGCAAACTAATATCTAATGCCTCCATTAAATGCGCACTAGATGTAGATGACACAGCATCTAGAGCAGTTAACACCACTGTTATCCTCAGACGTCCTGCATGGTTACGCATTTCTGGTTTCAAACCAGAGGTACAAACTACCATCCTCAACCAGCCCTTCAATCAGAACCAGTTGTTCGGGCCAGAGGTAGATAATACACTAGAAAAAATGAAAAAGGACACAGACACTGTTAAGTCTATGGGTGCATTACAATCTACCCAGACTAGAGGTTCTTTTCGTCGCTCCTCTTATAGAGGAGGCTCCAAGCAGACCGGCGCAGATAACACGTTCTCTTTTAAAACACATACACAAACCCCCTCTAATAAGTGTTACTTTTGAGGAGGGTACAGAGGCAACAACAATAAGGGAAGAGGTAGAGGTAACAACAACAACCGCTCCTCTTCCACTCCCAAACAGTGACTTCCCTCTGCCTACCCTACAACATTCCACACCGGTAGGGGGCAGAGTATCCATCACAACAGACAGGTGGGTAAGACAAATTATCCAACATGGCTACTGCCTAGAAGTCATAGCAACCCCCCTAAACATACCACCCAGGCAGCGTCCAATGTCCACAGAACACATAACACTGCTTCAACAGGAAGTCCTAGCACTTCTACAAAAAGATGCTATTCAAGAGGTCCCCTTACAGGAACAAGGAACAGGAGTCTACTCCCTGTATTTCCTAATACCCAAAAAGGACGGAACATTAAGACCGATCCTCGACCTCAGGCCCCTAAACCACTACATTCAATCAGATCATTTTCACATGATCACTTTACAACAAGTACTCCCATTACTACAACAGGGAGACTTTCTGACAACACTAGACCTAAAGGACGCCTATTTTCATATTCCTATACATCCTGCGCACAGGAATTATCTAAGATTTGTCATACAAGGACAACACTATCAGTTCAAAGTCCTTCAATTCGGAGTCACAACAGCACCACAAGTGTTTACAAAGTGCTTAGCAGTAGTAGCAGCACATCTCAGAAGACAACAGATACATGTCTTCCCTTACCTCGACGACTGGCTCATAAAAGCAAGATCGTTCAACCAGTGTGTACAACACACAAAACAAACGATTCAAACATTACACGACTTAGGGTTTACAATAAACTACACCAAGTCGCACCTAGAGCCTTCGCACGTTCACCAATATCTAGGAGCTACCATAGACACATCATCAGCTCTAGCCTATCACAGTCAAGCCAGGATTCAAAGCATTCAGAGCTTGGTCTCCCTTTTTCAATGCCAACACTCTCTTCAAGCCAGAGTGTTCATGAAACTAATAGGCATGATGGCGTCTTGCATCTTCATAGTTCCTCATGCAAGACTGCAAATGCGCCCACTACAAGAATGTCTAGCACAACAGTGGAATCAGGTCAGCTCACAGACCTGGTGTTGGTAGACAGCCGTACATATCGCTCTCTGCAATGGTGGAACACCAAAAACTTGACAAAGGGACGGCCGTTCCTAATACCTGTTCCACAAATAGTGCTGACAACAGATGCATCCCTCACAGGATGGGGAGCCCATCTCCTGCACTATACCACTCAAGGCCAATGGAACAGCCAACAAAAACTGCTCCACATCAATCATTTAGAGCTGCTAGCGATTTACCTAGCACTCAAGACTTTTCAGGTACAAGTACAAAACAAAGCTGTTCTAATCCGGACGGACAATATGACCGCTATGTATTACATACAAAAACAGGGGGAGGGGCACACTCTCTGCAACTGTCCCAGCTTGCACAGAACATTTGGAGATGGGCCATCCCTCAAAACATACACCTGACTGTAGAACACCTTCCAGGAATTCACAATCAGATAGCAGATCTGTTGAGTCGTCAATTACAACAGATTCACGAATGTGAGTTGCACCCACAGGTTCTACACCATTCTTCCAAATGTGGGGGCACCCACAGATAGATCTGTTTGCCACCCACGAAAACGCAAAATGCCCAACCTTCGCCGCCAGGTTTCCACACCCGCGGTCGGAGGGGAATGCAATATGGATGAATTGGTCAGGCAGATTTGCGTACGCTTTTCCGCCTCTCCCACTCATTCCACTAGTAGTACGCAAGCTCAGACAACAGTCTCTCAAACTAATACTAGTGGCCCCCACATGGGCACGCCAGCCGTGGTTCACCACACTACTAGATCTCTCACTGGTTCCACATCAGAAATTACGGCTCACGCCATCCCTGTTAACACAGAACCATGGAAAAATAAGGCATCCAGAACCAAGCCAACTGAATTTGGCAATCTGGCTCCTGAGGTCTTAGAGTTTGGCTACTTAAATTTACCACCAGAATGTATCAACATAATTAAAGAAGCTAGAAGACCCACCACTAGAGTATGTTATGCTGCTAAGTGGAAAAGATTTGCAATATACTGTAACAACAATCACATTGATCCATTGGATGTTTCCATCCAAAATATTATTTGTTACCTTCTACACCTACAAAGGTCCAGCTTGGCTTATTCTTCCATACGACTGCATCTAGCAGCAATTGCAGCCTATTTACAAAATAGACAGCACCTATCTCTTTTTAGAGTACCTGCGATAAAAGCATTTATGGAAGGATTAAAACGAATAATCCCACCTAGGTTACCACCTGCACCAGTATGAAACCTGAACATTGTCCTTACAAGACTCATGGGACCCCCTTTTGAGCCTTTACACAGGTGTGAATTGCAATTCCTAACATGGAAGACTGCCTTCCTTATTGACATCACCTCTCTCAGAAGATTTAGTGAAATACAAGCATTCACAATAGAAGAACCATTTTTTTAGATACACCCTAACAAAGTGGTTCTTAGACCTAATCCAAAATTCCTGCCAAAAGTGATTACTCCTTTTCACGTTAACCAATCAGTAGAGTTACCAGTGTTTTTCCAAAAACCAGATCTGTTGCGGAAAGGGCTTTACACACCCTAGATGTTAGAAGAGCTTTTATACTACACAGACAGGACTAAATCCTTCAGAAAGACAAAACAACTATTTGTATCTTTCTGTTCCCCACACAAAGGCAATCCCATATCTAAAGGAGGAATTGCCAGATGGATTGTAAAGTGTATTCAAATATGCTATCAAAAAGCTAAACGTACACTAACAGTTCCTCCTAGAGCGCACTCCACTCGCAAACTAGGAGCCTTTATGGCTTTCTTAGGAAACATACCACTAGAGGACATATGTAAGGCAGCAACATGGTCTACCATACACACCTTCACTAAACACTATTGTGTTGACGTGCAAGCCAAGCAGCAAGCTGCAGTAGGCCAAGCTGTCCTTAAAACACTATTTCAGTATGCTGCAACGGATACAAGCGACCACCGCTAGGGGAGACACTGCTGCACAATCGTTGCTAAATGTACAATCTGCAGCTCATATGCGTCGAACGAAATATGCTACTTACCAGTATGCATCTGTTCTTGGCATGTAGAGCTGCAGAGTTGTACATGCCCTCCCGCCTCCCCGGGACTTGTATCCGTTCCAGTACTCATCTTACTTAGATGCACACGCATGGACATCCTTTCTCTTTACTTCTACTAACTCCATCCTCCATCATTTCCCATCATGGCGAAAAACAATCTTAGGATGGAGTCGATGACCATGCGCAGTATTGTCCAAGGGAGGAGTCACCTATCTCGTAACTACAAAGACTTCTTCCAAGAAGACAACAACCTGCAATCATCCGAGCCCAACACCAGGTGGCGATCTATTGCTAAATGTACAACTCTGCAGCTCCATATGCCAAGAACAGATGCATACTGGTAAGTAGCATAGTCCTTGCTTGAGGGGACTTTATGAAGGACCCGCTGGCTGTCTGTTTAGGATTCCTCCATCATGGCTTTCAAATGTAGCAGACACGCCCATGTGTAATCTAATAGAGGGTTGGGACAGATATAAGAGGACTTCATTTAAGATCTGCATGTATACATTTCTTTGCTTTCCTGTGTTGGCTCTCTGAATGAGCGCTAACCTTTACTTTTTCACTGTTCTGAGCACCTATGACCAGAAAGTAGAAAGTTGAAGGGATCAAAAACATTGAATAGGGTGGTCATGTCTGATGACTGAAATAATTGTCACCATACAAAAAGAGAAGATGAGGTATGAATCTAAAATATAGTGCAATAAGCTGTGGAGCGCTGCTGCTCTTGCTGGCTTTACTTTGCACGTCCTGAATGTGAGTTCTATAATTATGCACACAATTGCAGAGATTTCATTTCCCTGTTAAAAACTGCTGTTTGAAAGGCTGGGACATCGATAGCATTACCTCCATAGCATTATTTGTATGGGAGGAGGGTAGATAGTTGTGTTTAAATGCAGAATGGATGGAAGGAGCCAGGTGTTAGACTGAGCAAGGAAGTACCAAGCAACTTTGTAGCCTTGCGTGCTACACCACAGGCAGAGGAGGGCCACCTAGAAACAGGCTGCAGAAGGGTACTTGATGACAAGTCTAGGAGCTTCCAACAGGAAGCTCAGTTTGTGATGGTCCTGGGAGCAGGGGGGGGGCAGTTGGTCGTCGTGGACCCAGACCAATGAGCTGGGGTGCAGAGTTGTGGTTGGCTGGGCCCGTGCGTCAAAGGCTCTCAGGGTTCTTGGTTAGACCTGCGGGGGTGAGGGTGGGCAGCTGAGCCACTCTCTGTACTGTCCTCTGCGATGCTGATGTCCCATGTTGGCTAGTCTGTCGTATCGGCGATGGGGTCCAGATTAAACTTAAACAAGCTTTGGTTGCTGCAAAAGCTCTAGTACCCCGGGTATTTGTGCATGGCAGCTCCAGTATGCCCTGGCGTCTTCACACTTGGTGGTGAGACAGATTTTACCTCCTGGAGCACGGTGACCTCCTCCTGGGTGGCTACTATGTCAGTGAACAGCAGAAAGGTGAACCAGACGTTGCAATCGGTGTCTGCAGGTTGCAGGGAAGTGGCTCCTCTACTTTAAGGGAGATGCTGAAGCGAATTCTGGAGGCCCTCCGAGGTGTTCGGAGGATGCACAGACTGTGTAGGAAGCTGGCTCAGTATATACTACACCAAAGTAAAGTATAGTGTGCACAGAGTCCAGTGGATCCCCAGAGGCTTAAGTAGAAAAATCTCTATTTGTGATAGTGTGGTCGAGCAGTTAGGCTCATCAGAGGGCTCTGTTAAGCATTTGTTGTACACACTCAGGCAAGAAAAGATTTCACACAGTTGAAGACTGGATACAAAACCAATTGTTTTGTACAAAAAGTTACTAATTTGTTATTTTATTTTAGAGCCAAGATGAACTTGTTTTGCAAGGGAATTGTTTTGCAAGGCAGTAAAAATGCTTTACAGTAGTAAAATACTTTAGTATTGTCAATCAGAAACAGTAGGACTTATCCAGTATCGGGGTATCTTTCATAAATTCACATGCCTGAATCATCCCCCGTCGCCGAGGTGGGAGTCCCACGGTATATAAAAAAGCTGTACCAAAAGTAAATTACAGTAGTAGGCCCTATGAGAAGGCCTGAGGCCTAAATTGTAGTAGCCTATCTACCTCATTATGCTAAAAACACCAAAGTCTTTGCTCCAACCAATCAGCTTACAGCACCCTCTAGAACCCTCTCTGCAGAGCCAGTTCTCCTTAGATTTTCACCGCACGTCGTGTGGAAGGGAGTCTCCATGAGTCTTGACTCAGTTTTTTCTTCAGAGTTTCAGGATGTCTGACAAGAAGGCCTTATTTAGACCTTGTAGAACATGCGAGAAGAAAAGGGTCCATGTTGATGACCAACATAAGGACTGCATTTATTGCCTCTACCCAAAACATGAGGCTAAAAATTGTAAGATCTGCCGCACCTTCCCTTCTAAAACCTTAAGGGATAGGGAGGCCAGAGTCCTTTTGTGGCTAAATCCTCTTCTACGGGTGATGAAGACAGAGCCTCTACCTCCAGTAAGAGAGCGAGATCTCAAAAGGATAATTCAAGTGAGGGGAGAAAGCATACTAAAACCTCCCACTCCACTTCAGGCTCTTCACAGAGATCTCCACATACTATCTCTGGAGCCTCAGCTACCAAAGATTTGTCCAAGAAAACCGTGAGTAAGAGCTCTTCTGTCTCCTCACCTGTGACTACCATCTCTACTTCGACTTCTTCATCTATGGCTATGATCTCCACCACAGCCATCACTTCTCCTATTCTGTCTACAAAAATATGTATTGTGGCTAAAAGAACCCTCGTCGACGACCGCCTCGACGACGAAGAAGCATAAGTTGACGAAGAAGCCCCCGTAGACGAAGTCATCTACGCTACCGTCGACGACCGTCTCGACCCACTCTATTCAAAAACCTTCCAGCTGGTATCATACCAGAGGCAACAAGGATCTTATATCTCACGGCTCATGCCTTCTCATCTGTTAGAATCTTACGCTGATGATGAGGAAGAAGATTTTGAGGACGACGACAATGAGGGAGCTTTTGGAGTGGCTCACCATCCATTTGAACTCCATATTAAGTGCCAGGATGATGACGAAGATGATACATATTCAGGACATTATTACCAGAAGGACATTGTAGTGCCTCATCATACGGAATACCAAAGGCCATTTCAGGTTTCAGAGGTCAGTCACTTACCGCCAAGCCGTATTCAGGATTTACAGGCTATGCTCGCGGATTATAAACAACATTTTCCGCCGCAACCAGCTCAACCTGCTGTCCCGGTTCCTCCACCTCAAGTTCCTCCGCCTACTCCAGTCATGGAAACTCCGCAACCTGGTTTGCCTACACAAACCCCGGACACTTCTTCGGACGAAGAAGTAGAGGAAGGAGAGTTACAGAACATACCTCCATCGGATCCGTGGGATGACTACGTTATTCCTATGCCGTCTCCACCAACTCCACGACCTTCAGACTCGCCACCTGAAGATATAGGTGGATTCCATAATCTTATGCAGTGCGCTGCAAATAGATTTCAGCTTCCGGTGACGGTGGAGCAAACAGGCTGTTTTCTTCATGATTTTAGAGAGGAAACTAGGAAGGGGTCTATAGCCATTCCTAATATAGATTACATCTGGCAAGAGGGCATCAAGGTGATGAAAAATCCCGCTTCTGTGCCTGCCGTGTTACCACGAATAGACAAAAAATATCGTGCCCCACTCAGTAGTCCTTTATGCCTCATTGGTCATCCGCGGCCGGATTCGGTCATTTCACAGGCCGCGCAACAAAGGTCGAAGAACCCAGCCACCCCCATTACTACACCACCAGATAAGGAGGGGCGGCGTTTGGACCTTATTGGTAAAAACAACTCCACTATGGCTGCTGCATCCATCAGAGCGGCAAATTCTTTGGCGATTTTAGGGCGCTATGATCGTCAAATATGGTCCGACATGGCTGGGCTCATAGATCTGATTCCGGAGGACAAAAGACAAGAGGCTCGCAAGATCCTAATGGAAGGAGAGCGCGCAGCTGCGGAAACTATTGACTGCACATTAGACATTGCGAACACGAATTTTAGACAGCTGGCGGGAGCTGCTGTTTTGAGACGTCAGTGCTGGCTAAAGGCCACTACCTTTCGGCCCGAGGTTCAATTAAAAATACTGGACATGGCATATGACGGAGAGTCCCTGTTTCGGAAGCATATCGACGAAGCTCTCCAAGCAATCAAAACGGACACTGATACTGCAAGATCCCTAGGTTCACTGCAGTATAAAAGAGGATCTTTCAGGGGCGCAAGAGGACGTGGCTACTCTTCCAGAGGAGGTTACTATCAACAAGGCAAACAATACCAGCCTCAATATCGTCAGAACTATCAATCCTCTTATTGCTAGTCCAGAACAGCTGGTTACTCTCACCAAGGAGGAAGAAAGCGCACAAATAATCAAGGGCGAGACGCTCATAGAAAACAGTGAGGTCAGTTGGGCGCCAACCTCAATACCTTCCCTCCCTGTGGGCGCAAAGATATCTGCCTTCCAACAACAGTGGCAGCACAACACTACCGATCAATGGGTGTTGGACCTGGTACAGCATGGACATACCCTGGAGTTTATCACCAAACCTCCAACAACTCCGCCCATGGGTCCCCCTCCCCCTCATCTTCACTTATTGCTCAAGGAAGCTCATGTATGAACAGAACTAAACACAGGTTGCTATACCAAACCTTACAATGTCATAATTACGTACAACAAAACATATAGAGTTAAAAATTCATTTATTTTGAATAAACTTAAAAAACACACAGTTGTAGGGTTAACTAATCTAAATTCCTAGTCTTAAAATACAATTAAAACAATACAACCAATTGCGGCCTGCACAATTGAAAAAAATGACAGAACAGGTACAAAATAAAATTATTGAGTACAAATTGTATATTCTGGCTCAGTTTTCATTGCACCGGAATTGTATCGCTATAACATCAGCAAATCAACTTTGATGTTGGAGACTTGAATTATACCAGTTATTGCGTCGACGCCTTTCGGTGGGTTCGCCTTGTAGTAACCACCTTTATCAAGACAAATGATTATCTGTCACAACCAGGGGGTTTGTTAAATTGCAAGGAAGCTCATGCAATGCTCCTCAAAAACGCTATAGAGAAAGTTCCAATCCATCAGAGGCGGACAGGTTTCTATTCCCGTTTTTTCCTCATAAAAAAGAAATCAGTGGAATGGCGACCGATCCTAGACCTGCACAATCTCAACAAATATCTCAAAAAGCAAAGTTTTGAATGGTCACTCTTTCGGACATTTTAAGTTGCCTCAACGAGGGAGATTTTATGGCTTCTTTGGACATGGAAGATGCATACTTCCACATCCCAATCCACCCAAAACATCGAAATGATCTCTGTTTCACTGTGGCTGGCGCCCATTATCAGTTCAAAGTACTTCCATTTGGCCGCAAGTCTGCTCCAAGGATTTTTACAAAGTGCCTGGCTCCGGTAGCGGCAGCACTACGCTCATCAGGGGTCCAGGTTTTCCCGTACTTGGACGACTGGCTAGTCAAAGGTCCGTCAAAGTTCAAAGTAAAGACCGACATTGCACTCTGCCGCACCCTTTTCATCTTTAGGACTCACGGTCATCGAAAGCAAGTCTCAATTGACTCCGAGAAGGACCCTGCTATTCCTAGGAGCTTGTCTAGACACGATACAGTGCAAGGCATTCTTGTCTCAAGAGCGGCAACTCCGTCTACAAGCATTGGCCATAAAACTATCAAGAAGAAGGTCACTTTCAGTTCGACTCTTCGCGTCACTTCTGGGAATGTGCTCTTCGGCCATCAATCTCATTCCATTGGCTCGTCTCAAAATGCAGCCTCTACGGGAAGAGCTACATCTTCAATGGCAGCAAGCAACGGGCTCTTTCGAGGACACCATCACAATCACCCCACGCATGGTAGAGGCTCTTCAATGGTGGACATTACTACACTATCTGAAACAAGGACTCACATTCTTGCAAACTCCTCCAGATTTCATTCTGACGACGGATGCGTCCATGGAGGGCTGGGGAGGTCATCTCCAAGACTTAGAGGTGCAAGGCAAATAGTCTCAACAGTCTAGAGTTGAGAGCCATTTTTCTATCTCTACAAGTGTTCCTTCCCAGAATAGCATCTATTTCATCTAATCCGGTGTGTTCAAATTAGGCCCCGGTCTATGTCCACATCTCAGAGATAACACTGAGTTTTTTAATTTGAGGTAAGAACAAAGAGACCATATGAATCCATCTACCTCCCTTTATAAATAATGCAGGGTTATATTCAATCATCCCTTCGTTCCATGCATTTCCATTCTTTCATCTATTCCTGATTTTTGGCAAAACTACCATATGAAGTTAGAGGGCACCAGTGTAAAAATGTATAGCAACAATATAGAATGAATTTTCTTGACTCTTTGCATAGTGTATGATATGTATTCTGTAGGACATCTAGGAAATACTATTGAAAATAAATTGAACAGTTAGATATAGGCAATGTATGTACCATTACGATATAGTAATTCTGTGTTTCTTTATAGAAACCGTCCTGAAGAAGGTTCTTATCGCACATACCCGAAACGCTGCGTCGACACCTGTTCTTTACGAACTTTTTAAACCATTTGTGCTAATTTGTATTAATGATTTTTTGTAATATGTGTTTGATGTCATGAATGTATGATTTTATGCACTGTTTTTATACTTTGATACTACGCTAAGACGTAGAATAAACATATGTATGTTTTTTATATAAAATTCTAGTTTTGTTCACATTACTCTTTACTTAAATTGTTTTATAATTTTGTAACTGGATGCCGCTTTGTCACTATAATCTTGTTAACGAGTTAACACTGTATAAACGCTATAAGATACGAATATCCATCAGGGTGAGTCCTTCATACTGCAGAAGGTCTTCTTTCTATTGGGGCTGGTAGATTTGCCAAAAACTAGGAAACTAAAAAGTGTATGTTTGAGACCACATCTAAGGTCTATGTACAAACAGGGACACTAGTACTTTCTCAGATTGATAACCCCTGGTCCCAGACCTTTTCACATAAGGGGGCCTCCTCGACTTTTATTGGCTCTTCAATGGTGGACACAACTACACTATCTGAAACAAGGACTCACATTCTTGCAAACTCCTCCAGATTTCATTCTGACGACGGAGGCGTCCATGGAGGGCTGGGGAGGTCATCTCCAAGACTTACAGGTGCAAGGCAAATAGTCTCAACAGTCTAGAGTTGAGAGCCATTTTTCTATCTCTACAAGCTTTCCTTCCCAGAATAGTAGGGTCCTCAGTCCTGGTCCGGACGGACAATACCACCAGCATGTTTTATGTAAACAATCAAGGAGGGACAAGGTCAGCTACACTGTCCAAAGAGGCCCAAGAGTTATGGGAATGGCTGACACTTCACAACATAACTCTCAAGGCAGAACACGTCAGGGGCCTCCACAATACCCTAGCAGACAAACTAAGCAGGTCCTCGTCGGATTGCCATGAGTGGGAGTTGGAAAAACATTCAACTGAACAGGGTGTTTCAGACTTGGGGCAAACCAATGTTAGATCTATTTGCAACCCGGCAGAACAAGAAATGCCGGTATTAGCCAGCAGATCCCTCAACAGGGATCAAGAGGGAATGCCCTGTCCATGCGATGGTCAGGGATCTATGCTTACGCCTTTCCTCCGATCTCATTGATTCCGCGAGTGTTGCGCAAGATGAAATTGAAGTGCTGCATCTCCTTCTAATTGCTCCCAGATGGCCTCGTCAATTTTGGTTTCAGGAGCTTATGTTACTATCACAGGAGCCTCCGATCAAACTTCTGCCAACTCCAACACTACTGTCACGCAACAAGGGTCAGATACTTCACCCAGACCCTCAATCGCTGAAATTGCACGCATGGCTCCTAACTTCTTAGAATTTCAACACATCCAAATTCCTCAAGACTGCTGAGACATCTTAAAGAAAGCACGAGCCCAGAGCACGTTGAAGACTTATCGTCTCAAATGGAAGCGTTTCTGCTCCTGGTGTAATTCAAACGCTTTACACCCTATTGAGGCTCAAACGGAAAAAATTCTGCCTTATCTTTGCATTTGGTTCGCTCTGGTCTTTATTTCTCGTCCATAAAGGTCCATTTAGCGGCTTTATCCAGGTTCAGGAAGGTGGCTGACACTCCATCACTATGCTGTTCATCGCTAATTAAACAATTCATGAGGGGTCTTTTCCGGACTTATCCTCCAGTTAAACCTTCACCACCAGAATGGGAACTCAACACGGTCCTCTCACAGCTGATGAAGCACCTGTTCGAACCGATCCACAAAGCCAACCTCAAATTCCTGACATGGTAGGTCGCCCAACTTTTAGCCCTCACTTCTGCCAGGAGAATAGGAGACATTTCAGGCTTTCACTATCAAAGAACCTTTCTTACATTTTTCTCAAGAGTATGTCACTCTTCGAACAAATCCAACTTTCATACCCAAAGTGCCTTCTCCGTTTCATCTGAATGAACCAGTGAAATTGCAGGTTTTCTTTCCAAATCCTACAACCCCGGCGGAAAGAACACTACATTCTTTGGACATTAAATGATGTTTAAAGTTCTATCTTCAAAGAACAAAGAACTTCAGGAAGTCAGATCAGCTATTCGTGGCTTATGGCCAAACTACACTGGGAAAAGTGGTCACTAAAGCCACAATTTCCAGATGGATAGCCTCTGCGATCCATTTCTGCCAATGTTAAGGCTAACCGACCACTACAAAGGGCTGTAAGGTCTCACTCTACAAGGGGTGTAGCAGCATCCACAGCATTGTTTGCAGGAGTGACGCTAGAGAACATTTGCCGTGCTGCGACATGGAAAAATGTCCACACATTTACAAGACATTACTGCCTGCAATCAGCAAACCAAGAGAATGCGGCAGTTGGTCAAGCGGTTTTACGTCACCTGTTTCCATAAGAACATACTCGGGTAACAATGTTTGGTTCATTATTTAATGAGTATACACTATTCAGTATTTTGTTGATATAAAAGAAGTGCATGTATTTCAGATTGCTTGTTTGTTATGCTAATATTCCTTGCCTGTGAAATTCTATACGACTACTTTTTTTAATGTAGTCATGTTTTATTAGTAGATCATTTACTTTGCAATTGTTGCTTGTTCAATATAAGTTCATGGGGGTGCACCAAGATAAGTCTCCCACCATCCGCAACCGACTTTTGCCTGGCTTACTGCTTGCTATTCTGATTCAGGCATGTGAATCTATGAAAGATACCCCAATACTGGATAAGAAAACAAGTTACTTACCTGTAACTTCAGTTATCCAGTATTGGTATCTTTCATAGATTCACATGCACCCACCCTCCTCCCTGGAGAGTCAGTTCTCTAATTTTAGGATACTCATTCCCACTTGTGCTAACGAAAATCTGAGAACTGGCTCTGCAGAGAGGGTTCTAGAGGGTGCTGTAAGCTGATTGGTTGGAGCAAAGACTTTGGTCTTTTTAGCATAATGAGGTAGATAGGCTACTACAATCTAGGCCTCAGGCCTTCTCATAGGGCCTACTACTGTAATTTACTTTTGGTACTGCTTTTGTATATACCGTGGGACTCCCACCTCAGCGACGGGGGATGATTCAGGCATGTGAATCTATGAAAGATACCAATACTGGATAACTGAAGTTACAGGTAAGTAAATTGTTTTCTTATCAGTTGTAAAAGATAGACAGTTGAAATGTAATGCAATCCTAAGGTACCTGCATTAACAGTTAAGTACACAACTTACTCCTTCATTCTTCGGGGGTTTAGACCAACACTGGGCAAGGTTCAGTTTGATAGGTACTGCGCCACCAGTGGCACTGAGGGGACCTGGTGCAGAGGTCACTGAGCCCAATGTTAATCAGTGGAGATCTGGGGCACCAAACAAGCAGGTAGGTACCCGTGGGTTCAGGGCTGAGGCCCGAAGGTTAAGGTAAGCTCGGGGAGAGCCACAAGGCAGCACCAAAGCAACACCACCAGTGGCACTGGGTGCAGGATGCAAATAAGTGTCAGGCGCACATTGCAAATGAATGTAGGATCTTGTTCACACAAAGAGGCTGCAGGTTGGGGCCAGGAGGCTGGATGGCTGGATTAAGGTGACCACTGCTGGACAGGTGAGTTGGGACCTGGGCCTGAGCACCACTGGCTGGGCTCCCTAAAGTCAGGTTGGCTGAGGATGCATTGATGCCTTTTGGTTTCAGATTTTATCCAGTATTGTGGTATCTTGCATAGATTAACATGCCTGAATCATTCCCTGTCGCCGGGATGGGAGTCCCACGGTAAAATACTAAAGTAGTGCCATAAGTAATAGATAGGCCAAAAGAGGCCAAAGGCTATATCTTAGTAGCCTTATATCAAAAGGACCAAAAGTCCGCTCCAACCAATCAGCTATCGGCACCCTCTAGAACAATCCAAACAGAAGCAGTTCTCAGATTTTCACCGCACGTCGTGTGGAAGGGAGTCTCCCTGAGTGCTACTCAGCTTTCTTCTCTTCAGCTCTTCAAGCAAGTATGTCTGACAAGCAAGGAGGGCCTCTTCGCTCCTGCAGGACCTGTTGGAGGAAGAGGGTCCATGTTGATGTTCTTCATAAAGATTCTCTTTATTGCCTTTACCCCAAACATGAGGCTTAAGACTAAAAAATCTGCCATACCTTTCCCAGCAAGACTCTGAGGGACAGAGAGGCAAGATTACTTTTATGGCTCAAGTCTAAAGAACGTCTTTCTTCGGCTGAGGAAGAGGACCGAGCTTCCACATCTAGCAAGAGGACTTGGTCTCACGAAGGTTCCTCAGGTGAGGGAAGAAAACATCTGAAAACTTCCCAGGAAAAATCTCTTCACAAAGAGAGGAACCAGCATCATCCCCCCCCCGTTCTACTCCACTCATAGAGCATCCAATATCATCCTCTTCAGAATCTGTGAGTAGGAAACACAAACAATCTGTCGACGACTTTTACCACATCGTTGACGGAATGCGTTACTTCGTCGACGGCAACTATTTCGACGACGGCTATTTTATCTCGTCGGCGAGGATTACTATTAAGACGAGACCATCGTCGAAGCCCGTCGACGAAGAAGCCGTCGACAAGGCTACCGTTGATAAAGATTCCAACTGCGACAACACAGTCGGCGACGACAGTCGATGGGAGAAGCATCGACGACTGCACCGTCGACGATAACCCTACAGACATAGTCTATGAATTGGCCCTGTTATATTACCACGGTTGACGACAGGACCGTAGACGAGAAACATTCCTACTATTCTTATTTCTGCATCGTCCACTCCAAAATCGGCAAGAGTTTCTCAACTAAAGACATTTCAGAGACCTTTTCTACAGCCTTTTCAGGATTACAGTAAAATTTACCCTCTACCACCATCCCACCTGTTAGAGGGTTTTATAGAGGATGAGGATTATTATGAAGAGGAGGAGGAGGACTATCCATACAGTGTCTCGTAGTCCATCTGAGCTCAACGTTAAGTACCAAGACACTGATGAGGACGATAATTATCAGGCGGAGCATTACTATTGTGAACAATATATGGCCCCACGTCATACATATCAATTCCTTCATAGGCAGGAATCTCGTCAGAGGGAAATGGCTCATCTTCCTCCAGCACTTATTCAAGACCTACAGGCTATGTTGACGGATTATCATCGGATTTCCGCTGCAACAAATCCAGACAAAGAGCCCAATTCCACAAGTAGAGGTTCCTGTTCCAGTACCAGAGCCAACTCTACCTAGTACACCGGCTCCTGCACAAGGTCCACTTGACACTGGCCATCAAAACACTTCCTCCTCGGATGAAGAAGTTGAGGAAGGCTAATTACCTAAACAGGCTAATGCGCCATATCCCTGAGACTATATCATCGAGACACCATCTCCGCCTCCTCATTTACCCTCTGATTCTCCTCCTGAAGACATCGGAGGATTTCATAATTTGATACATAGAGCAGCTACTAGGTTCCAGCTCCCTATTACGGTCAAACAAACAGACTGCTTTTTACATGACTTCAAGGAGGATACTAGAAAGATCATTCGCTCTATTCCCATCATTGATTACATCTGGCAAGACGGCGTGAAAATCATAAAGAAGCCAGCATCCATAACTGCGGTGCTACCTCGTACAGAGAAAAAACACCGCGCTCCAGAGAACAGTCCATCTTGCCTCATAAGTCATCTGAGGCCAGATTTGGCAATATCTGTCTGCACAACAGCATTCGAAAAGCCCTGCAACACCAATTACCACTCCTCCAGGCAAGGAGGGACGTCGTATGGACCTTTTTAGAGAAAAAAATCTCTTCTATGGCTGCAGCTTCAATTAGAGCTGCTAATGCCTTGGCAATCATTGGCCGTTATGACCGCCAAATGTGGTCCGACATAGCAGGATTGATAGATCTTATCCTAGAGGATCATCGAGAGGAAGCCCGGAAGATCTTATTAGAGGGAGGGTGAGCGAGCTGCCTCTTAAACAATTGACTGCAGTTGGACATCGACAACATGAGCATTCGGCAATTAGCTGGGGCAGCAGTTCTTCGGCGCCAGGGTTGGCTTAAAGCGACTACCTTTAGACCCGAAGTTCGGACGAAGATCCTGGACATGGCTTGTGATGGGGATTCACTGTTTGGGACACAAATAGATGACACCCTTTTTGCAATCAAAAATTACACAGACACTGCAAAATCTGGAAGTGCTCTACAATACAGACACATTCCTTTCAGAGGAGCCAGAGGGTGAAGATTCACTACATATCGGGGTGTCTATCAGTCGAATCTGCAGTATCGCTAATACCAACCTCAATACCGTCAGTCATCGACGGCTGGTTTCTCTCGCCAGGGTGGCCGGAAGCGGATACAGCAACAAGGCTGTGATTCTGCCAGAAAACAATGAGCTTCTCAGGGTGCCAGTCAACCATACCTGTGGGTGTGAATATTTCTGCTCATGCACAGCGGTGGCACAAGATCATTTCTGACCGCTGGGTGCTGGACCTAGTCACCAAGGGTCATGCACTAGAATTTCTCCAGATACCACATACCACTCCGCCCAGGAATCCCCCTCCCCTCGTCTTCACTTATTGCACAAAGAAGTCATGATCATGCTGCTCTTCAAGAAAGCAATAGAAGAAGTACCATCCACACAGAGAGGAACAGGTTTCTACTCTTGCTTCTTCCTAATCAAAAAGAAGTCAGGAGAATAGCGACCGGCTCTGGATCTCCGCAATCTCAATACATTTCTCAAAAAACAAACATTCTGGATGGTAACACTTTCCGATATTCTGGGGTGCTTAAATGAAGGGGATTTCATGACTTCTCTGGACATGGAAGACGCATACTTTCATATCCCTATCCATCCAAAACATCGAAAATATCTGCGATTCACAGTGGCTGGCACCCACTATCAATTCAAGGTGCTCTCGTTTGGCCTAAAATCAGCGCCACGGATTTTCACCAAATGCTTAGCACCAGTAGCCGCAACTTTACGATCCCGGGGAAATCCAAGTTTTTCCATACCTCGACCATTGGCTGCTCAAAGCTCCGTTGAAGCAAGAAGCCAATATTGCCACAACAATTTTTCTCCATCTGTTCAATTCGCTAGGTCTCACTTTGAACAAGGGCAAATCAAATTTGATTCCAACTCAGAACATTTTATTCCTCTGAGCATCCATGAACACCACCCAATGCAAAGCGTTCTTGTCTCAAGACCGTCAAGTGCACCATCAGAAATTAGCAACAACCATTTAAAAAAGAAAGTCAGTTTCTGTTCGAACATTCAAATCGCTCCTAGGAATGTGTTCCTCAGCAATCAACTTAATTCCTTTAGCGCGGCTCAAAATGAGAACTCTTCAAGAGGAATTGCAGAAACAATGGCGACAAGCATTTGGATCTTTCAAAGATGTTATCCAAATAACTGCACGTATGGTGGATGCACTCCGTTGGTGGTCACAGACCGCAAATCTTGCCCAAGGTCTCACCTTTCTGCAAAACATCCCGGACTTTGTTTTAACGACAGACGCCTCCATGGAAGGATGGGGAGGTCATCTGCAGTATTTACAGATCCAGGGAAAGTGGTCTAGACACAGAAACAGCAACACCTCAACAGTTTGGAGATTCGTGACATATTTTTGTCTCTTCAGGCTTTCCTTCCAAGGATAGCAGGTTCCTCAGTGCTCGTCCATACCGACAATACGACCAGCATGTACTACAAACAAACAAGGTACCAGCAATACGACCAGCATGTACAATAAACAACAAAGTAGGAACAAGGTCCATAACGCTTTCTCGGGAAGCGCAAGAATTGCGGGAATGGACTACATTCCACAGAATGTCCGTGAAGGCTGAGCATGTCAAGGGTCTACACAATACACTAGCAGACTTGCTAAGCAGATCTCTATCCGGCTGCCACGAGTGGCAGTAAGAGCAGACTCAAGTGAATAAGATCTTTCGGACATGGCGCAAACCAGCTCTGGATCTGAACAAGAAATGCCGATATTTCGCCAGCAGGTTCCCTCAACCGGGGTCAAGGGGGAATGCCCTTTCAATGAGAGGGTCCGAGATCTGTGCCTACACTTTTCCCCCCATTCCATTAATCCCCAGGGTGCTCAAAAAGTTGAAACTGGAAGGCTGCCGCCTAATTCTGATTGCACCCGTTGGCCCAGACAGTATTGGTTCCAGGAGCTTCTTCTGTTGTCGCAAGACAAACCGATTCGGTCAGGTAGGCCCTCCGGATAAAATCCCTGCACTTGCAGGCATGGCTCCTGAATTTCTAGAGTTCAAAGATCTCAGTATTTCACAAGACTGTCGAGACATAATGTCTAAATCCCGTGCTGAAAGCACTATCAAAAGGAATTGTTTAAAATGGAAAAGATTTTGTTGTTGGTGTGAAACCAATAACGTTCATCCAGTCCAAGCTCCTGCTGAACAAATGTTACCTTACTTACTCTCACTGGCTGAGTCTGGACTCTCTTTGTCGTCAGTCAAGGTTTACCTCGCTGCTCTTTCCAGGTACAGGAAATCTCCGCAGCTTCCTTCTTTATGTTCGTCTTCCCTTGTAAAACAATTCATGAAAGGACTTTTCTGCACTTTCCCTCCTGTGGGTTCGCCTCCTCCAGAGTGGGAACTCAATGTGGTGTTAGCACAACTGATAAGACAGCCATTTGAACCGATCCATAAAGCAGATCTCCAATATCTCACATGGAAAGTAGCCCTCTTGCTGGCTTTTACCTCTGCAAGGAGGTTTAGTGAGATTCAGGCTTTTATGATCAAAGAACCATTCTTGCGTTTTACACAGAACTATGTAATCCAGCGGACGAATCCCAAGTTCATTCCAAAGGTACCCACACATTTTCACTTTAACGAACCAGTAATGCTACAAACTTCTTCCCGAATCCATCTAGTCCAGCTGAGAGGGCATTACATTCATTAGATGTAAAAATGTTGATGTTTTATCTGCAGAAGACAAAGGATATTAGAAAGACGGATCAACTGTTAGTGGCCTATGGTCAAGGAAAACAAGGAACTGCTGTAACAAAGGCAACAATAGCCAGATGGGCTGCATCTGCTATTCACTTTTGCCACGAAAAAACCAACAAACCTCTCAGGGTGAAGGCTAAAGCACACTCCACCAGGACTGTTGCTGCATCTACGGCTTTGTTTGCTAGAGTTACATTGGACAAGATATGCCGGGCTGCGACATGGAAAAATGACCACACGTTCACAAGACACTACTGCCTCCAATGTGCACAAAAGGAGGATGCAGCGGTTGAACAAGCTGTATTACGCAATCTATTTCACTAAGGTCATATTCTTTACATTTCTTTCACGCTTGTCTTTATGGTTACATTGATTACACTGTTCATACTCTTATGTTTCTCAATTTATAGGTTCCTCATGCGTATATTTACTGTATGGTTATTACTTTTATGCTTTGTCATTGCAAAGTTTTAAGATTGTGGATTTATATTGGGAGTGTTAAATTGCATGTCTCCCACCATCTGCAAACGGCAGTACAATTTGGGTACTGGTTGCTATTCTGATCCAGGCATGGGAATCTATGAAAGATACCCCAATACTGGATAAGAAAACAAGTTACTTACGTGTTACTACAGTTATCCACTATTGGTATCTTTCACAGATTCACATGCACCTCCCCTCCTCCCCGTGGAACCAGTTCTCAGCGATTTTAGGGGTATTTACTTCCCACTTGTGCTTGGAAAATCTGAGGAAAACTGCTTCTGTTGGGAGTGTTCTAGATTGGTTGAAGCTGACTTTTTGGTCCTTTTCATATAACATATTTAGGCTACTAAGATATAGCCTTTGGCCTCTTTACTTATGGCACTACTTTTGTATTTTACCGTTGGACTCCCATCTCGGCGACGGGGATTGATACAGGCACGTGAATCTATGAAAGATGCCAATACTGGATAACTGTAGTTACAGGTAAGTAACATGTTTTCTTCACCAAAGGGTGCTGATTATACAATCCTGAGCATTGAGAAACTTGAGAGATTACCAGTGACAATGTCAGAACGACCTGTCAGTGAATGGATAATACATGGGATAATTAATATTCCAATATCAACCTTCAGGCTTCAATACTGCCAAAAATATATACAGGCTGGCATGTACGAAAAATTGGGAAAAGGGTACATTAAAACAACATGGAACTTGCCCTATTCACATGCATGTGTCAGTAATAAAGGACAGAAAGTGTTTCTTAGTGGCAACAATTGTGCGATGTCACTAAGCGGTACACTTCTGTGTAACGGAATTAGTTTGCATGGAGCCTGTGAAGGGAACTCAAATAACCTTTCATGTCACCAGCTAGGCACACCTGCAACAGAGATAGAACCATTCTTTCAAAGACTCTATAATGGGAGTTACATTCTAATTGTGGACCGCAGATGCTGTAGTCTTATGCCCGGGACTCCTTATCTCGTAACTACGACTGCGAAGGTCAAGTGCTGTGGACGCTTATTGTTCCCCAGCTCCTTTCCAGACAGGGAGGCAAGGGCATGGCCCAACTTGAAAATTACTTCTATTCGAATAGATACTTTAAGCAGAATGAAAACAGTGCTTCTTCAGACGCCGACAAGGCTCACGTCATCAAAAGAAACGTATGATCTCCTAGTCGCAAGGACGACTGCAGAGATACATTCATTGTTATCAACTAATCCCCCCATACATTTCGCAGAAATCCTGAATGAAATCTTAAATATTTCTGATACCAGTGGAGTCTCAAAAGTATTTAAGACAGTATTTTCGATGGCATTAACACCATTCAAAGCCATACTGGGTATTTTTCCAGATTTCGTCCATTCGATTTTTGGCGGACTTCCCCTCATTTTGGGACTAATTGCAGGAATCCTATTCTTAGTCCTTATATTTCGTTATGGCAAACCATGTCACAGACAAAACACCTGCGACAAGGGAAGAAACAATCCTAGCCATTGGATACCGGGACCGGATATCAAACATCCTGGGACTATCCCGGCTTAGAGACCTGAACATGACTTGGTTTCTTTCATTTCGACCAATGTGGCAGCGATGTGTTTTACCTGTCTTAAAGTGCCTGCTATGCGGAGAAGAATGCGTGTTAGACACCTGTCTGACGCTACAATCAGATGCGCCAATGGATGCAGAAACATTGTTGAGTCCAATAAAGGCTCATGCTTTGTGCTGCCCTCAAAGGCTACCAATCCTGATGACGGCATTCGTGGAAGCTTCACCACTACGATTAAGGGGTAGTGAAGTTCAAGATGAAAGCGGCATCGATCAGGTACGACCTTCTGTCAGCAATATTAATCATAATGTCAATGGAGACAATCATGCGCACGAATGCATGGTTACACCTATTTCCGAGTTAGTGGAACTCTCCCAGGAAGCTGTTGACAACTTTTTCGAGAGTCTAAATGATATGATGTTCTCACCAGAGCAGAAATAGACTTTTGAGCAAGCTCGTACACGGCGTTCCCTGAATTTGACCTTCGACTAGAAAAGCAAAATACCATGAACAGTTTTCCCTCCAGTTCACGGACAGCAATTTTTTCAGCAGCCCCAAAATATTTTTACGAATTTTTTCGGGACACTTATCTTCTGCTTAAAGTAAGAACTATTCTTAGAGAACTAAAATTTCTATTTTTAGATACTTTATAGACATTAGCTGCCCGCTGGTATGTTCATAATTATTTTATTCTGTGATGGAATGGTCTCGAACCTTTTTTCTGTATTAAGAGCCATTTGATGTGTAGATTTTCATATACAGACTAGTGATAATGTATAGATATGCGTGATTACTTTAGCATTGTTCTGCAGCTTGAGTGCATATATTACATATGACTGTTTTTTCCGTATATTTGATAATTTCAAAATGCATTTATGTATTTTGGGGTGGTAAGGTATACACGATACTCTACAGTATGTTTTACTATGCATAGATTAGTAGATATGTCCATAGTTAGCGTGGAGTGGGTGTGATGTATTCCTATAGGTTCTGTATCGATCCCCCTATTCCTGACCCTATTCTGGTTAACAAGTTAACTAGCAGCCATCCCATGAGGCAGAAAACCCCCATGATGCAGGAACCGTTATCTGATAAAGCCACACTACGGCACAGGAACGTGTTATCTGATTAGGTCATAACGCTTGCCATCTAATTAGACAAGCGATATTCCTCCAGCCCCTGATAAGGCATACGGAGTTCTCAAAACAAATCAAACCTATGACAGACCTGGGAAAAACCCTGCGGGCATTGTTTTGATTTCACCGAGAACTTCAGCAAAAGAATGTGCTAACGACCTGGTCGTATGACATCCTTATTGACGTATCTATGTCCATCCTTACGTCAATCTCGGCACCTTAAAGGTATAAATATTACCGATATTGCCCTATGCAAACACACGCGGTGGTGACGAGATCGGAGCAGCCAGACTTGCCGAAGCCCAGAGCAGACCCCGCTGGCGCAGCCCCGCCTTCTTGACGCGCTGAGGACGAGAAGCTGCTTTTTTCTCCTGCCGAGAAATCCAGCTCCGGCGCTTCCGGGTAGCCCTCGCAGGCAGCCTGGAATATCGAGACCAGAGACGAGAGATACCATCCCTCATTCATCCTAGATTCCAGGTACAGAACTGAATAACCCCTTGCAGAGAATTCTTTAGTCAGTCACTTGGCAAAACAAACTTAACTTAAACTGTAACTTTCTATTCCCGCCCACGTATTTAGCTTAGGTCAGGTACACGGGGTAGGCGTAGTTAGAAACACCAGTTGAGTACGATTAGTCAAATGTATACGTGCATGTAATATATTTTTTTCATTTTAAACCTTCATATGGCTTAGAAACCATATCAATGTTTTTACAGTATTATTTTATACTTCTGCTTTTAATGTATGCACTTTACTTAACCATAAGTATTGCAATAATATCGATCCATTTCTCTTGTATGAGAAAAGAGACTGATCAATAAATAACATCTTTTATTGAACACGCCCGTCTCTTCCTTTTCTCTACAATCTGATGAGACTAAGAATGCACGTACTGACTGAGTAAAATAAATTGCCTTTTGTTCACACGACTCTAGAGATACACTCTTGATTAGGGGAGAGCAAAGTTGTCATGTTCTATGGTTGTCAGAAACTAAATCCCTTCTTGTCTATCCAGGGAGGTTCAACTCCTCCTTGCCTATTCGAGAAAGTTTCTAGTGAACTCTGAGCTAGCTGGCAAACCCAAAACTTTAAGTCTAATATCGACAGTAGTAGACCTAGTTAACGTCTGGTCTAGGCCTATACTATTGAAGGTATTATTCCAATGCGCAGAGCCTATTGGGATAATAGGAACTACACTACACCAGAGCCGGTCATGTTCAGGGGGACCCTTCCGTGTTGAGGCTGCAGGCAACTTTGAGGGGTACAGGAGAGGTCAGCCACCGATGGAGTCAAGGTCCAGATCATTGGGGAGGCTTCACTGGGCAGGTGAGCAACTCACACTCTGGCCTTGAGTGTCCTGTACAGAGTGGGCAGCGGTCGCGGATCCGCCTGGAACTGGAGTCCTTGAAGTTGGATGCCGCTGTCCTCGGAAGATCTAGTCTTTGTTGAAGAATGGCAGTCTTCCTGGGGTTCTTGAAAGTCGCTGGCCACAGGACAGGCCTCGTCTTCTTCGCAGGCTCTTCAAGCTGGAGACAGGCCAGTAGGGCTGGGGCCAAGTCAGTCGCCATCTTCAAGCTTTGCACAGCGTCTTCTTCGTAGGTTGCAGGAATCTCGGGATCCAGGTTCAGGTGTGCCCCTAAATACTGAATTCAGGGGCGTTGCATGCACTGGTAGCCAATGGGCTACTTCTCTTTAGGAGGACTATAACCTTTGTACGTCCCCTCCCATTGGGGAGGGGGCACCCTATAACCTGATTAGGTAGAATCCTTCCATTCAAGATGGAGGATTTCCTAAGGAGGGGGGATGGGGTCACCTCGGTCGAGAGCACCTTGGGAGCAGAGAGGGGGATACACCTCTCCTGACTACTGTTTTTCCTGCTGACCTTTCTGTTAAAAGGGGGGGCAGGCATCTTACCTGGCTTGAGAGGCCCTGGCTAGCATTAGAAAGGGTAGGAATCCTCCCTGAATGCAGTTACTGCTAGGGCATAGGTGTGAAGCACCTCCACCCAAGCAGGCTTTGTACCTGACCCATGGGAGCACTAGGGCTCCCACCTCAGGGGGTCAGAAACATGTCTGTGTGTGGCAGGCTGGTGCAGACCAGTCAGCTGTGCACTATTGTGTTGTGTTGGTTGTGTTTCAGGGGGCATCTCTAAGATACCCCCTGAGCAGGGCATGGTATATTTTATTTTCCCCTGTCTTCCCGCTGAAAAGGAGGGGAGACCGAAAGGGGGCCTGCTCCTGATGGCAGGAGAGGCTGGGGCTCGCGTTACAAAGGCGACAAAGCCTTTGAAGCTCCCCTGCCACAGATGGCTCTTCCTGACTTGGGGGAGGTGTGAACCTCCGCCCAGAACAGGCTTTGTTTCTAGGCTCAGGGAGGGAAGGCTCCCACCCCAGAGGTCCAGAAACATGTCTCATGGTGGCAGGCTGGTGTTAACAAGTCAGGGAACCCGCCAGAGACTGCTCGTTTTTCAGAAGGCATCTCTAAGATGCCCTCTGAGTGCATTGTATAATCCCACACTGGCATCCGTGTGGGTTTTATACCAAACTTCCCAGAATTCAGTGAAGCCAATGTACTTAGACACTCAGCCTGCAATGGCAGTGTGTCTGTGTGTGTTAAGGTAAAGGACCTCTAAAGGTGACACAATGTGTGCTGCAGCCCTTAGAGGCCTTCCTTGGTCTCAGTGCCCTTGGTACTCATGGTACCTTTTACAAGGGACTTGCATGTGGCCAGAGAGGTGCCAATTGGGGGTACAAAGGTACAGTTTTGGGAAAGAACACAGTCCTTGGGAACCTGATTGTCAGGGACCCAGGGCACATCAAGTCAAAGTGCATCAGAAATCTGGCAAAAAATGGGGGGGGGGGTTACTGCAACAGAAACCCAGCTTCCTACACATGCCCACAACCACTGCCTGTGGTATAGGTAAGTCACCCCTCTAGCAGGCCTCACTCCCCTAAGGCAGCGTGCACTATACCACAGTTGAGGGCATAGCTGCATGAGTAATATAACCCTACAGTGTCTATGTTCATTCTTAGACATTGTAAGTTCACTGAAGCCAAAATGAGTACATGGACTGGGAATTTGTTGTTACGAACTCCGCAGCTCCATGATGGCTATACTGAATACTGAAAAGTTTGGTACCAAACTTTTCAGCGCAATAAATCCACACTGATGCCAGTGTTGGATTTATTGTAAAATGCACTCTGGCACAACAGGACAGGTGGCCTACTCTCGCTGCTGGCCTCTGCGATGCTGATGTCCCTCGTCGGCTGGTAAGTCACTTTGGCATTGGAGTCTGGATTAAACTCAAACAAGCTTTGGTTGCTTCAAGGGGTCTGATACCCCAGGTATTTGTGCACAGCGGCTCCAGTTGGTCATGACATCTTTACACATGGTGGGGAGACGGACCTGACCCCCTGGAGCAGATGCTGACAGCTTGACGAAGTGCTGGAGGCCCTCCGAGGCTTTTGGAGGATGCACAGCTGCAGGATGAGACGGGTTCTTGCGATTGTCTGGACAGGTAGGCAAGCTGGGTTTGGTGCCAAAGTCTACCAGTAGTCCACAGTTCTCGCTACTTTGTCTCTTCTTTATCCTCTTCTTTCTTCAGTCAGCCAAGCCTAAGTTGCTGGTATCAGGGGCCACCTAAATACTGAATTTAGTGGTATTAAGGGGAGTGAAGGATAGTAGCCAATTGACTACTTACCCTTGGGGTCACTACCCCCTATATGACTGCTTACTTTGGGAAGTGGTTGTGAACAAAGAGGGGTTGGGCCTATATCACCACCCACACTAGGCCTCAACATTAATATTAAACAAATAGATGTTTGGGTGTGTAAATTAAATCAATAACATTTGAGTAAAAACCACTTTAACAACTAGGGTGTTTTGGTGTTATTAAATACACCTTCATTATTCAATTATTTTTTTAAAGCAAATGGTCAACATTTAAATCATGTCACACAAAGAAGAACAATCAATTTGATGATTTAGCAAGACATCAATAACAAAAAAAATGACATTTGACAATTACAAAACCAATAAGATAACCACATATGACAATACAGAGAGGACCAGTCCTTGATTTGTAATAGAAAGAATGGCGGCACAAACGTTTTGCAGTATTCAACAAATGATGTCAGGACAATACAATCACAACAGGCTGATTGCCCCGTTTGCGCACTGTTACTCTGTGCAGTTCAATGTAAATAACGATGTAAATAACGACTAGCTGGGTCAGGTCAACTCGTTTCGGTACCCTTATCTTCTTTGGTGTTCTCCACAGGATCAGACACAAAAAAACATTGTACATTGTGGAAACGTGTATCAGATTTGTACCGAAAGTGATATAAAAACTCAACCAACCTTGGTTCTGGGAAAGAGTCTATCCTTACCATTAATGAGTGTTGAAGGAACACAATGGCGGTTTCCAATGAATGAAGCTTATGCCCACGTGAAGTGGAAGATTCTAAAAAGGTTGGAAAAAGATTGAAAAAATTGGTAAGCTGCGCATTAATCAGCTTTGGAAGATGGGCACTCTATGAAACAGCAGAAAGTGACTTTTTATAAGAGAAAAGGGGGTATAAAGAGGCGCATTAGCAAGCGCTCGTGTAAAAACTGGCTGTGCGTATGCGATTATGTGAAGTGACTTGCCTCATATATGACGGGAGTCAGTCTTCAGTGAACGTGCTGTTGATTCGAAGGCATAAAAAACGGAGCTCATGGCAAAGTCTAACAACTTGCACGTTTTTTAATAGAAATGGTGTACAGATTTGCAATGCACGCAACTCGCTTGTATTGGTGTCAAAAGTACATGCCTAAGGCGACGGGGAGCTGGTCGTGTTCCCATGCGGCTTGAACAAATCGTGCCCACCTGAAATGGGGAAGACCATGTTAGTGCCTATGATGCTGGTGTTGATGTTGCATGATGGACTTTCGAATCAGCGCGTACATGGCCCTTGCCTGGGTTTTACGGCTTCTGGTGTTGCAGCGTCCGCAGCATTTCAGAAATGCGGAAGTGGTTGGCGATGCTTGCCAGACATTACTTGTAGACTCTCTGGGGGTTGTGGCGCATTGCATGTTGGGATCTGGAGTTGTATTGAGAGTGGAGATGATCAGAACACAGATTTTGCAGTGTCAATGTCGGCTCAATCGCCCATAGAAGTTAAAGCCTGCTAATTTTAGACATTTCATTGAGGCCCCGGGAGGCAGTATTACATTTCATGATCAAGTATGCTCCTCTTTGAAGCAATGCTCTCTCTAGGTCACCACCTCTGGGGTTAGATTTGATGACGCTGAGTACGGGCCAGCGAAAATCTTTCTCATTGTGTTGGAGTTCTGTAAATGCGAGACAAGAGGAGCATTAGGCACCTTGTTTTTGATTCATGAGGGATGTTGGGATATTCGTGGACGTATTTCGAGCGAGGTTTTGCCAATATAGATCAGAGGTAAAGGTCAGGTGATGGCATAAACCACGTTCTTGGTTTTGCATGTTGGAAATTCTTTATAGAACCATTTCTTAAAACCATTGGTAAATTCAGTACCTTCCATCAGTGAGCTACATGCTTGGCAATTCCCACATTTATGATGTCCAAGGATGGGTTGCAGATTCAGAAATGGGCGTAACTAGTCTGGTTTTCTTTGAGATTCATCCGATGCCTGAATGATGAGCTGCCCGATTCTGGCGTTCTTTTTCAATGCAAAGAGTGGTGTCTGTAGATCATTATTGCATCTTTTATGAGGTGCCAATTATAGCGTATGATTTTCTTAAAGGCATTAGTATAAGGGCCAAACGTGGAGACGCATACGAGGCGTGTCATATGTGTTGTGGGTTTCTTCTGCAGCAATACTTCACGTGGTGTGTGCCAAACCCGTTTTCGTGAATGTCTGAATAGTTTAGAGGGGTACCCTTTTCCTTTAAGTTTCTCAGCATTCCTGAGTGAATTTCATAGTCTTCCTTGCGTGTGCAGTGCGCTGCACACGCAAAAACTGGCCATCAAGCTAATTGTCCCTTAGGCTTTTGGGGTGAAAACTCTTGAAGTGTAACGCTGTGTTTTTGTCAGTTGGTTTGGTATACCACATTGTGATCAAGCCCATACCTGTCAGCCTTACCTCCACGTCCAGGAATGGAAGGTTTGTTTGACTGTGCTCTAGTCTGCATTGAATATCAGGATTCCTGTCGTTTAACCATCTGTGGAACTTAAGAAGGTCATCTTCACTTCCAGTCCATATACACCAAATGTCATCGATGTATCGATGCCACTGTGCAATGTGGTTGCCGAAAGGGTTGTTATTATAGATGTCTTTCTTCGTATCTTGACATATAGAGTACCGCCATCTCCGGTGCAAATGGACATCCCATCGCGGTCCCCTTGACTTGGAAAAAGAAGTCCTTCTCGAACTTGAAATAGTTGCGCTTGAGTGCCAGTGAAGCTAGGCTCAAAACAAATTGAGTGGGAACTTGATTGAGGGTGTTCCCTGCTGTCCAAGTAGGATTCCAGGACTTCCAATGCGTCTTCTTGAGGAATTTGCGTGTACAAGGACACGACGTCAAGCGTGACTAGTCTGTGGTGATCAGAAGCCGTGAAACCCAAGCCAGTGCCATGTACGAAATTCCATCACGCAATATCAACACCATAATCCTAAGCGCTAACATTATCTTCCCCCGTTTCAGGTGGGCACGATTTGTTCAAACCGCACAGGAACATGATCAGCTCCCCGTCGCCTCAGGCACGTATTTTTCTGACACCAATACGAGCGAGTCGCGCGCATTGCAAATCTGTACACCATTTCTATTAAAAAACTTTGTGCAAGTTGTTAGACTTTGACTTGACCTCCGTTCTCGTAGTTTTTTTCTGCCTTTGAAGCAACGGCATGTTCAGTTCACTGAAGACCGACTCCGTCATATGAGGCAAGTCACTTCACATAATCACATTCGCACAGCCAGTTTTTACACGAGCGCTTGCTAATGCGCCGCTTTATCACCCCTTTTTTCTTAAAAAGAGTCACTTTCTGCTGTTTCAGAGTGCCCATCTTCCAAAGCTGATGTACGCGCAGCTTACCAATTTTTCCAATGTTTTTCCACCTTTTGTAGAATCTCCAAGTTCACGCGGGCATAAGCGCCATTTATTGGAAACTGCCATCGTGTTCCTTCAAAACTCATTAATGGTAAGGATAGACTTTTTCCCTGAACCAAGGTTGGTAGGGCTTTTACATCACTTGGGGCACAAATCTGATACACATTTCCACAATTTACAATGTTTGTTTAGTGTCTGACCAAGTCCCAGTCCTGAGGAGAACCCCAAAGAAGATCAGGGTTCCGAAACGCATCGACCTCACCCAGCTAGTCGTTATTTATATCGTTATTTACATTGAACTGCACAGAGTAACACAGTGCGCAAACAGGGCAATCAGCCTGTTGTGATTGTATTGTCCCGACTAGCTTTATTTGTTGAATACTGCAAAACGTTTGTGCTGCCATTCTTTCTATTACAAATCAAGGACTGGTCATCTTTGTATTATCATTTGTTGTTACCTTATTGGTTTTGTAATTTTCGAATGTCATATGTTTTTTTGTTATTGATGTCTTGCTAAATCACCAAATTGATTGTTCTTCTTTGTGTGACATGATTTAAATGTTGACCATATGCTTTAAAAAATTAATTGAATAATGGTGTATTAAATAACACCAAAACCACCCGAGTTGTTCAAGTGGTTTTTACTCAAATGTTATTGATTTAATTTAGGTACAAAAGGGGGTGGTGATGGACGGAGCATCTGAACCAATCAAACACTCACACCCAGTCAAAAGATCTGGGTTTGATCCATCACCGTTCTTTAGCCCACTCTGCCACACCAGTTCAGACATGGCTATATGCAAATCAGTCTGACCCTGTGCCTCATGGGAACAGTCCAGCCCGAACTGCCAAGCCATGCCTTCCCTGGACCGGAAACAAGCTTCCGAGGACCGGTTTCTGGCATTACAGCCGTCATCAGCCAGGCTAGCTTGAATCCAGTGGCAAAGTGAGCAATGGCCCCACGTCTGGGCATACCCTGCCAACTTTGGGCGAACAAAGCGATACCAAAGGGGATGATGGACAGAGCGTTTGAGCAAATCAAACACTCTCCCCCAGTCAACTGATCTGGGCTTAATCTATCATCATTCTTTACCTCACTCCACCACCCCAGTTCAGACATGGCCATATGCAAATCAGTCTGACCCTGTGCCTCATGGGAACAGTCCAGCCCAAACTGCCAAGCCAAGTCTTCCATGGACCGGAAACAAGCTTACTCCAGTATTGGAACTTTAATAGGTTCACATGCCTGAATCATTCCCCGTCATCGAGACAGGAGTCTCTGGTATATAAAAAAGCAAACTGCAGTATAGCAAACTGAAAAGAGGCCTAGGCCCATTTCCCTTTTGCAACCCATAGCCTTTATGTAAAAAGGCCCAAACTTTTCCCTGAACCTATCAGAGCTCCTCACCCTCTAGAACACTCTTGAGAGAACCTTTTGCCCCTCAGAATTTCTACCACACCTTGTGCTAGGGAGTCTCCTTTGAGCTCTGCTCAAACTCTTCAATTCAACTTATTTTGACTGGGATTTGAGGTTCCCCCTTTTTTTAGTTTCTTCTTATTTGAAATTCCTTATTCCTCTCTACCATGTCTGAGATGGAGAAGAAAGGATTTAGAGCTTGTGCTACCTGTTCTAAAAAAAGGCTTTATACAGATGACTCTCATAAAGACTGCATATACTGCCTCTATCCAGACCATCAGGCAGAGAATTGTAAGGTAGAGAATTGTAAGGTATGTCGAACCTTTTCAAGTAAAGCCTTGAGGGATCGTGAGGGAAGACTTTTACTTTGGCTCCAGAAGGTTAAAGCCAGAAAGGAGATCCTCTCAAGTGAGAGTGAGGAGGAGTCATCTTCGTCTAAGAGATCTCAAAAAAGAAGTAGATCTCCTCGGGCGCATGCCTCAGGTGAGAGACCTGGGAAGGCCCCAAAAAAGACCACCACAGGGTCTTCAGGGCGCAGTCCCTCAAAATCTCCTTCAGGTAAACCTAAGGGGAAGAAGGGTTCTGCTTCTGAGGTGAAACAGGTGGAGAAAACTGCCTCAGAACCTTCAAAAGCTCCTCCAAGGGTCAAGATTACCATCAAAAAGACTCCGTCTACACCTTCTGAGGAGAAAGTGAAAGGATCTACACTGTCGACGGGATCGTCGACGAGGAAGATGTCGTCGTCTACGACAAAAGCAGCATCATAGTCGACGAAACAAGAGGTAAAGACTATTGAAAAGACGTAGTCGACGGCGGTGACGACGAGTTCAGCGTCGATGACAGCGTCGACGACCATGGCTAGATCTACATCGTCGACGGGAGCGTCGACGGTAACTACGTCGACGATAGCGTCGACGACGATAATATGGTCAGCAACGGGGATCGCATCGACGGACTCGTCGTCGAGAGAAAAACCGCCAGAAAAAAGGTTGTCATCCTGGAAAAGGACAATAACGCCAGAGGTAACATCTCCAAGCAAGGTGTCTCCATTAGTCCCTTCTCACCTTCTGGAAGAGGAAGATTCATAGGACGAGGATAAAGGTGGTCCTTTTGGATATGCGAGTAGTCCTTCGCAATTAAAAGTAAAATACCAGGAGGAGGAGGAGGAATATGGGGAGTTTCAAGATCCCCAAGATCAGCAACAATATCGCCAACAGCATCGTGAAGAGATGACAAGTGTGCCATCTTCTTTACTGAAAGACCTCCAGAGCATTTTGGAGGATTATAGAACAAGGCATCCGGCGCCTCAAACCTCTCAGGAAATCCCGGAGGTTACACCTCGACCTCTATCTGTACCGGGTACACCAGTGCGAAGAAGGGAGTTCTTGCTGGAACCCACTACTAGGTCTCCGCCACCAGCATCTCAACATGACCCAGACACCTCGGATGAGGACCACGAGGATGGAGAGATTGCAGAACCTAGTAGAGAATGGGATGACTATCTCATTCCTTTTCCTTCAACTCCTACGCCAAAGCCAGTAGATTCTCCACCAGAGGACATTGGTGGTTTTCATAACCTGATGGAAAGGGCCACTAAAAGATTTGCACTTACCATGTCGGAGGATAAAGCGGAATGCTTTCTATATGACTTTAAGGAACCCTATCGAAGATCTGTTCGGTCCTTACCTATTGCAAGTCATATTTGGGAAGAAGGCTTGAAGGTTATGGAAACACCAGCTACAGTGACTCCGGTTCTTTGCTAGACTGGACAAGAAATATAAGGTGCCTATAGATGCTCCGGCGTGTCTTTTGGTTCATCCCAAACCGGATTCAGTGATTACGCAGGCAGTGCAGCAGAAATCAAGGAATCCGTCTGCTCCAGTTACGACACCTCCAGACAGAGAGGGTAGGAGGCTGGACAACGCAGGAAAGAGATTTTCCTTAATGTCTGCTCTGCTGGTAAAGGCTGCTAATGCCCTCGCTATTCTAGGAAGATACGACAGGCAAATGTGGTACATTAACCACGTGCCAGAACCAGAGAAGCAAGAAGCCAGGAAAATTCTTCTGGACGGTGAAAGGACTTTGGCCGAAGTCATAGACTGCGCTATGGATATTGCGACAACGGCGTTTAGGTCTCTAGGAGGAGCAGCAGTTCTGCGCAGACAAGGAGGGCTAAGAGCAACGGCTTTTAGGCCTGAAGTTCAGAATAAGATCTTAGACCTTCCCTTCAATGGAGAACATTTATTCTGTAAACATATCGATGACACTCTACAAAGTATCAAGAAAGATACGGATACTGCGAAAGCATTGGGAACTCTGCAGTACAGGAAAGTTCCTTTTCGTGGCTCTAGAGGTAGAGGGCAATCCTCTTATAGAGGAGGATATCAGCAAGGGAAATATTCCTCTTATTCTGCCTCATCTCAGCCCTACCACCAGCAGTACACTCAGCGACAATCGGGAGGTTATACAAAGTCAACTCCGAGAGGAAGAGGAGGTCGTCGGGAGAAGGACAACACTCAACGACAATGACAACATTCATCTTCCGGCTGCATCAACATTCCTACGATCAAGTGCTCCCCTGGGTGGAAAGATTGCTCATTATTTTCGAAATTGGCTAAGAATAACAACGGACCAATGGGTCCTCAACATTATTCGATTCAGCCACACCCTAGAATTTCTACAGACGCCCCCTTGTACACCACCGATGCATCAAAAAGCCAACCATCTGCATCAACTCCAGAAGGAGATTCGGACAATGCTCCAAAAGGGAGCAATAGAACCGGTACAGAATGCCCAAATAAACAAGGGATTTTACTCCGGATTTTTTCTGGTCAGGAAAAACATACTCCAATGGCATCCTATTCTGGATCTCAGGTCCCTAAACACCTATCTCAAAAAGCAATCTTTCAGGATGGTGTCTCCAGGACATCCTTTTGTTATTAAACCCAGGAGATCATATGACCACTTTGGACCTACAGGATGTGTATTTTCATGTACCTATCCATCCCGCACACAGACAGTACCATCGGTTCTTGGTAGCCGGAAGACATTATCAGTTCAAAGTATTGCCATTCGGCCTAAAGTCAGCACCACGAGTGTTCACAAAATGCCTGGCTCCAGTGGCGGCTGTGTTAAGGAAGCAAAAACATCAAATATTTCCTTACCTAGACGACTGGTTAGTCAAAGCACCATCGGAAGCCCAAGCCAGGGCGTCCACAAAGGCCTGCATAGAATTGTTTGCCAAACTGGGTTTGACTCTACACGAATGTAAATGTATTGCGACTTATATAGCGCACGTATCACCCGAAGGTATCAAGGCGCTTGCTTAGGGAACCCGTCCTGGTATTCCCCTGTGAGATACCCCGGCAGGGTATCCACAAGGTGAAAGCCAGGCATCCCGCCGCGAGGGGCCGTAGTGGAGATTAAGCAAGCTATTGCCCAGAGTCGCAGAGTGTGACCCCGTGAGTCGAGTAGGCACCGGAGAGAGAATTGTCGAGTCTGTGGAATTTTTGAGCCCATGACCCGCCGAGGCGGGGAATTGAACCCTGGTCCACGGCCAATCTCAGCTTCCGGGTCTGCCGCCTCTAACCACTGAGCCACGCTTCTCCACAGGAAGGAAAAGCAAACCTTCAACCGACAAAACTGATCACATTTCTGGGAGCAATACTGGACACGGACAGCAGCAATGCGATTCCCTCCGAAGAAAGGCAACTGAGGATCATATCTCTCTTTCAAAACTTTGTCAAAAGAAAGTATCTTTCAGTACGCAAGTACAAATCCTTGCTAGGCATGATGTCATCTTGCATTCCCCTCGTGCCTCACTGCAGAATAAGAATGCGCCCGCTGCAAGAACAGATCGATCTTCAGTGGCGTCAAGTGGAGGGATCCTTCGACGGCACAGTCCAAGTGACACCAGTTATGGTTCAAGCAGCGACATGGTGGACACAAAAAGAAAATGTCTCTCAGGGTCTGTCATTTCTTTCAAGACCAGCTCCATTAGTGGTGACAACCGATGCGTCCCTGGAAGGATGGGTAGCTTTCCTTCAGGACCTTCAAGTCAGCGGTCGTTGGAAGGTGCACGAGCAGCAATTACACATAAATCTGCTAGAACGCAGGGCGATCCGCCTAGCATTGCAGGCTTTCCTGCCACAAATACAGGGCTCGCTGGTGTTAGTAAGAACGGACAACACTACGGCGATGCACTACTTAAACAAACAGGGAGGAACAAGATCACTCTCCCTGTCTCAGGAGGCCCACAGAATATGGGAATGGGCACTACGGCAAGGGATATCAATGACAGCAGAACATCTCCCGGGAGATCAGAACATCAAGGCGGATACTCAGCAGACTGAAATCGTCCTGCCACGAATGGGAGCTGGACGAGGGGATCCTGGACAACATTTTTCAAAGGTGGGGGACACCAACAGTAGACCTTTTCGCCACAAGAGAGAACAGGAAATGCTGGTGCTTGGCAAGCAGGATTCCCCAGAGGGAATCTTGGGGGAATGCGTTTTCGATGGCATGGTCCGGTGTCTTTGCTTATGTTTTTCCTCCAATTCCTCTTCTGCCCCGCGTGCTTGTGACGATCAAGAAAGAACCGTGCAGACCAATTCCATCACTTCTGACAATGTCCCAGGGACAAGTGCTCCATCCGGATCTGAAATCCTTGCGATTAGCGGCCTTTCTCCTGAACACTGTGAATTTAGTCATCTGAATATCTCAGACGAATGTAGGAGACTCTTGTCCAAGGCTAGAGCGGATAGTACCAACAAAACCTACAAGATGAAATGGAAGAGGTTTTGTCTATGGTGTCAGAGGCATAACATTCACCCTCTTACTGCAGCACCTCATCAAATTATCCCATACATCTTACTTTTAGCCAAGTCAGGATTGGCTCACGCTTCGATTAAGGTGCATTTAGCTGCATTATCTCTCTACAGGAGGTCTTCCTCAGGCCCGTCCTTATGGTCATCAAGGATCGTCAAACAATTTATGAAGGGATTATTCAGCGTCTTTCCTCCAGTAAAGCCTCCACCACCACTCTGGAATCTCAACAGTGCTGTCACAATTGATTAAACTTCCTTTTGAGCCTATACACAGGGCGGACCTTAAGTTCCTGTCTTGTAAGGTGGCTCTTCTCATTGCACTAACTTCAGCGAGAAGAGTAGGAGAACTGCAAGCTCTCACTATTCAAGAGCCTTTCCTACAGTTTCAGGAAGACAGAATGATTCTTAGGACTAATCCAAAGTTTATTCCTAAGGTACCCACTGACTTGCATCTGAATGAGCCATTGGTGTTAAAGCGTTCCTTTCCTCAACCAACAACAGCGGCGGAAAGAGTGTTACACTCACTGGACGTTCAAAGATGTCTCAAGTTCTATTTAAAGGAAACCAGGCACTTTCGCAAATCTTCACAGCTCTTTGTTGCTTTCAGCGCACCCAGGAAAGGTTTCTCTTTATCAAAAAGAGGGATTGCCTGGTGGATTTCCAGTGCAATTGTGTACTGTCATCAAGCTGCTCGAAAACCTCTAAATGCACAAGTTCGTGCTCATTCCACGAGAGCAGTGGCCACATCCACTGCATTGTTTGGAGGAGTGCCAATCCAGGATATCTGCAGAGCGGCGACCTGGGCATCTATGCACACCTTCACCAGGCACTACTGCTTGGAAGCAGCCGCAGAGTCGGATGCGGCGGTGGAAGAGGCGGTACTGCGAAATATCATCCAGTAACGGTGCGCCTTCTTTCAATCCCTCCATACTTTTTTCTCTTGTTTTACAAAGTCACATTTCGTGTATTTTACTATGCTTGATTTTCATGCTGTATTACATGATGAGGACATGTAAGAGATTAATGTGCTTTGTAATATCACTGCTCGCTATTCTGATTCAGGCATGTGAATCTATGAAAGTTCCAATACTGGAGTAAGAAAACAAGTTACTTACCTGTAACTGTAGTTCTCCAGTATTGGAAGCTTTCATAGATTCACATGCACCCACCCTCCTCACCTGAGAGGCTCACCTTGGATTTAGCACGACAAGTGTTTTATAGGCACAAGTGCGCGAAAATCTCAGGGGCAAAAGGTTCTCTCAGGAGTGTTCTAGAGGGTGAGGAGCTCTGATTGGTTCAGGGAAAAGTTTGGGCCTTTTTACATAACAAAGGCTATGGGTTGCAAAAGGGAAACGGGCCTAGGCCTCTTTTCAGTTTGCTATACTGCTAAGCATTGCTTTTTTATATACCGGAGACTCCCGTCTCGACGACGGGGAATGATTCAGGCATGTGAATCTATGAAAGCTTCCAATACTGGAGAACTACAGTTACAGGTAAGTAACTTGTTTTCATCCTGGGACCGGTTTCTGGCTAATCAGCCATCATCAGCCAGACTAGCTTGAATCCAGTGAGCAAGGGATGTCATGTGCACGTCCCCCTTCTCCATGCAGGCTGCATTACAGCCTGCATGGAGAATAGTGCCCCTGGCTGAGCTCCGTGTCTTGGCGCTCAGACCTATCACAACACTGCACTGCAGCGTTGTGCTTGGCTGAAAAGAGGGAGCCTGGCTGACTGCTTCCTTTTCCTGAAGTATGAAGCAGGAGCAGAGGAGACACAGGACTGTGGCGGAAAGGGAAGTTATTTTTTTTAATTTTTAATTTTGTTCAGCTCCCTTCCACGGTCGCGACACCCCTGCTACCCCCACGCGATCCCTGTGCCGCCCTCTCCCCTCTCTCCCCCAGCCATGCCGGCCACGACTGCTAGTCAGACAGCACACTAAGAGGGTGGTAGGTTTTCTGGGTTTACCTCTAAGTTCTCCTCTGGATGCATGTTTTAATAAATGAACTACTGGCATCAGTATGTATACCAAATACTATGTGTTAAAGTGAAGCCATCATGTAGTTTGGGAGCTCGAAATAACCAGTTCCTATTACATATACTTACGATGGTTTCCCTGTTCACTTGCACTATCTACCATTTGAACTAGACCGCACGGGAGCATTTCTGCTCCTGCAGATATGTTCACATGTAATATAATGCACCATGCCTTAGGGCTGGAAGGCCTGCTGTAGGGGTCACTTATATATACTGCATGCATTGTCTGTGACATTGCACACATTATCTGTGCCATGTTGCAGTGGCATTCTGCATGAGTTTGATGGTGCGTCCCTTAGGATGGCACAATCGCAGCCCTTACGGATGCTCATCTGAAAGAAACAGGTTAGTATTAGATTCCTTACCTTAGACTGACGCCTGGGGATATTCCTTACCTTAGAATATCCCCAGGCGTCAGTCTGGATCCGGAAACTTTTGCGTAGCAGTACCCCTGCGCGTCGGTAGGCGTCGTCTGCAGGCGTCCCCTGCGGCTCCGCGTCCGTCGTCGGCGTCGTGCGCCGTGATGACGTCGCTGGAGTATATAGACGCCGCCTCCGCGCGCTGACGTCAGTTCTTCTTTTTTCCGCGCCAGTTAGCGCAGATCCGAAGAGCAGTACTCCGGTCTTTTGACCAAGTTTTTGATAATTCTAAGTCTTTCTAAGTCTTTCTACGGTGCCGGTAGGATGCCCGGTTTCAAGAGTTGCGACGGGTGCGACCGCCTGATGTCGGTCACCGACCACCATCGACTCTGCCTCCGGTGTCTGGGCGCGGACCACGACGTGGAGTCCTGCGTCGATTGCCGGGCCTTGACTAGTAAAGCTAGACGGGAGCGGTCCCGCAAGCTGCTCGAGCTCCGAGTGTCGGCCCCGCGTCGAGAGCGGTCCCGGTCCGGTCGGAGGTCGAGGGAGCGGTCGAGGGAGCGATCGCGGAGCCGCCATGAGCGCTCCGGGAGTCGCCGCCATTCCTCCGGTTCGTCAGGTAAGCGTCACAAGAAGTCGGGGCATCGTCATCGTACCCCCGACTCCCCCCGACGCCCGCGGGATGCGGCCGGGGGTTCGGGTGGCCCCACCCCCGCGGCCCCGCGTGGGTCGCCGACGCCGTCTGCCCCATACCCGTCGGTCCCTGGGGAAGGCGCGTCGCGCGAGGAGATTGAGGAGTTCCTCATGGCTATGAGGGCGATGTCTCCTCCGGCGGGGCCTGCGGGCCCGTCGGTCCCGTCTGGGGGCCCGAGCGGTTCGGGTGCTCCTGCCCCGACGCCGCCGGCGGCTCCGGCACCGCTGGGCCCCTCAGGGTCGTCGCCGGCTGGTCCACCGGCCTCTCCGGCGCCGATCCCATTGAGCCAACCCGTGGTGCCGCCTCCGCGCGACGCCGTGGCTCCGCCGTCGGTTCCGGCCGGCGTCGGGTCCCCGGCGCCGCGCGGCGCCACCCCCATTCCCTCTCTGACTCCTGACGCGGAGTCGGACCGGCATCGTCCGACGCCGAGTCCGGCGCCGTTGGAGCCCATTGGCTCCGAGGAGCCGGTCTATATCGTCGACCCGGACTACGGCGATGAGGACGAGTATGGTGAGGGTTGGGAGGGGTCTGAGGACCCTTTATCACGTGCCTGCCAGTATGATGTGGACTGGGTAGGTGACCTGGGTGATGCCAGTGGTCTGGACGAGTCGCCCAACCCTGGGTTTGTCTCGCCTTCCCCTGTGGCGTCGGAGGCGGGGGCTGCCTATTCGGTGGTCCTGATGAGGGCTGCCAAGGCCTTGCGCCTTGAGCTCCCCGTCGCTAAGGTCAAACCTAACATTCTCACCGAAGTGTTTAAACCGCAGTCATGCCCCCAGGAGCCTCTGCTGCCGTTTAATGAGGCCCTGACGGATGTCCTTTTGGGCACCTGGTCCAGGCCCGCTTCCGGTGCACCGGTTGACCGGAACGTTGCCAGGCGTCACCGTCCGTGTTCGGACGACCCTGCCTTCCTCTCCACCCATCCCTCCCCGGAGAGTCTGGTGATCCAGGCCTCCACTTCACAGTCCGCATTCCCGTCGGCCCCGCCCGATCGGGAATCGAAGCGATATGACCAATTTGGCAAAAAGGTCTTTTCGTCTTTGAGCGCTGGACTGCGGTCTTGCAATACCGCGTGCCTCTTGGGCCGCTATACCCACTCCCTGTGGGATACGGTCGCGGAGTGTCTGCCGCAATGCCCGCAGGAGGTGCGGGACAAGCTCAACCAGGCCTTGGTTGAAGGCCGGGACGCGGCGAGGTATTCGATCAGGTGTGGTCTTGACACGACCGACTCGCTGGGACGGGCTATGTCCACGACGGTGGCGATTCGTCGCCATGCTTGGCTGCGCTCCGCCAACTTCTCGCCGGACGTCCAGAATGCCCTCATGGACATGCCATTTGATGGCAGTCGCCTGTTCGGTGACAAGGCGGACAACGCGCTTGAGCGCTTCAAGGACTCCAGGGTCACGGCCAAGTCCTTGGGTCTTTCGACCCAGCGCCAGCAAACGGGTTCGTTACGCCCCTTTCGTGGCCAAGGAAGGGGCGGTCCCACACGTGCTGCCAGCCACGCGCCGCAGAACGCTCCCCAGCGCGGTGGCGGCCGTGGTTTCCGCCGTGGTGGCGGTAGAGGGCAGCGGCGAGGTCAGTCCACACCTCCCCCCGCTGCAGCCTCCAAATCTTCCTAGTCCGAGCTTTCGGGCTCACGTGACGCCAGTGGGTGGCAGGGTTCGCCATCACCACTCCCGCTGGCGCGCGATTACATCGGACAGGTGGGTGCTGCAGCTCGTCCGAAGGGGCTACTCCCTCCCCTTCGAGTCCACTCCTCCAGCCATGCCACCGCAGAACCACCGTGTGTCGGGGGACCACTTGACACTTCTGCAGGAGGAAGTTACGGCCCTCTTGGCCAAGGGGGCCATCGAGCGCGTTCCTGGGCCAGAAGTAGGGTGTGGTTGCTACTCCCACTACTTTCTGGTGCCCAAGAAGGACAAAGGAGGCCTCCGTCCTATCTTGGACCTAAGGAACGTCAACGGCTTCCTCCGGAAGGAGAAGTTCAAGATGTTGACTTTGGCTCAGGTCTTGGCTGCTCTAGACCCACAAGACTGGATGGTAGCGTTGGACTTGCAGGATGCGTATTTTCACATCCCCGTCCTGCCGGCCCCTGGCGTTACCTGCGGTTCACGGTAGGCCAGGAGCACTTTCAGTTTATCGTGCTCCCATTCGGCCTTACCAGCGCCCCATGGGTGTTCACGAAAGTGATGGCGGTGGTCGCAGCTCATCTGCGCCGGTTAGGGGTTTCAGTCTTCCCCTACCTCGACGACTGGTTGTTGAAGGCGGGCTCGCCCCAAACAGTCGTCCACCACCTTCAGATGACGGCAGACCTCCTGCACGAGCTGGGGTTTTCCATCAATGTGCCGAAATCACACCTGTGTCCCTCTCAAAAGCTCCTTTTCATCGGAGCGGTTCTCGACTCGGCGCAGTTTCGGGTTTATCCTCCGGAACGGCGGGTCCGGGATATTCAGGCTCTGATTCCCATCTTTCAGCCGTTATCCCGGGTTTCGGTCAGGTTGACGCTACGGCTTCTGGGGCTGATGGCCTCCTGCATCCTACTGGTGCATCACGCCAGGTGGCGGATGCGGGCTCTGCAGTGGGACCTGAAGTTTCAGTGGGCCCAGCATCAGGGCAACCTATCCGACCATGTCCTGATCTCGGAGGGCACTGCGAGACAGTTGCAGTGGTGGCTTACGGACCGCGATTGGGTCAGAGGCAGATCCCTCTCCCTTCCCCAACCGGAGCACGTAGTTGTGACGGATGCGTCCCTCCAGGGCTGGGGTGGCCACTTGGGAGAGGCGGAGATCAGAGGCATCTGGTCTCCGGCGGAGTCCCGGCTCCATATCAACCTGTTGGAGCTGCGGGCGATTCGCCTAGCACTGAAGGCATTCCTCCCCTTTGTCAACGGGAGTGTAGTGCAGGTGTTCACGGACAACACCACCGCCATGTGGTACTGCAACAAACAAGGCGGAGTGGGGTCGTGGACCCTTTGCCAGGAGGCTCTGCGCCTCTGGCAATGGCTGGAACGTCAGGGCGTGACTCTGACAGTTCAACACCTGGCAGGTTCTCTGAACGCCAGGGCGGACGAACTCAGCCGTCGGTGCTCGGTGGATCACGAATGGCGTCTGAACTCGGACGTGGCGAACGGCCTCTTTCAGCAATGGGGAGAGCCTTGGTTAGATCTATTCGCCACAGAAGAGAACGCGCAATGTCATCAGTTCTGCGCGTTGGAGTTTCCAAGACGGCACTCGCTCGGCGACGCCTTTCGGCGCGAGTGGAGTTGCGGTCTGTTGTACGCCTTTCCGCCTATACCACTTCTGCCCAGAGTGCTGAAGAAGATCAGGCGCGACCAGGCCCAAGTTATCCTTGTGGCTCCGGACTGGGCTCGAAGATACTGGTATCCCGAGCTACTCAGCATGTCAGTCGGTCCCTCGATCCGCCTGCCCCTTCAGGAGGACCTTCTGTCGCAGCAGCAGGGGACGGTCCTCCACCCGAACCTGTCCAGCCTCCACCTCCATGCGTGGAGATTGAGCGGCGACAGTTGAGGCCATTCGACTTGCCTCCTGAAGTCTGTGATGTGATTCTGGCAGCCAGGCGTCCCTCCACAAAGTCGGTATACGCCTGCCGGTGGAACAGATTTGTGGCATGGTGCACAGCAAAGGCTGTGGATCCCCTTTCTGCCCCTCTTTCCGAGGTTCTCCTCTTCCTTCTTTCTCTTGCCCAGCAGGGCTCTGCTCTGGGCACTATCAAGGGCTACCTTTCTGCCCTTTCCGCCTTCTTAAGGCTACCTGATCAGCCATCTTTATTCAAGTCCCCTATTGTTATGAGATTCTTGAAAGGCATCACGCACATGTATCCACCTGTTCCGTTCGTGATGCCTCAGTGGGACTTGAATCTGGTTCTGACATTCTTGATGTGTGCTCCCTTTGAGCCGCTTCATTCCTGTCCTCTCCGTCTTCTCACTCTTAAGACGGCCTTCCTGGTTGCCATCACCTCTGCCAGGAGAGTGAGTGAGCTCCAGGCTCTTTCTGTCAAACCTCCTTTCATGTCCGTCCATCCTGACAAGGTGGTTCTTAGGACTAGGCCTTCTTTCCTGCCCAAAGTAGTTTCTGCTTTTCACATCGGGCAGTCCATCACCTTACCCTCCTTCTTCCCGCCTCCGCATCCTTCAAAAGATGAAGAGCGGCTCCATCGTCTGGACCCAAAACGTGCGCTTTCATTTTATATGGATCGCACACGCCAGTTCCGGGTGGCTGACCAACTGTTTGTTGGCTACGTGGGTGAGAAGAAGGGAAGGGCGGTACAGAAACGAACCATCTCTCGGTGGGTCGTCCTGTGCATCAAAGCATGCTACTCTTTGGCTAGGAAGGAGCCTCCTGTTGGGCTGAGGGCCCATTCCACTCGGGCCACGGCGGCTACTACTGCCCTGGGCCGGGGAGTCCCTTTGCAGGACATTTGCCAGGCGGCTACGTGGGCCTCGCTGCACACCTTTGCGAGGCACTACTGCCTGGACAGTCAAGTCCGGAGGGATGGCTTCTTTGGCCGTTCGGTCCTCCAGGACTTTCTGGTGTAGGTTTGTATTGGTTCGCAGACCCACCACCGGGGTTGGTATTGCTGGGGTATCTATTCTAAGGTAAGGAATCTAATACTAACCTGTTTCTTTCAGATGAACAAGTTACTTACCTTCGGTAACGATATATCTGTAAGAAACAGTAGTTAGTATTAGATTCCTTACCGCCCCACCCATCCTCCCCGTTCTGCGAACTGATACCTAGGGTTAAGGACATCCCTTTCAGGGCCCTAGTTTCAAATGGCACCAGTGTTAGTTCTCACAAGGCTCTGCGTGTTCTGGCGCGGAAAAGCTGTGTGCAAAGAACTGACGTCAGCGCGCGGAGGCGGCGTCTATATACTCCAGCGACGTCATCACGGCGCACGACGCCGACGACGGACGCGGAGCCGCAGGGGACGCCTGCAGACGACGCCTACCGACGCGCAGGGGTACTGCTAAGCAAAAGTTTCCGGATCCAGACTGACGCCTGGGGATATTCTAAGGTAAGGAATATCCCCAGGCGTCAGTCTAAGGTAAGGAATCTAATACTAACTACTGTTTCTTACAGATATATCGTTACCGAAGGTAAGTAACTTGTTCTTTAGTACCCATTCCCTAGGTACCAGGGGTATCATTTGCAAGGGATTTTCAGAGGTAGTAAAGGTATTGCCAGTTGGGGAACAATGCACAGTTGTCTTGATTTAGGAAAAGAGCACTGGCACTATACTATTCTGCAGTATTTGTATAGCACGTGCAGTCCCGTGGGCCTCCCAGGGCTTTGACCATGTGAATAGCAGGAACCCAGTGCACTTCAGTTAAAATTGCATCAAATACCCGGCAAAAAGCAGGGGTGACCATGTCAAAAGGGGCACTTTCATACACTACCCATCAGTTGGACGACTTTTCTATTGGATAGTGTTGACATAGGCTTATTATCCACTAGGGACACGCGTAATGAACTAGCAAATTCGCAAGCCTGCATGCCGCTGTATTTCTTCAGTCAAATGGAGCAGGTGCGTGGGATCAGATGAGGTGTCTAGATATGTTAGGATGGAACATGCCTGAAAGAAAAAAAGAACACAACCTTTTTTTAAATGACTTGTAAGAATATGCATGAAAAGATCAGTTTGACATCCCCAATCACAGCATGCAGGTGTTAATCTTCTTCTGTTTTTCCCCAGAATGCGAATGCAGCAGCCATCCTTATCTAAAATGTCAACACCTCTGAGAGAAGAGACACCTCACAAGTCTGAGATGCCTATTGATCAGGTTAGAATTGAATTCCTGTACTTGTGCAGTCAACACTCTTTATAGAATTGTAAAAGGTTTCTTTGACACAAATTCTTATCTCTGGGCTTCGCTCATCAGCAGTAAAGTCTTTTTGGAGTTCTAGGATTTTTTCTGGAAAAATCTGCATTTTAAAAATATTTTTCAGTGGGGAGTTCCTCATTAGGTTTTTATACATTTAAATTAGCTTGTCCATTTTCACCTACGGAGAGATTTTCTTTTCAAAATTTCCTTTTTTTAGTGTCTTGCATGGTTTTCTAATAGGCTCTTTGGCCTTAAGATCAGTCTTCTTTATCTTCAGCACTTGCTTTATACGGACTTTGCAGAAATGTGTTGTTTCTTAGTTCCCTTGTTATGTTTTGCTAAATACAGTCACCCAGAAACACGCTTATGCCAGGGAAGCAATTTTGTTCCTGACAATACATTATTTGGTGTCTCTAGGCAATGCCATTTTTTTTTTAACAGAGCGATTGTTAATGGTTGACTTGAGTGTCAAAACAAAATTTCCTCTTCTTATTCAAGAGAGGCCATGGTTGTAAGGAGGGCGGTGGAAGTGTGTCTGAGACCAGCCCCTCCCCCCTGTTCTGATAGATGCAGGTTTATCCAAAGATTGGTTGAGTAGTCCTCTGTTCTTTAAAAGCACAAGCAAAGCTAATTAAACTATATCTTTTCGGATATATGGATATTGGAAATTTCTTTTCTCCCTCACGTACACTTGAAGATCATCAAACTCCTCCCTAATCTGATGTGTTATTCAAATCACCTACCAGAGGAAGCATGCAAGCATGTCAGTGAGTGCGAAGCTCATAACTAGAACTGGGGTTTTTAGTTCCATCTGTCAGGATTTAGTTAATCAGACCTGCCTCCAGTACTACACAGATATGTGATTTCTCTTAACCCCTTCGATGCTCATGACGGAACGGTTCCGTCATGAGCGTCGGTTGGCCTGTGCTCATGACTGAACCGTTCCGTCATGAGCCGGTTGGCTCATTCGAACCTTCAGCACAGCGCGAAAATTAGTGCCGTGCTGGAGGTGTTAACATAGTAATATCAATGAAGGTATAGTGCAGCTCACTTTTTGTTTCGCCAGAACGATGTGGCTTGTTCTATAAGCTCAGCTATTTCCATTGAGCCCTCAAAGTCCACAAATACTTTTTCAAGCGAAGTGATTCAAACTTTTATTCTTGATTCAATTTTCTTCTTCATTGAATTACATTCTTCAATATATCCTTCAAACCATAATGCAGCCAACACGTGTTTCGTCTGGTCTAATTCGACCAATGACTTCCTCAGGGCTATATGCCTTGACACTGCGCCAGTAAACATCCAATGTAGTCCAGTAGTCGATAATTTTATTCAATCTCTATTTGCAGTAGTATGTATCTTGTGTAGAATACTGTGTTATCAGGTGAAATTATCCGCCACCTTGTAAAGTATATCCTTCGCGTTGGATCGCGTATCTCCATGTCAGCGTCCTAGGATAACACAGTATTCTATCAAGAATAAAAGTTTGAATCACTTCGCTTGAAAAAGTATTTGTGGACTTTGAGTGCTCAATGGAAATAGCTGATCTTGTTTGAGCTATAATCATATAGCTCTTTAATCTTGTCGTGGAAACCGACTTGGTTTCATTTGGAGCACCATTTCTAAAGTTTGACTTGTGACAATCCTTTACCTGCTGTGCGCTCTAATTATAACAGTTACCTTGGTTCTTTTGTTGCAAACTTGTTCTATAAGCTATTTGGGCTAATGATCTCTTGTTGTTCACATTGTGCCTCACATCTGACCTTTGGTGAGTCTCTGTTAGCTTCATCTTTCCAAGGAATCTTTGTAATAGATTGACCCTGAACACAAAAATGTCCCATTTACTTTAGTTCCATCTTCCCCAGTGGGTTCTATCCCCCAACCTTCATATGCTCATATGAGATCTACATGCATCTATCCTTGCTTGTAAACATGAGGATGCCTGGGGAGTGACAATCAACAAGCTCAGCCAGAAAGCCTTCAAGTCCACCCTCAAGAGAAAGAGCTTTCTCATTGACACAGGCAAACGTGGGGAACTCAATCAATCAATCAATCAAGCATTTATAAAGCGCGGGGAGGGGGGCTGCTACTCATCGAAGAGCCAGGTCTTGAGAAGTCTTCTGAAGGCTAGCAGGTCCTGGGTCTGTCGTAGGCTGGCAGGGAGATCGTTCCAGGTCTTGGCGGCGAGGTAGGAGAAGGATCTGCCGCCGCCGGTGGTTTTCTGGATACGAGGAACTGTGGCGAGGGTGGCAGAGCGGAGGTTGCGGGTGGGGATGTGGAAGCTGAGACGGTTGTTGAGGTATGATGGTCCGGTGTTGTGTAGTGCTTTGTGTGAGTGGATGAGGAGTTTGAAGGTGATCCTCTTGTTGACTGGGAGCCAGTGCTGGCCTCTCAGGTGGGGTGTGATGTGGCTGCGCTGGGGGACGTCGAGGATCAGTCGTGCTGAGGCGTTCTGGATTCGTTGTAGTCGTCTCAGGAGCTTGGCTGTTGTTCCTGAGTAGAGGGTGTTTCCGTAGTCTAGTCTGTTGGTGATGAGGGCCTGGGCGCTCTGTTTGGAAGTTTAGGTCATACACAAATCCCACTTTGCCTGGAAAGACCATTTTGAAACGATAATGACTGAACATTCTCCTAATTCAGAACATTAAGCTGGAGTCATACTTCCCAGAAAGGTGAGCCATATCAGTCATTGATCTTTATTTTCAGCATCTGGGGAAATATGTTGGTGCCCAGCATATGCTGAAAGTTCTCATCCTAGATGGGGCAGGTTGTCTGTGAGACATCTTACTTAGTAGTCCCAGATGGGCAAAAGTGCCTTTGCTACTTCTTTATGGAAGTAGAAATACATACTAAGAACAATGTACACCTCTGCTTTCAATTTGCAAATTAGTTTTAGTCTGACAAAACGATCTATTATACTGTGTATATTTCTCAGGCTCCAAACATTGCCAAATTACTTATTATAATAATAGAGGAATTAAAGTCACCTCTAGCACTGCAAACCCCCCACTCTTCTGCCCCAAGAGCTATGTAAGCAGTTAACACATTTCTTGTATGAAAAAAGTAAGTGCCTACAACACCCAGGAATCCATACCACCACCTGTAATACCACCGCTGGTGACATCAGAACGTAGATGCAAACACTGGCCTGAAAAAACCTTCAACTTTTAATCCGCCTGTTGGAGGTCTACCTGCAAAGGTGTTGACCTTTGAACAGGCGGTTGAGAGTGATGTCAAAAAACTATACCGAGCGAAAGATCGGTCTTTTATTACTATACCAAAAAAAGAACAGGATGCACGCTGAAACCTGACGGCAGGTGAATCGTTGACGATAAAGCCAGCGGACAAGGGCGGTGCCATTGTATTACTCGATACAACTACTTATCGCAACGAGTGCTTGAGGCAACTACAAGACACAAAATCATACCTTCCCCTGACAGAAGATCCGACAGAACGACTTACTAACATCATTGGCCACATGGTAGAGGAGGTGACGGTAGGATGGATTACATCACAAGAAGCTAATTTCCTTCATACTACACACCCTACAATGCCCTATTTCTACGTGTTGCCTAAAGTCCACAAGCCACAACAACCTCCACCTGGAAACCCTATAATATCAGGAATTGGTTCTATTTTAGAACCTCTGTCCACTTTTGTGGATTACTTTTTACGCCCTATGGTCAAAGGAATGCCAACATTCTTTCAAGATACCAAGGACGTCCTACAGATATTACCGGATACTGAATTTGACATTTCCACGGATCCCTTAGTTTCCTTTGACGTGGAATCCCTCTATACTTCTATTCCCCAAGATGACACCTTGGAAGTAGTAGGAAGTCTACTACAAGAGAGAGACCTACAATCAATAACTCCAGTTCACTTCATCATGAATCTTGCACATCTGGCAATGAAAGAGAATTTCTTTCGGTTCAAGGAGACCATTTATGTACAGACATCGGGGACCAGCATGGGAAGCGTTTTCGCTCCCAGTATAGCGAACCTCTATGTCCACCATTTTGAACAGGAACATGTTTTGACATCTACAAATCCATTCTTTCAGTCATTGCGGACATGGAGGCGCTATATTGACGACATTGTTGTTGTCTGGCGAGGTACTGTCGAAGACCTTCTACTATTCCATTAATGGCTGAATATGAGAAATAATCAGCTACGGTTTACAGTTGAACATGATAAACATCAACTTGCATTCCTGACCTTTTGATAACCGCTACATCCACTGGCCTAAGCTCAGAACTTTATAAGAAGCCTATGGCTCGCAACTCTCTAAGTTATGAGACTTGCCATCAGAGAGCTCTCAGGAACAATTTGCCATATGGTCAGTTCTTGAGGATTCAGAGGAATTGCTCCAGTAAAGACACCTTTAAGGAGCATGCACATAATCTAGAAGAACAACTTTTAACCAGGAAATACCCTAAGAAGATCATACGTCAGTCAATGAAGCGTGCGTCTAATAACAATCGTGAAGCTCTCCTTGAACCTTCCATCATCAAAGAAAAATCTAAAAGAATCACTTTTATCAATACATCCAACACAAGGTCCAACCAAGTACAAAAAATAATCCAGAGACATTGGTCCATTCTGAATACTGGTGGAGACCATCTACCGCCTCCCTTGTTTGCATTCAAACTGGGGCCTAATTTGAGGGACAAGCTAGTACATACTAGGCCGAAGAGTAAAGCACTGCGAGCAGTAGGCACCCTATGGGATTTGCCAGCAGTGGAAGGGCAAAACCCATGCGTCACTTGTGCAGCATGTCCCCAAACTAGCAAATCTTTAAGTTTGGATATCGGCACTGACCGTCCTTGGCACCAACAAAAATGTACAAATTACAGTAGCCAAAATTTGATTTACATGCCTGTGCCAATTGAGGTACGTTGGTATGACCACGAGGAGGATTAAAATCTGTATATCTGAACATAAAAGCACCATTCGGTGCCGGAAACAAGCCACCCGACTCACGGCCCATTTCTTACAAGAAGGGCATGGTCCAACAGAATTCACATGGACGGTAATAGAGCAACCATTTATTCCAGAGCATGGGGTAGATGTCAGCAAATACCTATTTTCTAGGGAACAAAAATGAGTATATAGACTTAACACTGACAAAGAGAGACTAAATGAGGATATACCCTGGATGTCGTAAGGGACGGAATGTCCATGCATGATAACTGACAGTTTAGATCATGTCATATATTATGGTTGGTACTTTGATAACATCCTGATTAGTCCCGACTCATAAGAAAGAGCATAAGCAGGTTAAAGACATTATAAGATATGTCAGGTGCTCAGATAGGATCTTCACTTTCACTAGCCAAAACCATAAAAAGGCCACTTTTCTCAAAAACATCATGATTATATCTGTAAAATCAGTAATGAGGACAAGATGTCAGAAAACGGTTACAAAGGTTCTGTTTGCTGAATGAATAACATTAATATAATATGGCTCCATCCTCCGCTATTGTTTGTCGTAGTAGATATGAATGCGACTACTTTTTTGGTGAGGTGTCATGCCATAAAGCAATGAATTGCTGATGCGCACTACAGAGGTGTAAATTGGTGCGGTATACGAACAATTGTGGAACCAAGAGATAGTGCACAATGATAAGGAAATTATAATAACCTTTCCTATCAGTGCACGCTGTTTGAGAATAGCATACTTAATTAACAGCTAGAGCCTTACAAACGAAGGGATTTAGTGCCTGGCGGACTAGTGCTCTCCTAAAATACGGAGGATATGACCTGCGTATTACAAATATGGCCCTACTCTCAAATTATAACACTTCCTAAATAATACTGTTTTCTGACAAAGAGCCCTCTCACCCCTTCCTTTTTTTGACAAACTGCAGCTTTATTTATAACAGTGTCTCGTGGTGTATATTTCGCAAATGAATTGGGTCGCATAGTGAGAGCTGTGATTTGGTAAAGAAGTCTTGCTAACAATACGTTTTTTGAGGCGTTTAAGTTAGCAAAACATTGTTCTTAAATATAAACTTTATCCGCAATTTATGTGAACACAGCCGGACCAATCTAAAACTACATCTCCCAAGCTCAAACGCGAGCTGAGTTCTCACGTGATACGTGTGCTACCTTCCGGCAGCAATAAACACATATGGCGATCTAGCAATGCCGGGTACCTCCCCAGTCAGCTCTGAGTGATGCCAAGGAGCACCGACGGACAGGTTAGTGCCCGTGCCTTTTTTACTGTTTTTTTTACTGGTTTTTTATTGCGATTGACAACGCTAATGGCATAGCCTGTCTTCGTGCACGTTTATATTTATATTTCTGGGAGATGAGGACAGATACAGCGTACCGTAGCAGAAGAGGTACGGCTATAAGGAGTATTGTTTGGTATAGATACTAAGAGAGAGAGACCGGGCAGCCACTAGTACGGTTCTTTCGCCGACTAACTATGAAAGTCATGAAAAATCCAAAGATAAAGGTAGACGTAGATTACGATCTCCTAAAGAGAGGAAGACCGGGCAGTTTCTAGCACAGGAATTTCACCTCTCTCCACGAGCTCGGGTCTTCTGCCTATTAACAACTAAGGCAGTGAATAGTCCGGAGGTAGAGGAAGACGCAGATTACTATCCTTTAAAGAGAGAAAGACCGGGCAGTCACTAGCACGGGATTTTCGTCTCTTTCCAGCATTTTGAGAGTAGCTGGTTTAGAGCGCCATACAGATCGGTTCTAGACCGGTTGCGTCTCTGTGTCACTGCTCCATCTTTGCTGAGCAACTAGAGAAGCGGTGAAAATTACATTAAATTTAGCATTTGTCCATTGAATCCCTATACTAGGATTCATTATACTTCCATTTGCAGATGATGAAACTTACACCATCGAAGAATCTCTTGATTTATTATCCTTTTGTTTTTACTAGAGCGGGGCTCCACTTACCTGAGCTGCAGCCAGGTGAGGCCATGCTTTATCCTCCTACCTAATAGGTAAGCGGATCTACACCTCTAATGGAAGAGGTTTTTTTCTACATGCCTGTATGACAAATAAGTAAGCAAAACAGCATGCTAGCTACTACCAGATGTACATATTATTGATGACATTTATATTTAGTTTCTTTCTTTTTTCCTTACGTCCTGTCTTCGATATGACCACTCGTCTGGCTCGAACCCACAGTTCCCTGGAGGACATTTTCCTTGACCTAGGATGAACCAGTTGACATGATTACCAGTTTTTAACATTCACGTTTTTGCAGTAGCGAATATATGGTCCTGATGAAAGCAGTGGACAAAGAGTATCCACATTTGCTGAAACAAGTTGACCGATGACTCTAAAAAGCAGTTATTTGGTGAATCTGCTGTTATTCTACACTGTTTTTAAAATTTGGAAGAGTTGAGAGATACAAATAAAAAAAAATCCCTTTTTTCTCACTTCTCTCCAATTTTATATACTTCACTATTTCTTCACTCTCACTCACTCACGCACTGCAAATCAGTTACCCTAACACACATGTTTTCTGGTACTCCCTATTACCAAATTTGAGTTTCAATGGTTTGGCGGCAGCCACTCTAAACAGGGCTGCCAGCGTATTCTCCTGAGTATGAGGAGAACCCATATGATGACAAGGGCGGTATCGTACGGGAACTGATGGGTACTTTTTATACCCGGGTGACACTATGCTGCGCCTCTAACTCACATGGGAACATACCCCTCTTCTTTTTCACTATTTAGTTGTGTCGTGTACAGGCTGTATAGTTGAGTCTACAGACCCATAGACATGTGTTGTTTTTGTTAATGTATTCCTTGGAGGTTATGTCTATGTTTTGGTCTTTAAATATGTCCTTAGACCCTCTTTCAAACGTTTTGTTTCAGACATCAGAACGTACCAATCTGCTTCAGTTTAAGGATGTCACCTTAGCAGATGGATCTTAAATGTTCCCTGACCAATCTTTCTGTGGTAGATGTCATTAAACTTTTTGAAACTTAAAAGTGAGAGCCTTATCACCAGGATAACCACGATAAATATAACTAGTGCCCTGAAATCATAGAGACCCTACCTGGACAATCAAAAGTGATCTGCAACCCTTGGCATTCTGATTGACACAGATCAGTCCTTGGAAGTGCAAGTACAAAAGACTGTTTCTGGCAGATTAAACAGCTACAAAATATTAGACTTTTAGTTGATTCAATTTGTCATATGCTTTTAGTCAATGCCTCGATAATATCAAAACTGGACTATGGTATTGCAGTCCACATTGATCTCCCAGACAAAGTGATGTGAAGGCTACAGATGACTCACACTTTGGCAGTTAGACTTCATTACTGGTTGCAAAAAAGAGGACCATATCACACCAGTTATTTTAATTTTATGCTTTGGCTGCCCTGCAGAAAAAGCATTTTTAAGTATCTTATCAGCCTTACCCTGATTTTATGACGGCCAAATTTGTTATTTGTTGACCTTAACCTAGTTTCTATCTACTTACCAATACTTGCTACAAATCCCTAACTCCAGGATCATAATGGCAATAGGAAATTTTCCATGGCCGCAGCTAAAGCCTGGAATAACCTTGCATTGGACCTCACTGCTTTTCCTCCCCTTTAGCTTTTACAGGGAATTAAAGAATCTGAATTTTAGATCTTTCTTGACCTTATGCAATGCACGTAAAAAGAAAATTCAGGCGTTTTAAAGACCGGGACATTGGACAGAAGTACATGTTTTGAATAGGCGGAATCTGTGTGCTTCCATAGGGCTCAACCTCTCCTTCATTAAACCTCTATCCCTGCAACCTAACCGTACCTTACCACGCCAGAATGTTTATCTCCACAACCATTTGCCTGAAATGACATAGCCTGTCACTAATGATCACACCTAACTGGTATTCATTTTAATCTACACCAAAGAAACTGGAGTAAATGCATGGATTGTTTTTTGGTTCTTGAGAGCACACAACTAATCCCAATAACCAACAATACTACTATATTAACCACTAACCTTGAGTTGCAAAGTAACATGTTACTCGTCATAAAGCAATTCAATGCCTCGTCAGGGGTAGTAAGTACTAGATAAATATAATTACAGTTACAATATTTCTCCTAGATAATTAGGTAAATATGGTGCTTGTTCTTCTCTGGTAGCTCAAATGTGAGAGGGGCTGTCAGTAGGAATGTGTTGCTGTATTGCAGTCTGTCACCTCCGCCTTCCTTTCCCATCACCAACTTCAGAGGTACCTTAACATGGCACACAATGAGAGAATGGTGTGTTTTTGTCTTTCTAATTAGGAGTGTTAAGTTGTATTGACTGGAGAGACATTTTGTTAAGCTTGCCGGCTCTCAAAAGTTAATTTAATTATTAATTTTAATTACATTTTTACAAATTATATTACAACTGTTGTATTTTATTTGCTTCAGATTGCTATATTAAATTACATTATTTGCTTATTGAAAATACTGTAATTTTAAATTAACCTTTCCTGAATCCTAAAAAGCTGTTACTACCGCTTAACACTACCCTTCCCTGAACTCTACAAACCCTTATTATTCCTCAGTGCTTCCCATCCCTGAATCCTAAAGACCTTTTCTATCCCTTAATGCTACATATCCGTGAATCCTGAAAACCTCTTGGTTCCTCTTACTACCAATCCTTGAACACTAAATATTCCTTGCAATCCTTTAACGCTAACCTTGCATGAACCCTAAACACCCCATGCTACCCCTTAATGCTACTCTTCCCTACCCCATAAGTATCCCATACTAACCCTTAACACTACATTTGCCTTAATCCTGGAAAACCCTTAGTATCCTTAAATCTATTTTCCCCTCAACACTACAAACACCTAAAACTATCCTATCCCCTAAGGATAAGCATCCCATACTAACGCTTACCACAACCTTTCTCTGATCCTGGAAAACCCTTAGTATCCTTAACTCTATTTTTCCCTCAACCCTACAAACACCTAAAGCTACCCTTCTCTGGAACCCTAACCCCTAAAAAACCCTTATTACCTGTTAATGCTACTCATCTTTGAACTCTAAAAACACTTACTATCCTTTAATTCTGGTGCAGGAAATTACTTCTTTTTGCCTGATGTCAACTGGAAGTGCAGTTGGTTCCCGCTAACCAGGTCCTCAGTGCCAGATCTTTCCTAAAAACTGTACAATTGTTACCCCAATTGGCAATACCTTCAGTACCCTCTATAAGTCCCTAGTAAATGCTACCCCTGGTACTTAGGACATGAGATACTAGGAGGGTCCACAAGGGCTGCAGCACGAATTGTGCGACCGTAAGGGACCCCTTGTTGTGTGGCGTTTTAAGCTCAGAGTGAATTTTCCAGATTCATGCCCTTATATAGGTACAATTCACATTCCCTTATATAGGCATAGAAATCAAACCCTTATTTAGGCATAGTCCATGCTACCCAAATACAGGCATGACTACTTCCTCCCGTACCAAACGTCACAACGACTTCTTGAAAAACCAGCTTAAACAGTCAGGGATTTCCCCTTGCTTGGATATTGATTTGTCCAAGAACTCCGTTACTTTACAAAGAACAACTATTCCCTAGGGGTTCTTTCCTGATGTTCATATGCCCAACTTTACGTCAAACTATGGCATTCCTAAACACCTTCAAGGTATACATATGCCTTCACTTGCTATGGCACACTACGGTGGTTCGGAGCAGTTCGACTATCTACTTGCCCGACGCAGCTCGCTACAGCAAGTGCCGATGGAAGCCGACTCTCCAGCTGACGCACTGATCAAGAAGCTACCTTTCTCCTGCAAGGAATCCAGCTCCAGTGTTTCCGGCTCCCCTTGCGGGGTGTTGGGAAATCGAGTCCCGAGACCGATATACCAGACCTCCTTCATTCTAAACAAAGGTATGGAGCTGATTAGATCCTAGAGAAACCTTTGGTAGATTCTTGGCAAAAAAACAACTAAACCTATGCTACACAATACTTACATACTTCCCTCGTACTAGACTACGGTTAGGTACATTGGGGTAGGAGTATTTTAGAAGCACCAGTTGATTATTTTTAGTCCATGTTATTTATGTATGTATTTTTATATGGCTTAGAAACCATACAATGCTATTACAGTATTATTTTATAATACTATTCTCGCTGTACGCATTATACTTTGCAGTCTGCATAACGATTGTAGCAGTTCACCTCTCTTGCATGAGAAAGAAGACTGTTCAATAAACCCTTTTATTGAAATCGCCCGTCTCACTCTGCAACTCTGTAGAAACGAAGCATGCACGATTGACTGAGTGAAATACTTCTCTATTGTTTCCGCGACTCAGAGATACATTTCTTATTCTTGGGAAACAAAGTTGTCATGTTTATGCGGTTGTCAGAAACTAATCCCTTCTTGTGAATTCGAGAAAGTTTCTAGTGACCTCTGAGCTAGCTGGCACTCACAATTAAGCTCAGTATATTTGATAGAGACCTAGTCGACATAAGTCCTACGTCAAATCTATAGGATATATTATTCCAATGCGCAGAGCCTATTTGGAATATAGGAATTACACTACACTACACCCTCACCAAACTCATGCAGGATTGCTGTCGCAGTTTTGGTGCAGCCAAAACTGAATTTCACAGCATGACACACATCCCTGTGTACCAGGCCCCCTAACACTGCATGTGGTACTTGGACGTCACCCCTACAGCCCTACTGCAGGGTGCTTGGTATTACATGTGAGGGCATACCTGCATGAGCATATATGCCCCTGTGCTGGCCAGTTTCATTACTGCCAGTGCAAGTGGACAGGAACCCATTTTAGAACATGTGCTAGACACTGGTGAAAACGAGTTCCTCAGCTTCATTGAAATAGGGATGTTTGGTATAAAACATCTTGTATTGCTAAAGCCACACTGATTACATGGTTGGATTTACCGATACATGCACACAGACAACACCTACCAGCCTCTGGTGTGCTCGCTGACTGGTTTCTGCCAGTAATCCACATGAGACACTGTTCTGACTGCCTAGGATGAGAGCCTTTTTCTCTCAGGAGACCCAGAACGAAAACCTCTCCGTGAAGAGCATGTCACACCCCCTCACACAGTATGACTTAGCCTTTCTAGGCTGGGAGGCTACAAAGAGCTGTCGCCTTTGAAAAGCGAATCTGGCTCCCCTAATAGGAGAGGAAGCCGACACCATTTGTCCAGAGCCCCTTTGGCACCTGAATAGGTAGGAAAATTAGCTAGCCAGGTAGGCATGTCACCCCAGGCTAGTACCACCCATAAGCGGTGTACACGACTTTTCAGAAGCAGTCATCTTTGTGATGGCATACTTAGAAACTCTCAGACTGAGTTATGCCCACTTCCCACATGAAGTGGTCATAGAGGGGGTGTACTGACTCCAAGAGTCAGTAGCCCATTGGCTACTACCCTACACTCTCCTAAATTCAGTATTTAGGGGACCCCCTAGCACCAGAAGAACAGACCCTGCCAACCTGAAAGATGAAGGACGAGTTGCATCCTGCAAGAACAGAAGATCCCGCAACTAACTTGGGGCAAACTCTGCCGGCCTGCCTGCTACCTTCGCCAATAGCACCAAACGTTGACATTCCTGCACATGCTGAGTCCCCAAATCCCGGGAGATCTGCCAGCAATTCACCCAGAGGAACTAAGACCTCCCGAGAAGTAACAGACTTGCTACCCTACATCCTGCAGGCATCCAAAGACCCTTGGAAGGACTCTGTGACCACAGAAACCTGACGCCTGAAGACACCACTACACCCATCGCTCCAAGCCCAAGTTGAAGTGGGCCAACAGTGTCAGCGAGCTCCTCCAGCCCTCCAGTGTGGCGACACCTCTCGTGTCCCCCTAATTGTCGCCTGCAGCCTCTGCTCTTGGTAAGAAACCCTGACGCCTAAGGACTCCTCTGCACTCGTCACCCCTGGGCGATGGAGAAGAGGACAAGCAGTGTCCCCATGTCCCGAGCATTGTGAAGCCTGAGCCACCCTGTTGGTTCAGCCCAACTGACCCCCACACCTCCATTTAACCGCATGCGTGTGGCGGCTTTTTTCGCGCTGTGCGGCGTTTTTTTAAAACGCCCGTTACATGACGAGCTCAGCTCGTCATCAGCGTGCGAGCGGCACAACTCATGACGAGCTGAGCTCGTCATGAGCAGGGAAGGGGTTAAAGCCTGCAGCCTCTTTTTACCGCAACCGTTCTCCATAGATTACCATTGGGCACCGCACGCTGGTGTGCACCTCTGCACCTGGCTGCCCTAGTACCACTGGTGGTGTTCTGCTGGTGCTTGTCTTGGACCTTGCCTACCACTCACCTTAACTCCTGGAGAAGGGTCCAGTAAGTTGCTGACCTATACCTGAATGCAGCATTGACTTTTCCTCACATAGGATAACATTGCAGCCTCCAGAAATTGCACTGTCAACTTTTTTAACTAAAAAAAATTGATATTTAAAAACATACTGATCGATTTTCTGATGATGCCTAAACATATATAAAGATGCCTGCTATTTTTATAAATTGGTGTGGATCTCTTTCTTGAGTCGGGTCTCATTTATTGACCATTGTGTGAATTTTCAGATGTTTTGCACTCCTCTGTGATAAGCCTATGGATGCTCGATCGCACTACCCCCTAGCAGTGCACCTTGGGATTGCCATAGCAAGCCTTCTGTCCACTCATTAGGGAACCCCTGGACTCTTTACACGATTTATCTCATTTTGAAATATCATATAAAGAGCCAGTTTCTTACAGCTGCCCTTCCCTGAACTTCTTACTACCCCTGAATACTACTCTTCCCATAACCTTAAAACTTTTTACTACCCCTTAAGTCCACCATTCCCTGGACCCTAAAAGTCCCTTGCCACTGCTTAACGTTACTCTTCCCTTACCCTAAAATAAACCCTTACTACCTTTTAAGAATACCCTTTCCTGAACCCTAAAAACATCTTATAGCTACCCTTCGCTGAACCAGACAGACTTCTTACTGCTACCCATCCCTGAATCCCAAAAATAATTTTACCCCTTAACACTACTCTTTTATTGAACCCACCCACTATAATCCCTTAGCAGTACCCATCCATATACATTGAAAACTCTTACTTCCCTTACCTCTACCCTTCCATGAACCTTTAATGGCTCTTAGTACCTTTGAAGTTACCCCTCCCTGAACCCTTTAAATGCCTCGTACCCATTAACCTTACCCATACCTGTACCCTGAAAACCTCAAACTACCCCTTAGTGCTTGCATTTCCCAGACACTGCATACTCCATACTACCACTTAATCCTCGCTTAGGGACTTTGCCTACTGGTTCCCTTGTGATCCTGTTATTTCTATCGCCACTTCCCTCCCAGAAGTTAATAATGCCCCCGGCATCGGGAACTCTGGGTAGAAGTAACAGGGTGATATCAGGAACCATTAGAGGCATTGAGCAACTTGGAAAACCTTAACTCTTTAAATGATAATGTATTTAGTTGAAGCTTTTCCAGGAACACATTCTGCTGCTTATGTACAGTTGAGCTGTACTGCATTTTCATTTAGGAGAAATTCACTACCCCACTAATGAATTAATTTATTGTGGGATGTTTGCTGTTACCACAATTTGGACGTAGTAGTACTGCAACCAGTTATCACGACATTTCTGCAAATTTAGAGATAAATATACAATCATTGCTTCTTTCTCTTTTTCTCTAATTGCTGTAAAATTAGCTCCAACCTTTTGGTTGTACTCTAGTATTTATAGGCATTGAATGTAGTACTGTTCTCGTAATGCAAAAATAGTGTTACATGAACTGAAAACAACTTTCCACACATTTCACCAGATTTATTTTACAGATTCCCACATATTCTTAGTGACCCCTCCACCCCCAAATTATATGTTTATGAATGACATAAAACAACAAATAATATTGAATGTATTTTCTACATGTATATTTTTCATAATAACAGCTTATCTAGGTAAAGTAACCATTTCTTTATAAGTCTAGCTTGACAGTGCAACTGCCTGGATGACACATTTTAGCAATTATTAAAAAATGCTACAGTGGGCTTTGGCTTCACCCAGAAGACTAGTATTATTCTCCCACCTGCTATTTGCTGGCAATCTATCATTCGCCTTCCACAAAGTGCTTCCGTCAGAATGCACGAGGGATAACTACGAAAAATAATCTCAGCATGCTGCTTGTCACATTCAGTTCTTTTTCTGATATATACATTCTAGACTGAAAGCAAGTATTTTGGCTACTTTTTACCGAGCATTGACAAAGATAATAGGGCAGACTCCATTGTGCATACAATGCAAGCAAACATTTGTGAATGCATGTGTGTTTTTGTTGGTACATTAAAGTTAGAGCTATTGGTTTTGCAAAATATTGTTTATTTGGTGCAGACAGCTTTTATTTGTCTTATTCTTTTTAGGTCTCATCTGAGACAGGGCATGCGCTGTTTGCTTGCGGGACATTTTGTTTACTTACAGAGGGGCTTTCGAGGCATTTTGTTTACATACAGGAGGCTTAGAGCTCACCCATTGCTTACCATTACTTGGCTTCATTGTCCCTTTCATTTGCTTGCTCCTCTTTGGTCAGCGTGAGCCGGCTTGGTTTGCTTGCTCCTCTTTGGTCAGCGTGAGCTAGCTTGGTTTTCTCTTTTTGTGCTTAGGCCTCTCCTGGAGCATCGCCCAAGTACTGCTTTCTTGCTCAGTGACCTTCCACTTTCAAAGCTACTTTTTTCTTCTTCTATAAGAGTGCATGTGTTTGCTCTGTCTTTGATGTTGCTTGCACACTCCCACCCTTCTACTGCTGTCCATCATGTTGCTTGCCCACTCCAGCCTCCGTTGTATTGATTGCTCCCTCCTGTCCTGCTCCCGCTGTCTGTGTTGACCCTGCCACTCCTGGGTTACTTGCACCTCCCCCTCCAATCCCTTACTTGTTGCTTGCTCCATTCCCCACCTTCTGTCTCCGTTGTTGCTTGCTCACCTCTCCCACCCCGTTCACATATTGTGTTACTTGGCCTGTCCTCCTCCCACATTGTTGCTTGCCCTGTCCCCCTCCGATGTTGTTGCTTTCCCTGTCCCTGGCGCCCCTTCCACATTGTCACTTGCCCTGTTCATCCTGCTTTAACTTGCACTGCCCCCCGTGATTTTTATTTTTTTTAATGCGCTAGGCAGCATCATAGTGCTTTTTTCTAACTTTAAGCCATGCTGCACTGCAGCCACACTGCTTTACAACATTGCTTAAAGATAGTGACAAAGCCTGTAGCTCTTATGTAGGCGAGACTTATTGCCTTTGCCAATGCTTGTTTCTTCTATTCCTTTATGGAGGAGTTTTACCGAAGCACCAAAAAACTACAGTATTGTTCGCTCTACCAATAATGAACATAACATCCCCAATGGTTATACAGAACCTAGGTATCATTGGTTTCTTGATTTTTGTAGCCCCCAACATGACCCTGCTATTTCTGATTCTATGACTATTTCTCATGTTCGCAATATAAGTCCCTAACCCTTTCTTTGACAGTCTTTTGCCTTTTTGAGTACGGTAACCCCTTTGTCTCTCTCATCTGACTTGCAACCTCAGGGCCTGAATCCTGAAAAGTTAGTCTTTGTTGAGCATATCTCATTACAAAAGTAGTTTTTTTGATTTGACTGAGGACCTTAATCCCAATAATGCAATGTTTTTTGTGTATTACTCATGCAGTCATGACTTGCATTGCAATAAACATCTGAAACACGTATCTCATACAGTGCCTATATGAACAGGCATGATTGATCTTTCTCCCCCTCAAGTGTGATTATCCAGTACCATTTCTGTAGCCTCGTTCACCATTTCCCTTGGATGAGTAATCAGTCTCCACTAGAATGTCTAATGTGTAACCTTTTGTTTCATTCTTGGAAGCTTTCCCCAATCTTAAGTATCAGTGAGTTTCATGCTTGTTGCTCATCTGAACTCTTTAGTGTTCCATTGTGACAAAGTGTAGTGCTTTGGATGCAAAAGTCCTTTTTAGATTTAACCTAAGACAGTGCATGCACTGTTCCTTGTGAGACAATTTGTTTACTTACTGGGGGCTTGGAGCCAGCCCATTGGTTACCATTGTGTTTAATCATGCGTGCCAACTTCGGTTTCTCTTCATGTCTGTCCCTCCCCTTGAGCATTGCCCCAATACTGCTTCCTTTACCAGTGTCCTTCCAGTGCTCGCACTTTCAGAGCTTTTAGTTGCAGCACTGCATGAGTATGTGTGTTTGCAGACCATTCCCCTGTCCCCGTCGCTCGCACTCTGCTTTGCAGTTTTTTGTTTGCGCGGGGGGGGGGGCAGTGTTATGTAGTGCCTTGAAAATGTGAGTGAGGAGATTAAATTGTGCTCGTGTGTTAAAGGGGAGCCAGTGGAGCTCCTTGAGGTGTAATGTCACATGAGTGCAGCGTGGGAGGTTTAGAGTAATTCTGGTCGGCAAGTTCTGAATGGTCTGCAGCCTTCTGGTGAGTTTTTTTTGTTGAACCCGGCATAGACGGTGTTCCCATAGTCCACCTTGCTTGTAACCAGAGCATGCGTGATGGTGTTCTGAGTATTGATTGGGAGCCTTTTGAAAGTCTTTCTCAGCATCTTCAGGGTGTGTATGGAAACCTAAGTGGAGAAGTGTGGCTCAATGATTAGAGCAACATCTATTTTGAGTACCACACCGACTGTTTCCAACAATTTATTCCGTTGCTTGATCTTTAAAGAGTTTAAACATTGCGTGCTCACTGGCATCGTGCTCAGCCCTGGTAGCACGTAAACAACAAAACTGCATCATGCTGGGACACCTTGAGGCCCCAAGCCGATGGCACAGCCTCTTTACATGCATTTGCAGCCAAAATATTTTCGATTTCACACTTATTCTTCATTTTCCTCATAGTTTACTCAATACACTTCCCATTTTCACGTTCCTCATTATTTATGACCTCGTGCAAGGAAAAGCTATTTTCCAAGTTTCTTATGTCCAAGCTGGGCCATCCGAACCTCTTGCGAGAACACGTAACAGCCAAATCCATTTGAAAGCAGTTTATTTAAACCCAATGCATTTCAGGCCTGTAAGGCCTTTCGTCAGGGGTGACTGAAAAAATAAACAAGTGAACAAGTATTACAATTCCATGCGCCAATTTTTTAAGAAAGATTCCAACATCATGCATTTCACTATTTGTTTTGTTATATGCACTGCTCGGTTTAAAACCCAAATAGTCTATAAGCAACCTCCCTCAGATGTATTCCTCTCATAGAGATAATGATTAACATGTAATGCCTCCGTGAGCTTCTGCCTGCTATCTTCTTCACGGTGATTCTTAAAGTTGGTCAAACACAACTCACCCACCAAGCGCTACTCAACCTCTGCTAACTCTCATCATGAAGTTTCACCACTCGTCTGTTCCCTTATCTGCTCACTAATTCACATCTTCCTCCCTCTGACCAGAAAGCGGAGTACATTTTCCTTTCTAGCTCCATGTTTTTGAACTAAATTTTAGTCCCTCCTTCAGCCCTCCCTTTCAATACGTCATAATCACCACCTCTAGCGTCTTAGTGCGATCTAAAATACTACTACTCCCAGAGTGCAATTGGTAAGTTATTCATTATGTCCAACATGGAATCTATATGTCCGTCATGCCTTAATGATAATTATGACAGTGCATATTAAAAAAGTGCTGAAAAACATTCATGCGCATGTTTACATTTTTCAGTATACATGCACAATGTTCATTAGTCCAATTTCAAATCTTCTACTGGCATCCAAAAATAAACCGAATTCATGGACTACGATGTTCCGCCTTGCTGGAGGATACCAACCAAATAGTCAGTTCATTTCACAGTTCTTTACAAGATAAAAAAAAATGTTAAGGCTTGTTTTTGCTCATTCACTTCTGAACTCCAGCATGGTTATTTTGGAAGTACTACATCACACTCCCTCTTCCGGCACCAATGGCATAGGCATGAAATTTAAGGTAGAGGATTGTTTTAAGTTTTGCAGCTTGAATCATTTCTGGATTAACATGCTGTGCGATAATCCACCATCTAGTGGTTTGGTCTGGAATTCTCCACTGTTAGTCCTATTTCGCTTTCTTTTTCAAGGATAAAATAACCCAGGCAACACAAAAACACTGACTGGGGTAGAGTTTCGCACATCAGACTCTGAAGCACAAAGTACTGCCTCAGCTTAGAAAGTCTTGCCGACCAAAGGCAAGCAGAGGTATTTTACAATCCAAATGTGTCACACTATTGCAGGTATACAGCTACAAACCAAACAAATGTTACACTTTACTCGCAAAAAAAGGAGCGACAATAGCCTTTCTAGCAAATATACCATTGCGGATATTTACATGGTAGCTACTTGGTCCTCAGTGCACAGGTTCACAAAACATTATTGTATAGGCATTCAAATGAACAAAGATGCTCAAGTAGGACAAAAGGTATTGAAACGTCTATTTTCAAACAAGAATAAAAAAAGCTACAAAATCAATGCACAGCATGTGAATCCATAAAAGATTCATGCTGCAAAATGAATTTTTCCACCTGTAAGGGTGGTTTTGCAACATGAAGAATGTTTTGGATTCACAGGCGACCCACCCACCTCCCCAGAAGATGGGGGAAGCAACAAAAAAAAGAATCTAGACTCGGAAGATAGCGACCATGTGTAGGAGCTCCAGATAGGGCGTATGACCTCAGAAGAGGCTGGATTAGACACCAAATGGTGGGACAGTCCACACCCTAAAAACAAAAACACAAGAGAAACCAGACTACTATTACAGTGGAGAATTCCAGACTCATCCACTAGATGGTGGAATAATGCACCGCATGTGAATCCAGAAAATTGTTCAGCCTGAGAAACTTACCCTATAGGTAAGAAACCATGTTGTTATGCTATTCATGTAGAACACCGACTAAAATAAACAAGCTAGTAGATAGAACATTGTTCCTCACAGGCCTATGAGATTGATGAACTGGTAGTGGCAGAGATAAGGAGAATCAGTTAAACAATATGATAGGAGACAGGAAACCTTTTCAAAGAAATACAGCAAATTTAAGGCTGTGAAGTAGTATACAAGGGAAACAGCTGAAAATGTACTCTTGTGGAGTGCCTCACAAAAAACAACACAAAGATTTCCCAGAAAGCAAGCTCCCCTCGAGGCAGTCAGAGGCTCTGCTCAACAGGAGGGGCAAAGACATGCTGGACAGCCTAAAACAACTAAAGCCAGCAAATAGAAGGCCAGCAAATGGGAAATACAAAACACAAAGCCATTGGTAAGCAATAGGCAGATGAATTCCTAGGGAAACTTTCAGCATATCCCAAATATGTCTATGCAACAGGACAGAGCCGCTGTCTGAAGAACTTTTTTTATATTTAACAAATAAAGCTTGCTGGGGGCATGGCTTGACCGAGCTGCAAAGTGGTCGCTACCTAGAGAGTTTCTGCCGGTCGGACACGCAAGTCAACAAGAATTCATCAGATCAAGAACTGCTTGTGGCAACGCATCAATGGCACAGCGTTCCGGAACATTCGCAGATCTTGATGGTGCAATTTGGGACTGATCTGCTGCGACTGTTCCCTAGGTCAATGTGGTGACTTAGCGCAGCCTTTTTTCGTGCTATGTGGGCAAGTGGCCCGTCGTGAATTCTTGACCGTGAAACAGATCCTGTAACAAACCAACATCCCTTACGCTCTTCTGTACCCCGCCAGGCGACAGATCTCCATGGAACATAAGCAACACCGTTTCATGGATCCCAAAGCAGCATTAGAATTTTGTCCGCCAAAGGCAAGAGGTCCCCTCGGGAGGCTGGACAAACTTCAGAAGACTCGCAGCTTAGCTAAAATAACTGAGCCAGCGCCAGAGGGGGCTGTGTTTTTTTAACTTTGACTCGGCTTGTGGTGCCCACACATGGCTTATGCCACCAGACCAACTACCAGGGTGTTTGACAGCCACACTTATACGCTTTTCAGGCTCCCATATTGATTTCCTGTATCTGTGTCTAATGTACCATACTCCCATTAAGAATGGGAGGTCCTTGCTGCCTGTCGTTCGGCCAGTCAGCTGTTTATGCAGGGGAGAATGCCCGGTCTTTCTCTGACCCCAAGGATAATTCCCAGCTTAGGTGCATTACTGGTAGGGTCTTTTTGAGGTGGAGGGGTGGGTTTGTATATCTCAACTGTATTTGGGGGTTGTAGTAGTTGGGGACGGGGAACAGGATGTTTAACTTTTTGTTTGGTGGTTGTTATGCTTATTTTTATGTCTCTGAAAACCGTCACCGCACACCACGCCCACAGTCTATACACATTCACCTCATGACCCAAAAGTTAGTCCCCCTATGCTTAGAATAACATGGTTATCACGACATGCTTCACCTAGAATATGCAAAGCCGTAATGATTGCAGAAAAACAATACAAGTCCATGCTTACCTTAAATGCCACAAAATAGATACTTGCTTTCTGCAGGAGACCTACTAGGCCAACAGGTCCACTTTCGGATTGCAATATTGCTCCAGAAGGGGCTTCCCTGGCAGACTCCACACTCTCTCATTGCTAAAGATGGCCGATATTGGATTCTTGCGGGTACGCTGCTCAGCCAACTGATGATCCTGGTTGGCGGTATATGGCCCCAACATGGATGACCCAGAGTTCTTCTCTGGGATTTCGAGACTGGCATCTGACTTGGGCCCCCATGACATTATCTGGGATGGCAACTTCAGTGTCAAGTTAAAGGAACAGCGAAACCGATCTGGAACCTCTAAGCACCCGAAATCCCAAGCTGCACAAACCCTTAACACCCTGATCCAAGACAACCTCTTGTAAGACGTGTGGTGACATTCACACTTGGATGCCTGTGAGGCACCTGTTTCTCAGCCTACATCAAAGCATGGTCCAGAATTGATTCTCTGGCTATTGTCTAAAGACGCTCAGTCCTGGACTACATCAGTGACTCACATACCCAACACGCTCTCTGATCGTGAGTGACAAGGTGGCCTTACAGGCCCCCCCAAACAAAATCCCGGGCGCTTGCGTGGCGTTTACCATCGGGTGCAATACGCAACTTGGTCTTTAGAGACGAGGTTTGCACAGCCATAATATGCTTCTTTGTGCACAATGTTGGCTCTGTACAATCACCTTCCACATTGTGGGAGTCATTCAAAGTAGTAGTGCACAGGGTATGCATTGCCAAACAGTGGGGCATCCTCAAAGCCATCCGCAGGTTGCTATCTAGATTGGAGAAAGATATTAGAGCTTTGGAAACCGTGATCTTCCACTCTAAGAATCCCTCCACATTGGCCAGCATCCGAGACAAGCTCAGAATATCAGGAGAAGGCGTCCCATGAAACCCACTACTTGAACCAAAAAGCTCAGGGCTCAGTATGGTGATCATCGAGGCAGGGCACTGGCAGGGATCCTGCACAAACCACATGCCTCCACTTATGTGGCAGAGTTGAGGGGTGCAGGGTCTCAACTCATTTCTGCCCCGTTGGGATTGCTGCGTGTGATTTCCTCCTTTTTATTTCCAACTTTCTAAAGCAACCCCAATCCATGGTTCTGATGCGCTATTGAAATATTTGGATGCCAAACAATTGATTTAGCTAGACCGCTCCCACGGAGTATATCTAGATGTACCCACAATGACGGAGGAAATCATACAGGTGATCAGGGGCTTACCTGGGGAAAAGGCACCTGGGCTTGATGGCCTGACAATAGCCTTCTATAACACCATCGATGCACATGATGAGCTGAGCTCGTCATGAGGCACAGCGCTCCGGTGCTCATGACGAGCTGAGCTCGTCATGAGCCGTGGAACGCTTGCATGCGGGGATAATTCCCCTGCTGTGCTGAGCGTTCCACGCGAACGGGTGGGCTCATGACGAGCTCAGCTCATCATGAGCAAACGAGAGCCATGCCTCATGACAAGCTGAGTTTGTCATGAACATGGGGGCACTGCGCGCGCCCCCCGCCCCCCAGCACAGCGGGGGAATCACCCCTGCACGGAAGGGGATAAGGAGTATGCATCACTCTTGGCTCCTCACATGTTGGAGATGTACCAGGAATCCCTGGCTGCAGGTTTACTCTCCCACTCGCTAAGAGAGGTTGTCATCGTAATGTTGCTCAAGATAAGCCAGCTGAGTACTGCGATTCCTATAGACCCATTTCTTTGATAAATGTTGACCTCTTCTGCCCCTGATCGTGTGGCCAGGTCAGTCGGGATTCATGACTGGTCAGTTGACTTTGCATAACCTATGCACCATTTTTGCTGTCATGCATCACTTAGACCCCCGGGTTTCCGCAACTGCTGTCCTTCTGGATGCCACTAAGGCGTTCAATTCTCTAGAATGGGCGTACCTGTTCCCACTGCTTGCGCGACTGGGGCTCAGTCCATTAGTCATCAAACAAATCCAGCTCTTTTATGCACTGCGCATATGCGATTAAACAGGCTATTCTCTGATCCCATTCTTATTTCCTATGGCACACAACATGGGTGCCTATTGTTGCCAGTACTGTTCGCCAGCGCCATGGAGCCACTTGCAGCACCGCTCCGTCAACATCATGGGGATAGGAGCATCAGCTTTATGGCCAGGGGGTTGGTGGTTTCACTGTATGAGGAAGACATTACTCTATACGCATCCGACCCTCAGTGGAACCTGACCTCCTTAATACGTGAGGTTGTGAGCTTGGAGGATATTTAGGTATCCAAATAATTTGGTCCAAATCCTACCTATTTCCACTAACTGACACAACATGCCTTCCAACACCGACTACCCTATAAAGTGAGCATTCGGCCCGATCAAATACCTGGGAATATGGCTCAGTAGGGATCCAGAAGAGCTCTGGCTAGCTAATTACGGGCAGGCAATTGACTGGTTGAATTGTCCAGGTTACCTCTTTCTATGGCAGGCCACATTGCAATAGCTAAAATGATTGTACTCTCTAAATTTCTCCCCTCCCGCTCACAGCTCAATACTTTCAGCGTTTGAGTTCAACTTAGTTTCATTGATCTGGATGGGCAAACAACCGCGAGTGACATGCAAACTCCTTGCGCTGCCACACTCGTAAGGTGGCCTAGGAGGTGCCCAACACCCTATTGTATGCACTGTGTGCTCAAGCTCATTTCGTTCATTATTGGCTTCATCATACCTCATTTCAGCCACACTTCACTGTGGAGACGGACCATGCCTCCCCTTGGTCGCTGTCAACAGCACCTTTTCAGCCTTACAAGGCACCTAAGGCCGAGATCGATACAGCTAAATGCGTGCGCTGGGCGTGGGAAGGTTTGAGAAAGCAAGCCTGATTATCACTCCTCTATGCCCCCTCAATCCCACTTGCTAAAAACCCTGCAGTGCCACCACTGCAAGATAAAGGTGCCATTATCCCCGCAAGCGAGAGAGGCATCAGAGTATTTTTGGACTTATTCCCAGATGGCCAATTTCTCCTACCGTCGAAGGATTAATCGTCCCTTGCTCCCACCTTAATGGACACGTTATTACATTACCGATTATGCACTACCAGTCTCAAGATACATAATATCTTCCCTGCCCCACCCCCAACTCTCTACTGGAACATATACTCAAATGCTCCTCATTTGCATAAACTTATCACCCACCTATATAATCACATGCAAAGCTCCTCTCCAATTCCCTCCCCGAAGGCCCAAGGGGCATGGCAAACAGATCTGTGATCCCCTAAGTCAGACGAGCAGTGGGCCTTATACGTGGCCAATCAGAAATGCTAGCACCAATTTATCAGCTGCGCCTTATTCATTTCAAGTACTTTCATATATTGTTTATATTGCACACCAGTACAACTTTACAAAATGGTGGTTGCCTCCGATTCCCAATGTTTGCTTTGCCATGCACTACTTACTACTTTCGCCCATTTGTTATGGGATGCCCAAAAGTAGCAGAGTTCTGGCGAGCAGGATATACTATTATACACGAGATCACTGGTTTTTCGGTCCCCTATACACCTGTGGTTGATTTGCCCGGCTATGTAAAGGATATACCTGCTGCGCACCTTCAGCGCCCAGCGATATGTTGGTTCTCCTAGCTAAACGCAGAGTAGTTCCAACCATCCAAGAATGGCTCAATGATGTACCCTATTGCCAGGAGCAGCTGCCCACCTACTGGGAGCCTATGCCCATCGGATCTCAACCTAAAGACACATGGGCGGGCTTCACTGCTTCTCTCCAACAGCGGGACTCTGACTCTCAAAGGCCTGCAGGAATCACGTCGCAGGCATGAGGCCAATGGCTGCATGTGGGTTACCCTAATTTAATGTACACTACCTATGCCTTTCTTTGAAAGGCCAAAACTGTACTATTTCCTCTTGCCATTGTTCTTTCGGCTCTGGGGGTTCCTACTCGAACTGTGATATTGGTGGTTCTCCTACATGTATAACGAACAGGGAGCAGTTGGGCGTAGGATGTCTATCCTTCAATTCAGTTTGACTGTGGTTGTTGTGGTGTTTATTATCATTAAATGCCAAATGGAGTATGCTTAAAATGTGTTATGAGAAATGTTTTAGGTTTTATCATTAGTTGTTGCTAAAACCTCAAAAATTCTGTCTGAAAATGCATGACTACTCATCATGAGATTTAAATCCCTTAGCAAGCCCTCAGACGTTATCTTTTTATATTCTCTACTGGTTTGTTTTATTCCAACAAGCCCTGTCTCTTATCTAAACATCTTGATCTCTTGTTTTCATCCTTATAGTCTGGACTACTAAAGAAAGAATTTGCTATAAACAAAACAAGAAACGGTTCTTATCAAACGTATTTTACCAACGCATGGTTCTTTGGTGGTTCAATTGTCAACCATTCGTTTCAGCCAACTGTAATGGAGTCAATCTACTTTCCACATGATCTATCGTAGGCAGAGCAATGGCTTAACTTATTTTTATAATCTAACAAATGGCAGGATAACGATTTCCGGGGGTAATCATCTGAGATTAAAATATTTATAATTATTTGACGTTCGCAGCTCGTTTAGATCATGCATCCTCCGTTTCGCAAGCTTCGGCTCTCACTAGATATGTTGACTGGACCAGCGTTACCAGGCGTCCTTTATGAGGATAAGTGGTCATCATTGAGGACCTGCAGAAAGAGGACATCCAATTCTGCGTGGCCATGATGGCGCCTGCCACTCCAAGGTGTCATCTTTGCCTTTACCTGGCAACCCCTCACTTCAGGTCGCGTGACTCTAATCGGTCTCTTGATGACACCGATACGTTCTGCTTTTGGGGTATGGGCATGACTCCTAGCAGACCAGCAGAAGCCGCCTGAATGCGCCGAAGAACGTGGCCCTGCAGGTTAATTCCAGAATTCTGCTGCTCCCTGGCACCTCCACGCTGTTGTTAAGTGCGGCTTCTCACCCCACGCCTAGGGCAGTTGTTGTGGGCTCTGTGGGTGTCAAGTAACGTTGATGCAGGTATTAACATTGTACGTTTTTGAGTCTGGCGCCCCTGGATACGTTCGGCGTGTACTTCCTTATTTTCACTTAGTTCTTTTTTGTCTTGTTCAAATCAATTTCCCGTCTGGACGTAACATCTTCAACCCAGGTGTCGTGATGTCCTCCAAGCTTTAGACGATGCTCCACCCTGATTGGGTAACAGTTGCCAGACACTAATAAGTGTGGCTCAATCAGTTCCCACTTCCATAATTATGTTCCATGGCTGCCGACTGCGTCAAGAACTGCCCTGTCGGTCCAAGCCCTCAGACGTGTATTCTGCGCTATCTTGACATATCTACAACAGATTATTTCTTTGAACTGTTTGTTCGCCGCTTTGTTTGGCCAATGTATAACAAACTGTCGCTGAGCTGAACCAGATCATGTAGAAGATGTCCGAAGAGTGAGTCTTTTGAAGTAACTGGGCCGTATGCCAACATACTATGGATGTTTCCAGTGGTGTTCGCCACAGGTTAAAATATTAAGTATGGTTTATGTGTCAAACCATTGTTTCATTTCCCACTCACCACATTTGGCCCTGATAATCAAACGTACACTAAATTTTCCAATCAAAAACAATTGTTAGACTGTTTTAGAAACGAGGTAGTATGGATTAACTGCAAACGGTTATATGTAAACTTGGTTTTGACTGCCAATCGCTAGATACTACACGGTATTTGCAATACAGTTACTGTAGCATGCTGATGCAGGATATTGCACTGTCACGGTGGGAATTCTGGAATGCCCTGTACATGCCTTATCTGAAAACCTCTGGCTAGGGGAATTTCTGCTTGTTGAGAACTGGAGAGCGCACCTAATATAGGGCACGAAATGTAGAGGGATTCATTTGACTTTGCTTCAAGATCTCTCCCTGTTACTAGCAGTTCAATTCTATGATGTATCCACAGAGCCTTGTAGGTACGCTTGACTCTATTTTCAAATAGAGTGGTGTGCACTGTAAGCCAAACACTGTATTGACCATCTCTAATGTATTGCAAAATATTAAAGGGCTGTAGGTTCCGAGGACTTTTACAGAGCATCAGCGAAATACTGTGCTAAAATTGCAGAGGGCCATTATATCACTTAGCTCACTGAAACAACTTTGAAAACGCAATTCTATTTGTTAATGACTTTCAAGAGATTAACATTTAGCTATTAGATTATTCTTATTTATTGTACTTTATCACCTGTGTTGTTTTAATGTGTGATGCGTGTGTACAAGTTGAAATTGGACTGTCAAAGGAACTTTCTTTAGTTAAACTAACTTACAAAATATTTTTCAGTTGATGATGTTGCCTTCATACCTCTTCTCTCCTGCTTCCACAGAGCTAGCCCTGTAGCAACGAGATCCGCGCCCATCGATCTGCATTACCTAGTGATGCATCGAAGGCTCTCCAGAGTCATCCCATGAGAATGAAGGACATCTATCTCCAACATGCAGCTAAACAGTGCCTTGATTTTCATTCGGAGGGGATCAAGCATGGATGATCTTCAGTGCAGGACATGAATTGCAGTAATGACTGATGTCTTCAGTTTTCGACGCTGGGAAATACGCGTTTTTATCCACTGGAGAGAGACATGGAGGCTGCCTCTGTTCCGCCGCTGTCTGTGATCTATGGCTTTCCCTACAGAACAATTAAATGTGAGGGTATCGCTGATTTATCTCAGGAATATTTTTCAGGTTGAGGCGGGTGGAGGCAGATTATTTTGATTTGGGCACAGGCAGTGCTCTTACACTGTAAGCATAGTATTACTATAGGGGGATAATTCAGCTCCTGTTTACAGAAATTGCCTTTTTGGTCTTCTTTTTGAGAAGGGGAGGGAGCGCGGGCGTATTATTTTTTTTTAATGTTATTTGAGGAATGTACTGTACATAGCCAGGAAGGCGGGGGCTTCTAGTGCAGCTCCTTGGACTCTAAGCACTGCGCTTACCTTAATCTGTTTACATGAAATCACAGTTTGGACAGCAAAATCTGGGGGATGAGGGAGGTATTGAAGCAGGATCGGATCATACATTAAAGGGGAGATGTTTATCGACAACAATCCTCAATCAACATACTCGTCAGCGGCAGGAAAGGTGAGATGGATTCTGACTACTACAGTTCCTTAGTGCAATCGAAACTGTAGTGTGTGCAGCCCACGATGCCAAGAAGGATCTAAAATGTGCTCCTGGACTGTATACACCTTGGATCAGAAGGGTTTCGTAAAATATGTTGACTATGCTGCTGTGTTGCTGCACCCTTGATATTCACACAGCACCTGGTGCTCTAGAATGTTTTTCATACACATTTGTTTGATCATTGTTAAGAAAAGGGTGTGTGATTGAGTTAGGATGTCTTGTATGTGTCTCCAGCAATAGTGTTTTTAACAAGTCACAATGAATTGTCTTGAAATAGTGTAAAATCATAGACTTACATGAACTTTTGACCCCAGTTCCTATGATGCTCTGAATTTTTTTCTCCATTTTTGTTTCTTCTTCCCGAAAAGCTTTACGTACCTTTTTTTCCGAGTCTGTGGTGCGTTACCTGGGAAGAATTAAATATACGGAGAGATATCCTACTATAAAGATAACCACTTATGGCTTTCTAGCTCCAGAGGCAATATTTGATTTGATGTAAATTGTTATAATCGGCTCTAGTTGCAAGATGCATTTACAAACTGATCAGAAGAAGCAATCTATGGGCTTCCTCAGCTTAGCACCACTAGAAGCATAACAAAACACCAACTAAATGTACATACTGCATGTCTGCCTCATTTTTACAAATCTGTTTTCTCCAATAAATATTACTGTGAACACTCGCCAACACCTGACCAGCTTCACAGCAAGGAAAGGAAAGTATTGGTCTGTGTAGGGGAACGATTTCAAATAATCATGAAAGTAAAGCCGCTAAAATTCATCAGGTTGCACATAACTGCGGATGGTGCTCTGAGGTGTTAGTTACTAGAGAATGATTTGTGTTAGCTAGCCCTTTGGAGAACCCTCTAGCGGTAGCACTATGCCTCATTGCCTTGGGAGGTGGACTTTAATCCACAGTTGCACTTTTGTGAATGTACATATACCTTTTATGTGAAAAGCAGGAACAAATCTGGGTTTAGGTAGTAACGAGGAGTAAAAGCCAAAAAAACACCTTGAATCTGGAAATAAATGTGACTTTTAGCAGTATTTGCAAATATGTGCTATATTTATCACACTATTCAGAAAATCTTGATCAGTCTTGCTCATGTGCTGCGTGTAGGGCATTAATTGTCAGGTAATGATTTTCTTATATATAATATATATATTAGCACAGTGGGGCCGGCCCTCCTGGGTGGTGGGAAATAAATAATTAAACTCGCTTTAAATAGTCTTCTGGCCCGTTATGTCCTGTCACTCTCAAAATATGCTTTCTGGTTCTGTGCTATACTGCCGTGCAAACTCGCTCATCTCTGAGAAGCTTAAATGGGGTGTTTGCTTCCAGAGTGTTATTTAAGACATACTCTTACTGGTTAAGCTTGGTAATTTCTGGAAGAAGTGGAACTGATACTTTGTTTTCTGAAGTTGGTCCTTAGTCTGACAATCTTACTATTCTTCCTCCTCGATGCTTCCTTAAACACCACAACTTGTTGGTACTGCCACACTCTCTGGCTCCTCAGAGTTCGGAGTATTGTAGGTTTGTAGTTAATTCTCTGGCTCGTCCTACCTCTATACATACAGTTTGTGACCCTTTGGCGTTTTAGGCAAATTTGGTCAGCAGATAACGAGATTAGGTTTCTGCACTTTCTGTGATTTACGATAAGTAGTGCACCTTGTTGGTTTTTCCAGAAAAGACTGTAGTATACACGTCAGTTCTAACTCGTAGCACACTCACTGAATAGCCTTTGACACAAAATAATCTAAAGATCAAATTTTTCTTCCAAAGGAAGCTATCCAGTATTTTGTATTTTCAAGAGCCGTGTAAAAAAAATTGATACACTAGAGTGACTTGTTTCTGGTGTTATTCTGCAAATGATATCCTGCTGCTGCAACTAATAGGGTAGAATATCTATTCTAGATGTATATTGTAACCTGTCGCACGCTGCTTTTTTCTGATTCCTATTTCATGAAAAAGAAACTGGAAGAAATTATTATAATCCCAAATTCTCCCATCCACCCTTATTGACCCCACCTTCCTCCCCTGTCCCATTCCCTGTTATCACTTAGTTAAGGCACTGTCACCCAGACTCTTTCCTGGCAATAAAGAAAAGCTCCTCATTCGCCATTGTGCAACCCTGTTCTGATCGTTCTCGTACTCTTTGAGTTGAGCAATACCTACTCTACCTTCTAGTGAAAAATATTATGTAAGCACAAACTTAGCCGCACAAGTGCAACATGTGACCGAACAATCAACTCTATTGTGTGAGCAAGATTTATACAGGGGACAGACGTGGTGCAGAGGGTGTGACTTGTTGCTCTATGGGAGTGGTTGTGTAGCTTTAACCAGAGTGCATATGCAGCTCTCCGGCAGTATACACTCGCGCATGAAGTAGAAAAGGCTTTTAATCCCCTGGCATAACAACCCATTTGCATCCCAAACTTCTTTCTCATATAAGAACCACCTCTGTGTTAATGTGACCCTTTTCACTAGTATCTTAGAAACTAATCAAAGAATGTTAGTTTCCATGCACATACTGTACACCTTCAGGTTGATGTCACTGTTAGCGTCTAGATGCACTTAGACCCCCTTCTGTTTTTCTTTTTTGTGAAGCACTCCTTTGAATCCGGCCAGATTCTCCCCCCTTTTAAGTTTAAATGCGAGTCCTTGCAGTTTTCTCAATCCATTTGTGACTACCGACAATTAGGTCATGTACTTGTGACCTTTTCTACTGTTGATGTGATGAACCTGGTCATCCCTTTGAGAGAAGGTCCCACTGACATTAGTGCCTACTTTATGTATGGTAGAGAGTACTAATGGTTGAACTTCAGACCCCAAGGATATATGATGCACTACAACCGCCTATAATGGCGTCACCTGGCTTTTATGTTGTGTTTCGAGATGACCTAGTATCATCGACAACCGTGGAAACAAACAGATTAGCAGTATGCCACCTAAGCAGTTAATATAAAATGGCTACTTGCCCCTCACCTACATTTTAGCAACTTGCACAAAGCAACATTAACAGTGCCTGATTATTCTGGAACACGACAAGCACATGTTCTATATAGACTAATCTCTTCTCATATGGGTTCTTCATTCCTTTCGTCAAATCCATTCCTCTTTGCTTCATTTCTTCATTTTTAAAAAGGTGATCCGTTCTGATGCGAAAGCCTCATTCCTGCCATCATACTTTAGTAGACCACATTATACTTTAGATACAAAAGGCTGAGGCAAGTACCAGTTTTGAGCAAGCTGCAAAGCCGCAGCCCACTTTGCTTAGGACAGTTGTCTAGTATAGGTTGCTAAATACCACTTGTAAATTTATTGAGGAATAAAATGCAAACATATCAGACCAAACTATGTTCTTGATACTGCTGTTGTCTTTAGATGTACAGATGGAGACAATTGGATTTAGTAGTAGATCACCGATATGCTGTACTAGCAGCCTCCCTTTGCCTCTTAGCTGTATCTCCCGTACCACCAGAGGGGTAGTAAATGCAGTAAGATGCATCTGCTTTGGGGGCAAGTGATGTACTTTTCCTTAACCTGGATTATTCAGCTAGCCAGTGTGATGCTGGGACATGTAATTTGTATCCTTAGGTCCCATCTATAAATGGAGAGCTCCTAGAAGACACCTCAGTGGTAACCATTGGGCTTTGGAACAAATATGCTGCTTTATTATTTGTCTATCTGGTGCTGCAGTTAATACCTCACTTTGCTGTCAGATAGTGCTGAACACAGGCATTATGCAAGTGAAACCATCCCCTCATGGCTTTCAAACCTCGCCCTCCTCCCTCCCAGTCCTGCTGTGAGAAGTTAGAACTTCCTGGCCAATACTGGAAATGTGAACTCTATTTATTTGTTTTTATAGTGTATATTTCGGCCCTGATTTTTTTCTTATGTTTTGTGTGCCGTTATTCTATCACTGGGAGCGACATTTACCTCAGTAGTTAGTTCTATGACGTATTGTTTTTGTACTTTTTTTTAAAAAAAGTTGTTGCTTGAGGGCAATAGATTATTTTCCGAATGAACTGGTGATTTTGTATAAAGTACATTCTTAGAATAAATAATTTAGCAAAAAGCAAACGTGTGCATTTCTTTTTGTGAACATGAACAGATTTTAAGTTTCTGTATTTTTAACGCATTTGACTTTACAGGAATTTTTGATGTGCGGTTACTCACAAAGTGAAACTTCAATTCGAAAAAATTCTGTCCGAATAAATGGGCTTGTTTGATGAATTTGGTATGAACTAGTAGTAACACCAAGATTTCCTGAGTATTAGGTGTCTGTCCAGATATATCGCTTTGGAGACGTAACATCATTACATTCAACTTGTGGAACATAGCCAGGAAAATCGATTTCAGAAAAAATCGCAAATTAGAGTTCCAAAAATGTGTTAATTTTGTGAAATAATATTCCACACAGACTTACCAGAATATTAATGCTAATAAGATGGAGACCGAGCGATGATCTAGGAAATGAGTTGTTAGTTTAAAACTCCTGAATTCAAGTTTTGTGTTTTTTGGTCTGCTTTCATTTTTAAGATTGCTTAGTACAAAAATATTGCATGTTTTTCATATAAATGAATACAAGTATTACAATATTAATTACTGTTACTAGCTTTAAATGCAATATACCCAAAATTGCTTATTTAATCACTTTACCACAGGTATCCATTAAGCAATACTCGCCTTTATGTTTTTTCCTCTCTCCTGTAGTTGGTAAAAGATGGAGGACAAAAGTCTAATTTGGTGATTTGTGGTTACTGCAAGTTTTGGTGGCTGACCTTCTAAATGCAGACTCATTCTGCACAAAAAGCAGCCCTGTATGCTTACCTTCTACACAACGCAACTTTAAAAAAATGTGTTCATCAGCACACAGGAACTCAAGAAAATCTAGCGAGCCAGGCATAAAAATAACCCACTAAAAACTCTATGTAGCACACTTTTAGCAGTAACTCTGACATACTTTTTATATACGAGAGGCTCACCTGCAATCGCCAATAGGGTGTCCCCAACCATCCCATTAAAAAGTCTGCATGTGATTATTACGTCCATAAATGACTCTGTTATAGGCTGTGTCACAAAAAACTGGCACATTTGTGGTGGATGATAAGTGTAGGCATTTGTCATCTTCTGCACGAAGGAGAACACCCCAGGTTAAAACGGATCAGCACAAGTCAAAAAGATGTACACCCTAGCGCATTTTCATGTTGGAGGTCAATTCCCCATACCTTGTGGATCCAGACTTAAAATTCAGCTAGGTCTCTGGCGTGGATTGGGCAGCCAAGATGGCAGTTGTCCTTTAGTGGAGTTCCTGCTATCTGGAAAATATCCATAGGCATCCTATCCGGCAACGAGGATTCGGAGGGCCGGATACCCCCTTCGAGGCTGGGCTGTCAGCTGTGCCCTCTTTCAGCCTGCACGGGGACGATGTCTGCCGGGTAGCTCTGGTGATCCGTTGAGTGGTGAGCTGGCAGTAACCAGCGTGAACCTAGGCCGAGACCTGACGCGGACTCTCTGGGCCTGGAGCTGGCAAAATCCTCGACGTGACTGGCTGGCTGGCGAGGATTACCCTGACTGGAGGGCAGCAGCTCCTCCCCTTGCATCCTGCTGCCGCCGCTGCTCCGCCGACACCCGAGGTGGGTCTCATCGGCCACACAGCTCGTGGCTTCCTGCCTTGCTTCCTGGATTAGAGGTGTGCTTCCGACGGGCAGAAGAGAGGAGGTGAGGCCCGTGTTCCCGCTTGTGGTGTCGGACTGTTGTGCCCCACGGGGGTTGTGGCGGTGCAGCGGGGCTCCTCTGCGGCAGAGCAGGGTTGCAGGTTGGTGGAGGTGGGCTTTCCCACTAAATTCCTTCCCCGTCACCTCAGCCCTTGCTGCGGAGCCTGTGGGATGAGTGGACCAGCTGAGGATGGTTCATTATGGTGGTGAGGACCCAGCTTGGGGCCGCCTTTGACTCCAGCCTTTACCCCAAGGTACTCTTACATTGTTGGGGGTCAGGGGGCCTCCCAGGCCGAGTTGCAGCCTGGAGACCGGGACAGTCTCTAGGGAGCTCTGCGCTTGCTCCTCAACTGTAGCTTATATATGCTGAAGCCAGCAGGAGGGGCGCACTATAGCTGCACTAGCCCATCAGGAATTCCCACTGCATGTAACACTTGCAGCCTCGAGGTTTGTGACCACCTGCAGAGGTGATCCACTGGACTTCCCTGAGTCAGATTACCTGAGGGCGACCTATTTGTGGTGGTAGGGCCTTGCATGGGGCGGGCCCTGGACTTCTGTGTCTGCTCCTTGTGCCTCCTGCTGCGTCTTGTGTTGTCGTGTCTGAGTGCTCCTGAGCTGAATCGCAGCCCTTGTGTCTGCTGTGGGCAGGCTGCAGAGTGCCTGTCCACTAGATTTGTGGAGACCACTGCCGAGGCTGGACCTGCCCAGCGGGACTTTCTGTAACTTGGGGCCTTCTCTTAGCTTTCCCGGACGGTGGGGGGCCCCCCACCAATCTGCACCGAGCATCGGAGCCTGATTGTCCCTCCTGCTCCTTGGCCATCGCAGGGCTGTGTACCGGGTAGGGGTGGGGTCTGCTGCCCTCCTGTGGTTCTGCTGCCTGGGGGCTACCTGCGGCTCCTGGTCTCTTCAGGGACCAATTCCTCCCCTCTCCCCCCCCCCGCCCCACAACAATGCCAACCGCCAAGTTATTGTTTCTCTTCTGCTGAGTCTCTGCTTCCAGTCCCCTGGGGCCCAGACTTGGTGTGGGGCCAGAGGAGAGGGCCCTAAACCAGCCTGGGAGGCTCTGGCTTGTTTTTGCCCACCCTGTGGGAACCTGAGGACCTGTCGGCCACTCCACTGCTTTTAGGTCTCGTCTGGCGAAAGCAGCGCACATGTGCTGCTCTCGCCATGACTAGGGCCTTCTGGAATGGATACGGATTTCAGAGCGTGCACGCGGAGGGACAGAAAAGACAGCAGATGTGTACGCGGGGATTGGATGCTTTACTGGCGGACTCTGGGGACTTGTTTTTTCACCGCCAGTAAAGCATCCAATCCCCGCAAGCATATCTGTCTCTTCTGTCTCTCCGCGTGCCCAGAAGGGGGCGCTGCTCAGCGTGCCTGCAAGTTTCAACTTTTACAGGCACATTTGTGTATGGGGATAACTAAGGTATAAAGAGTCTGACTAGCTTGTCAGGTCTCTTGCTGGTACAGCCTGTGCCGATCCGGGTAAAACTTCACCTAGAGGGGAAGATTTCAATGCAGTCCAGTGGTGAACAATACAAGAGCGGGATTTAACTGTATTTTTAATTGTATTTTAATACGCCGTTCATCAATTAAAAGAAAAAAAATCACCTTATTAAACTATACGTAATTGTGAAATCAAACCAAATATAATCTACAAATTTACTGACAACCACTGATCCTGGTCGTAATTCATTTAGATTTGTACATACCTTTGAAAAAACGACTGCAGAGATTTTGCTAAACTTGTACTGTTACCGAAACGACGGGCTCTTGAGTGCCGACTGGTTCTCGCAAGTCAGTGGAAAGCGCGTCGAAGTCGCTCATAGAAAAATGCTAAAAAGATATCCCAACAGGTCCGTTCCGGTGCTTTCTAAGCTAAACAACCATTCAAAAATTCGTGATTCGCTAATCCCTTAAAATGCAACAAAATTGCTGTCAAAAAAGGAACATTCGACTTTTTTGTCTCTATTTTGTACGTATACCATTACTTCATTTATTCACAAATACTACCTACGACATTACCTTATATATTGAACAATCGTATTTTAAACACCAATTACCATGTAATATATTACTGTAAAAACATGTCATAACCTTAAAACATTGCTTGTTTTTCTTTTTTTTGTTTCGTGTCTTTGCTTAACTAGTGTACCGGCGCCGTATCAAGATGGCGTTGTTGTTGGGAAGGTATGTGTATTTGTTACCCTTGAGCCTTTGCGATACGCAAACGGCTTGTGAAACAGGTATCTATCTAATAGTGCTGGAGAAGCTGTGGTGTCTGAACCTCGTGCGATAGAATACCACCTGTGATTACTACTGTAATTGTGCTCTTCTTTCCATTCCATGGCACTGCTGGCGTCATGTCTTTCAGTGAGCTGTTCTTCGCCCTACATGGTTATCTCACCTTGGACCACAATTTCCGAGAGGTGGGCACAGGCTCAGTTAGCATTACCTTTTATACATTGGTGCCAGGTTAACTGCTCCTACCATCAGATAGTACAACAACATTAATTTCCTATCTGGCTCCAATGAAAAAATAATTATGTTGAAAATGGGTGCGTTATCCGGGTTCTACCCTTAAAGTGCTGGGTTTTATTTTGCAATTAGTGCGTTGCATTTGTGGCCGTGATTTACATCGAATGAACCTATTCAATCAACTGCAGCTCCCAAAGAAAAGACTGGTTTGAAACCCCAATAGCGAGTAAATCTGTTCCTGTTACGTGGGGACATCTGATTGACCACTGGTCAGTTGGAAATCTAAATGTAGGTGATCTTGAATGCTGCTATGCTGAATTCCAATGCTGGCAGTCTCATTAAGACAATGAACCACCCTACACCACACCACTGAATGCAGCCATCAGCAGTACAAACAAGCATTGGAAATGAAATAGGTCTTGCCTTTGATTAAGTTAAAGCAAAACCAACAATGATGGACAGAATGTGGATCAATGTCACACATTCACCCCAGTCAAAAGATCTGGGCCCAAATCCATCGTTTTTCCACTCCACACCACCCTGGGTTAGACAATGGCGATATGCAAATCAGCGCTGACCCTGTGCCCCATGGGAACAGTCCAGTCCGAACTACAAAAGCCATGTCCTTCCCAGAACGGAAACAAGCATCCGAGGACCGGCCCGGTTTCGAGGTAACACCTCTCATCAGCCCGGCTATCTTGCCTCCAGTGGTGTGGAGTGCCTGGGACTCACGTCTGAGCATCCCCAGTACACTTAGAGCGGTAACTGCAAACACCATCCACAGCGCAGCAACTAGCAATGGGCAGGCTTCGGGACAAGACACAGGAGAAACAGCAGGAGGCGAGTGGCCCAGACCCCATACAGGAGCAGAGGCGAGCGGCCATGGAATCCACAGCCACCCTGGCGGACAAGGTGGACACGGTTCTGGCGGTAGTGGAACGAATCGGTACTGCCTTCGCGCAAACGAAGACCTCCTTGGAAGCGCGCATCGATAAAGTCACGTCCGACTTCACGCTGCTCCATGCGGACCACCCAGGGTGGTGTGGAGTGCAAAAAAACGATGGATTTGGGCCCAGATCTTTTGACTGGGGGAGTGTGTGACATTGATCCACATTCAGTCCATCACTTGTTGTTTTTGCAATTGCCGCCCTAAGTGCGCTGGGGATGCCCAGACGTGGGTCCCAGGCACTCCACACCACTTGGAGTCAAGCTAGCCGGGCTGAAGAGAGGTGTTACCTCGAAACCGGTCCGGTCCTCGGATGCTTGATTCCGTTCTGGGAAGGACATGGCTTTTGTAGTTCGGACTGGACTGTTCCCATGGGGCAACAGGGTCAGAGCTGATTTGCATATCGCCATTGTCTAACCCAGGGTGGTGTGGAGTGCAAAAAAACGATGGATTTGGGCCCAGATCTTTTGACTGGGGGAGTGTGTGACATTGATCCACATTCAGTCCATCACTTGTTGTTTTTGCAATTGCCGCCCTAAGTGCGCTGGGGATGCCCAGACGTGGGTCCCAGGCACTCCACACCACTTGGAGTCAAGCTAGCCGGGCTGAAGAGAGGTGTTACCTCGAAACCGGTCCGGTCCTCGGATGCTTGATTCCGTTCTGGGAAGGACATGGCTTTTGTAGTTCGGACTGGACTGTTCCCATGGGGCAACAGGGTCAGAGCTGATTTGCATATCGCCATTGTCTAACCCAGGGTGGTGTGGAGTGCAAAAAAACGATGGATTTGGGCCCAGATCTTTTGACTGGGGGAGTGTGTGACATTGATCCACATTCAGTCCATCACTTGTTGTTTTTGCAATTGCCGCCCTAAGTGCGCTGGGGATGCCCAGACGTGGGTCCCAGGCACTCCACACCACTTGGAGTCAAGCTAGCCGGGCTGAAGAGAGGTGTTACCTCGAAACCGGTCCGGTCCTCGGATGCTTGATTCCGTTCTGGGAAGGACATGGCTTTTGTAGTTCGGACTGGACTGTTCCCATGGGGCAACAGGGTCAGAGCTGATTTGCATATCGCCATTGTCTAACCCAGGGTGGTGTGGAGTGCAAAAAAACGATGGATTTGGGCCCAGATCTTTTGACTGGGGGAGTGTGTGACATTGATCCACATTCAGTCCATCACTTGTTGTTTTTGCAATTGCCGCCCTAAGTGCGCTGGGGATGCCCAGACGTGGGTCCCAGGCACTCCACACCACTTGGAGTCAAGCTAGCCGGGCTGAAGAGAGGTGTTACCTCGAAACCGGTCCGGTCCTCGGATGCTTGATTCCGTTCTGGGAAGGACATGGCTTTTGTAGTTCGGACTGGACTGTTCCCATGGGGCAACAGGGTCAGAGCTGATTTGCATATCGCCATTGTCTAACCCAGGGTGGTGTGGAGTGCAAAAAAACGATGGATTTGGGCCCAGATCTTTTGACTGGGGGAGTGTGTGACATTGATCCACATTCAGTCCATCACTTGTTGTTTTTGCAATTGCCGCCCTAAGTGCGCTGGGGATGCCCAGACGTGGGTCCCAGGCACTCCACACCACTTGGAGTCAAGCTAGCCGGGCTGAAGAGAGGTGTTACCTCGAAACCGGTCCGGTCCTCGGATGCTTGATTCCGTTCTGGGAAGGACATGGCTTTTGTAGTTCGGACTGGACTGTTCCCATGGGGCAACAGGGTCAGAGCTGATTTGCATATCGCCATTGTCTAACCCAGGGTGGTGTGGAGTGCAAAAAAACGATGGATTTGGGCCCAGATCTTTTGACTGGGGGAGTGTGTGACATTGATCCACATTCAGTCCATCACTTGTTGTTTTTGCAATTGCCGCCCTAAGTGCGCTGGGGATGCCCAGACGTGGGTCCCAGGCACTCCACACCACTTGGAGTCAAGCTAGCCGGGCTGAAGAGAGGTGTTACCTCGAAACCGGTCCGGTCCTCGGATGCTTGATTCCGTTCTGGGAAGGACATGGCTTTTGTAGTTCGGACTGGACTGTTCCCATGGGGCAACAGGGTCAGAGCTGATTTGCATATCGCCATTGTCTAACCCAGGGTGGTGTGGAGTGCAAAAAAACGATGGATTTGGGCCCAGATCTTTTGACTGGGGGAGTGTGTGACATTGATCCACATTCAGTCCATCACTTGTTGTTTTTGCAATTGCCGCCCTAAGTGCGCTGGGGATGCCCAGACGTGGGTCCCAGGCACTCCACACCACTTGGAGTCAAGCTAGCCGGGCTGAAGAGAGGTGTTACCTCGAAACCGGTCCGGTCCTCGGATGCTTGATTCCGTTCTGGGAAGGACATGGCTTTTGTAGTTCGGACTGGACTGTTCCCATGGGGCAACAGGGTCAGAGCTGATTTGCATATCGCCATTGTCTAACCCAGGGTGGTGTGGAGTGCAAAAAAACGATGGATTTGGGCCCAGATCTTTTGACTGGGGGAGTGTGTGACATTGATCCACATTCAGTCCATCACTTGTTGTTTTTGCAATTGCCGCCCTAAGTGCGCTGGGGATGCCCAGACGTGGGTCCCAGGCACTCCACACCACTTGGAGTCAAGCTAGCCGGGCTGAAGAGAGGTGTTACCTCGAAACCGGTCCGGTCCTCGGATGCTTGATTCCGTTCTGGGAAGGACATGGCTTTTGTAGTTCGGACTGGACTGTTCCCATGGGGCAACAGGGTCAGAGCTGATTTGCATATCGCCATTGTCTAACCCAGGGTGGTGTGGAGTGCAAAAAAACGATGGATTTGGGCCCAGATCTTTTGACTGGGGGAGTGTGTGACATTGATCCACATTCAGTCCATCACTTGTTGTTTTTGCAATTGCCGCCCTAAGTGCGCTGGGGATGCCCAGACGTGGGTCCCAGGCACTCCACACCACTTGGAGTCAAGCTAGCCGGGCTGAAGAGAGGTGTTACCTCGAAACCGGTCCGGTCCTCGGATGCTTGATTCCGTTCTGGGAAGGACATGGCTTTTGTAGTTCGGACTGGACTGTTCCCATGGGGCAACAGGGTCAGAGCTGATTTGCATATCGCCATTGTCTAACCCAGGGTGGTGTGGAGTGCAAAAAAACGATGGATTTGGGCCCAGATCTTTTGACTGGGGGAGTGTGTGACATTGATCCACATTCAGTCCATCACTTGTTGTTTTTGCAATTGCCGCCCTAAGTGCGCTGGGGATGCCCAGACGTGGGTCCCAGGCACTCCACACCACTTGGAGTCAAGCTAGCCGGGCTGAAGAGAGGTGTTACCTCGAAACCGGTCCGGTCCTCGGATGCTTGATTCCGTTCTGGGAAGGACATGGCTTTTGTAGTTCGGACTGGACTGTTCCCATGGGGCAACAGGGTCAGAGCTGATTTGCATATCGCCATTGTCTAACCCAGGGTGGTGTGGAGTGCAAAAAAACGATGGATTTGGGCCCAGATCTTTTGACTGGGGGAGTGTGTGACATTGATCCACATTCAGTCCATCACTTGTTGTTTTTGCAATTGCCGCCCTAAGTGCGCTGGGGATGCCCAGACGTGGGTCCCAGGCACTCCACACCACTTGGAGTCAAGCTAGCCGGGCTGAAGAGAGGTGTTACCTCGAAACCGGTCCGGTCCTCGGATGCTTGATTCCGTTCTGGGAAGGACATGGCTTTTGTAGTTCGGACTGGACTGTTCCCATGGGGCAACAGGGTCAGAGCTGATTTGCATATCGCCATTGTCTAACCCAGGGTGGTGTGGAGTGCAAAAAAACGATGGATTTGGGCCCAGATCTTTTGACTGGGGGAGTGTGTGACATTGATCCACATTCAGTCCATCACTTGTTGTTTTTGCAATTGCCGCCCTAAGTGCGCTGGGGATGCCCAGACGTGGGTCCCAGGCACTCCACACCACTTGGAGTCAAGCTAGCCGGGCTGAAGAGAGGTGTTACCTCGAAACCGGTCCGGTCCTCGGATGCTTGATTCCGTTCTGGGAAGGACATGGCTTTTGTAGTTCGGACTGGACTGTTCCCATGGGGCAACAGGGTCAGAGCTGATTTGCATATCGCCATTGTCTAACCCAGGGTGGTGTGGAGTGCAAAAAAACGATGGATTTGGGCCCAGATCTTTTGACTGGGGGAGTGTGTGACATTGATCCACATTCAGTCCATCACTTGTTGTTTTTGCAATTGCCGCCCTAAGTGCGCTGGGGATGCCCAGACGTGGGTCCCAGGCACTCCACACCACTTGGAGTCAAGCTAGCCGGGCTGAAGAGAGGTGTTACCTCGAAACCGGTCCGGTCCTCGGATGCTTGATTCCGTTCTGGGAAGGACATGGCTTTTGTAGTTCGGACTGGACTGTTCCCATGGGGCAACAGGGTCAGAGCTGATTTGCATATCGCCATTGTCTAACCCAGGGTGGTGTGGAGTGCAAAAAAACGATGGATTTGGGCCCAGATCTTTTGACTGGGGGAGTGTGTGACATTGATCCACATTCAGTCCATCACTTGTTGTTTTTGCAATTGCCGCCCTAAGTGCGCTGGGGATGCCCAGACGTGGGTCCCAGGCACTCCACACCACTTGGAGTCAAGCTAGCCGGGCTGAAGAGAGGTGTTACCTCGAAACCGGTCCGGTCCTCGGATGCTTGATTCCGTTCTGGGAAGGACATGGCTTTTGTAGTTCGGACTGGACTGTTCCCATGGGGCAACAGGGTCAGAGCTGATTTGCATATCGCCATTGTCTAACCCAGGGTGGTGTGGAGTGCAAAAAAACGATGGATTTGGGCCCAGATCTTTTGACTGGGGGAGTGTGTGACATTGATCCACATTCAGTCCATCACTTGTTGTTTTTGCAATTGCCGCCCTAAGTGCGCTGGGGATGCCCAGACGTGGGTCCCAGGCACTCCACACCACTTGGAGTCAAGCTAGCCGGGCTGAAGAGAGGTGTTACCTCGAAACCGGTCCGGTCCTCGGATGCTTGATTCCGTTCTGGGAAGGACATGGCTTTTGTAGTTCGGACTGGACTGTTCCCATGGGGCAACAGGGTCAGAGCTGATTTGCATATCGCCATTGTCTAACCCAGGGTGGTGTGGAGTGCAAAAAAACGATGGATTTGGGCCCAGATCTTTTGACTGGGGGAGTGTGTGACATTGATCCACATTCAGTCCATCACTTGTTGTTTTTGCAATTGCCGCCCTAAGTGCGCTGGGGATGCCCAGACGTGGGTCCCAGGCACTCCACACCACTTGGAGTCAAGCTAGCCGGGCTGAAGAGAGGTGTTACCTCGAAACCGGTCCGGTCCTCGGATGCTTGATTCCGTTCTGGGAAGGACATGGCTTTTGTAGTTCGGACTGGACTGTTCCCATGGGGCAACAGGGTCAGAGCTGATTTGCATATCGCCATTGTCTAACCCAGGGTGGTGTGGAGTGCAAAAAAACGATGGATTTGGGCCCAGATCTTTTGACTGGGGGAGTGTGTGACATTGATCCACATTCAGTCCATCACTTGTTGTTTTTGCAATTGCCGCCCTAAGTGCGCTGGGGATGCCCAGACGTGGGTCCCAGGCACTCCACACCACTTGGAGTCAAGCTAGCCGGGCTGAAGAGAGGTGTTACCTCGAAACCGGTCCGGTCCTCGGATGCTTGATTCCGTTCTGGGAAGGACATGGCTTTTGTAGTTCGGACTGGACTGTTCCCATGGGGCAACAGGGTCAGAGCTGATTTGCATATCGCCATTGTCTAACCCAGGGTGGTGTGGAGTGCAAAAAAACGATGGATTTGGGCCCAGATCTTTTGACTGGGGGAGTGTGTGACATTGATCCACATTCAGTCCATCACTTGTTGTTTTTGCAATTGCCGCCCTAAGTGCGCTGGGGATGCCCAGACGTGGGTCCCAGGCACTCCACACCACTTGGAGTCAAGCTAGCCGGGCTGAAGAGAGGTGTTACCTCGAAACCGGTCCGGTCCTCGGATGCTTGATTCCGTTCTGGGAAGGACATGGCTTTTGTAGTTCGGACTGGACTGTTCCCATGGGGCAACAGGGTCAGAGCTGATTTGCATATCGCCATTGTCTAACCCAGGGTGGTGTGGAGTGCAAAAAAACGATGGATTTGGGCCCAGATCTTTTGACTGGGGGAGTGTGTGACATTGATCCACATTCAGTCCATCACTTGTTGTTTTTGCAATTGCCGCCCTAAGTGCGCTGGGGATGCCCAGACGTGGGTCCCAGGCACTCCACACCACTTGGAGTCAAGCTAGCCGGGCTGAAGAGAGGTGTTACCTCGAAACCGGTCCGGTCCTCGGATGCTTGATTCCGTTCTGGGAAGGACATGGCTTTTGTAGTTCGGACTGGACTGTTCCCATGGGGCAACAGGGTCAGAGCTGATTTGCATATCGCCATTGTCTAACCCAGGGTGGTGTGGAGTGCAAAAAAACGATGGATTTGGGCCCAGATCTTTTGACTGGGGGAGTGTGTGACATTGATCCACATTCAGTCCATCACTTGTTGTTTTTGCAATTGCCGCCCTAAGTGCGCTGGGGATGCCCAGACGTGGGTCCCAGGCACTCCACACCACTTGGAGTCAAGCTAGCCGGGCTGAAGAGAGGTGTTACCTCGAAACCGGTCCGGTCCTCGGATGCTTGATTCCGTTCTGGGAAGGACATGGCTTTTGTAGTTCGGACTGGACTGTTCCCATGGGGCAACAGGGTCAGAGCTGATTTGCATATCGCCATTGTCTAACCCAGGGTGGTGTGGAGTGCAAAAAAACGATGGATTTGGGCCCAGATCTTTTGACTGGGGGAGTGTGTGACATTGATCCACATTCAGTCCATCACTTGTTGTTTTTGCAATTGCCGCCCTAAGTGCGCTGGGGATGCCCAGACGTGGGTCCCAGGCACTCCACACCACTTGGAGTCAAGCTAGCCGGGCTGAAGAGAGGTGTTACCTCGAAACCGGTCCGGTCCTCGGATGCTTGATTCCGTTCTGGGAAGGACATGGCTTTTGTAGTTCGGACTGGACTGTTCCCATGGGGCAACAGGGTCAGAGCTGATTTGCATATCGCCATTGTCTAACCCAGGGTGGTGTGGAGTGCAAAAAAACGATGGATTTGGGCCCAGATCTTTTGACTGGGGGAGTGTGTGACATTGATCCACATTCAGTCCATCACTTGTTGTTTTTGCAATTGCCGCCCTAAGTGCGCTGGGGATGCCCAGACGTGGGTCCCAGGCACTCCACACCACTTGGAGTCAAGCTAGCCGGGCTGAAGAGAGGTGTTACCTCGAAACCGGTCCGGTCCTCGGATGCTTGATTCCGTTCTGGGAAGGACATGGCTTTTGTAGTTCGGACTGGACTGTTCCCATGGGGCAACAGGGTCAGAGCTGATTTGCATATCGCCATTGTCTAACCCAGGGTGGTGTGGAGTGCAAAAAAACGATGGATTTGGGCCCAGATCTTTTGACTGGGGGAGTGTGTGACATTGATCCACATTCAGTCCATCACTTGTTGTTTTTGCAATTGCCGCCCTAAGTGCGCTGGGGATGCCCAGACGTGGGTCCCAGGCACTCCACACCACTTGGAGTCAAGCTAGCCGGGCTGAAGAGAGGTGTTACCTCGAAACCGGTCCGGTCCTCGGATGCTTGATTCCGTTCTGGGAAGGACATGGCTTTTGTAGTTCGGACTGGACTGTTCCCATGGGGCAACAGGGTCAGAGCTGATTTGCATATCGCCATTGTCTAACCCAGGGTGGTGTGGAGTGCAAAAAAACGATGGATTTGGGCCCAGATCTTTTGACTGGGGGAGTGTGTGACATTGATCCACATTCAGTCCATCACTTGTTGTTTTTGCAATTGCCGCCCTAAGTGCGCTGGGGATGCCCAGACGTGGGTCCCAGGCACTCCACACCACTTGGAGTCAAGCTAGCCGGGCTGAAGAGAGGTGTTACCTCGAAACCGGTCCGGTCCTCGGATGCTTGATTCCGTTCTGGGAAGGACATGGCTTTTGTAGTTCGGACTGGACTGTTCCCATGGGGCAACAGGGTCAGAGCTGATTTGCATATCGCCATTGTCTAACCCAGGGTGGTGTGGAGTGCAAAAAAACGATGGATTTGGGCCCAGATCTTTTGACTGGGGGAGTGTGTGACATTGATCCACATTCAGTCCATCACTTGTTGTTTTTGCAATTGCCGCCCTAAGTGCGCTGGGGATGCCCAGACGTGGGTCCCAGGCACTCCACACCACTTGGAGTCAAGCTAGCCGGGCTGAAGAGAGGTGTTACCTCGAAACCGGTCCGGTCCTCGGATGCTTGATTCCGTTCTGGGAAGGACATGGCTTTTGTAGTTCGGACTGGACTGTTCCCATGGGGCAACAGGGTCAGAGCTGATTTGCATATCGCCATTGTCTAACCCAGGGTGGTGTGGAGTGCAAAAAAACGATGGATTTGGGCCCAGATCTTTTGACTGGGGGAGTGTGTGACATTGATCCACATTCAGTCCATCACTTGTTGTTTTTGCAATTGCCGCCCTAAGTGCGCTGGGGATGCCCAGACGTGGGTCCCAGGCACTCCACACCACTTGGAGTCAAGCTAGCCGGGCTGAAGAGAGGTGTTACCTCGAAACCGGTCCGGTCCTCGGATGCTTGATTCCGTTCTGGGAAGGACATGGCTTTTGTAGTTCGGACTGGACTGTTCCCATGGGGCAACAGGGTCAGAGCTGATTTGCATATCGCCATTGTCTAACCCAGGGTGGTGTGGAGTGCAAAAAAACGATGGATTTGGGCCCAGATCTTTTGACTGGGGGAGTGTGTGACATTGATCCACATTCAGTCCATCACTTGTTGTTTTTGCAATTGCCGCCCTAAGTGCGCTGGGGATGCCCAGACGTGGGTCCCAGGCACTCCACACCACTTGGAGTCAAGCTAGCCGGGCTGAAGAGAGGTGTTACCTCGAAACCGGTCCGGTCCTCGGATGCTTGATTCCGTTCTGGGAAGGACATGGCTTTTGTAGTTCGGACTGGACTGTTCCCATGGGGCAACAGGGTCAGAGCTGATTTGCATATCGCCATTGTCTAACCCAGGGTGGTGTGGAGTGCAAAAAAACGATGGATTTGGGCCCAGATCTTTTGACTGGGGGAGTGTGTGACATTGATCCACATTCAGTCCATCACTTGTTGTTTTTGCAATTGCCGCCCTAAGTGCGCTGGGGATGCCCAGACGTGGGTCCCAGGCACTCCACACCACTTGGAGTCAAGCTAGCCGGGCTGAAGAGAGGTGTTACCTCGAAACCGGTCCGGTCCTCGGATGCTTGATTCCGTTCTGGGAAGGACATGGCTTTTGTAGTTCGGACTGGACTGTTCCCATGGGGCAACAGGGTCAGAGCTGATTTGCATATCGCCATTGTCTAACCCAGGGTGGTGTGGAGTGCAAAAAAACGATGGATTTGGGCCCAGATCTTTTGACTGGGGGAGTGTGTGACATTGATCCACATTCAGTCCATCACTTGTTGTTTTTGCAATTGCCGCCCTAAGTGCGCTGGGGATGCCCAGACGTGGGTCCCAGGCACTCCACACCACTTGGAGTCAAGCTAGCCGGGCTGAAGAGAGGTGTTACCTCGAAACCGGTCCGGTCCTCGGATGCTTGATTCCGTTCTGGGAAGGACATGGCTTTTGTAGTTCGGACTGGACTGTTCCCATGGGGCAACAGGGTCAGAGCTGATTTGCATATCGCCATTGTCTAACCCAGGGTGGTGTGGAGTGCAAAAAAACGATGGATTTGGGCCCAGATCTTTTGACTGGGGGAGTGTGTGACATTGATCCACATTCAGTCCATCACTTGTTGTTTTTGCATTTGATTAAGTTAAAGCCATTTGCTTTGCTATACAATACCATTAGCAAAGCAAATGACTAACTTAAAGGCGAGACCTATTGCATTTTCAATGCTTGTTTAAATCTGCAGGGGAGGACCGTAGTTCCCCGTCCCAGCTGTCGAGCGTATTGTGATCAAGTTGCTCCTGCTCCGCTTCTCTGACACTGGTTCTGGGTGAGGTGCCTCCCCTGTCCTCGAACGGGGTCTGCAATATGTGGCATACCTTTGTAGAGCCCTAAAGATGTATTTTTTTTTTTTCGTTGGCAGGTACTAGATCCTGTTCCTCTGTTGCATCTATGGTTCACAGTAACCTTTTACCTCTTAGTTAGAGGTTCCGGGTCTTTAGTTAGGGTGACAAATGCGTCCTTGGGTGAAGTATGGTGTGGAGGGGCATTGGGGCGGGTTGTTTTGTTGGGCCAATGGGCCGAATTTTGTTTATATCCTGTTGTCTTAACATTGTTTCCTTCCTTTAGGTTGACAACAGCTATTACATAGGCTTTTAGGGATTGTTACACAGCGACAGGGCATGGTGGGCTTCTGGGGATGCGCCTTTGGGTAGGGTGTGGACGGCTCCCTTTTAACTGTGCTATTGGCTTCCCCTAAAATTACGGTGCTCTCCTGTAACGCAAACTGCTGTCGCAGGGTTTCTGTTCTCACACAGAACTGTGCACAGAGGAGTGGAACCTCGGCGAATTAGGGTGTCCCAAAACTCACCTTAGCAACCACCTCACCCCTTACCGAGCTAGCTACAGTGTCTCATTGGGCGTCTCAAACTCCCAATGTTTAGACAAACCAGAACATGAACTTATAGTACCTCAGGGTACGTGGGACTCATGAACACTCTTTCGTTATATTATCATTACAAACCAGAACATGGAGTAAAGAAGACACATGTGCATTTGAAATGTTTATTTACTAATGCCGTCTTCTCAGGCGCAGTATCTTAGATAATACAAGTATACTTGTTATCAGTAGCAAAATTATCAGCATAGTTACTAAGACATAAAAAGCGAATGGTGACAGCATGTTAACATGCTGTAATGAATAAGAGTTAACAACACTTATATCTCACCCTCCCTAACACATATATTATATTATTAGTTAAGAAGGTCTCTTTGGGTTGTTTTAGGGCGGGCCCATACCTTAGTGTCCTAGCATGAAGGAATCACATCAGCATACACCAGCTCACTCTGCATGTGCACCGCATCAAGTGTTTTCTATGTGCCTCGTGCAAAGCAATATCAATCCCGCCTGAAGCCAGAGTTGGCAAAGGCTGCACTTGTGTTATGACTATGAAGGCGTGGAGATCAGACCTCATAACAATTCCATATCGTGTTGTTCCTGAAACTTCAGCACTCTTCGTGCAGACATAGTTTATTAAGCAAAGCTGATATCAGAGCAATAACATATTATTCTCACATAAACCACGGCAAACTACTAGGTTGAAAGCTAAGTCAACAATTAAGTGTCGTGTGCAGAAGTTGCAAGAAAGAAAAATGGCGTTTAAACCTCAAATGCACCTATGCTAACTTAACACGATATAAGGATATACAGGAGCTATATGACACCCCCCCCATGATCCGAGAACGGACTAAATATGATAACAGAAGTGCCATCACATGAGAGCAGAAGTCAACAGTAAACGAGCATGAGTCGAAACCAAACTTTAAAAAGTAATGCTAAAAAATAGCCCAAAAATATAACGTGGCTCAAGCCAATAGGCTGACGAAAACAAAAAGTTCTTGACAAATAAGTCAATAAAATCAATGAAATGCTATTAATCAGCACGTCAATCCGAAGCAGTGTCTATGACAAAACTGTATATGAAAAGTAAGTAGCAACAGCCTCCAATAGGAAGTCACTGTCCTCATCCGAAAACAGTTCAGCCATCCAATTTAAAAGATGAAAGGAACATACGTGTTCTTCCAGCACCGGATCCTCTATAACCATCAGAGGACAGCTCGGTGGTTTTTCAAGAAAACTCAGTTCCAACAAATTCCGTGCTGCCGACAACACATCCCAGGGACCAATTAGTCCATGCTAAGGCCATAATCCTCTCGTCAGAACAAACCAACTCGTGAGCAATGATAGGACTCATCAGTTGGTTAAAATCGACGTCAGGAGAAACCGGTCCGCAGAGACACAAATCAATGGCCCACTGGAAATCACAGGTTAGGCAGTGAAAAACAGGTTGGACACAGGTGAAATAGGAGAATCGAAAAGATAATCCAAATGCCGTGCTCAAAGTCGCCAACGGCAGTGTGCCATAATATTCAAGCATGCGATTGCGGAACCGCGTCAGCAGCAGTTGCGCGTGGTCTTGCACAGGATGGGCATCCATATTTAAAAAGACAGAAAACCACCAGAGCGCCAGCCGCTAGTGCAAGTAAAAACGGGAACCCTCCAAACAAGGATGAAAAGATTGAATGGAAGAAAGCAGGGATGACTCCAAAAATGTTCTCAAAGGAAGTCACGAGACCACTGCTAACAACTTTAAAAAAATGTGATAGGCCCTTTGTGGAGGATGCGTTAAAGATAGTACGAACCATTGCTCCGAAATGCAAAGGCAAATCAGTATTTAATAGAGCCTGAACTTCTGTACGTGTGTTAGCAATGTGAAGCACGAAAGTTTCACGGGCCGAGCTCAAGGCCACCTCTTTTTGGGACAAAAGAGCTCTTATTCTTGCCATGCCGCTGAATTCTGCTCCCAAGGTTGGTATTCTTGGCCAGATGGAAGAATCTCTATGTTCATGTGTGGGAGGGTAAAGCACATTTCTACAGCAAATAACCCGCTCACTTACTGTAACTATGAAAGGGATACCTTTAATTAACCCACAACAGTCTTCATTATTGAGCATTAAATAACTTCCATTCCCTAATAATTTAAACGTGGGGATGATAGCAGGAACAGGCGTGCCCTGTAAAACGCAAGCCATATTCGGCCTGTCCTTGTTGCATGAACCGTGTAACTGTATGTGTCGACACATTAAAGAATGATCTGGCGTCTCAGTACACTCCTCCCCATTCAGATAAACCTCCTGTTCATCCTTAAAACATCTGTACGTGTATGGGAGTGACCAGACTTCATGAAGGAAACCGCTACCCAAAGGTTCATAACGACCTATTGGCACATATTTCATACAATTTGAAAACTTATATAAAGCAAAAGGCAGTGTTATTAAACCGTGGATAAGCCACGTTGCAGCAGAGGCTTCTGCCACGGAAAAAGGCAAAGATTCCAACCTCTCAATATGTAACATAGAAAATGAAGCATCCCGCATTGAAAGCAAGCGTTGTTTCTCAGTCAAATTAAAAGGGGCAAATAAAGAAGAAACATTCATGTAACCCCAGGGTACTTTACCCATTTTCAGAGTATGAAGGGTCCACGCAAACTGCATGATTGATCGTAATTGATTCTGACCATGGTACAACACAGATATTTCATCATGCACAATATCGACAACTGACGACACAATATTATCCAATGTGTAAATTCTAGAGGAAAGCACATTAATGCTATTGTCAACAACTGCAAGCACTTTCTCAAGATTAGCCTGATCAATAGCCCTAAGGCGTGTAGCAGCCTCAATCTGTGATAGCTTCCAAATTTCATTGTAAACCCCATATAACCACCTTTTCGACCTGCCACTAGCCGGGCCTTTAATGAAATCATTCAAATCCACTTCTGCATTCAATTTGGAAAGGTGATTCTTAACCGCAGGTAAAGTTGAATGCTTCAGCCAATTTTGACACAACTTGCCTACGGAATACGAGGTGACAGTATGACCTAAGTCAAACCGGGGATCAGATCTAACAGTCTTAAAACCGTCAGTAAAATTTAAAAATCTACTTTGACAAGAATCTGCACTACGGTGCCAAAGCAGCCAACCCTTAGGATTCGTACTGGAAATGTTAAAGGAGGAATTGAGAAGCAGAGTCTGTAATTCTCTAATTGATAATTGAGTAAAATTACTCCACCCATCATATTCCTCCAACTCCGGGAAAGACGGAGTGTTTAACCTTTTAGATGTAGCCAATCCAAAGCATGTGGTCTGGGAATTTGTTTCATTTAAAAACAACATATGATTCGGGATGAGACATGCACGGTGCAAAGCCTCAGTGCCTTGTACCTGCCAGGCCCTTGAACCCCAAACCGATTTAAGGTCAATTGTTTCCTTCCATAGCTCATAGCCTCCAGTAACTAACTGATCTAGGAAGGCCTTCGAATACAACAATTGTGTATCGGTAAGTCTAACCTTGGACAGTGGCTGTTTGTGAAATTTAAAATAAAAGGACTCGGGATTGGACTGGTTAAAGTCAGTGAAATAAGTATATTTTTTAAGAAATGTTTCTGAACTCCCCTGTGTAGGTGCTGGGCAATGTTCCCATTGAGTAAAATTAACAGCATCCCTACGGGATGATGTTTTGTGTAAAAAGTGATTGCCATAATGTTGGTAACAGAACAATTCACCATAATTAGCAGATTCTAAATATAAATCCTCAGCATCAAAGGCAGCATAGTATTTTAAATCAGAAAACAAACTTTCCACAGCATTAACATCCCAGTCATCAGAACGAATGTTTTGTTTCACCACATCCCCCATATTCACTCTAAGTACATTAGGAACATTAACGACTTCCGTGGGGCCATGAATCTGAAACCGAACTGCATCCCACACGATTCCATCAAGGACAGGCCATGCTGTGATGTTAACCAAAGTCAAGTCTCTTTTTAATCTGTGTGTGGAATGTGAAGAGGAGAGTGGCGCCAAAGTTCCATTTAAATGAGTAATGCATGTTCTTTCCTCGACATAATGTCCATTGATGATTCGAAAAAAATAAAACACAAAACCAATCGACATAAAAAGGTAAATCGAAACAAGGACTAGCCAAATGTAAGTCCAAGGCGGTATCAAAAAATGTTTTTTAAACAGGCTTGCATAAACTGCAACACGAGAGGGTTCCTTTGAGGCAAGAGAAACAGAGTCAAAAGAAAATCTGGAGTCTGTGGCTAAACGTGCTTGCAGGTCAGGTATGGACAAATCAGTGGGATAAGCATAGTCTGTCTCATCAATGTTAGTTCCAGGTAAAATATTTAATAATGGACTGGAAAGAGCAGGTAATTCGATGGCCACTTCAGGTTCATTATTAGAAGCAGTAGGCACAACTGAATTTCTCACAATGGAAGGACAGGAAACAGCCGGTGTCATGCTAAGAAGAATCGGCCACTCTGTGTATCTTGACATTGTCAATTGAAATAAACCTGTTTTCCTTACGACCAGGAAGAGGTGGTAAAATGACTGTTCTTGTGCCCTTCACTCCAACGACGGGAACCGGAGCTCGATAGGAAGGACCAAATTCTTTCTTGTTATCAAACTTCTCCCGAACCAGTTCTCCAACTTGGGGTAGCCAGCCAACTACCGGGATCTGCAACGCATCATCCGACGTGGAGGGCAAATGTTCCTTTGCAAGACTGTCTCTGGTCTTTTGTAGATTCTGTAAAACATTGCAATGTTCATCTGCGTCAAAGGAAGTGGCGCGAACCACATAGTCTAGACCGTCAAGGTCAGGGACGTACATCTTGATTCCAAAGAGCATTTCGTATGGGGTCGGCCCACCCAGAGACCTTCTAGGGAGATTATTAAGAGCACGCTGCACGCCATAGAGGTGAGCCAGCCAGTTTCTGCCAGTGCCTATAACTCGGGCTGTCAAAGATTGCTTTAAATCACGGTTCATTCGTTCAACTACACTATTACCCTCAGGTCTGTAGGGTGACGAAAACTTGACTTGGACCCCCATCGAAGTCATGGCATCCTTATACGCCTTAGAGGCGAAAGCCGGACCCTGATCCGAATGGAAGGTACCACAGGCAAAAATCCCTATAAAGACACGCAAATCTCTAATGACAGTCCGTGAATCAGCGCTGCGATGTGGCCAAACCCACACAAAGCGTGTGCATGAGTCAACTGCTACTAAGATGTACTTATACGCAGTATCAGATGAAAAAGGACCGCAGTGATCTAAATAAACACAACCTAGCGGTTTATTAGAAATGTACAACTGAGTCTGTGGCGGACGCGCAGCAGTCGAAGGTTTAATCTGCTGGCATATGTCACAAAGCAGGACATAATCACGCGTCTGTTTGTACAGTCCCCGCCACCAGAAACGTTGTTGTAATTGAGTTACAGTGGCTGAGACGCCCGCATGCGCAGACGCCACACCTTCATGTGCCGCTGTAAACAAGTCTGCTCTGCGATCCGAGTTGGGGATCAGCCGTTCCCCAACATCAGGAATTGTCACAAAAGGAACCTTTTCGGGACTTAAGTGGTATTTGTACTTCGAAGGGAATCCCGCAGGATGTTTACTTCCCTTCTCAGAGGCAGCAATCGCTGCCAAGATGTCGCTATCAATCTTGGTTTTCGACCTAGTAACCGCTGCAACTAAGTATGTAGATACTGCTGATTTCGCTGCTTCATCAGCAAGCGAGTTGCCAACAGCGTGAACTCCCACACGTTGATGACCGAGAGTATGAATCACATAAACGAGAGGCAACAGAGCCTTAAGCTCTGCCACTCGAACCCAGATCATTTTGTGTTTTATTGTGCTACCCTTGGAATCATGAAAATCATTTTGAATCCAAAAGAACAAGTTTTCATTGTAAGACTGGACACAGTAGTAAGAATCACTTACAATCAGAGTAGTAACACTTGGATCCGCGTACTCTAACGCTAGTAAGAGTGCACGAAGCTCTGCTAATTGCGCGGTGCAGTCACCCAGGGGCAACGTGTGCACTTCCCTGGAAATGAATTCATCATTCAACATAGCACCGACCACAATGGCACATGCGGAAACGTAGGCATGTTTAGAGCCATGCGCAACCTGCGCCGACCCATCAGTGTAAATGATGCAATGGAAGTCCTCCAAAGGTCGCATAGCCAGAGGAGCAGGATGAACGAATTCATACTGCAAGTACTCTTGCGACCGTAAGGAGGCGTCAAAAATAAACGTGACATCCGTGGATGTCAATGACGCAGCCCACTGAATCCACCGAGGGTGCAAAGCTTTTGAATTTGGTACACTGGCTTTCGTGACTGCCTCCAAATGAGGACAGGGTGTTACCACCAACATGCGTTTCCCCTGCGACAGTGCTCGTTCTTTAAGAATCGCCATCTGCACAGCTGTCAAAACTTTCTCCACAGTGGGAAACCGCAATTCAGCCGAAGTGTACAAGTGTGACTTGTAAGCAATAGGTACTGTGTCACCTTCATTAAAAGTCAGGTACGTGAAACCCACCGCCCCTGGAATTATTCTTATCACCAGGTTGGTGTGGTTATCACGAGTCAGTAAGTATTTAGAAGCGAGCAGATCAGCCTGCAAAGATTGCAAAATGGCCGAATGCTCAGGCAGCCAGCATGATTTTGAAAAAGTTGGTTGTATCAAAGCATACAAAGGCTTGATACGCTGGGCATATTCCGGAACATAAGTTCTGCCGAAATTCAAGAAGCCCAGTAAAGACTGTAATTTTTTCAGTGTTGTAGGAGCGCGCAACTGTGCGCATTTCTCCAGGAAGTGAGGAGCCAATCCTCGACCTTCATTGTTCAGCTCATAGCCGAGGAACAACACTGTGTGTTCTGCAATGTGCGATTTTGCAAAATTAAACTTGTAACCCATATCCGCAAAGTTACAAATTATTGAATTCACTCGACACAGATGCATCCAAATTTCGTCGTCTGTGAGATAAATGTCATCCACATAAGAACATGCATCTGGATCGATATTCTCCAATAGAGTGACTATTCTAGAGGTGAAGACACCAGGACTATTTTTGTAGCCCATTGGGAGTCGCCGGAAGCATTTTTGCACACCAGCGGACGTAAAACTTGTCCATTGGGAGCTAAAGCCATCCAGTCTGTGGGCATAAAAACCGTTGGATATGTCAAGCGTTGTCTTGAAACGCTTACGCACTAGACTATCCACTAGCGCAGAGCCGTGAGTATTCTGTACTGCACAGTTACGGCAATGCGAGTTCAAATGCCGGTAATCCAATACCAAACGATATGATCCGTCAGGTTTGGTCACAGTAAAAAGGGGATTATTCATTGGTGACACACACGTTTCAATAACTCCCTGATATTCCAATTGTTCAAGGATATCTGCGACGGCAGCTTTAGCTTCACGCCGTATGGGATATTGAGGCTGAGGCTGCGGCTCAGACCGCAAAGGAATTTCGTGGCAAGGGGACAATTTGTCCCAACCACATTGGTTGCGGTAGAGAGCCGGTGCAAGAGCCCGAGCCCACTCTTCTGCAAAATGCTGCGCATGCTCAGTCGAGACAGTGTGCGCGAAACTGGGAAGGATTACCTCCTCCCCTCGTGGCGCTGCGAGCACAAAAGGTGGGGGCCAGTCAGCCTCGGAAAGCAAAATGTCGTACGTAGACGAAAGGTGCTCCCAAAATACCCCTCTGACAGTACGCTGTATGTCACCTTCAATTAACAGGACAATTTCAAAAAGTCTTTCAGGGGGAGCTAATCTCGTATCGGCTGTTTCTATTACAACAAACACTTCAGTCGCTGTCACCCTCAGTAGTGGACGGAGCGCCTCTCTGACTATGGTAATCTCCGCCGCGCTGTCCAGCAAGGTCAGAGCCCACGTCAGATTCCGAAGCCGCGTTCTCACTATCTGTGGCATATCTATGCGCTGTTAAGGCTGCGACTTTCTTTTTCGCAAACTGCGGACGCTTAGGCGTAGAATCCTCCTGCTTCACTGCGCCGTCCGTCTGGCGGGACTGGCCACGTCCCTGTTGGCCACCACGTCCACGTCCACCCCCTCCTCCAGTGGTCTTTGGGACCGATGTTTCCTGAAAGGAACGAGGAGAGCGTTGATCAGAACCCTGAAATCGATCAGGTGATTTAATCATCGCGCGATCGCGCAAATCATAAACTTTTTCTGTTGGCGCAGGTGCTTGTACTGCAGGAAAAGAATCCTGAGTCTGTGTATTCTGCTTCCCCTGTGTCTGTTTTTTAGGCCAATTTTGTTTTTTGGACTTGGGATGGACATCTGTCACTGCAGATTGTCCCTGAGGTTGTTTTTTCTCCTTTACTGGAAAATATTTCAGACCTCTACTTGTGCGGCCAATTGTCTTATAAGCGGCCACCACAATCTTTGCTAACTGTCGGGGTTTGTCGGCATCGGGCAGAGCAGCCAAAGCATTCGACACCTGAAAGTTAACTGCATCTCCTTTAACATTGGAGAGAATGAGATCACATACAATCTCAAAAGAACCACACAGGCGCATACCCAATTCAACCGCTGCCTCCGGACCGTGATCATTCTGAACACGTCTAATGATGTCAGGCAGGGCAGTCATAGACGGGGTGCCGAAGCACCTTGTATAAACTGCCGCAAATGTTTTTCCCCAGCTTTCACAGTCAACAAGTTCAGGAGTTAAATCCTTCGGTAGAGTAATCGTTAACATTCTATGCTTATCAGCAGGAGTAGAATTCGGAAAAACCGCCTCCAGTTGATCAAACTTCTCTGCTAGCCAGAATGGGAAGTCATCGTTGTCAACTGGACGAGCACCAAAAACCGAATTAACCATCACTGGATTGAGACGCATTACGCCTCGATCCATGGGAACGGCCGCACCCCCCTGGGGACCACCAGGGAGGTGGCGACCGATGTATTGCACTAATGCACGAATCACGGAAATGGAAACAACATGCAGCCTACGAATTTCCTGCAGGGTACAAGCGCCGTGATTCGGGTGCGGGGTAAAGCCACCCAACGCAGGCCAATTTGTACCTGGAATTGAGAGTGGACCTAACCTCGCAGCGGACAAAGAGTGGGGGAGGGCGCCATCAAACCAAACTCGATGCTGCCAATGATCAATAGGTATTTCCAATGCCCTGTACGGTGTATACTCAGCCGGGACAGCCGAGGCGGTGTAGGAGTGGAACAAACCAGAATTAGCGTCCACAGCCGGAAACGTAACCCAAGAGTAAAACAACTCGTACGGGAACGCCGGATCTGCACACACCACGAAAATCACAGCCATCCCATCCACCGGTACTTGGTACGTCTGAAGATGGTTGCGCACCGCCACGCGACTATGCTGCGCAATGGCCACCGCCGCCATGACAACACTGGAAACTAGAAAACACAAAGAATACTTTGTAGCACAACTGGGTAGTAATTCAAAGAAACCGTTTAAGAAAGAATCAAGCTTGAAAAAAGACCTATCTCACAAAATAGGTAGGTTTCACCGACACCCCGCTTTCCGGAAACGGAGGTGAAGGGGTTAAGGTAAGAACGATATACTACTCGAGTGTCATGATATAAGACCACCGAAACCGTTGGGCGCCATGTCGCAGGGTTTCTGTTCTCACACAGAACTGTGCACAGAGGAGTGGAACCTCGGCGAATTAGGGTGTCCCAAAACTCACCTTAGCAACCACCTCACCCCTTACCGAGCTAGCTACAGTGTCTCATTGGGCGTCTCAAACTCCCAATGTTTAGACAAACCAGAACATGAACTTATAGTACCTCAGGGTACGTGGGACTCATGAACACTCTTTCGTTATATTATCATTACAAACCAGAACATGGAGTAAAGAAGACACATGTGCATTTGAAATGTTTATTTACTAATGCCGTCTTCTCAGGCGCAGTATCTTAGATAATACAAGTATACTTGTTATCAGTAGCAAAATTATCAGCATAGTTACTAAGACATAAAAAGCGAATGGTGACAGCATGTTAACATGCTGTAATGAATAAGAGTTAACAACACTTATATCTCACCCTCCCTAACACATATATTATATTATTAGTTAAGAAGGTCTCTTTGGGTTGTTTTAGGGCGGGCCCATACCTTAGTGTCCTAGCATGAAGGAATCACATCAGCATACACCAGCTCTCTCTGCATGTGCACCGCATCAAGTGTTTTCTATGTGCCTCGTGCAAAGCAATATCAATCCCGCCTGAAGCCAGAGTTGGCAAAGGCTGCACTTGTGTTATGACTATGAAGGCGTGGAGATCAGACCTCATAACAATTCCATATCGTGTTGTTCCTGAAACTTCAGCACTCTTCGTGCAGACATAGTTTATTAAGCAAAGCTGATATCAGAGCAATAACATATTATTCTCACATAAACCACGGCAAACTACTAGGTTGAAAGCTAAGTCAACAATTAAGTGTCGTGTGCAGAAGTTGCAAGAAAGAAAAATGGCGTTTAAACCTCAAATGCACCTATGCTAACTTAACACGATATAAGGATATACAGGAGCTATATGACACTGCCTCCATGACCAAATTAAACTGTCCACAAGTTTCATACTGGGGGGGACTCTATGGGTGGAAGATTAGCCAAAATGACTACATAAGGGGTAGCGTCTGGTGGTAGATTTAATCTATCTCTTACTACAAGAGGAGGGTTAGGAGTTCTACCCCCTTCATTCATGTTATATAGGGGGATTAATGGAGTCCCCTTATTAGTAGGGTCTCATCACTGTTGCCGGGGTAGCTGTCTGATTATGGGGTACAGCCCTGGTAGCCTTCATGCTGTTTCCAATATGAGGGATACAGGTTTGGACATAAACGTTTCTGCCAGAGGACCCCTCTCCAGAATTTGTGATCCCGTGAAAATTAGCCCCGCCACTTCATCTTTTCCCAACTGCCCCTGTCCCAGATAATATACCCACAACCATTTTATGCAATAGTTCCACACTTGATTCAATTTTTTCAATTCTAGCCAAGATTGGTAAAAAAAAAATTGGCAATCGCACCTTCAATACATGATATTAGTGTTGTAATAGTTTGCGAGGATAGTCCTTCATATTGGGGAGTTGAGTTAATGTTTGAGTCATTCACAGGGGTTGGACTATGCCGACTCTCAGCTATTGCTTCCGCGGTCAAGTCTTGAGTCTTTTTCCTGGATCGGGTCCATATGGCCCTCATAGGTTCCGAATGTTTAACCTTCTTTTTCTTTTTAACTGGGATTTCATGTGCAGAAATAGTAGTGGGTAATGGGGAAGGGCACTGAACGGTTGATGTGGCTGATGGGCTTGTAATCAATGTTCCCTCTAATTTTTTTCCTCTGTGTGCGGCAATGGAGGGTGCGCTGCAACCATGGCTATGTGCGCCAGGAACCGAACCTCGCGTGTCTGCGGCGCCAAATGCCACTCGTTTTTGGTGCCCTCCTGCCCTCTGTCCCACTCGTTTTTGGTGCCCTCCTGCCCTCTGTCCCACTCGTTTTTTGTGCCCTTCTGCCCTCTGTCCCGCTCGTTTTCTGTGCCTTTCTGCACTCTGTCCCACTCGTTTTTGGTGCCCTTCTGCCGTCAGTCCCACTCGTTTTTGGTGCCCTTCTGCCCTCTGTCCCACTCGTTTTTGGTGCCCTCCTTTTTTGGTGCCCTCTGTCCCACTCGTTTTTTGTGCCTTTCTGCCCTCTGTCCCACTCGCTTTTGGTGCCCTTCTGCCCCCTGCCCCACTTGTTTTGGTGCCCTCTGTCCCACTCATTTTTGGTGCCCTTCTGCCCCACTCGTTTTCGGTGCCCTCCTGCCCTCTGCCCCACTTGTTTTCGGTGCCCCCATCCAGTATTATGGGTGTCTTTCATAGATTCACATGCCTGAATCATTCCCCGTCGTCGAGACGGTAGTCTCCGGTACATAGAAAAGTAATGTCTTATAGACATACATAGAGAATAGTAGGCCTAAAGGCCTCACCTTAGTAACTTATCCATGTCCTTTTGTAAAAAGGACCAAACTCTAGAGAAGAGCCAATCAGCTATCACCTCCCTCTAGAACCTTCCTGGCAGGAGCCTCAGTCCCTCAGATTTTCTACCGCACGTTGTGCTAAGGGAGTCTCCTCTGAGCTCTGCTCAGATTCTGTGTTTTTACACTTCATTAAATGACTTTGTTGTCAAGGATTCTTTTCTACTATGATTATCTTCAAATACATTCTTTAAAGAAGGTCTGGTAAGGAGAAGAAAAGATTTTTTAAGAGCCTGTGCAACTTGTTTCTAGAGGTTGCTCTGCTCTGATCCTCACATGGACCGCATTTACTTTCTATACCGCAGGCCAAAGACTGCAAGGTATGTCGCACTTTCTCAAGTAAGTTTTTGAGAGGTCGGGATGGGCGATTTTTTAATATGGTGTCGAACACTAAGACCAGAAAGGAGTTTTTTTATTTCCTCCAGTGACCGTGATGAGGCGTTATCCTCAACGTCTAGGAGCCCTCAAAAGAGAAGAGAATCTCCTCAGACTCATCCTGAGAAGGCCCTCAAAAAGACCACTCGTGGGTCTTCTGGGCGCAGTTCTTTAACATCTCCTCACTATGGAAAAGGAGAGTAAAAGACTTGCTTTTGGAGAAAAATCATGTAATAAAGACGACTTCTGAGCCGTCAAAATCACCTCCTCTGGTCATAGGACCCTTCAGGAAGGCGTCTTCTATACCTCCTTAGGTAAAGACTAAGAAGCCAACATCGTCAACAGGATTGTCGATGAAGAAACCATCATCATTGCCTATTACAGCCTCTTCGTCTACGATGGCCTCGTCTACGATGGCCTCGTCTACGACGGCTCATCGACGACGGCTCGTCTACGACAGCTCGTCTACGACGGCCTCGTCTACGATGGCCTCGTCTACGATGGCTCATCTACAATGGCTCATCTACAATGGCTCGTCTACAATGGCTCGTCTACGACAGCTCGTCTACGACTGCTTGTCGTTGACGACGGCCTCGTCTATGACTGCTCGTCTACGACGGCCTGTTTACGGCGTCGACGACTGCCTCATCTACGATTGCCTCGTCTACGATGGCCTCGTCTACGATGGCCTCGTCTACGATGGCCTCGTCTACGATGGACTCGTCTACGACGGCTCGTCTACGACAGCCTCGTCTACGACTGCCTCGTCTACGATGGACTAGTCTACGATGGCTCATCTACAATGGCTCATCTACAATGGCTCGTCTACGACTGCTCGTCGCCGACGACGGCCTCGTCTATGACTGCTCGTCTATGACGGCCTGTTTACGGCGTCGACGTTGGCCTCGTCTGCGATGGCCTCATCTACGAGGGCTTGTCTACGATGGCTCGTCGACGACGACTGCCTCGTCTATGACTGCTCGTCTACGACGGCCTGTCTATGGCGTCGACGATGGCCTCATCTACGATGGCCTCGTTTACGATGGCCTCATCTACGAGGGCTAGTCTTCGATGGCTCATCTACGACGGCATTGTCATCGACGGCCTCGTCTATGACTGCTCGCCTACGACGGCCTGTCTACGGCGTCGACGATGGCCTCGTCTACCATGGCCTCATCTACGATTGCTCCTCTACGATGGCTCGTCGTCGGCGGCCTCATCTACGACGTATCGTCTATGATGTCGCCTACGACGGCCTCGTCTATGACTGCTCGTCTACGACGGCATAGTCTATGACGCCGATCTCGTCGACGAGGAAAATTCCGACAATTCTGGAATCTCTTATAATGTGGTAGAGAGGGCTGCTCACCGTTTTAAGATCTCAATGGTCTCTCAAGAACAGGTCTGCTTCTTGTATGACTTCACAGAACCTCTCAAGAAGGCAGTAAGGTCAATAACGATTATCCATTACCTATAGTCAGTAGGGGTAAAGGTCATGCAGAACCCCTCCTCTGTATCACCAGTGATCCCTCAGTTGGATAAGAAGTATAGGGCACCAGATACAGCACCGGCGTGTTTAACAGGACATCCTAAGCCGGACTCCGTGGTGACACAGGCGGCCCACAAGACCTCCAGGAATCCTTCGGCCCCTTTGTCGCTTCCTCCTGATAAGGAGGTAAGAGGAAAGGACAACATTGGGAACAGGTTTTCCTCAATATCGGCAATGACGGTAAAGGCAGCGAACGCCCTAGCGCTCTTGGGACGCTATAATAGGCAATTGTGGGCACACATAGCCCCATAGCTGTCGGAATTGCCAGATTCATCCAAAGAGGAAGTAAAAAGGATTCTGCTAGATGGTGAAGCATCGGTGTCAGAAACTATAGACTGCGCGATGGATATCGCTATGACAGGGTTCCGCCAGTTGGCTGGAGCAGCAGGCTTGCGGCTCCAAGGATGGCTAAAGGCAGCCTCTTTCCGTCCTGAGGTGCAAACAAAGATTTTGGACATGCCATATGTTAGCCAGTTACTATGTGGCACAAAAAATTGACGAAGCAGACACTGCGAGAGCTTTGGGCACTCTTCAGTATAAGAACCAGTCCTTTGGTAGACATAGAGGAAGAGGACAGTCTTCCTACAGAGGGAATTATTCATAAAAGTCTTCCTGCCCTTCAGGCCAGAGTCGTTTCGCATGGTAACGATCCAGGAGGTCTTGCAACTACTGTAACAGTAGGATTTTAGGGCGTCCCTAGACATACAGGACGCTTACTTCCATATCCCAATTCACAGGAATCACAAAAATGTACTTGCGATTTGCAGTAGCGGGCAGACACTTGCAGTTTTGCGTTCTGCCCTTCGGGCTCAAGTCTGCACCGCGCATATTCACGAAATGTCGTACCCCGGTGGCGGCATATCTCAGTGCCATCACCAAGTCTTTCCGTATCTGAATGACTGGCGGGTCAGGGCTCCATCCTTAGAAGACGCGTCCAGGTCTTCCAACGCCTGTTTAAACCTTTTCGATTGCTTGGGTCTCACTCTCAATCAGGAAAAATCGGTCCTACAACCTTCTCAGTGCATCAGTTTCCTAGGTGCAACCCTGGACACACGGTCAGCAAAAGTTTTCCCATCCAGAGAGAGGATGAACAAGCCCATTGCACTAGCTGCTATAGTAGCCTCGAAGAAAGTCTTGACGTGTTGAGCAGGCAGAAAACATCGTCACAAGAGTGGGATCTAGATCAACAAATTATCGACCAGATCTTCTCCAGATGGGGCACGCCGCAAATCGATCTATTTGCGACGACAATGAACGCCAGATGCCCACACTTCGCAAGTTGGCATCCCCAGTCAGGGTCTCTAGGGAATGCATCTTCCATCGCATGGCGCAACGTCGTTGCGTACACCTTTCCGCCATTCCTGATGCTTCCCAGAGTGCTCAGGAAAATTTAGGTGGATCCTTGTACTCTAATTTTAATAGCCCCAACTCGGCCGAGGCAACATTGGTTCACAGAGCTCCAACGTCTATCCCTGGAGCCGCCGGTCCACCTGCAGCAGTATCTATCTCTGCTTACAATGACCAACAATAAAATTCAACATCCGGATCTGAAGTCTCTCAGGTTAGTCGCCTGGCTCCTGAGTTCAGAGAGTTCCACAATCTGAATATTCCACAAGACTGTAGACATTCTTGCCAGAGCAAGGGCGGATAGCACGACCAAGACGTATTCCCTGAAATGGAAGCGCTTTTGTGTTTGGTGTACAGATCACGGAATTCGGCCTTTCTCCACATCACTGGAGCAAATATTACCTTATCTATTACATCTGGCACGGGGCGGGGTTTCAACGCCGACCGGGATGGCCGCGTGAGCGAGTTGCTCCGCGCCGAGTCCCGTCTTTTCTCCTGCGAAATCCAGCCCAGTGACGCCCGGCAGCAGCTGAGACCGAGGTCCTGGTGGGTCGCTGACCTGGAGGAGAACGTCTGGCCCCCGTCGGGACCCTGAGCGCCGCGTGGAGACGGACCTGGCTACCGGATCGGCTTCGCTGGCCAAGAAGGCAAGATGGCGGCACTGACGGAGTGAGGCTCCGGGAGCTGAGCGGAGAGAGGTGCGGGGCCGTTTGGAGGCACCTGGAGGACTCTCGCGAGGCGGACAGCCGGGGGACGGACAGAGGGTGCTGGTCCTGAGCGGCGGCAGGGGACAGCGCGGTGACCGGGAGATAGCGGCGCCCCTCCCCCACCTGATCCCCCTGGAGCGCTGGCCCTGGGCTCGAGCTGCGCAGACGGAGGTGCTGCGGGGCGGCCAGGCCGCTGAGTACACCGCAGCGGGAGCCGCTGAGGCGCAGAGAAGAGCAGCGAGCTGTCGGGGCACTGGAGGTGCGGCCGCCCGCGGCGCTTGGTCAGTCCGGGGAGCGGGCAGGCCGGGAGGCGGCTAGAGGACTGATTACCAGAGGTGGGCCCGCCCAGTGGAAGGCGAGGGTGCGCCGGACCGGCACCGCGGTCTTTAGACCCTGGGGAGCGCTGTGAATAGGGTGGCCGGTACTTCCCAGCCCGATTGGGAGCTTTTCACGAACTTGCAAGGAGGGCTGCGTCTTTACTGCAGGTGATGGGAACGTTCTCCGGATGGAATTTACGGGACATGCAGTAGCACCACACAGAGACTGCCATTTTATGCCCCGTGTTTTGCCGGTTGATTAACTTGTTTTCTAAGAGGAACAGCTGACTGTCCCTGCTTTGTGAAGCATAGAATACACCTCCCACCGTTATTGATCGACCCTCTCCGAATAAGGGGGCGTGCGCTGATTATTTTGGACTTTGCTGAAGCAACAGATTGCCGCGGGGCCCGTCCTGGCACAACTGGGTCGCCTGGTCACCTTAGCAGAGACCCACAAGGATCGGTGCTGCCGGGAGCAGAGGGCTCGGTCTATCCGGGGACACGAACTTCCGGCTGCCCGCCTCTTCGGAAGGGCTTGCGACCTCTGGACCGGAGGCTGATAGCAGAGAGTGGACGAAGGACGGCTGGCCCTGCATGGTCCCGCTTGACCCGGAGATAGGAGAGCTACGCTTGCTCGGTTGTCTCGTTGGGCGACACCGGGCGGGCCTAGGATCGGATCGACCGGAGGAGCTGCCGCCGCCGGCCGCCATCAGTGGGGGCTGTTCGGGCGGAGGGGTTCCCGCGCTCAAGATGGCCGCGCAGGGAGCTGGAGCCGCCGCGCCGCCGGAGCGGGGAGACAGGAGATCGGAGGAGGCAGATGACGGTGTCGCAACAGGGCCCTCATCACAGGAACAGAGGCTGAATCTCCGCCTTGATGCGATATTGGCCGCGATCACTACCACAAAGGAAGAGCTGCGCCAGGACATAGCGCAGGTGGCGACGGGGCTTGGCCTGCTGAGAGCGGACCACGCCAAGCTCTCTGACAGAGTGAAATCAAACGAACAATTGCTCCAAGAACTGAAGCCAGCCGTGGTCACTGCAGAACATACACTTGAGGACGTTGTTCGCCGTCTGGCGATCCTGGAGCGTCGAGCGGAGGACGCGGAAGGAAGCAACCAACGGAACAACGTGCGGGTGGTGGGGCTTCCGGAGAAAATCGAGAAGGGTGACGCAGTGGCCTACATGGAGGACTGGTTCCGGACAGTGGTGGCGCCGGAGGGCCTGTCCCCCTTCTTCTCGCTGGAGAGAGCGCACAGGGTGCCTGCCAAGCCGCCCTTGGAGGGCAGACCGCCCCGACCGTTGGTGGTCAAACTGCTGCACCACAAAGATCGGGATCTGCTGATCCAAAGGGCGAGATCCCAAGGGCCCTTCCAGGTGGATAACAGCAAGGTGACGATTTTTCCGGACTACACGCAGGAGGTGCAGCGGGGCAGGGCTTCCTTTCTGTCGGTGAAGAAAGAGCTGAGAGAGGAGGGGATCCAATACTCCTTGCTTTTTCCGGCCAAGCTGCGGATCATCGTTGATGACAGGACTCACTTTTTCCAAACGCCCGATGAAGCATGGTCGTGGCTAGAACTGTATCGTGCGGGGACGGATCGGGCGCACAGGCCCGCCAGGGATCGTCAGCAACCGGTTAAGGTCAGGAAGTCACAGCGCATCCGCTCCCGGAATAGGCGCCAACGGGCCGAGCGAGAAGCACAAATGCTGGCCGATAGACAGAGTGCGTTAGAGGCCACGGCGAGCATCACAGGATCGCAGCGAGAGGACGCTTCCAGAGGCTCGGCTTCGGAAGGAGAAGGGGAGAAGACCGGTGATGATGACTCGGAGGTGGGAGGAGTGCAGGGGCCGGAGGTCACCCCACAGACATCAGATGGTATATTTAATGGGTGAGGATTGTGGCCGCTGGACATTTTATGAGGACTGGAGGCGTGGACGCTCCTGACTTCTATTGGACTGCCAGGTATGGGGCTGCTCTGGCAGTGTGGGGCTACGGGAGCGGGGTGGTTGCTCTGCCGTCCTGGCTTGGGGTTCCACAGCCTTCGTCAGACCCTTAAGGTCTTCTGTGGTGACGACCACAGGTTAGTGTGATGTGTTGGGTGTTTAAGGTTTGGAACGGGGCTGAAGCTGGGTTATTAGGCCCTGTCCTGGGGAGGGGGTTGATGGGTGTTAGGGGACATGTTTTTCGGGGACTGTTCAATTGCTGCAATGCGGGTAACGTTTATTGGCTAGCGCCATTGTTGAGGTTGATGCTTTATGGGGACGTTACCTAATCAGAAATGTGTCACATGGAATGTCCGGGGTATTCGTACTATGGTGAAGCGCCACAAGGTACATGCCTACTTAGTGAGGCGAGGCGTCCAGATTGCGATGCTTCAGGAGACTCACCTGACGCAGCAGGAGTGCGGGGCGTTACAGAAGAGATGGCGGGGTCAGGTGTTTGGCACGACATATTCAGCATTCGCCAGGGGGGTGTTGATATGGATTAGGGCGGGCACGCCGTTTCAAGTCACGAGTCAGAAAACAGATCCAGAGGGTCGTTATGTGGTAGTTGAGGGACGGCTGTATGGTAGGGAGGTGGTGCTGTGTAACATCTATGCCCCCAACATTGATCAAGCGCGTTTCTTTGAAGGATTATCGCGCTCACTGGCGTATTATTTGGCGGGCCCTGTATTGCTGGCAGGGGATTTCAACTCCATTTCTGATGTGCTGTTAGACAGATCGCACCCGCCTCTAGTGGACTCCCCAGTGCGTCGCTTAGCGACTCAAAGGCGGGACTGGCAGGAACAGTGGGGCCTGGTGGATGTGTGGAGGGCGCAACACCCCGAGACTAGGGACTATTCTTACTTCTCCGCACTACACGATCTACATGTTAGATTGGATTCAGTGCTCTGCAGTAATTCCCTGGCGAATGTGGTAACTCACTCTGAGTATTTATCCAGGACCATATCGGACCATAACCCCCTGTTGCGCTCTATGCAATTTTACAAAGGGGAGGGTTAACCCAATAGAGTCACTGGGACCTGGGTATCTGGCATTAAGAAAAAAGGGGTCCCAGTAAGGTAGACGTTTAAGTCAAAACAATTTGAATAAAGCAAGTGAAAAGTAAATGCATCTATAATGTTTAGTTCACATTATAGGAAAAAGGTAATCAATTACATAAATTACAGTTGTATTGGTGCCCCTGGGGGTAAGGGGGACGTGCAAACGTGAGGGTAGTGTAGGAAGGGATAGTGATAATAAAAACAAGTATTATTCAAACATTCGTATGAATTCAATGTCGAACAGACAATAGTAGGACCACAAATCAACATAAAAATTCAAAATACACATGCCCCAATGTCCATACTATGCATGAATTATGGGTTGGAGGAGGCTGTGTTTCAGGGTGAGGAAGTCGACGTTTCGACCCAAGGGGCGCAGGAATCAGTAAAGTCCTTGCAAGTGGGTCTTCATCAGGACGAAAAAGGGGTGGGGCAAACAACCTGAATATATATCAGTGATCGTCGATAAACATTAGGTTAGATTGATAGTGGATATTCAATCTTAGGAAATGAAGTCCGATATCCCAAAGGGGTATAGCGAAACGATCCGGTTGCTCAACACGGGGGGGACCACTCTGCGTATCGATTAGTGTAAAGTATGTCCTGTGTCCCCAGCGCAAAAAGGAAAGGAAAACGTCCGTTTGAATCGGGATCCGTATCCGGTCTAATGCGGCTCATTGAAGGTGAAGCGTCTCTCTCGGCTGCCTCTCTATGCAATGGCGGCTGGCGAGGTCGGCGGTCCCCTCGTGGCGACTTCGTCCGGAGACGCTGGAGGATCCGGCGTTCTGTGACACGGTCCGCCAGGGCATAGACGGCTATTTTACGGTTAATGCTGGGTCAACGGCGACTAGAGCGACTGAATGGGAGGCTATGAAAGTGGTGGTGAGAGGGGTGTGTATGGGACGGTTCCTGACCGTGCGAGGAACAGTGCTGAATGACCTTGCGAAGGCGGAGGAAGTGTTGAGAGGGGTGGAACAGCAGAGACCCGAGAGGCCGGAGTTGCAGGAACGATTGTTGCGTGCTAAAGAGGTGGTGGCGACTGAAACGGAAAGATTGCGGTGTTATGATTATAGATTGTATGCTGTCAGAGTGCATGAGGAGAGGGATAAAGTGGGTACGCTCCTTGCCAAGCTGGCTGATCCGAACCCTAGAGGGAGTCCGATAATGAGTGTCAGACGCGAGGATGGGGAGGTGATCTATTCGCAGTCAGCGGTCCTGGGGCGCTTCCAGTCCTACTATACGGGACTGTATGCCAGCCACCTTGAAGCGGAAGCTCGAGAGATAGGTGATTATTTAGATCGAATTACTTTACCGCTACTGGATGTGGAGGATGCCCGGGACATGGGGGCCCCATCACCCTGGGAGAAATTAGAGGAGCAATTGGTCATATGGCGCGGAACAAAACCCCAGGGGTGGACGGGCTACCGATCGAGTTCTACGCTAAATTTATAGACGTTTTGGCACCCAGGCTGCAGATTGTGTATGCGGAAGCGAGCCAATTGGGGCGGTTGCCGGACTCTGAGGGAGGCGCTGGTAGTGCCGCTGTTGAAGCCGGGCAGGGATGCGCTGGATGTCTCTTCTTACCGCCCATTGTCTATGTTGACTGTGGACTACAAGATCTTGAGTCGTATCCTAGCTACCAGGCTCCTACCGCAGATGACCTCATTGGTGCATAGGGATCAAGCGGGATTCATCCCGACTAGGAGCACCTCGATGAATATCCGTCGATTGATCGGGGTCATTGATGATGCAGCTACAGCGGAACGGGGCCCGGTGGTGTTGACGGTAGATATCGAAAAGGCGTTTGACAGCTTGGAATGGGATTATCTGGATGGCGTGTTGATGAAGTTTGGAGTTGGGGAGGGGTTCCGGAGGTGGACGAGGGTGCTTTATTCCTCGGCTAAGGCGCGGGTGCGGCTAGGGACTATGGTCTCTCCGGCTTATCCGGTTTGTAGGGGCACGAGGCAGGGCTGCTCACTGTCCCCTCTACTATTTGACTTAGCAATGGAGCCGCTGGCGGCGCAGGCGAGATCGGGCGTCGCCTATGACGGAATTGTGCGGGGGCTTGAGTCACACTATATATCGTTATATGCCGATGACCTGTTATTGTACTTGGCGGATTCCGGGAGGGCGTTGGAAGGCGCGGTGGACATGTTGGGCAGGTTCGGGAAGCTATCTGGCCTCAGGGTGAACTGGACTAAAACTTGTGTATTCCCGTTGCGGGAGACCACGCACTGCTCGCAGCTCACAAGACCGGTAGTGTGGGAACCCTCTTGTTTTGTCTACCTAGGAGTGCGCATCTATCATAACGCAGCGGACCTCCTTGAGGGGAATGTGGGGCGCTGCATCCGGGCGCTGAGGGGCAGTATGGACTTCTGGGCCTCTCTCCCACTATCCGTACTGGGTCGAGTGGCACTGCTGAAAATGGTGGCGCTCCCGCGACTACTCTATTACTTTAGAACGTTGCCGATATGGATCCCGCAGAAACTCTTTCGGGAGTTGAGGTCGTTGGTGACCGGCTTTCTGTGGGGCCAGGGCCGCCGGAGGGTGGCGTTGTCTACCCTGACGAGACCCAAGAGTGAGGGAGGGATGGCAGTCCCCGACTTCAAATTATATTACCTAGCGGCGCAGCTTCAAGTCCTGACACAGAACGTAGCTAGAGAATTTAGGGGGCCAGATAACGACCGAGGGATCGGCATCCAGAGACATGTCTTGTCATCTATCGTTATGCAACAGAGACTGGCTGGGCGGGATCTTACGATGGAGGAAAGGACGCTTAGATTGTGCTGGAACAGGAACCTGAAGAGGGCTGGGAAGCGCCGGCCGTATGCGCCGGAGATACCGTTGGGAATGCTGACTGCCTTGCCTCACGGGGGTGATTGGTCCCAGTTATTGACGTGGGAGGAACTGGGCTTGCAGATGGTAGGAGACCTCTATACGGACGGGACGCTGGTCCCATTCCAGACCTTACAGGAACAATTCGGCCTACCGGGCGGTACCTTCCTGTTGCACGCGGCGGTCGTAGCAGCGATGCAGCGGCATTGGGGGGGAGGACTGGTGGAACCGGAGGTGACGATGGTGTGCCAGTATGTGGTGATGGCCGCGGGCACCGTCAAGGCGGTGACTTGCCTCCACAACAGAATGTTGCATGAAGGACTGGTGCCTCTGGTTGAGTTGAAATCGCGTTGGGAGACCAGCATAGGTAAACAAATCCCGGACACCGTATGGGGGCAAGTGTTACACAGGACCTGGAAAGGGACGAGGAATGCTAGGTTTCAGCAGGTGCATTTTTTCGTGCTACATCGGGCATATCTGACCCCGGAGAGGTTACGCAGACACTTCCAGGTGCTCGATGCCGTGTGCCCGAGATGTCTAGAACCAGAGGTAGATCTGGACCACATGCTGTGGGGGTGCCTGAAACTAGGGGACTATTGGCCGGAGGTGGGAGACCTCCTGAATACTGTTACGGATAGAGAGGTGGACTTTGATAAAGCTGCGTGCCTGCTCCTTTGGTTCCCGCACACCAAAAAGACCAAGGTGACGAGCAAATTCATCGGGTTGGGTTTAATACTAGCACAGCGTGAAATCACTTGGCATTGGAAATCAAAAGAAGGGCCGTCTGTGCGGAGGTGGAGGAATGAATTGTTGAAGTGGTCGGGATGCGAGAGTGTGCTTAGGATGCGTCAGGCGACTAGAACTGGTAACGAGAAAAGCTTGGAGTTGGCGCGTTCCTGGGAGCTGGTGGTGCAGGCTTTAAGGGACCACATCACTGAAGGCGAGGGGGAGGATCTGGAATAGGAAGGGATTCCATGGGGCTTACGTGATTGTCTGAACTTCCTGGTGGATGTCATACCGCAGAGCAAGAAGGACTGTTAGGACCCGCATTAGCAGCAGTTGGAGGGGGGGAGGGTAATAGGGGGGAGTCGGAGGAGGGGGGGGTCTGCCGCCATGCGGAAGCTTCCCGGAACCGGGTGGCCCTGGGAGGTCGTCCTAGCGCTTTATGAGACGTGATAATGGAGTGGCCTAGGGCTAGATGGAGAGAGGGTTGGGTTGGTTGTTATAGAATAAAAGCGGAGACGATGTTATACCTGACTTATGGCCCGATCAGGGCAAGCACTGAGGTACCTCCAGCGTACTGGTTACTTGAAACGCCGCCCAGCCTCCGGGATGTGGGCTAATTGGCTGTGTATTGGATTGTCATATTATTGATTGTTGGGGGCCGCCAGTGTATAGGTTGGCTTATTGAATAGTTTATTTCTGATTCTGCAATAAAAATATATTTAAAAAAAAAAAAATCTATTACATCTGGCACAGTCGGGCCTAGCCGCCTCCTCCATTAAAGTACACTTAGCAGCAATATCTCGTTATAAAGAACTTCAACGAGTCCATCGCTCTGGTCAAACGGGTTGATTAAGCAATTTCTAAAACGATTATACAGATCTTTCCCGCCAGTAAGGATGTTGCCACCTACCTGGCATCTCAATGTGGTCCTTAACCAGCTCATGAAACATCTGTTCAAACCAGTACACAGAGCTGACCTAAAGTATGCCTTGTGGAAATCAGCACTCCTCCTGACGCTCACATCTGCAAGGGGGGTCAGTGAGCTGCAGGCATTTTCAATCCAGGATCTTTTTCTACAGTTTAATAACGACAGAGTAATCCTGGGAACCAATCCTAGGTTTATCTCAAAAGTCCCGTAGGACTTCCACCTAAATGAACCTGTGGTTCTGCGTTCCTTCTTTACAAACCCAAGCACGGCAGCTGAGAGATTGCTGCTTTCTTTGGATCTCAAGCGATGCTTGAAGTTTACACTGACAAAACGAAAATAATCAGGAAATCTAACCAGCTATTCGTAGCTTACAGCAGACCTAGGAAAGGTCTACCGCTTGACAAGCAGAGCATCTCCAGATGGATTTCTGCAGCCATTGCTTTCTGTCATGACCAAGCTGGACAGCCATTGCATTCCAAAGTGAGAGGGCACTCCACGAGAGCTATGTCCACTTCTATAGCTCTCTTTGCAGGGGTGCCAGTTATTGACATTTGCAGGGCGGCAACATGGAAGTCGCCGCATGCCTTCACTAGGCACTACTGTCTGGATATGGAGCTGATGAATGATGCAGCAGTGAGACAATCAGTGTTACGCCATCTTTTCAGTAAGGTGAGCCTTCCTCCGTCCCTCCATCCTACTCTGGTGTGCACATTTCTTTAGTAATACTTATTGTGGAGGTCTAATGATGGTTCATGCTCGCATGATGTGTCTTATCTAAGGACTTGTATATGCTGTTCCATCAGAAATGTGCACTCTGCATTGCTTGCTACTCTGATTCAGGCATGTGAATCTATGAAAGACACCCATAATACTGGATAAGAAATGCGTTACTTACCTGTTACTGCAGTTATCCAGTATTGGTGTCTTTCATAGATTCACATGCAACCCTCCCGCCTCCCCTGGAAGGACTCACCTAGCTCTCTGTGTCACGCCTACTTAGCTTAGTGCGTACGAAAATATGAGGGACTGAGGCTCCTGCCAGGAAGGTTCTAGAGGGAGGTGATAGCTGATTGGCTCTTCTCTAGATTTTGTTCCTTTTTACAAAAGGACATGGATATGTTACTAAGGTGAGGGCTTTAGGCCTCCTATTCTCTATGTATGTCTATAAGACATTACTTTTCTATGTACCGGAGACTCCCGTCTCGACGACGGGGAATGATTCAGGCATGTGAATCTATGAAAGACACCCATAATACTGGATAAGAAATGCGTTACTTACCTGTAACTGCAGTTATCCAGTATTGGTAACGCATTTCTTCTGCCCTCTGTCCCACTCGTTGTTGTGCCTTTATGCCCTCTGTCCCACTCATTTTTGGTGCCCTTCTTCCCTCTGTCCCATTGTTTTTGGTGCTCTTCTGCCTGCTGCCCCACTCGTTTTTGGTGCCCTCTGCCCCACTCGTTTTTGGTGCCCTTCTGCCCCACTCGTTTTTGGTGCCCTTCTACCCTCTGTCCCATCGTTTTTGGTGCCCTTCTGCCCTCTGTCCCACTCGTTGTTGTGCCTTTATGCCCTCTGTCCCACTCATTTTTGGTGCCCTTCTGCCCCATCGTTTTTGGTGCCCTTCTGCCCTCTGCCCCACTCGTTTTTGATGCCTTTCTGCACTCTGTCCCACTCGTTTTTGGTGCCCTTCTGCCCTCTGCCCAACTCGTTTTTGGTGCCCTTCTGCCCTCTGCCCCACTCGTTTTTGGTGCCCTTCAGCCCTCTGCCCCACTCGTTTTTGGTGCCCTTCAGCCCTCTGCCCCACTCGTTTTTGGTGCCCTTCTGCCCTCTCCCACTCGTTGTTGTGCCTTTATGCCCTCTGTCCCACTCGTTGTTGTGCCTTTATGCCCTCTGTCCCACTCGTTGTGCCTTCATGCCCTCTTGCCCTCTGTCCCATCGTTTTTGGTGCCTTTCTGCCCTCTGTCCCACTCGTGTTTTGTGCCTTTATGCCGTCTGTCCCACTGTTTCTGCCCTCTGTCCCACTCGTTTTTTAGGTCGAGCCTATCCCATTCCGCAGGAATGGATAAGGGAGAATTTTAGAGGGCAAAAAAGTTCTGAAACCATCAGGCGGATTTCAAACAGTTCACGTGCACAAGCACGCGCTTTTCCCCACAGGCTTTTTATTACCATTTGCTCCTGCCTCCGAGAGCTTCAAAGGGATCCGCTCCCCCGCCCACTGCTTCACACTTTTCACGGCCGCCAGGCCGTGTCTCGCATTTCTCCTCCCCCCTCCCCACAGCAATGCCAAGAGCTTGTTTCACGAGAGTTTATGCAGTGTTTTGTAGCTATGGAAACAACTGCAGATGTCTGCTTCTACAGTCCTCGCCGTGAACACTGCTTCTTCCTGCCAAGATACAACAGTAAATGGTTCCTTTTGAAGATGGGAGCACCTACGGGTGCCCCATTTCATTCACGATAAAAAATGTATAATTATAATGATACAATTTACAACCATGGGGGAGTTCCAATAGCCAAACCAGACTGCTTGTATAAAAACTGAATTTACAAAGAAACTAGGCTGCTATGAAGAGATTTGTTTTATGCTCATGGACAAGCCACCTTTTTAGATGTCCGCTACGGATGGCCATGGTTCATCCGTGTTAACCCTCGTAACTTTCAATGCACCCCCCCACACACACACACACCCCTTTCAATCGGCCGCCACGGGCAGCAAGCATATTGGAGATCTCGCCAGCACCTCCATAGCACTGCCTTTATTCATGGTGCATACACAGCTGCCATCATTTCAGATCAATCAAACCCAGTCGGCCGGGATGCCTCTGAATCTCACTGAGTGAACCACCGTCCACGTTGTTTGCCTCTGTGACTTCACTGTTTTTCATTAAAAAAAGCACATAGCCTGGCGTGTCTCTGCAGTATGTGGATCTGGGCTGCGCCTTGAGTGTTGTCTTCAGGCACCAGTACCACTACCACCCCAGGTATCAGATTGACCCAGGCAGACGCTGGTAGAGCGGACAGCGCCTGTGTTTTAACATTGCCTGCACTCGCCAACAGCAGACAAGTATAGTTCCTCCGTCCACGACCCCTCGCAGTGCTCTCTGTACTGTGGGAGGGTCATCAAGCAGCACGTAGTGTTCCGGTAGCACCCTGCTGCTTCTGGAGTCCTGTGGACGGGCAACCCATCACCCTCTCAACAGGCTACAATCAAAAGTCCCCGGCTCCATTGAGCTCCGGTAAAGAGGTGAGCTGTGCTCTTGCAGGGGCTTGAGAAATCGTTCTTCAGAATAAGACAGTTCATTTTGTTTACAAATGTAAATGGCTGTCACTGGTTTCCTGTAGAAAACACAAATATGCACACCCTCTTAATGTGCTAGTGTAGTAACGAGCAATTGAAGATGTATTGCATAGAATATTAAACTGGTTTAAGTCTAGTTCAGTAAAATCTCAGCCCACAAGTTTTTCCATTAAAATAGCTTCTGCCTGACTATGTTCACTCAATTAAAAACATTATTACAGGGCAGCAATGAAAACCACTCCGAGATCAGCGACCTTCAGTTTGCACTTCCTGAACTCCAACTATTGTTAGAGCTACTACTGCAGAATCCGGCACTGCAGAAATCTCTGTGGGCTAGTTTCATTTGTGCTACAATTATTAATTAGCAAGTGTTCCTTTGGAACCGACAACTGGCACCACTGGGGACAAGGCAGACAGAGCCATTCTTATGGGGGTACCCCCTCCCTTCTCCCTTAGCAGCGTGTGCATCCGCCTAATCCAGCTCTTTCCTCTCTGCTTGAAACAGACAGCAGGCTCCAGCGGGCCACAACATAGACTGAGACATCCTGCTTGACGATGGGTTTGTCAATTACGTGTTAACACTAACCCGACCCGAGGCGCCAGGAGAGCACAAGCTAGACAGACATCCGCCTTTATTGATGTCCTTAATTCACGCTTTACTCAGGACATTTTGAACCAGCAAAAACATGTACTTTTTAAAAGGATACTGTCTTAAACAGTATTGTTAGTGTGGTCACATTGTGGTAAAGTAAATTTTGCCATGTTATATGTGCCTACGTGTTCCCCATCCTATGTTATATGTGCATGATCGATATGCATGTATCCCCTATGATCGATTAAAGACGCAATCATAGTTGCGTCCAACTCTAGTGTGCCAGTTTCCAGTTCTCGTGAAAGCAACGAGTATTAGGCCTATGTTGCCACGTTTCACAGTGTGCACGTTAATTCATTGAATTGTCCCCGTTCCTAGGCCTCAAAAGGGCCCGGACACCAGATTCAAGCTCCAGTCTCCTGAACCCTCTCCGAGGAGCGATGCAGCCCCCACCTGCATCCCTGACCCTTCACTTATTTCCTGCCGCACAGTGCCCGGCCCGGCCTGGCTCTGCCTGCCTGTCTGCCAAGAGTATGTTATGCTTCTAGTTATCAGTCCAGCCCTCCTTCTCTGCATTCCTAAGCTACGGAATCGCATCAACAGTTTCAGCCATGGTCTAGCCTTTCTGTCTTCATGTAAGAGAGTTACTGTATTAATATTCATAGAATATTCCTAGCACACGCAATACATGTAGAATACTGCATGCACCAGTCTTAGTGTCAAGTAGCCTTTGCCCTGATAACTTTTGGATTCTATCAACATGTACTCCAAACACCAGATACCAGATATGATATAGGTACATGTCGCCCTGACACCGCAGACTTTAGTCTCCTCTTCTAGCGCAGAAGTCATAGCCCCAGTTCTCCCTGGTAACACGTCATTGCCCGTTTGCGCGCACCACTAGGTTAAAGGTCCCAGCTGCTCAGGTAGCCCCCTCCATGTTTCCGCCCCATTTATGACACTTCTGTGACGTCTTCATCACATGTCTATGTATACGCCCTGTACACGCCTTCTTGTTACACCCATTTTGTTCTTATCTTTCGCGACTGCTACGAGTTACGCCTACTGCTACGCCTATTGTATGCAATGTAATGTAATGTATTATACTATATATATGCTGCACTGTCGATGAGGCAGTGCAGCTGCCATCCAGTCTATTTCCGTACAGGCTATCCCGTTCCTGTCCCTTCCCTTATGCCTGATTAAAGCCTGTTAGACTCAGATACCTCGAATCCTGTCTCTTATTTATTGAGCTATCTGTTTTATTCACTGTATTCAAAAATAGTACCGGTAATTAATTATTTATTTACCACATAATGGCGCCCGAACAGGGACTTGCCCTTTCCCCACGCGCCGGCGAAGCCACGCAGGCCCCCTGACCCTCTGCAGCCGTGACGGAACCATACCGTGCACGTGCAGATATTTCTGCTTCAAGTATCCCTCAGGCCCACGGAGGAGACGAAGGTTGCGGTCCAGCATCCAGACGAGGCGGTGAGGAACGCGGCGAGTCCCGACCAGAGCCCAAGCCGAGAGTACAAGGTCCGAGGTATCCGGAGGCCCACCTGTAACTGAAGTCCGAAGTTCGTAGTCCGACGTCGTAGCAGTCCAGTCCAGTCCGAGGCCTTCCGTTCTTGCTGCCCGGTGAGTACCGTTGCTGGGGTAGTATCTAGACAGGGTCAATTAATTTGTCTCTGGTCCAGTGGGTTTGGGTACACAGATCCAGTCCGAAGTGTTCACCTAGGTGGATACGGGTCCTGACGTGTCTCTTTATGGGACCGGTATGTTTCGTACTGTTTTAGCAGTGCATCTAGTAATTCTAGTAAGTTTCGTTCTCGAGAAATTCATGTGTTTCTGTTTTCAGTATATCAGGTAATATTCTGTCCGAACTGTTATTCTAATGTTATTTAATGTGTTTTCAATGTCGTGGTATGAGTGATTTGTTTTTCTATTCGTTATTGTGTTTATCGTGTATTGTATTGTGTTCGGATTCAAGTCTAGAATGCCTCTGTTTTCGAAGTTACGTCAGTTAAAGACCAGAAAAGGGTTACTCGAAGAAGCAGTTCCTGTCCCGCCTAGGGACAGTCCAGGACATTTTATGTATCATAAGCATGGCTTAGGTGCCATAATATATCTAGACTTGTGGGCGGACTATACCAAGGAACTAGAAGAGAAATATAGATGGCCCATATCAGGTACATGGGATGCCGAGTGCATCATGCGAGTAGAAGAAGCATTATGGAAAAAGAAAGCCAGACAGTCCCAGAAAGATGCCATCGAGTTATGGCGCAAAGAATCTCATAAAAGAACCGAAAAAGAAATCAGAAAAACAGAATTAAGTAGGGAATCCTCAGGAAAAGCCCAAGAAAGGGAATTAATCGAAGTAGGTGAACGAGTTAGAGCAGAACAGTCAGACAGACAGAGAAATGCCCTTATTAAGGGTATGTATCCTCTTCTTGCCGAGGGCTTGCCAAAAGCAACCCCGGAAGCACCCTGTAATTTTCCGCCGCCATTGGTCCCGACTAAGCTACGTCATAAACCGACCGCAGCTGATATTTTTCTCTCGTCCTATTTGGACGATACAGTCCCAGAATATGCAAATCCTGTTCCGCCTGTTCCCGTAAATAATGTAATTCCTGCTCCTCCAGCCACTGGTCCCGGGGGTCCAGTTAATGTTACAGCACCTGTTACAGCACCCCCGGCCCAGCCCACAGTACATGTACCCGTTTTACCAGTCGCTCTACCAGCACGTACAGTACACACCGACGATTCTAGTTTAGGAGCCGCGGGGGGAGATTCTCCTGGTACCCCGCCTCAACACAGACGTATGACGCTACATGAACTAGCGTTACAGCGTACGCCAAAAGTGAATACATATGTAGATATCAAGCGAGCACTTACCGAATGTCGTTATGATCCAGTTCCAGGCGATGGTAACATGGTCATATATTCATTACGTTTAAGACGGGTGACCGACTATTTGGACACCCTGCCAGATATGAGAGAACATCTAGACAGAATATATCGTTTTATCCGTACAGGAGTGAATCCAGAAAGTGTTCACGAAGCCATGGTTCAAAGAAAAGTCGAGACTCAGCTCATGCTTTTAAAGTTTTTAATTAACTGTTTAATTAGAGAGCAAGATTGTCCGGAAAAAGATCAAGAAGAAATGAAAGTCCTGACCAGGTGGAGTGACAATATAGCTGAGGGAAAACACAAGACACAAAATTGTATAGAGAGTATGTACAAGAAAATTCGTAGGGAAATAATAAAGTTACACGAGAAACGAGAAGCAAAACAAGCAACCGAGAAAGAGAATGACTCTTCTACTGAAGAGGTAGACGACGAGAATCCCTCCAGAATAGCGTATGTAGGTAGAACTAGACTTTCCGACCGACATTCACGCCCAGATTACAAGAAAGTTTTTCCTCCTCCAGCACCAGAACAGTGTTCTCCTGAGCAAGTATTCCAAGCTACCGATCACATTCTGAAATCACGAATAGGTTATAGCGAGCTCAGTACCATGCATGAACAAGAACTAGCCCGATCAGCAGTCCGGTGGACTACTGATTCTACCACTTTTCCAGACGAAATAGTGGCACAAATGTTTCTGAAACTGGCCCCAGCCGAGCAGCGACTGGTGGGTATATATATGATCCAGCACCTCATTACACTGTATGAGGATCAACATTCTGATCCAGGTCCTCTACATGATGTATTGAACGAGTTACTCCAGTACAGATGGAAAGGTCTAGGTACCGATTTAATTAGTGTCATTCTAGAACAGCGCCACAAATACCGAACGTTTCTGAATCCGCATTTTGTTCACGTCTCACCCCCAGAGAGTAAGCCATTCTACATAGACAGACAGAATCCGTTACGAGAAGTACATCCAGTCAAGACAGCGGGTGGTGATCTAGAACGAGTATTTGTTTACACCCCCATCACAAAAATGGAACTCTTAGAGATGAAGAAGTTAATTCCCTGTCATGACAAAGATCCAGCAGGGTTCCACCGTGAATTAAAGGACATGCTCCGTGTGGGAGAATACACGTATCCTGATATCATTAAAATGTTAAAGGTCCTGTTGCCTGCGGGCATATATGAAAAACTCAAAGAAAAAGAATGGGAGGTGGGAGAGAAAAAGATAGATTGGACAGCTCTAGAAGCTGAAGATAATTCACGAGTACCAGGTACCGGTCTTGGGGATAAAGCTAAAGAATTGCCCGAGTTATTAATACAAGTTTTGCCAAGATTACTAGCCACGAAAAAGGAAGATTGGGATGCCATCTCAGCCTGTAAACAGAAACAAGACGAAGATACTAGTTTTTATTCTAGATTTGAAAAATGTTTTATTATTAATAGTGGTCTGAAAACAAGTAGTGAATCATACCCTCATCTTTTTGTTACTAAACTAGTCGAGAATTCAAGTCCACAAGTTAAAAATCGAGTACTGAAAGTCGAAAGTACCTGGCAAGCTAATTCTCCGTCACAGATGCTTCAAATGCTCCAGTACCACCAGAACAGAATCAGGGAAGAGCAGGAACACGAAAGGAGACGTATGAAAGACACGAAAATGAAAGTGTTAGTTGCACAATCTGTCCGTCACAGATGCTTCAAATGCTCCAGTACCACCAGAACAGAATCAGGGAAGAGCAGGAACACGAAAGGAGACGTATGAAAGACACGAAAATGAAAGTGTTAGTTGCACAATCTGTTCCACAAGACAGTCAGAAGAGGGGTCCGAATCAAGCCAGTCATCCTGCAGCTCCCGTTAAAGGGACATGCAATTACTGTAAACAGCCAGGTCATTTTATAAACGAGTGTGCAGTTCTGAAACACAATATAGCTACTGGTAAGACCAAAGAGAGACCACGTCCGCCTAGACAAGAACAAGTTTCACAGACTTCCCAGCCACCACAGAATGCACAACAGACAGTTACAGCACCGCAGCCTATCGCTGCAACACAGCATGTTACACAGCAGATGTACCAGTACGCACAGTCAGAGTATCCAGATTATCAGCCATATTCATGAAACAGCCTAGAGAGGGAGGTAGGCTTGCCTCTCATCGAGATACCTGTAGATCAAGAGGGTCCCTATGTACACAGTCAAGTATTAGGGAAGGACAGAAAGTTTCTGATTGATACAGGGGCAAGTAGGACTACCATCAGTCATGACGAGGTTCCAGGGGCTCCGCTCTCAGGCTCTAGAAATGTTTCCCTTGGATTTTCAGGAAAGCCTATTGTTAATGAAATATCGAAACCAGTTACTCTAGAAGTAGGTCCATTGTCCCGAACTACAGACTTGTTACTCACGAAATCTTGTCCAGAAAATTTGTTAGGCATTAAGACATTAAAGGAATTAGGAGCAGTCATATGCTGCTCCCCAGAAGGGGTCCGCCTGTTCTTGCGAGATTTTAAGGGTCATTATGTATTACGTGATTTTGATCCAAGATTATTGAATGTACCACAGCATTTATGGGCGCAAGGTCCAACTGATGTAGGTTGTATGCATATCACACCCCATCGTGTGACTCTAAAGCAAGGTGTTGTATTACCACGAATCCGACAGTACAAATTGCCGCCTGAGGCTGTAGCAGCCTTATCCAGAATTATTGACGAGCTTATTGTTCAAGGAGTGGTTGTAGAAACTGACTCCAATGTATGTAATTCTCCTATCATTCCAGTCCTGAAACGTACTGATCCAAATGTACCTCCAGTTTATCGATTAGTGATTGACCTTCGAGAACTTAATAAATGTATCATACCACAGTACCCAGTGGTCCCAGATATTTCATCCCTCTTGACAGCCATTGATTCTGAAGCTACGTTCTTTACAGTCATCGATCTCAAGAACGCATTTTTTAGTGTCCCTATTCATCCAGACAGCCAGTTCCTTTTCGGATTCTGTTTAAATGGAAGAAGCTATAAATTCACACGAGCACCTCAAGGTTTCACAGAGAGTCCTAGTATTTACAGTCAAGCACTTAAGAGACAACTAGACAACATTCACATGCCAACTGACACTGCCCTGCTCCAGTATGTCGATGATCTACTGATCACAGCCCGTTCTGAACGTGACTGCGAGCGTGCGTCACTTACAGTTCTGTATTTTCTGGCCGAGATGGGGCACAAGGTGTCCCCTTCCAAATTGCAATTCTGTGTCCAGCAAGTGGTCTACTTAGGACACTTACTGTCCAAGAGGGGTAGGCAGTTGACACCTGACCGTATCCAGTTAATAGCACGTCTTCCACAGCCCAAGACACAGAAGGAGGTACGAGCTTTCATCGGCCTCACTTCTTACTGCAGACAATGGATTCCTCAGTATGCATTTCTAGCCAAGCCACTGATACAGTTAACGACACAGGAGGCAGCCGTATCGACTGTCCTCCCTTGGACCCAGGAACATACACTTGTTTTTAATGAGTTAAAGAAAGCTTTATGTAATGCACCTGTTCTAGCTACACCGAACTACAGTAAGCCTTTTACACTTTTTGTCACAGAACGTGATGGTACTGCATTATCTGTTCTTACACAAGATCAAGCAGGACAATACAAGCCCTGTGCTTATTTTTCGAGCACATTAGATCCAGTGGCCCAGGCATTGCCTGCGTGCCTTAAGTCAGTTGCAGCCACAGCTCTAGCCATCAGACAAAGTGATTCCATAGTGTTAGGACACTCTCTGACAGTACAAGTTCCACACTCCGTGGAAGTTCTTTTAAACCGAACACAGACTCAGCACTTGACAATCGCACGTTTAACAGGTTATGAACTGACACTGTTTCAGCCACACATACAAATCCGACGCTGCAACATTTTAAATCCAGCTACACTGTTACCGTCAGTTACTTCAAATTCTGCCACACATGACTGTGTGGAAGTTGTTAACACCATGACAAAGCCAAGACAAGATCTGACAGATATTGCATTACCTGATCCCGACCTGACACTTTATGTGGATGGTTCATGTATGAGAACAAGTACAGGAGAACTAGTAGCCGCGTATGCAGTGACTACTGACACCGAAGTTATAGAAACACATCGTATTGACACCCTGTCTGCTCAAGCAGCAGAGCTAGTCGCTCTGACCCAAGCCTGCATACGTGCCAAGAACCTGAAAGTAAACATATACACAGTTTCACGTTACGCATTCGGAGTCGTACACGACTTTGGAGTGCTCTGGCAGGAACGAGGTTTTATGACTTCTCATGGAACCAAGATCCAGCATGGTCTCCTCATTCAAGCTCTGTTAGATGCAATACATTTACCGACAGCTATTGCCATCATGAAGTGCAAGGCACATACGAAAGTCACTGATATCATTTCCCAAGGTAACGATCTAGCAGATCGAACAGCCAAGCTTACAGCTCAGACTCCAGACATTCCAGTTAACATGACACTGACACACCTTCCAGAACAGACTACTTGTATGACAGTTAAGGACCCTACACAAGATGTCATAGATATACAGTTACATGCTACTCCCGACGAAATCAAGAAATGGTCCGAACAAGGAGGGGTCCAGACAGATCAAGGATGGTTGACGAAGGGAAAAGCCACATGGTTTCTCCCCGACTCTATGGTTCAAGTCATTATCAACACCGCACATAGCCCAGCACATTTAGGAGAAAAAGCTATGTTAGACAGTATCCAGAACCTTTGGTTCAACAAGCATTTACGAGCAGCAGCCAAGCAGAAAGTACGTACCTGTATGATATGTTGTCAGTTCAATCCAGGTAAAAGTGTCCCGGTGGAACAAGGTGGATTCCATCCTCCTGACCACCCTTTTGAAGTCCTCCAGATGGATTATATTCAGATGGAGCGATGTCGAGGTTTCAAGTATGTCCTCGTAGTTGTATGCGCTTTGTCCAGGTGGACAGAAGCATATCCAGTTCCAGATTACACAGCCGCGACCACTGCCAGGCAGTTGGTTTGTGAGTATTTTCCCCGCTATGGATTACCGAGGGTCGTGTATTCAGATAACGGCCAGCCATTCTCATCCGAGCTCATGAAACAAGTTTTCTTTCTGTTAGGGTACCAGTGGAAGTTCCATTGTGTACGCCATCCTGAAGCAGCCGGTCTCGTAGAGAGACATAACCAGACTTTGAAAATCCGCATTGCTAAAGTGTGTACAGAAAAAGGTGTAGATTGGTTAGTAGCCCTGCCAGTTGCTCTTTTTTATATGAGAATGGTTGCACATTCCAGATCAGGTCTGTCCCCGTACGAGGTCGTATTCGGCCGCCCTCCAAATATGTGGGGTACACCTATGCGCCGAAAGATTACAGACGTTTCCAGTAATATGCTGACAGATTACCTAGCTTCCTTGATGTCTGCCCTACACTCTTGTCGTTCACAGGTTGCCGCTGCATTCCCAGACAACACTGAGGTGAAACCGCATGAAGTCGTTCCAGGTGAATTCGTCCTGGTGCGCAATTTTGATCGTTCAAGTCCGTTGGAGCCCCGTTGGAAGGAGCCCCAGCTGGTGTTATTAACAACAAGGACCGCCGTCAAGCTCGAAGGACGCAAGGGCTGGGTGCATACCAGCCACATCAAGAAATTCCATGGATTACGGCCAAAGACATTTATCAAAGACTGCCCCGTTCTTAAGGACTGTCCAGACACAGACTCTGAATTCAAACTTCCCCTGTTGGAGAAAACTCCGCAGCAGGAGTATAAAGCAAAACTCCGGTCTAGTAAAATAAGTCAGCCAGTTTAATTGTCTAAGTCCCTCTCGGGTGAAACGGTTAGACAGGTTCCTGACATGTATGAGACAGACCTACACAGTGAGAGAGTTAGTCAAAACTCTAAAAGATGTATTATCGTTCTATTCTTTTTATTATTCTTGAGTCTTATGGTTACATGCATAAGTTATGCTTTACATTTATGTTTTCCTATTTCACATGTACATATGTTTTCTAATGTTACAGTAGAGCACACATTTAGTGATCTACCTCCTCACGAGCTATCCTATCGTCTTGCTATGCGTAACAACACTTTTATCCGAATGTTGCACTATTCACACCAGATCAGCAATGCCACTAATTGTTGGGTGTGTGGTCGACTTCCCCCTTTCCAGACACCGAAGGGAGTTCTGCCACTCTTTCCTTATCCGTTTTCACATAATGGTTCGTGTGGAGCATGGTCCACGTTAACGTCATCCTCAACTGATATGTCCCTTGTGGTATATAAATAAATAATACCGGATCTAGGTTTTACTGGACATAGCAATAACAGATAGCTCAATAAATAAGAGTCAAGATTCGAGGTAGTAGGAGTTTGCAGGTTTAATACAGCATAAAGGACAGGAACAGGACAACCTGCATAGGAATAGGATGGCAGGGCCCGGCAGCTGCCGGGGCTGGATCTGGGATGAGCGCGCTAACATTTAATAACAGTACACAAGCATATATACTAAAACAGTTGCATTACAATGAATACAGTAGGCGGAGCAGTGGGTGTGGTCAATAGCAGTCGCGAAAGATAAGGGTGAAAGTGGGTGTAACAAGAGGCGTGTACATAGACATGTGATGTAAACGTAACAGAATATGTCATAAATGGGGCGGAAACATGGAGGGGGCTACCTAAGGAGCCGGGACCTCTGACCTAATGGTGCGCGCAAACTGACAATGACGTGTTACTAGGAGAAGCTGGGGGCTATGAACTCTGCGCTAGGAGTAGAGACTGAAGTCTGGAGAGTCAGGGCGACATGTACCTAAACCCTATCTAGTATCTAATGTTTAGAGGACATGTTGATATAAACTAAAAGTCAGGAGGGGAGAGGCTAACAGACTCTAAGACTGGTGTATGCATTATTCTACATGTAGTGCGTGATGAAGAATATTAAATAACCATTAATACAGTATTTCTCTTATGTGGAGACGTAAAGGCTAGACAATGACGGAAACTATTGATGCGATTCAGTAGTTTAGGAATGCAGAGAAGGAGGGCTGGACTGATAACTAGAATCATAACATACTCTTGGCAGACTCGTAGGCAGAGCCAGGCCGAGCCGGGCACTGTGAGGCAGGAAGTAAGTGAAGGGTCGAGGATACAGGTGGGGGCTGTATCGCTCCTCAGCGAGGGTTCAGGAGACAGGAGCTGAATCTGGTGTCCGGGCCCTTTTGAGGCCTAGAAACGGGGACTTTTCAATGAAATAACGTGCACACTGAGAAACGTGGCAACGTAGCTTTACATAGGCCTAATATTCGTAGTATTCACGAGAACTGGAAACTGGCATACTAGAGATGGACACAACTGTAATTGCGTCTTTAATCGAACATGGGGGATACACATGCATATTAATCATGCACACATAACATAAGATGGGGAACACGTAGGGGCACAGAACATGGCAAAATTTACTTTTCCACATTCCCTCCTTGTCACTACGTTTCCCTCAGGAAACATCAATATTCATGATACCATCTATCATTTCATACAGTATCATTTGCTCGTCTCGAATTTTCTTGGAACGGGATTTAGAACGGGACTTGGGACTAGGAATACAAGAGGTAGCACAAATGCCACAAATCGCAGGGCCACATTGTATACAGAGGCAGCAACTGAATATGATCGCTACTGCAATACCTAAAAAGGACAATACTTTCCATCCCCAGGCGGAAATTATATTCCAGAACCAACCGGACCATGTCCAGGTGCCTGGATCTTGGTGTAACATATGGGCAATTTTATGGAGTCTGGTTATAGCTGAATAAACAGACGGTGCGTTATTAGGAATGAAAATGCAGCAACTAGATCCGATGACTCTACATGCCCCGCCCCTATCGGCCAGTATGACGTCAAGGACGAGACGATTCTGGAGCACGAAAATTCTCATAAAGGATTGCTCTTCGGTTAAGTTACCTAGAGCAGAAGTAGTCTCAATCACTACTGCTTCAAGGGTTCTCGTTAATCTACGTATCAGTTTACTATTCACAACAGTACCTAAATAGGGGAAGACACCTTTATTGATATCTATGTATTGTTCTAGAGCAGTTTCAGTATAATCAACAATCGGGAGGTCTCTCTTGTGTCTAGTATGTACTAGGTGGGAATTCCTATGGTAGTCAGGTGGGGCTAGAAAAACTGGTGGCAGTAGGAAGGCAATGTAACAGGTTCCCTCCCAATCGAGGGGCAGACGAACATATGCGGTCTGACCACAAACAAAATAAGAATGACGTGAAGCTTTGAAAATAGATTTCCTACTGTCACTATACTTGACAATAGTAGTACAATCACTATGTCCTACATGTACGGAACCATTCTTTCGGACACATAATTCGCCTTTAACTGGTAGTACTGACATAGCAGGTAAGTCTGGAGTAGTATCAGACTGAACATTCAGGACCATGAAATTCGAAGAATAATTACCTAAATTATAAACTTCATTTTCTAGATCTAACCCTGTTCTGTGGGGAAGACCTTGCTTGTCTGGAAAACATGTACTGTTAAGAAAAGACATATCTGTTGAGGATGACGTTAACGTGGACCATGCTCCACACGAACCATTATGTGAAAATGGATAAGGAAAGAGTGGCAGAACTCCCTTCGGTGTCTGGAAAGGGGGGAGTCGACCACACACCCAACAATTAGTGGCATTGCTGGTCTGGTGTGAATAATGTAACATGCGGATAAAGGAATTATTACGCATAGCAAGACGATAAGATAGTTCATGAGGAGGCAGATCACTAAACGTGTGCTCTACTGTAACATTAGAAGACTTATTTACATGTGAAACTGGAAAATACAAATAAAAAGCATAACCTGTGCAGGTAGTCATAAGGCTGAAAAACAATATGAAACTTAGAAAAACGATACATCGAATTGAGTTTTGACTAACTCTCTCACTATGGGGGTCTATTTTATACATGTCAGAAACCGGTCTAACCGTTTCACCTAGGGGAGGACTTAGACAATCAAACTGGCTGACTTATTTTACTAGACCTTAATTTCTTCTTATACTCCTGTTGCGGAGTTTTCTCTAACAGGGAGGGTTCAGTATCATTGTCTTTTGCGGGACAGTCCTTAAGAATAGTACTTTGGCAGTCTTTTAAATTCTCGGAAATGTTCTTAGAAACAGGCTTTAGTCCGTAAAATTTCTTCACATGAGACAAATGGACCCAGCCCTTCCTGCCTTCCAGCTTGACGGCAGTACGGGTGGCCAGGAGGACCTGTTTGGGCTCCTTCCAGCGGGGCTCCAGCGGACTTGAACGATCAAAGTTCCGGACAAGAACCATGCATCCGGGAACGATTTCATGCGGTGCCACCTCGGTATTGTCTGGAAATGCGGCAGCAACCTGTGAACGACAAGAGTTGAGGGCAGACATCAAGGAAGCTAGGTAATCTGTCAGCATATTACTTGAAAATCGGTAATACTTCGAGGTCTAGGTGTACCCCACATATTAGGGGGGCGGCCGAATACGACCTCATACGGGGACAGACCTGATCTGGAATGTGCGACCATGCGCATGTAAAACAGAGCGACTGGCAGGGCAACTAGCCAGTCTACACCTTTCTCTTTACAAATCTTGGCAATACGGATTTTCAGGGTCTGATTATGTCTCTCTACGAGACCAGCTGCTTCTGGATGGCGTACACAATTGAACTTCCACTGGTACCCTAACAACAGGGAAATGTGTTTCATGAGCTCAGATGAGAATGGCTGGCCGTTATCAGAATATACGACTCTAGGGAGTCCATAACGGGGGAAGAACTCACGAACCAACTGCTTGGCAGTGGTCGCGGCTGTGTAATCTGGGACTGGATATGCTTCTGTCCATCTGGACAAAGCGCATACAACTACAAGGACATACTTGAAACCTCGACATCGCTCCATTTGAATATAATCCATCTGGAGGACCTCAAAAGGGTGGTCAGGGGGTTGGAATCCACCTTGTTCCACCGGGACACTTTTACCTGGATTAAACTGGCAACATATCATACAGGTACGGACTTTCTGCTTGGCTGCAGCTCGTAAATGCTTGTTGAACCAAATGTTCTGGATACTGTCTAACATAGCTTTTTCTCCTAAATGTGCTGGACTATGTGCGGTATTGATAATGACTTGAACCATGGAGTCGGGGAGAAACCATGTGGCTCTACCCTTCGTTACCCATCCCTGATCTGTCTGGACCCCTCCTTGTTCGGACCATTTCTTGATTTCATCGGGAGTAGCATGTAACTGGATATCTATGACATCTTGAGTGGGGTCCTTAACTGTCATACATGTAGTCGGATCTGGAGTATGTGTCTGTATCGGATTAACTGACATGTCTGGAGTCTGTGCTGTAAGCTTGGCTGTGCGATCTGCTAGATCATTACCTTGAGAAATGGTGTCAGTAACTTTCGTATGTGCTTTGCACTTCATGATGGCAATAGATGTCGGTAAGTGTATGGCATCTAACAGAGCTTGAATAAGGAGACCATGCTGAATCTTGGTCCCATGAGAAGTCATGAAACCTCTCTCCTGCCAGAGCACTCCGAAGTCGTGTACAACTCCAAATGCGTAGCGTGAATCTGTGTAAACATTAACTTTCAGGTTCTTAGCGTGTATGCAGGCTTGTGTCAGAGCAACTAGCTCTGCTGCTTGAGCAGACAGGGTGTCAATACGGTGTGTTTCTATAACTTCAGTGTCAGTAGTCACTGCATACGCGGCTACTAGTTCTCCTGTACTTGTTCTCATACATGAACCATCCACATAAAGTGTCAGGTCGGGATCTGGTAATGGAATATCTGTCAGATCTTGTCTTGGCTTAGTCATAATGTTAACTACTTCCACACAGTCGTGTGTGGCAGGATTTGAATTAACTGATGGTAACAGGGTAGCAGGATTTAGAACGTTGCAGCGTCTGATTTCTATGTGTGGCTGGAACAGTGTCAATTCATAACCTGTTAAACGTGCAATTGTCAAGTGCTGAGTTTGTGTTCGGTTTAAAAGAACTTCCACGGAGTGTGGAACTTGTACTGTCAAGGAATGTCCTAATACTATGGAATCACTTTGTCTGATAGCTAGTGCTGTGGCTGCAACTGACTTGAGGCACGCAGGCAGAGCCTGGGCTACAGGATCTAATGTGCTCGAAAAATAAGCACAGGGCTTGTATTGTCCTGCTTGATCTTGTGTGAGAACAGATAATGCTGTACCTTCACGTTCAGTGACGAAAAGTGTAAAAGGCTTACTGTAGTTCGGTGTAGCTAGAACTGGAGCTTGGCATAAAACTTTCTTTAACTCATTAAAACTAAGTGTATGTTCAGATGTCCAAGGGAGGACAGTCGATACGGCTGCCTCCTGTGTCGTTAACTGTATCAGTGGTTTAGCTAGAAATGCATACTGAGGAATCCATTGTCTACAGTAAGAAGTAAGGCCGATAAAAGCACGTACCTCCTTCTGTGTCTTGGGCTGAGGAAGACTCGCTATTAACTGGATACGGTCTGGTGTCAACTGCCTACCCCACTTGGACAGTAAGTGGCCTAAGTAGATCACTTGCTGGACACAGAATTGAAGCTTTGAAGGGGACACCTTGTGCCCCATCTCGGCAAGGAAATACAAGACTGTAAGGGATGCTCGCTCGCAAGCACGTTCAGAACGGGCTGTGATCAGTAGATCATCGACATACTGGAGCAGGGCAGTGTCAGTTGGCATGTGAATGTTGTCTAGTTGTCTCTTAAGTGCTTGACTGTAAATACTAGGACTTTCTGTGAAACCTTGAGGAGCTCGTGTGAACATATAGCTCCTTCCATTTAAACAAAATCCGAAAAGAAACTGGCTGTCTGGATGAATGGGTACACTGAAAAATGCGTTCTTGAGGTCTATGACTGTGAAAAATGACGCTTCGGAATCAATGGCTGTCAGTAGGGAAGAAATATCTGGGACAACTGGGTACTGGGGAATAATACATTTATTGAGTTCTCGAAGGTCAATCACTAATCGATATACTGGGGGTGCACTTGGATCAGTAAGTTTCATGACTGGAATGATCGGAGAATTACATACATTGGAGTCAGTTTCTACAACTACTCCTTGAGCCATGAGCTCGTCAATAATTTTGGATAAGGCTGCTACAGCCTCAGGTGGCAGTCTGTACTGTCTGATTCGTGGTAACACTACACCTGGTTTGAGAGTCACACGATGGGGTGTGATTTGCATGAAACCCACATCAGTTGGACCTTGTGCCCATAGATGCTGCGGGACATTAGACAATCTCGGATCAAAATCTCGTAATACATAGTGACCCTTGAAGTCACGTAAAAACAATCGTATTCCCTCTGGGGAGCAGCAAATAACTGCACCTAATTCTTTCAGTGTTTTAATGCCTAACAGATTTTCTGGACATGACTTCGTAAGTAACAGATCAGTAGTGCGGGACAATGGACCTACTTCTAGAGTAACTGGCTTAGATATCTCGTTTACAATAGGCTTTCCTGAAAATCCAAGGGAAACATTTCTAGAGCCTGAGAGCGGAGCCCCTGGAACTTCGGCGTGGCTGATGGTCGTCCTACTTGCCCCTGTATCAATCAGAAACTTTCTGTCTTTCCCTAGTACTTGACTATGAACATAGGGACCTTCTTGATCTACAGGAATCTCGATGAGAGGCAAGCCTACCTCCCTCTCTAGGCTGTTTCATGAATATGGCTGATACTCTGGATACTCGGACTGTGCATACTGGTACATCTGCTGTGTAACATGCTGTGTTGCAGCAATAGGCTGCGGTGCTGGAACTGTCTGTTGTGCATTCTGTGGCTGAGAAGTCTGTGAAACTTGTTCTTGTCTAGACGGACGTGGTCTTTCTTTAGTCTTACCAGTAGCTATATTGTGTTTCAGAACTGCACACTCGTTTATAAAATGACCTGGCTGTTTACAATAATTGCATGTCCCTTTAACGGGAGCTGCAGGATGACTGGCTTGATTCGGACCCCTCTTCTGACTGTCTTGAGGAACAGATTGTGCAACTAGTACTTTCATTTTCGTGTCTTTCATACGTTTTCTTTCATGATCTTGCTCTTCTCTGATTCTATTCTGGTGGTACTGGAGCATCTGTAACATCTGGGACGGGGTACTAGCTTGCCATGTACTTTCGACTTTCAAAACTCGATTCTTAACTTGTGGACTAGAATTCTCAACTAATTTAGTAACAAAAAGATGAGGGTATGACTCACTACTTGTCTTGAGGCCACTGTTTATGATAAAACATTTCTCAAATCTAGAATAAAAATCACTAGTGTCTTCGTCTTGTTTCTGTTTACAGGCTGAGATTGCATCCCAGTCTTCCTTTTTAGTGGCTAATAATCTTGGCAAAACTTGAATTAACAGCTCTGGTAATTCTTTACATTTATCTCCAAGACCGGTACCTGGTACTCGTATCTTATCTTCAGCTTCTAGAACTGCCCAATCGATCTTTTTCTCTCCCACCTCCCAATCTTTTTCCTTGAGTTTCTCGTATACCCCTGCGGGCAACAGGACTTTTAACATTTTAATTATATCTGGATACGTGTATTCTCCCATACGGAGCATGTCTTTGAATTCTCGGTGGAACCCTGCTGGATCTTTGTCGTGACAGGGAATTAATTTCTTCATCTCTAAGAGTTCCATCTTTGTAATCGGGGTGTAAACAAACACTCGTTGCATTTCACCATCTGTTGTCCTGACTGGGTGTACTTCTCGTAACGGGTTCTGTCTATCTATGTAAAACGGTTTACTTTCTGGAGGTGAGACATGAACAAAATGCGGGTTCAAGAACATACTATATTTGTGGCGCTGTTCTAGAATGATACTAATTAAATCGGTACCTAAACCTTTCCATCTATACTGGAGTAACTCGTTCAGGACATCGTGTAACGGACCTGGATCAGAATGTTGACCCTCATACAGAGTAATGAGGTGCTGGATCATATACATACCCACCAGTCGTTGCTCGGCTGGGGGCAGTTTCAGAAACATTTGTGCCACTATTTCATCTGGAAAAGTGGTAGAATCAGTAATCCATCGGACTGCTGATCGGGCTATTTCTTGTTCGTGCATAGTACTTAACTCACTGTAACCGATTCGTGATTTCAGAATGTGATCGGTAGCTTGAAATACTTGTTCTAGAGAACCTTGTTCAGGTGCTGGGTGAGGAACAGTTTTCTTGTAGTCTAGACGTGAATGTCGGTCGGAAAGTCTAGTTCTACCTACATACGCTATTCTGGCGGGATTCTCGTCCTCTACCTCTTCTGTAGAAGAGTCATTTTCCTTCTCGCTTACTTGTGCTGCTTTGCGTTGTTCGTGTAACTTTATTATTTCCTTACGAATTCTCTTGTACATACTCTCTATACTACTGATAGTTCTGTGTTTACCCTCGGCTATATTATCACTCCACCTTGTCAGGATTCTCATTTCAGCCGGATCTTTGGTCGGATAATCTTGTTCCCTTATTAAACAATTAATCAGAAACTTCAATATCATGAGCTGGATCTCAGCTTTCCTTTGAGACATGGCTTCGCCAATACTTTCTGGATCATTCCCCGTACGGATGAAACGATATATTCTGTCTAGATCTTCTTTCATATTCGGTAGGGTGTCCAGATACCTGGTCACCCGTCTTACACGGATGGAATATATAACCGTACTATCATCACCTGTGACTGGATCATAGCGGCATTCAGTAAGGGCTCGTCGGATATCTGCAACGGACTTATATTTGGGCGTACGCTGTAACGCACATTCATGTAACTCGACTAACGTTAAACGTTGGTGTGGTGGCGGGGTACCAGGAGGACCTCCTCCTGCGGCCCCTAAACCGGTATCATCGACTGATACTCTTCGTGCTGGCAGAGTGGGAAATTGTAGTGTAGGCTGGACCGGGGGTACCGTGGCAGGTACTCCGGTGTCTGGAGGAGCAGGAATGGCATTATTTACAGGAGCTGGCGGAACAGGATTTGCATATTCTGGAACCGTGTCGTCCAAATAGGACGAAATAAAAATATCAGCTGCGGTCGGTTTGTGACGTAGCTTGGTCGGAACTAATGGTGGCGGAAAATTACTGGATGCCTCCGGGGTTGCTTTTGGCAAGCCCTCGGCAAGAAGAGGATACATACCCTTAATAAGGGCATGCCTCTGTCTATCTGACTGTTCGGTTTTGACTCGTTCACCTATCTCGATTAATTCCCTTTCTTGGGCTCGTTCTAAGGATTCTTTACTTAATTCTGACTTTCTGATTTCTTTTTCGGTTCGTTTATGAGATTCTTTGCGCCATAACTCGATGGCATCTTTCTGTGACTGTCTGGCTTTCTTTCGCATGATGCACTCGGCATCCCACGTACCTGATACGGGCCATCTATACTTTTCCTCTAACTGTTTGGTATACTCTACCCATAAATCTAGATATAATATGGCACTTATGCCATGCTTCTGATACATAAAATGACCTGGACTGTCCCTAGGCGGGACAGGAACTGCTGCTTCTAGCAGACCTTTTCTGGTTTTTAACTGACGTAGTTTAGAAAATAAGGGCATGACTGAACTGTAACCTAGACACAATACGTAATTACAATACACAATGAACACGATAATTACTCCACATTCATACCACGACATTAAAATACATGAAGAACATTTAAAAATAACAGTTCGAACAGAATACATGAATTTTCTCGAGAACAGAACTGACTAGAACAGAAACTAGATGCACTGCTAAAACAGTACGAAACTCACCGGTCTCATAAAGAGACACGTCAGGACCCGCATCCACCGAAGTGGACACTTCGTTTTGGGATCTGTGTACCACCAAACCCCACGGACCAGAGACAATTAGATTGACCCTGTCTAGATACTACCCCAGCAACGGTACTCACCGGGCAGCAAGAACGGAAGGCCTCGGACTGGACTGGACTGCTTCGACGCCGGACGGACGAACTCCGGACTTCTGTTACGGGTGGGCCTCCGGATACCTCGGACCTTGGACTCTCGGCTTGGGCTCTGGTCGGGACTCGCCGCGTTCCTCCACCGCCTCGTCTGGATGCTGGACCGCAACCTCCGTCTCCTCCGTGGGCCTGAGGGATACTTGAAGCAGAAATATCTGCCGGTGCGCAGAAGAGTTCCGTCACGGCTGCAGAGGGTCAGGGGGCATACGTGGCTTCACCGGCGCGTGGGGAAAGGGCAAGTCCCTGTTCGGGCGCCATTATGTGGTATATAAATAAATAATACCGGATCTAGGTTTTACTGGACATAGCAATAACAGATAGCTCAATAAATAAGAGTCAAGATTCGAGGTAGTAGGAGTTTGCAGGTTTAATACAGCATAAAGGACAGGAACAGGACAACCTGCATAGGAATAGGATGGCAGGGCCCGGCAGCTGCCGGGGCTGGATCTGGGATGAGCGCGCTAACATTTAATAACAGTACACAAGCATATATACTAAAACAGTTGCATTACAATGAATACAGTAGGCGGAGCAGTGGGTGTGGTCAATAGCAGTCGCGAAAGATAAGGGTGAAAGTGGGTGTAACAAGAGGCGTGTACATAGACATGTGATGTAAACGTAACAGAATATGTCATAAATGGGGCGGAAACATGGAGGGGGCTACCTAAGGAGCCGGGACCTCTGACCTAATGGTGCGCGCAAACTGACAATGACGTGTTACTAGGAGAAGCTGTCTCCTGTCTCCTGAACCCTCGCTGAGGAGCGATACAGCCCCCACCTGTATCCTCGACCCTTCACTTATTTCCTGCCGCACAGTGCCCGGCCCGGCCTGGCTCTGCCTACGAGTCTGCCAAGAGTATGTTATGATTCTAGTTATCAGTCCAGCCCTCCTTCTCTGCATTCCTAAGCTACGGAATCGCATCAACAGTTTCAGCCATGGTCTAGCCTTTCTGTCTCCATGTAAGAGAGTTACTGTATTAATATTCATAGAATATTCCTAGCACACGCAATACATGTAGAATACTGCATGCACCAGTCTTAGTGTCAAGTAGCCTTTGCCCTGATAACTTTTGGATTCTATCAACATGTACTCCAAACACCAGATACCAGATATGATATAGGTACATGTCGCCCTGACACCGCAGACTTTAGTCTCCTCTTCTAGCGCAGAAGTCATAGCCCCAGTTCTCCCTGGTAACACGTCATTGCCCGTTTGCGCGCACCACTAGGTTAAAGGTCCCAGCTGCTCAGGTAGCCCCCTCCATGTTTCCGCCCCATTTATGACACTTCTGTGACGTCTTCATCACATGTCTATGTATACGCCCTGTACACGCCTTCTTGTTACACCCATTTTGTTCTTATCTTTCGCGACTGCTACGAGTTACGCCTACTGCTACGCCTATTGTATGCAATGTAATGTAATGTATTATACTATATATATGCTGCACTGTCGATGAGGCAGTGCAGCTGCCATCCAGTCTATTTCCGTACAGGCTATCCCGTTCCTGTCCCTTCCCTTATGCCTGATTAAAGGCTGTTAGACTCAGATACCTCGAATCCTGTCTCTTATTTATTGAGCTATCTGTTTTATTCACTGTATTCAAAAATAGTACCGGTAATTAATTATTTATTTACCACAACATTTTACTATAAACATGGTGGAATACTTTCAGCCTTTCACTATATTGAAATTAAAGTCGACATTTAACAGTATTTTGTTTTTAAATATGGCATTTTAATTTAGCAACTTTAAACCGTTCATGATTTAAAACATCACACACTACAATAGCATATAATCTCTCTGCTTCTCTATCTCTTCCTTCTCTAATTCTCTGTATACTGAAATAACTACTATTTTGGAGGCTCTCTCTCACCCCTTTATCTGCGTTGCTTTCAAAAACATACTTCCATTCCACGTCTTGCTGTCTCTGTATCATGCGCCACATTTTTAGATATGGTGACTTTTTAATTCTAATTTTCCACTATCCTCTTTCAGTACATTATTTTTCACTCTACATTATCCAGTATTATGGGTGTCTTTCATAGATTCACATGCCTGAATCTTTTCCCGTCGTCGAGACGGGAGTCTCCGGTATATAGAAAAGCAATGTCCCATGGACATATAAAGAGAAAAGTAGGCCCAAGGGCCTCACCTTAGTAGCCTATCTGTGTCCTTTTGTAAAAAGGACCAAACTCCTGAAGAGAGCCAATCAGCTAACACCTCCCTCTAGAACCTTCCTGTCAGGAGCCTCAGTCTCTCAGATTTTCTACCGCACGTTGTGCTAGGGAGTCTCTACCTGAGTTCTCCTCAGGTTTACTTGTTTTAAGCTATTTCTTCACTACTTTGGATTACTTTTCATCAAAATCTGACTATGGCTGACCCTCAGAAGAAGGGTCTCTTCAGAGCTTGTTCTTCTTGTAATAAGAGATTACATATTGAGGATCAGCACAAGACATGCCTATACTGTCTGTATCCGGATCATTCGCCAAAGGAATGCAAAATTTGTAGAACATTCTCTACAAAAACGCTTAAGGACAGAGAAGGACGACTTTTAATCTGGCTGAACAAACTTAAGACCAGAGACAACTTTGAGTCTTCAGAAGACGGTGAGATTGCTTCTGACTCCTCTAAATTATCCTTGAAGAGGCCAAGGGTTGCTTCCCCTAGCCCTACAGACGCTCCTCCTAAGAAGGCTGCTAAACAGTCTTCAGAGGCTAAATCTTCAGCGTCTGACAAGGAAGCTCCTGCCTCCAGGAAGCTAGCGCCGTCGTAGACAACATCGTCGGCGCAAAAGAAGGCTGTGTCTCCTGTCCATGTTTCCACTTCGACGACGGCGTCGTCGGCGTATTCATCGTCGACGAAGACTACTCCATCATCGTCGGCGGGTAAGCCTGTGTCATTGATTATTCTTATTAAAAATCAGTCGTCGACGCTTAAAATCTCGTCGACGACGAAGCCAAAGACGTCGACGCCTTTGCCGTCGACGAGGATTCTCTTGTCGACGGGTGTGCCGTCGCCGAAGACGACGAAGAAGCCACCGTCGGCGGTGGCGCCGTCGACGAAGGTTGCATCGGTGCAGTTACCGTCGACGAGGACACCGACAACTACATCGACGATACCGTGGATGCAGTCAGAGATGGTTCCACCGTCGACGGGAAGTGTGGCTACCATGCCGTCGACGACACTACCGTCGTCGGGGCCCGGTTTTGACAGATGAGGATGGTCTACAACAAGCCGCACAAAAAGTAAAGACCGTAAAAAAGGCGCTTACACCAGAATTAACGTCTCCCAGTAGGGTGCAAAAATTGCCACCATCTTGTCTTCTACAGGATGAAGACTCAGATGAGGAACAGGACATGCAGGCTACGAGTCCATCTCACCTGGTGGTGAAGTGCCAAAGCACTGACGAGGTCGATGAGGTGGAAATTCCTCAAGAACTTACTGTTCAATCGCAGGTCCAGACACAAATCACACCAATGGTATGTCTACCAGCGTCCATAGTATCGGACTTAAGGTTTTTCATCCAGGACTACAAGCAACGGTTTCCAGATTCTTCCACCCCACAGGCAGCGGGACCGGTTCCATCAACAACTAGGGTGACTGCGTCTCCACGTGCTAGACCACCGCCCTTAGTGTCCCGTCAGGAAAGGGAGCCAGTACAAGATCTTCCGTCTTCTGACGATGAGGAGGTAGAACAAGAAGAGGGTGAGGTCCAATCCGATCATGGGGACGATGTGGACTATATAGCTTCTTCTCCAGCCTCGCCTGAACCCGCAAGCTCAGATTCGCCACCTGCAGACATAGGAGGGTTCCACAATCTGGTAGAGAGAGCGGCCAAAAGGTTCCATATGACTATGGAATCTCATGAAACAGACTGTTTTCTTTATGATTTTAAGGACCCGATTAAGAAGACAACCAGATCCATTCCCATTATCGATCACATATGGGAGCAGGGTCTGCAATTAATGGAAACACCAGCCTCAGTATCAGCGGTTGTGCCAAGGCTGGATAAGAAGTACAAAGCCCCAACAACGGCACCAGCTTGCCCTACAGGTCACCCCAAGCCGGATTCGGTGGTCACTCAGGCGGCGCAGAAAAATGCTAGGAACCCATCCTCACAGGTGACAGCTCCACCAGATAAGGAGGGCAGGAAGCTGGACAGCATTGGAAAACGTTTCTCTACCACCTCAGCCATGACAGTGAAAGTAGCAAACTCAATTGCACTGTTGGGAAGGTATAATCGGCAGTTGTGGGCTGACATTGCTTCGTATCTATCCGAGCTATCAGACGACACGAAAGAGGAGGTTCAATCCCTACTCAAAGAGGGTCAAACATCAGCTTCTGAACTGATTGACTGTGCTATGGATATAGCAATGATGGGTTTTAGGCAGCTGGCAGGGGCAGCAGCATTGCGAAGGCAGGGGTGGCTCAAAGCTACCTCATTTAGGCAGGAGGTGCAAGCTAAAGTCCTTGACATGCCATACGACGGCCAACACCTATTTGGGGAAAAAATTGATGAGGCCCTGCAAGCGATAAAAAAGGATACGGACACAGCAAGAGCACTTGGCATACTTCAATTCAGAAATCAGTCCTTTCGAGGAAACAAGGGCAGAGGCCAATCCTCTTACAGAGGAAACTATCAAAACAGGTCCTCATATTCCTATAATCAAGGCAGGTCACAGTTCCAGTCGCGACAGCAGCAGCAAGGTCGACAAACCTCTTATGGAAAATCCAACTATAGAGGGAAAAACCAAAAGAAAACCACTGGCGGACGCCAATGACCTTTTCCAGCAGCCAGTCCCTCCACCATCTCATTCTTTCGAAATTGGAGGAAACCTGACCCACTACCTTCACAATTGGAAAGCAATTACAACCGACTGATGGGTGCTGCAATTGATACAATTTGGACACTCCATAGAATTCAAAACAATTCCCCTGACAACTCCTCCTTGTATAATGCAACACAACATGCGATTGCTTCTTCAAGAAATCTCCTCTATGTTAAAGAAAGGAGCAATAGAGCGAGTACCATCAGCTCACAAAGGGAAGGGATTTTACTCCCGCTTTTTCCTGATTCAAAAGAAGGAGAAGAAATGGAGGCCCATATTGTATCTCAGGGCACTCAACGCATTCTTGAAGAGTCAATCGTTTCGCATGGTGACGATCCAGGAGATCTTGGGGCTCTTAGAGGCGGGGGATTTCATGACGTCTTTAGATCTACAAGACACATACTTTCACATCCCTATCCACAAACGACACAGGAAATTCCTCAGATTTGCAGTAGCAGGTCAGCACTACCAATTCTGTGTCCTACCGTTTGGCCTCAAGTCTGCACCCAGGATTTTCACCAAATGCCTCTCCCCGGTTGCAGCATTCCTCAGGCAACACGGACACCAAGTCTTCCCATGTTTGGACGACTGGCTGGTAAAGGCACCATCTCTGGCAGACGCAACCGCATCCTCCAACGCCTGTCTGAATCTCTTCAGGCATTTGGGTCTGACACTCAACCACGAGAAATCTACTTTGCAACCCTCCCGAGTCATTACCTTTCTCGGGGCGACATTGGATACGGCAAGTGCGAAGGCTTTCCCATCTCAGGAGCGGAAACACAAGCTTGTCTCTCTGGCCTCATCAGTGGCTTCAAGGAAGACTTTACCAGTCCGTACCTTCAAATCACTCTTAGGGATGATGTCCTCGTGCATCCTGCTTATACCGCACTGTCGCCTCAGGATGCGTCCGCTGCAAGAGGCTCCGTCCCGTTAGTGGACCCAATGCTAGGGATCCGTCGAGGAACGCATTGCGATCACACAAAAAATGACCAAGGCATTGCAGTGGTGGAGGTCGCTCAAGAACCTCTCACCGGGGTTGCCTTTTCTGCTCCCTCCAGCTCCACACGTAATAACAACGGATGCTTCTCTGGAGGGTTGGGGAGCAGTCCTTCAGGAATTACAAATCAGTGGCAAGTGGACGAACCAGGAAAAACAGCTTCATATCAACCTCCTGGAGCTGAGAGCGGTTTTCCTAGCCCCGCAGTCTTTCCTTCCACGGATCCAGAACTCCCCAGTGCTCGTCGGGACCGACAACACTACGACGATGCACTACTTGAACAAACGGGGAGGAACGCGTTCGCTCACACTATCGCGCGAATCGCAGAAGATCTGGAATTGGCTTGTTCTCCACAACATCTCATTAAAAGCGGAGTACGTCCCAGGCAAAGACAATGTCATAGCAGATGCACTGAGCAGGCAGAGGTCTCTGTCCCACGAATGGGAACTCGACATGGAAATGGTAGTTTACATCTTTTCGGCGTGGGGAACACCGCAAATCGACCTGTTTGCGACCAGGGAGAACACCAAATGCCAAACCTTCGCAAGTTGGCATCCCCAGTCAAGGTCCCTAGGAAATGCATTTTCCATAGCATGGCGCAACGTATTTGCGTACGCATTTCCGCCATTTCCAATGATTCCCAGGGTCCTCAGGAAGATGAAGGCGGAGCCTTGCACGTTGATTCTGATTGCCCCATTCTGGCCGAGACAGCACTGGTTCACGGACCTTCATCGCCTCTCACTACAGCCACCAATCCGTCTGCATCAGCATCCGTCTCTGCTCACGATGAGCAACAAGCAGGTTCAACATCCGGATCTGAAATCTCTCAGGTTATCAGCTTGGCTCCTGAGTACAGAGAGTTCAGTAAACTGAGCATTCCGCAGGAGTGTAAAGACGTCCTAGCCAAGGCAAGAGCGGACAGCACTAACAAGACCTATTCCCTGAAGTGGAAACGCTTTTGTATATTGTGTGCGGACAACGGTCTACGTCCCTTCCGCACCTCTCTGGAACAAATATTACCCTATCTGCTGCATCTGGCGCAGTCGGGCTTGGCCCATGCATCCATTAGTTCATCTGGCTGCGATTTCAAGATTTACAAGAACATTGAAAGGACCCTCCCTCTGGTCTAATAGATTGATAAAACAGTTCCTCAAGGGACTTTACAGATCCTTTCCTCGACCACGAATAATTCCTCCAACATGGCATCTCAATGTGGTCCTTAACCAATTGATGAAACCCCCTTTTGAACCCATCCATAGGGCGGATATCAAATATATTTCGTGGAAGACAGCCCTTCTACTAGCGCTTACCTCAGCAAGGAGGGTCAGTGAATTGCAGGCTCTTTCCATACAAGACCCCTTCATGCAGTTTAAGGGTGACCGAGTGGTTCTCAGAACTAATCCTCGGTTTATTCCTAAAGACCCGTCGGACTTCCACTTAAATGAACCAGTGATCCTCAGGTCATTTTTCCCAAATCCCTGCACTGCAGCTGAAAGATCTCTGCACTCACTGGACCTTAGGAAGTGTCTAAAGTTTTATATTGACAAAACCAACAGTTTCAGGAAATCAACTCAGCTATTCATAGCCTTCAGTAGACCATGCAAGGGTATGCCGCTTTCAAAACAAAGTATTTCAAGATGGATATCTTCGGCAATTGCCTTTTGTCATGACAGAGCTGGACGGCCATTGCCAGGAAAAGTCAGGGCTCATTCTACAAGAGCCATGTCCACTTCTGCGGCACTATTTGCAGGGGTGCCAGTTCTGGATATCTACAGAGCGGCAACATGGAAGTCGCCGCATACCTTCACCAGGCACTACTGCCGGGATACGGACTGATGAAGGATTTTATTATTATTATATTTCTGGTTTATAGGTCTTGATGTTTCGTAGTCGCTTGATATGTATTATCTCATGACTTGCATATGATATTCCACCAGAAAAGTGCACAATGTATTGCTTGCTACTCTGATTCAGGCATGTGAATCTATGAAAGACACCCATAATACTGGATAAGAAATGCGTTACTTACCTGTAACTGCAGTTATCCAGTATTGGTGTCTTTCATAGATTCACATGCAACCCTCCCGCATCCCCTGGAAGGACTCACCTATCTCTCTATCAGTATTACGCCTATCTAACTTGGTGCGTACGAAAATCTGAGAGACTGAGGCTCCTGACAGGAAGGGTCTAGAGGGAGGTGTTAGCTGATTGGCTCTCTTCATGAGTTTGGTCCTTTTTACAAAAGGACACAGATAGGCTACTAAGGTGAGGCCCTTAGGCCTACTTTTCTCTTTATATGTCCATGGGACATTGCTTTTCTATATACCGGAGACTACCGTCTCGACGACGGGGAAAGATTCAGGCATCTGAATCTATGAAAGACACCAATACTGGATAACTGCAGTTACAGGTAAGTAACCCATTTCTTCTTCCTCACACACCACCACATTATCACTCCGCAGCACCACTCGGCACCACCACAGCACCACTCCGCACCACCACAGCACCACTCCGCACCACTCAGCACCACCACAGCATCACTCAGCACCACCACAGCATCACTCAGGACCACCACAGCACCACCACAGCACCACTCGGCACCACCCCAGCACCACTCGGCACCACCCCAGCACCACTCGGCACCACCCCAGCACCACTCGGCACCACCCCAGCACCACTCGGCACCACTCAGCATCACTCAGCGCTACCCCAGCATCACTCAGCACCACCACATTATCACTCGGCACCACCACAGCAACACTCAGCACCACCACAGCACCACCACATTATCACTCCGCACCACCACATTATCACTCAGCACTACCACAGCATCACTCAGCACCACCACAGCATCACTCAGCACCACCATAGCACCACTCAATACCAGATCCCTACCCTGCCATGTTATGGATATCTGGAACCTATTACAGGATTCTAAGATTTCCTGTTTATTCCTGACAGAGACTTGGTTGTCTGATTTGTCTGCCCCTGATTTGGCTAATGCCATACCCCCGCCTACAATATATTTAGAAAAGACAGACCGTCCGGTAGAGGCGGTGGAGTGGCGATGATAGTAAATAAGAGCATACCATGTCGCACCTTTCCGGTTGATAATATTCAGGGCAGTGAAGCCCTTGGCTTCACCCTTCAGCTCTCATCCTCCCAGGCTTGTACAGGGATTCTTGTCTATAGACCACCAGGCTCGACGGGGTCATTTTTAGATGAACTACAGACAGCCCTTTCGACTCCTTGTCTCAGATCTAATCACTGCCTCCTGTTAGGCGATCTAAATATTCACATGGATGTCAGTTCAGACCCGGATACCCAAAAATTATTTGATATTACTTCTGTGCTCGGATTAGTTCCTTATGTGGTAGGACCGTCCCATGAGAAGGGCCACACCCTGGACCAGATCTTTTCTACCCTCCCTATCGAGATAGATCTCCCTAAGCCAGTTTTGTGGTCGGACCACTTTCTTATTTCTTTTTCCCTCCCTAATATGGTACCAACACGGTCCAAGTTTGTGGGCACGTCAAACCATCGGTCTAAATCTTTCCATCTGTTTACCAGAGAGATGCTATTAAATACCCTAACTAACTGTCCTTGTCCTACATCTGATAATGTTGAGGACTATACTGCCTCCTTCCACCAATGGCTCTTAGAGTGTCTTGAGAGTTCGATTCCGACCAAGTCACAGAACTCGCCCAATAAAAGGACATCTGCCCCATGGTTCACTCCGCAGCTAAAAAAAGCCAGACAAGATCTAAAAAAAGCTGAAAGAGCTTGGAGACGATCTTATGATCTTTCGGAAAAACTGAATTTTAAGACACTGACGAGAGTTTACCATAAGTCAATCTGGGCGGGGAAAAAGCCTATTTAGAATCCAGAATAAATGAGGCAGAGCATTCCAGTAAAGAACTTTTTAGGGTGGTAAAAGACTTTACTTCTCCCTCTGCGTACACCCCCATCCACACGCACTCTGAATCCTGGTTGAGGGATCTGGCTGTATACTTTGTACAGAAAATTATTACTATTCAAGATTCCCTCTCTTCCTCTTTCCAGCAGCAACCGGTGAGTCTGAGGTGTCCCATGTCCGGTCATGGTCCTCTGTTGTGTGAGTTTCCTCCATTGGATAATGCAAGTTCTCTTGCCATTCTGTCCAACCTTAAATCTGGATCTCCACAGGATCCGTGCCCGGCCAAGTGTTTAGCGAACCTGGCACCTGTGCTAAATGACTTGGTCAACCCCATTTTAAACATGTCACTCTTATCTGGGGTAGTTCCTAGGGCTTGGAAGAGCGCCATGATCCTGCCACTCCTGAAAAAAACAGCACTCGACCCTCTGGTCCATGCCAACTACAGACCTATCTCCTTACTCCCGGCTCTAGCGAAAGTGACTGAGAGGTTTGTTCACAGATCGATATCTAACTTCATCGAGGAAAACGATCTGTTACATAACACCCAATCCTGTTCCGTGCGAATTTCAGCACGGAAACTGCGCTCCTCGAAGTCACAGACGCTATCCGGGAGGAGCTGGATGCTGGAAGAAAGGCGGTATTGGTCATGCTTGATCTGTCGGCGGCATTCGACACCGTTCCCCATGCGCTTCTCCTTGCTAGACTCTGGGATTTTGGCTTGCAGGGAACGGTGTGGAGGTGGCTTCAATCCTTCTTAGCCGACCGCCGACAGACAATCTGGGCTCCTCCGTACTCCGCTGAGATGCCGCTGCTAGAAGTGGGGGTTCCTCAAGGGTCCATCTTGAGCCCCCTCCTTTTCAATATCTTTATGGCTCCTCTGGCAGCGGTCGCGGAGTCTTTCGGTGCCCGGATTGTCACCTACGCTGACGATACCCAGCTCCTGTTTGTGAGCAACAGGAACGGTCTGTTTAACGACGAGCAGATCAGAGGTTGTCTGAGTGCGGTTTTCGAGTGGTTAGGACACCATGGACTGAAATGCAACTCCGACAAGTCGGAGCTGCTCTTTTTCGGGTGCACCCCTGAGCCGGACTGGAAACCCTGGTGGCCGCAGGAGATGTCTCCTCCAGTTAGCTCATCCCAGAAGGCCAAAAATTTGGGAGTGATCATTGACAATGATCTTTCTTTTGGACCACATATTTCCTCTCTCACTGGGAAATGTTTTGGCATCCTACGGATGCTACGTAAATTTCTACCTTTAGTATCCATTGAGCACAGGAAAATTATTGTCCAGGCACTGGTGGGATCCAGACTGGATTACGCCAATGTCTTATTTCTGGGGCTTCCCAAATACCTGGTCAGGCGTCTTCAAGTCGCTCAGAATTCTGCAGCCCGAGCGGTCTTTGGTCTCCCAAGAAGAGCTAGAGCCACTGCTCTTCTTTCGACCTTACATTGGCTCCCGGTTGATAAAAGGATTCTTTTTAAAACTTTGACTACGACCTATAAGGCCTTACATGGCATCGGTCCAAAATATATTTCAAATCGTGTGTCTTGGTACCAGCCTTCCAGATCTCTTAGATCTGCTGCGCTATCCAAAGTGAAGGTTCCCATTATTAAGCGCGCCAGAGCAGGAGGTCGGTCCTTTCGTTATCTAGCTCCTCGTGCCTGGAATGACCTTCCGATTTCTCTAAGACAGGCTTCTAGCCTGATGTCCTTCCGAAAGGCCCTTAAAACATGGCTTTTCCCTTAGACCGTTGCTGTTTTTTTTCTTTTATGCGTGTGTTACAATTCCCTTCAGTGTTATGTTTCTCCCTCTCTTAGTGGGTACCTTCGAAAAAGCGCCGGGATGCTCCAACTGGAGTGGCCGTGCGCTATAGAAGCACAAAAATAACATAACATAACATAACTCAGCACCACCACAGCTCCACTCAGCACCACCACAGCATCACTCAGCGCCACCCCAGCATCACTCAGCACCACCACATTATCACTCCGCACCACCACAGCACCACTCGGCACCACCACAGCACCACTCGGCACCACCACAGCATCACTCAGCACCACCAAAGCACCACTCAGCGCCACCACATCACCACTCAGCACCACCACAGCACCACTCAGCGCTACCACAGCATCACTCAGCACCACCACAGCATCACTCAATACCACCACAGCACCACTCAGAACCACCACAGTACCACCCCAGCATCACTCGGCACCACCCCAGCATCACTCGGCACCACCCCAGCATCACTCAGCACCACCCCAGCATCACTCAGCACCACCCCAGCATCACTCAGCACCACCCCAGCATCACTCAGCATCACTCAGCACCACCCCAGCACCACTCAGCACCACCACAGCATCAGCACCACCACAGCACCACTTAGCACCACCACATTATCACTCAGCAGCACCACTCAGCACCACCACATTATCACTCAGCACCACCACAGCACCGCTCATCACCACCACAGGACCGCTCATCACCACCACAGCACCACACTCAGCACCACCACATTATCACTCGGCACCACTCAGCACCACCACAGCATCACTCAGCACCACCACAGCACCACTCAGCACCACCACAGCACCACTCAGCACCACCACAGCTCCACTCAGCACCACCACAGCATCACTCAGCGCCACCCCAGCATCACTCGGCACCACCACATTATCACTCAGCACCACAACAGCACCACTCAGCACCACCAAAGCACCACTCAGCGCCACCACAGCACCACTCAGCGCCACTCAGCGCTACCACAGCACCACTCAGCGCTACCACAGCACCACTCAGCGCTACCACAGCACCACTCAGCGCTACCACAGCATCACTCAGCACCACCACAGCATCACTCAGCACCACCACAGCATCACTCAATACCACCACAGCACCACTCAGAACCACCACAGCACCACCCCAGCATCACTCAGTACCACCCTAGCATCACTCGGCACCACCCCAGCATCACTCGGCACCACCCCAGCATCACTCAGCACCACCCCAGCATCACTCCGCATCACTCAGCACCACCACAGCATCAGCACCACCACAGCACCACTTAGCACCACCACATTATCACTCAGCAGCACCACTCAGCACCACCACATTATCACTCAGCACCACCACAGCACCGCTCATCACCACCACAGAACCGCTCATCACCACCACAGGACCGCTCATCACCACCACAGCACCACACTCAGCACCACCACAGCATCACTCAGCACCACCACAGCATCACTCAGCACCACCACAGCATCACTTAGCACCACCACAGCATCACTCAGCACCACCACAGCATCACTCAGCACCACCACAGCATCACTCAGCACCACCACAGCATCACTCAGCACCACCACAGCATCACTCAGTACCACCACAGCATCACTCAGCACCACCACAGCATTACTCAGCACCACCACAGCATCACTCAGCACCACCACAGCATCACTCAGCACCACCACAGCATCACTCAGCACCACCACAGCATCACTCAGCACCACCACAGCATCACTCAGCGCCACCACAGCATCACTCAGCGCTACCACAGCACCACTCAGCACCACCACAGCACCACCACAGCATCACTCATCACCACCACAGCATCACTCATCACCACCACAGCATCACTCATCACCACCACAGCATCACTCAGCACCACCACAGCACCACTTAGCACCACCACATTATCACTCAGCACCACTCAGCACCACCACAGCATCACTCAGCACCACAACAGCACCACTCAGAGCCACCACAGCACCACTCAGCGCCACCACAGCATCACTCAGCGTCACCACAGCATCACTCGGCACCATCACAGCACCACTCAGAACCACCACAGTACCACCCCAGCATCACTCGGTACCACCCCAGCATCACTCGGCACCACCCAGCATCACTCGGCACCACCCCAGCATCACTCAGCACCACCCCAGCATCACTCAGCACCACCCCAGCATCACTCAGCACCACCCCAGCATCACTCCGCACCACCCCAGTATCACTCAGCACCACCCCAGCATCACTCAGCATCACTCAGGACCACCCCAGCACCACTCAGCACCACCACAGCATCAGCACCACCACAGCACCACTTAGCACCACCACATTATCACTCAGCAGCACCACTCAGCACCACCACATTATCACTCAGCACCACCACAGCACCGCTCATCACCACCACAGGACCGCTCATCACCACCACAGCACCACACTCAGCACCACCACATTATCACTCGGCACCACCACAGCAACACTCAGCACCACCACAGCACCACCACATTATCACTCCGCACCACCACATTATCACTCAGCACTACCACAGCACCACTCAGCACCACCACAGCATCACTCAGCACCACCACAGCACCACTCAGCACCACCACAGCACCACTCAGCACCACCACAGCTCCACTCAGCAGCACCACAGCATCACTCAGCGCCACCCCAGCATCACTCGGCACCACCCCAGCATCACTCGGCACCACCACATTATCACTCAGCACCACAACAGCACCACTCAGCACCACCAAAGCACCACTCAGCGCCACCACAGCACCACTCAGCGCCACCACAGCACCACTCAGCGCCACCACAGCACCACTCAGCGCTACCACAGCATCACTCAGCACCACCACAGCATCACTCAATACCACCACAGCATCACTCAATACCACCACAGCACCACTCAGAACCACCACAGCACCACCCCAGCATCACTCAGTACCACCCTAGCATCACTCGGCACCACCCCAGCATCACTCGGCACCACCCCAGCATCACTCGGCACCACCCCAGCACCACTCAGCACCACCGCACCACCACAGCATCAGCACCACCACAGCACCACTTAGCACCACCACATTATCACTCAGCAGCACCACCACATTATGACTCAGCACCACCACAGCACCGCTCATCACCACCACAGGACCGCTCATCACCACCACAGGACCGCTCATCACCACCACAGCACCACACTCAGCACCACCACAGCATCACTCAGCACCACCACAGCATCACTCAGCACCACCACAGCATCACTCAGCACCACCACAGCATCACTCAGCACCACCACAGCATCACTCAGCACCACCACAGCATCACTCAGCACCACCACAGCATCACTCAGCGCCACCACAGCATCACTCAGCGCCACCACAGCATCACTCAGCGCCACCACAGCATCACTCAGCACCACCACAGCATCACCACCACAGCATCACTCAGCACCACCACAGCATCACTCAGCACCACCACAGCATCACTCAGCGCCACCACAGCATCACTCAGCGCTACCACAGCACCACTCAGCACCACCACAGCACCACCACAGCATCACTCATCACCACCACAGCATTACTCAGCAGCACCACTCCGCACCACCACATTATCACTCAGCACCACCACAGCATCACTCAGCGTCACCACAGCATCACTCGGCACCATCACAGCACCACTCAGCACCACCACATTATCACTCAGCACCACTCAGCACCACCACATTATCACTCAGCACCAGCACAGCACCACTCATTGCCACCACAGCATCACTCAGCGTCACCACAGCATCACTCAGCGTCACCACAGCATCACTCGGCACCATCTCAGCACCACCACATTATCACTCAGCACCACCACAGCACCACTCAGCACCGCTAAGCAGCACCACCACAGCATCACTCAGCGCCACCACAGCATCACTCAGCGCCACCACAGCATCACTGAGCGCCACCACAGCATCACTGAGCGCCACCACAGCATCACTCAGCGCCACCACAGCATCACTCAGCGCCACCACAGCATCACTCAGCACCACCACAGCATCACTCAGCACCACCCCAGCACCACTCGGCACCACCCCAGCACCACTCAGCACCACTCAGCATCACCACATCATCACTCAGCGCTACCCCAGCATCACTCAGTACCACCACATTATCACTTGGCACCACCACAGCAACACTCAGCACCACCACAGCACCATCGCATTATCACTCAGCACTACCACAGCACCACTCAGCACTACCACAGCACCACTCAGCACCACCACAGCACCACTCAGCACCACCACAGCTCCACTCAGCACCACCACAGCATCACTCAGCGCCACCCCAGCATCACTCAGCGCCACCACATTATCACTCCGCACTACCACAGCACCACTCAACACCACCACAGCATCACTCAGCACCACCCCAGCATCACTCAGCACCACCACATTATCACTCAGCACTACCACAGCACCACTCAGCACCACAACAGCACCACTCAGCACCACCACAGCACCACTCAGCACCACCACAGCATCACTCAGCGCCACCACAGCACCACCACAGCACCACCACAGCATCACTCAGCACCACCACAGCATCACTCAGCACCACCACAGCATCACTCAGCACCACCACAGCATCACTCAGCACCACCACAGCATCACTCAGCACCACCACAGCATCACTCAGCACCACCACAGCATCACTCAGCACCACCACAGCATCACTCAGCACCACCACAGCATCACTCAGCACCACCACAGCATCACTCAGCGCCACCACAGCATCACTCAGCGCCACCACAGCATCACTCAGCGCCACCACAGCATCACTCAGCGCTACCACAGCACCACTCAGCACCACCACAGCACCACCACAGCATCACTCATCACCACCACAGCATCACTCAGCACCACCACAGCACCACTCCGCACCACCACATTATCACTCAGCACCACCACAGCATCACTCAGCACCACCACAGCATCACTCGGCATCACCACAGCATCACTCGGCACCATCACAGCACCACTCAGCACCACCACATTATCACTCAGCACCACCACAGCACCACTCAGCACCACCACATTATCACTCAGCACCACCACAGCATCACTCAGCACCACCACAGCATCACAGCGTCACCACAGCATCACTCAGCACCACCACAGCACCACTCAGCACCACCACATTATCACTCAGCACCACCACAGCATCACTCAGCACCACCACAGCATCACAGCGTCACCACAGCATCACTCGGCACCATCACAGCACCACTCAGCACCACCACATTATCACTCAGCACCAGCACAGCACCACTCATTGCCACCACAGCATCACTCAGCGTCACCACAGCATCACTCGGCACCATCTCAGCACCACCACATTATCACTCAGCACCACCACAGCACCACTCAGCACCACCACAGCACCACCACAGCATCACTCAGCGCCACCCCAGCATCACTCAGCACCACCACATTATCACTCAGCACTACCACAGCACCACTCAGCACCACAACAGCACCACTCAGCACCACCACAGCACCACTCAGCGCCACCACAGCATCACTCAGCGCCACCACACCACCACTCAGCACCACCACAGCACCACCACATTATCACTCAGCACCACCACATTATCACTCAGCACCACCACAGCATCACTCAGCACCACTCAGCACCACTCAGCACCACTCAGCACCACAACAGCACCACTCGGCACCATCACAGCACCACTCAGCACCACCACATTATCACTCAGCACCACCACAGCACCACTCAGCACCACCACATTATCACTCAGCACCGCTCAGCACCAGCACAGCACTGCTCATCAGCACCACCACAGCATCACTCAGCGCCACCACAGCATCAATCAGCACCACCACAGCATCACTCAGCTCCACCACAGCATCACTCAGCTCCACCACAGCATCACTCAGCTCCACCACAGCATCACTTAGCTCCACCACAGCATCACTCAGCGCCACCACAGCATCACTCAGCGCCACCACAGCATCACTCAGCAGCACCACTCAGCGCCACCTCAGCATCACTCAGCGCCACCACAGCATCACTCAGCGCCACCACAGCATCACTCAGCGCCACCACAGCATCACTCAGCTCCACCACAGCATCACTCAGCGCCACCACAGCATCACTCAGCGCCACCACAGCATCACTCAGCGCCACCACAGCATCACTCAGCGCCACCACAGCATCACTCAGCGCCACCACAGCATCACTCGGCGCCACCACAGCATCACTCGGCGCCACCACAGCACCACTCGGCGCCACCACAGCATCACTCGGCGCCACCACAGCATCACTCGGCGCCACCACAGCATCACTCAGCACCACCACAGCATCACTCAGCACCACCACAGCATCACTCAGCACCACCACAGCATCACTCAGCACCACCACAGCATCACTCAGCACCACCACAGCATCACTCAGCACCACCACAGCATCACTCAGCACCACGACAGCACCACTCAGCACCACCACATTATCACTCAGCACCGCTCAGCACCAGCACAGCACCGCTCATCAGCACCACCACTCAGCGCCACCACAGCATCACTCAGCGCCACCACAGCATCACTCAGCGCCACCACAGCATCACTCAGCTCCACCACAGCATCACTTAGCTCCACCACAGCATCACTCAGCGCCACCACAGCATCACTCAGCACCACTCAGCAGCACCACTCAGCACCACTCAGCAGCACCACTCAGCGCCACCACAGCATCACTCAGCTCCACCACAGCATCACTCAGCGCCACCACAGCACCACTCAGCGCCACCACAGCACCACTCAGCGCCACAACAGCATCACTCAGCGCCACCACAGCACCACTCGGCGCCACCACAGCATCACTCGGCGCCACCACAGCATCACTCGGCGCCACCACAGCATCACTCGGCGCCACCACAGCATCACTCGGCGCCACCACAGCATCACTCGGCGCCACCACAGCATCACTCGGCGCCACCACAGCATCACTCGGCGCCACCCCAGCACCACTCGGCACCACCCCAGCACCACTCGGCACCACCCCAGCACCACTCGGCACCACCCCAGCACCACTCGGCACCACCCCAGCACCACTCGGCACCACCCCAGCACCACTCGGCACCACCCCAGCACCACTCAGCACCACTCAGCATCACCACATCATCACTCAGCGCTACCCCAGCATCACTCAGTACCACCACATTATCACTCGGCACCACCACAGCAACACTCAGCACCACCACAGCACCATCGCATTATCACTCAGCACTACCACAGCACCACTCAGCACTACCACAGCACCACTCAGCATCACCACATCATCACTCAGCGCTACCCCAGCATCACTCAGTACCACCACATTATCACTCGGCACCACCACAGCAACACTCAGCACCACCACAGCACCATTGCATTATCACTCAGCACTACCACAGCACCACTCAGCACTACCACAGCACCACTCAGCATCACCACAGCACCACTCAGCACCACCACAGCTCCACTCAGCACCACCACAGCATCACTCAGCGCCACCCCAGCATCACTCAGCACCACCACATTATCACTCCGCACTACCACAGCACCACTCAACACCACCACAGCATCACTCAGCACCACCACAGCATCACTCAGCACCACTCAGCACCACAACCGCACCACTCAGCACCACCACTCAGCGCCACCACAGCACCACTCAGCGCCACCACAGCACCACTCAGCACCACCACAGCACCACCACCACAGCAGCACCACCACAGCATCACTCAGCGCCACCCCAGCATCACTCAGCACCACCACATTATCACTCAGCACTACCACAGCACCACAACAGCACCCACTCAGCACCACCACAGCACCACTCAGCGCCACCATAGCATCACTCAGCGCCACCACACCACCACAGCACCACTCAGCACCACCACAGCACCACCACATTATCACTCCGCACCACCACAGCATCACTCAGCACCACAACAGCACCACTCTGCACCATCACAGCACCACTCTGCACCATCACAGCACCACTCTGCACCATCACAGCACCACTCTGCACCATCACAGCACCACTCAGCACCACGACAGCACCACTCAGCACCACCACATTATCACTCAGCACCGCTCAGCACCAGCACAGCACCGCTCATCAGCACCACCACAGCACCACCACTCAGCGCCACCACAGCATCAGTCAGCGCCACCACAGCATCACTCAGCGCCACCACAGCATCACTCAGCTCCACCACAGCATCACTTAGCTCCACCACAGCATCACTCAGCGCCACCACAGCATCACTCAGCACCACTCAGCAGGACCACTCAGCGCCACCTCAGCATCACTCGGCGCCACCACAGCATCACTCGGCGCCACCACAGCATCACTCGGCGCCACCACAGCATCACTCGGCGCCACCACAGCATCACTCGGCGCCACCACAGCATCACTCGGCGCCACCACAGCATCACTCGGCGCCACCACAGCATCACTCGGCGCCACCACAGCATCACTCGGCGCCACCACAGCATCACTCGGCGCCACCACAGCATCCCTCGGCGCCACCACAGCATCACTCGGCGCCACCACAGCATCACTCGGCGCCACCACAGCATCACTCGGCGCCACCACAGCATCACTCGGCGCCACCACAGCATCACTCGGCGCCACCACAGCATCACTCGGCGCCACCACAGCATCACTCGGCGCCACCACAGCACCACTCGGCGCCACCACAGCACCACTCGGCGCCACCACAGCACCACTCGGCGCCACCACAGCACCACTCGGCGCCACCACAGCACCACTCGGCGCCACCACAGCACCACTCGGCGCCACCACAGCACCACTCGGCGCCACCACAGCACCACTCGGCGCCACCACAGCACCACTCGGCGCCACCACAGCACCACTCGGCGCCACCACAGCACCACTCGGCGCCAGCACAGCACCACTCGGCACCAGCACAGCACCACTCGGCACCAGCACAGCACCACTCGGCACCACCACATTATCACTCAGCACCACCACAGCACCACTCAGCACCACCACATTATCACTCAGCACCACCACAGCACCACCACAGCACCGCTCAGCACCAGCACAGCACCGCTCATCAGCACCACCACAGCACCGCTCAGCACCACCACAGCACCGCTCAGCACCACCACAGCATCACTCAGCACCACCACAGCATCACTCAGCGCCACCACCACAGCACCACTCAGCGCCACCACATTATCACTCAGCACCACCACAGCACCACTCAGCGCCACCACAGCACCACTTAGCGCCACCACAGCACCACTCGGCACCACCACAGCACCACCACAGCACCGCTCAGCACCAGCACAGCACCGCTCATCAGCATCACCACTCAGCACCACCACAGAACCACTCAGCACCACCACAGCACCACTCATCGCCACCACATTATCACTCAGCACCACCACATTATCACTCAGCACCACCACTCAGCACCACCACAGCACCACTCAGCACCATCTCAGCACCACCCCAGCATCACTCAGCACCACCACAGCACCACTCAGCACCACTCAGCACCATCACAGCATCACTCGGCGCCACCCCAGCAACTATCTGTGCAACCATTTAACAACAACTGGTTCAAATATGTTCTCTCAATGTTTCAAGCTTTATTACAAATGTCACAAAAAGATGTTAATATTTCACTTCTGTTCTTGGATTTTCGTCGCAATAAAATACACTGAACATAATCTTCACAAAAGTTATTTACAAAAGTTTAAGCTATTGCCATTATAAATTACAATCACTTTTATTTAAGTATTAATTATTTATAAAAATTAAAAGCCATTGTTATTTGTAATATCAATACTTCTAAGTCACGTAAATACAAAACATGTTGCATTACAAATGCTATAGGTGTCACATTTGCGAAAGTTATAACTATTGGCATTGTAAATGAAAAAGCTATTAATTTAGCTATTTTCAAAACCAACACATAAATAAAAAAATTGTCATTTACTAGACCAATAGCTCAAACTTTCCTAATGCGAGACCTATTGCATTGCAAATGCTTGTTGTGCCTTTCTGCCCTCTGTCCCACTCGTTTTTTGTGCCTTTCTGTCCTGTGTTCCACTCGTTTTTTGTGCCCCTCTGCCCCACTCGTCTTTGGTGCCCTTCTGCCCTCTGTCCCATGGTTTATGGTGCCCTTCTGCCCTCTGCCCCACTCGTTTTGGTGCCCTTCTGCCCTCTGTCCTACTTGTTGTTGTGCCTTTATGCCCTCTGTCCCACTTGTTGTTGTGCCTTTATGCCCTCTGTCCCACTCGTTGTTGTGCCTTTATGCCCTCTGTCCCACTCGTTGTTGTGCCTTTATGCCCTCTGTCCCACTTGTTGTTGTGCCTTTATGCCCTCTGTCCCATCGTTTTTGGTGCTTTTCTGCCCTCTGTCCCACTCGTTTTTTGTGCCTTTATGCCGTCGGTCCCACTGTTTCTGCCCTCTGTCCCACTCGTTTTTTGTGCCTTTCTGCCCTCTGTCCCACTCGTTTTTTGTGCCTTTCTGCCCTCTGCCCACTCGTTTTTTGTGCCTTTCTGTCCTGTGTTCCACTCGTTTTTTGTGCCTTTCTGTCCCACTCGTTTTTTGTGCCTTTATGTCCTCTGTCCCACTCGTTTTTTGTGCCTTTCTGCCCTCTGTCCCACTCGTTTTTTGTGCCTTTCTGTCCTGTGTTCTACTCGTTTTTGTGCCTTTATGCCCTCTGGCCTTCTGTTCCGCTCGTTTCCCCAACAGCTGTGGCCTTTTGTTTAAATATTGCTGACAATCGGAGCACCTTTACGGGCTCCGCTTAACAGCAATACTTAAACAAAATGCCACAGTCTGCCCCGCGCTTTACTAATAAAAGCGTAGACACTACCATACACAGGGTGTGCTAAAGTACACGCTGTGTTTGGAAAGTGTCTACGCTTTTGTTAGTAAAGCGCGGGGCAGACTCTGGCATTTTGTTTAAGTATTGCTGTTAATCGGAGCCCGTGAAGGGGCTCTGATTGTCAGCAATATTTAAACAAAAGGCCACAGTCTGCCACGCGCCCACGCAGCCGCAAACACCATAATCGCCATAATCCCCACAATCCCCACCAGCCCCCCACCCCCGCCTCCTTACCTGCACTCCGCACTCCGCACTCCTCACGCCCGCCGCCACCACTGGAAAAGTGCCTCATGTTCGCGCCGCTCGCTTTTTAAAAGCGGCGGGCGGCGCGACTCTCTAGCGACGTCCTGTGTGCGTGCTCCACGCTAGGTGGTGCGCGCTGACGTCAGGGAAGGTGCGTGCGCGCGCGCGCGGCCTAGAGGGAACAGTGCTTGTAATACATACTTGATTTGTTAATGTAGAGTCACCTATGGGGGAAACGTGTATGATACCCTCTACATTGGGGCCAACTGAACCCCCCTCCACTAATAAACGTCGCTCAGCAACCTGTATCTCCTTATCAACAGCCTTAGCGGCCTGTAGGAGAAAGCAGTCTAGTTTTGGAGTTCACAAGGGGTGAAACCTTAGTGGACTCAGTCTCTGGAAGGCTGGGGGACCATGCTGGCACAGCTGGCCCACTTCAACTCTTGCTTGAAGCGGTCTTGGAGTCCTCTCAAGTCTCTTTGGGTGCCTGCAGTAAGCATGGAAGCAGTTCCGCTACTTCACTGGAGTTCCTGGTTCCTGGGTGAAGGGCAGGCAGGTCTCCCAGGCTTTGGAGACACGGCAGCTGCAGGACAAGTCAGCTTTTTGTGCAATTGTTATGTCAGCCGGCAGGGTTGGTACCAAGTCAGTTGCTGGGTCTTCTGTTCTTCCTCTTTTGGACTCTTCATCGGTCTTCTTCTTTCAAGTCGGCAGGCTCTGTCCCTCTGGTGCCAGGTGCTCCCCTAAATACTGTATTTAGGAGTGTAAGGGGAGTGTAGGGTAGTAGCCAGGGGCTATCTGTACTTGGGGTCACTATGCCCCTTATATGACCACTTGCCGTGGGAAATGGGCATAACCCTGTCCCAGAGTTCCTAAGTTTGCATCACATAGATGGCTAACTCCGAAAAGACGTATTCACTTTAGGTTAGGCCACCCTAGTGGGTGGTTCTAGCCTGGATATGGGCCCACCTGACTAGCTAATGGTCCCGCCTGTCCAGGTGCCAAAGGGCTCTGGATAAAGGGTCAACTTCTGTGTGGGGAGCCGGATTTGCATTTCAAAGGCGGTGGCTTCTTTGAAGCTTCCCTGCCTTAGAATGCAAATCAAAAAACGCAAATGTTGGAACGCAGAATAAATCAAACATTCACTCCTAGTCAAGAAATCGGGGTTAAATCCATTGTTCGTTTGCTCACCATGCCACCCCAGTTCAAACACAACCTGGGGTGAGGTTTGGGGACTAAGACCACTGAGCTGGCCCAGGGACTTTCTGAGGGCTCAATTACCCCTAACTCTAGCATCTTGCGAACTGCAGCTCTGATGCTTTTCCTCACTTGGTCAGTGTGTCTATACAGTTTACTTTTGACAGGCAGACGGTCACCAGTGTCCACATCATGGAGACACCAGTTAGTCTGACATGGGGTAAGGGAAAATAACTGCATACTGCTCCATGGCCTGCCTGCAGTCAACTTGCTTTTGGGCCAACAAAACCACTCCATCCACTAACCTATCTTTAGGTCTGTTGGAGAGGAGGTCAGGGAGAAGCTCGCTCTTTTCCTCCTCATCAGTGACCATTAGCATGGCCACATCAGCCCTGTCGAAATGGTGTTTAAGGCGATTTATATGCAAATAAGTCTAGAGCCTGCTCCTCATGGGAACAGGCCAGCTGGAACTGCCAAGCTGGACCAGGAACATGCATCCTGGGACCGGATTCGGGGTATCACCCCTCATCAGCAAGGCTAGCTTGAATCCAGTGGCACAGTGAGCCCGAAACCCACATTGAAATGCTAATCAGCAGGTCATCCTTTGGGAGGAGGTGTGAACACTCTCTTCCCAAGCAGGCTTTGTTTCTGACCTCCTGAGAGCAAAAGCCTTGTTCCTTGGGGGTCAAACTCTTCTCTGGCAGTAGACTGGCAAGAACCAGTTAGTCAACACATCAGAAGCTAGTAGGTTTTCAGAGGGCACCTCTAAGGTGCCCTCTGTGGGCATGTATCAATCCACCATTGGCCTCCATGAAGCCATCCTGTAGCTGAGGAACTAGTTTTCACCAGTGTCCAGCACATGTACTCAAAATGACTCCCCTGTTCAGTTGTCCTTGCAGCAATCGGGCTGACCAGCATAGGCGCATACCTGCTCATGCAGTTATGCCCTCACATTTGGTATAGTGCACCGTGCCTTAGGGCTGTGAGGTGTGCAGTAGGGATAACCTACCTATACTCCGTGCCATGTCTTGTTTTCACCAAGACATGCATCCTGCGCTGGCAGTCTGTATGTGTTTGGTGAGTGGTCCTCTACGGTGGCACAATTCATGCTGCAGCCCTTTAGGGCCCTCTTTGCCTTCGGTACCAGGAGTACCACTTACTAGAGACTTACAGGGAGTGCCTAAGGTTTTTCCAATAGGCGTACAATTGTTCAGTTTTGGTAAAGAGATCTAGCACTGGGGACCAGGTTAGCAGGTACCCAGTGCACTTCCAGTTGAAATTGCATCAAATACCAAGCAAAAAGTGGGGTTTCTTTGTCAAAAAGGGCACTTTCCTACACAACCCCCTCCTAAACGAAAGTGAATGAGACTAACCTTTCCCAAGAACGTCTTTACCTTCTTAGTGAAATAACCTGAAAAGTTCATCTGCACTGGCATGGTCAGTCCCAGGTCTGTGTTCCACTGTAAACTCCTTACCCTGTAGGGGAATGGACCACCTCAACAATTTAGGATTTTCACCTTTCATTTGCATTAGCCATCTGAAAGGCATGTGGTCAGTTTGAACAAACAAGTAAGTGACAGCCAAACAAGTATGGCTTCAACTTCTTGAAGGACCAAATCATAGCAAAGGCTTCCCCCTCAATGGCACTCCAACATTGTTCTCTGGTGAGTAAAACCTATTAATGAAAGCAACAGGTTGGTCATTGCCCTCATCATTGGTCTTGGATAGGACCGCCCCTATCCCATATTTAGAGGTGTCTGTCTGCACTATGAACTGTTTTGCATTATCTAGAGCAATTTCAGAATTGGGTGCTGATCACATTGCTTCTTTCAGAGTGTCAAAAGCCTTTTGACAGCTCGCTGTCCAGTTCACTCTCTTTGGCATTTTCTTGGAGGTCAGTTCTATAAAGGGGGGGGGGCAAATTAACCCATATCCCTTCACAAGCCTCCTGTTGTACCCAGTCAAGCCAAGGAATACCCTGACATGAGTCTGGGTGGTTGGAGCTACCCAGTCCACAATTGTCTTGATCTTGGGTTGGAAGGGTTGAACTTGACCTTCACCTACAAGGTGGCCAAAGTATACAACCGAGCCCTGCCCTATCTGGCACTTGCTTGCCTTGAAACTTAATAGTGACGCCTGCATCTTGCAGATGCTTAAGGACCTTATCAACGTGGATCAGGTGATCCTGTCAGGTAGAACTATAGGCTGCAATATTGTCAAGATATATTGCACTAAAAGATTCCAACCCAGCAAGGACTTTGTTCACCAACCTTTGGAAGCTGGCAGGGGTGTTCTTTAGTCCAAAGGGCATAATAATGAACAGAAAATGCCCAACTAGAATTGAGAATGCAGGTTTTCCTTTTGCTCCTGGGATGATACCAAACTGCCAGTGCTCTGATTTCAAATCAAAAGTACTGATTAATTTGGCTACCCCATGCCTGACAATTAGTTCATCTACCCTTGGGATAGGGTGTGCATTTGTCTTTGACAGTGTTGAGACCCTTCGAGTCCACACAATACCTCAATTCTTTGTTTCCAACCTGGGGTGAGGTTTGGGGACTAAGACCACTGAGCTGGCCCAGGGACATTCTGAGGGCTCATTTACCCCTAACTCTAGCATCTTGCGAACTGCAGCTCTGATGCTTTTCCTCACTTGGTCAGTGTGTCTATACAGTTTACTTTTGACAGGCAGACGGTCACCAGTGTCCACGTCATGGAGACACCAGTTAGTCTGACATGGGGTAAGGGAAAATAACTGCATACTGCTCCATGGCCTGCCTGCAGTCAGCTTGCTTTTGGGCCAACAAAACCACTCCATCCACTAACCTATCTTTAGGTCTGTTGGAGAGGAGGTCAGGGAGAGGCTCGCTCTTTTCCTCCTCATCAGTGACCATTAGCATGGCCACATCAGCCCTGTCGAAATGGTGTTTAAGGCGATTTATATGGTTGAGGCATTTGAGGTTCCTGCAAGTGCCAAGGTCCACTAGATAGGTGACTCCTCCTTTCTCTCTAAGAATGGGTAGGGTCTGCTCCATTTGTCCTAGAGGAACCTAGCATGATCCTAAACCCACACCTTCTGCCCTGGTTGAAACTCCATCTGTGCAGCCTTTTGGACATACCAGAGCTTCTGTTGCTCTTGGCTGGTCTCAAGGTTTTTGGATGCTTTTTCCATGTAGACAGCCATTCCGGAACAGAGGCCAAGCACATAGTCCACAATATCTTGTTTAGGCTCTTTGAAAGGTCTCTCCCAGCCTTCCTTCACTAGAAGCAATGTCCCTCTTACAGTATGACCTAACAGAAGTTCAATGGAGGATAACTTCTCCCTTCTGGGGCACTTCTCTAGGCGAAAAGCAGGCATGGTGAACTTGACCTAGTAAGAGATCTCATCTCCTTCTGAGGTTTTCAGGGAGTCCACCAATTATGCCTTTCATGGTCTTATTTATTTATAAAGTTTTATATAGCGCAAACTTGACCCAAGAGGGTATCAGAGTGCTTTACATTTAGGATTGTTGCGTTACAAGTTACATCAGATACAAGAGCATAGTAAGGTACAGTACACATAAACAATGTTTCAATATTTCGTAGGAAGGAGTAATAGCGGGGAGATGAGGAGGAACAATGCCCAATGTCCGGCTGAGTAGGTGACGGTCAAGGGGGAAACCAAGGCCAATGTCCTCATTAGCTCTCAAGCAGCTCCACCGGTCATTAGCCATGTTGCACAGGTCTCCGCGTTCAGGAAAAAAACAGTTTTTGGTTTAATTATTTGCAAAGGTTATATAGCGCTATCTAGACCCAGAGGTATCAGAGCGCATAACCAGGGGAACATTGCCTTAGAAGGTACATTAAAAGGATTATAAAGCGCTGGCTAGACCCGTAGGTATCAGAGTGCTATAACAGAGGAATGTTGCGTTACACATTACATCTGTTACACTAGTGTAGCAAGGTACAGTAAACAAATAACGAGGTTGAGAGAATTTATAGGAAAGAGGGGGAGGAAGGAGCCATAGCAGAGAGACAAGGAAGAACTGTATCCAATGTCCGGAGAGACAAATAGAGAGGGAAAGGGGAGAGGTGGAGTGAGAAGGAAGAGGACGAGGGGGAAGACAGAAAAGAGATAAAGGGAAAGTCAGCCCAAAGACCTAGTGGGTAGGTGACAGCCAGGGAAGATAATCCAAAGTGAATCTCCTCTATAGCTCTCTAGGAAGCTCCAATGGGCATCGGTCCTACAGCTGGAAAGAAAGGCGAAGATGAGAAAGCAGAGTGGCCAGCAATACGATGAGAGGGGGTAGGGAGAAGGGGAGAAACTGTGCCCAATGTCTGGCTGGGCAGGTGACGGTGAGGGGATGAACCGTTCTCCTCATTAGCTGAACATAGCAGCTCCACCGGGTGTCGGAAAAAAATGCTAGGACTCCGCTGTCAGGGTAGAGATCATGTGTACTCCGGGTGAGACAAGTAGAGGGAAGGAGGAAAGGGGGAGTGAGAAGGGAGAAGGGAGTGGACGAGTGGGAAGATGGAATAAGAGATAAAGGGAAAGTCGGCCCAAAAACCGGGAAGGTAGGTGACTGCCAGGGAGGAACTCCAAAGCCAGTTTTCCCTATAGCTATCTAGGAAGCTCCAACCGGCATCGGTCAAAAGGATGGAAAAGAGACCAGAAAAAGGCAGATCGGCAGAAATACGCAGTGGGGGGGGAGGGCGAGACATGGAGAAGGGGAGAAAACTGTGTCCAGTGTCCAACTGGGCAGGTGACCGTAACCAAGGCCGATCTCCTCAATTAGCTGAACAGAGCAGCTCCATCAGGCGTCGGACAAAATGCTTGAACTCCGCTGTCTGGGTAGGGGTCAAGTGTACTCAGGGGAATGTCAGAATAGTGCGGGGGGGGAGGTTGGTAGTCCTGTTCCGATGAAATTCCAGACGTCCTCTTGAGGTCAGGCACAATCCTGGCAGGGTTTTGTAAGTAAAATTAAAAGATCAGCAAGGGGGGGGTGGGGGGGGTCACCACTGTCAGCCATGTTGGGCTCAGGCATCCTGGAACCCTTTTCCACACCGTGAGTGTGCCAAGAATGACAGGTTAAAAGGGAAGGAGGGGACAGACTCCTAATAGTTCTAAAAAAGGACACAGGATCTCACCAATGACCTCCACATACGTGACCATTTCTCAATAGTAAGTACAGTTGCTCTCTCAATTAGGAGCCACGATTTACAAATATCTTAACCTCAGACAAGCGTACAGCAAGTAGACAGTTGTCTGTCGGTGATATGGGGTGGTGAACTTAAGTCACTCCACATTCTGCCCACAGGTAGCGAGACATGAAGTTTGTACCTCTGTCTGACACCACCTCCTTAGGAAAACCCACTCGAGTAAAGAGGACAATGAGGGCCCTAGCCCCTGCAGGAATAGTGGTAGTCCTGAGGGTAATAGCTTCAGGGTACCTGATAGCATGATCCACTACTACCAGTATGAATTTGTTCCCTAATGCAGTTTGAGGGTCTAGGAAACCGACAAGGTCAATCCCTACCGTTTCGAAGGGAACCCCAACCACTGGAAGTCGAATTAAGGGGGGCTTTGGGTGGCCTCCTGTCTTGCCTTTGGCTTGACAGGTAGTACAGGAGTTACCCCTTCACCTTGTGGAACATACCTGGCCAGTAGAAGTGAGTGTCTAACCTACTCATGAGCCAATGTGAGCAGGAACTCTCCATACTTCAGAGGCACTACCACTCTAATAGTTGCATCTGTTTTGAGGTCTCTGCCTCGGTGTAAAGGAGTCCCTCCTCCCAATAGGTTCTGTGGGAAACACGGATGTCACTGGTCCTCTGCCCCTGACACAGATCTTTCCTTGTGGGTCCCTCCCTCCAGGAAAGGCCCAAAGCCGATGTAAGGCCCAAGTTCCTGGAACTCAGGTCCCTCTGGGGCTGACAAGTCCTCTCCCTTGAGAGGGAACCTGAGCTTGTGTCTGATCAGAAACTGGTTTTCCAGTCTTGCCTTTTCTCTTGGTTGGAAGGTTGGGCCCTTGTTCCAGGCTCCTGCTCTTCATTTTCCCTCTGGGCTTTGCATTGTGCTCTTGTTTTTACACACACCCATTCCGGTATACCCAGCATAGCTGCATGGGTCTTTCAACCCCAGGCCATGCTGAGGACTCCAGGTCATTGCCTCGCAGGAATTCAACAGGTATTGCAAATTATACCACCACATTCTTTTGGCCAGTAAACCCTCCCCATTCTAACGCCATCATTGCCTTGGCATGTTCCTTGGCCTGATTATCAGCATTTAGGACTGTGAATGTCTCACCAGTCGAGTAATTTCCTGAGAATACCTGTTTTTTAGTCACCATAATGAACCTGTATCCCTCAGTGCTATAACTCTTAACCCATTAATATGTGGCTGTTGTCTGTATTTCTCCAGGTTATTGGGCTGACAGACAGGGCAGCTACATCTACCCCACCCTCTGAGACTGGAGAAAGTCAGGGCCCACCTGGGATTCCATCTGAATACTTACCGCTGCTTTTACTGCAGGTGCACTAGGGGAATTCTCTTTTTTGAGACAGCCAGGGTCTCCAGTGTGGTGCCCATTGGCTTTGCAATTAAAGCACCACGCCTTCTTGAGATCCCATCTTTACCCTGGTACCCACCCTTAAACTGTGTAATGGCTTGGGGCCCACCCTCCTGAACAGGTTTTTGGAGGCCTTGAAAAGTCCCTTTTTCTTTTTTGTTAGACTGTTCAACATCTTTCCCTTGGGAGTGCTTAGCAACTCCTTGAGTTGTCTTGGTTACCCTGGTCTTGACCCATTAGTCTGCCTTCTTTCCCAACTCTTGAGGAGAAAAGGGACATAGGTCTACCAGGTACTGATGGAAGTTCTCAGGAACACAATTAATCAAGCAATGCTCTTTCATAATCAGATTATAATGCCCGTCATAATCTTGCACATTGTTACCTTTTAACCAGCCATCTAGTATCTTCGTTGGAAAGTCTACAAAATCTACCCAGTTCTGACTCAGGGTTTTTCGATTCTCCCTGTACCTGATCCTGTATTTCTCAGTGGTGAGTCCAAAGCCCTCAACCAGGGTATCCTTCATGAGGTCATAAGACTCCGCATCTGCCTCAGTCAGTGTCAGGAACTTATCCCTACACGTTCCTAAGAACAGCTCCCAGAGTAGAGCCTCAATACTTTTGGCTCAGTTGCCTCATTTTACAAGCCCTTTCAAAGGCTGTTAACCATTTGGTGATATCACCCTCTGTATATTTAGGGACAATCCCTTTGGGGATTTTAGGGTCGAAAGCTTCATCCTTACCCCTGTTTATAATTTTGCTGCCACCAGAGATGGGTCCCAGGGTTATCTCAGCTCTTTCCTTCTCTATAGCCAAGAGTTTAGCCACTAATTCAATCCTCTTGCCTAGTTTTTGAAGAGCTGCATTTTCACTATCTACTTCTGAGGTACTGTCAGTACTCCCAGTACCGCTTTGTATAAGATTGCTGCTGGAATCGTCATCCACTTCAGCATCCACCTCCCCTTCTCCAAGAGGGGTTTCTCCCATAACCATTGTCCTAGTATTTTCTGCAAGCAATTTTTGCAGATGTGCCTTCTTTGTTCTAGGCCCTAGGGCCGGACTGGCTGTAGCAGGCACCGGGCGTTTCCTCGATGGGCCGCCAGGGTGAGGCCGGTTTTATGCCCCTGCTGGCTGTTTCTGATGGATACATCTGCCAGTGGATTTCCTCACCGTGTGAATATCCCCTGCGTCAGCAACTTTCGGAAATTCTTTTGTAGCTTCCACCGCCGACGCCACAGAAGCACGGCATCGCGCGCGGTTCCGCCTGATGTCACCGACTACATAATAGGCCCACGTCGGCGTGATGACGTCCGTTCCCTTTTTTCCGCGTCGTCGACGCTAACAGCTTTCGAGGGATCCTCTGTAGCTGTTTAGTACCTTTGTTACTGTTTGTTCCTGTCAGTGTCTTCTTGCTTCTTTCTCTCCTGTCGAGATGTCCACGAAGAAGACCGGATTCAAGCTGTGCGGAAAATGCGGGAAGATGTCGATCACGGACCCGTGTGAGGATTGTATCTGGTGTCTGAGCTCGGACCATGACGTTCAAGGGTGTTCTTCCTGTAAGAAGATGAACCCAAAGGCCCTTCGTGAAAGAGGCGAAGCTTCTGGTTGCCAAAGTCTTCGAGGTTGCGATCGAGGCGGTCTAGGTCGAGGTCGAAGTCTCGCAGGCGGTTGTCGTCGAAGTCATCGTCGGAGCATGCTTCTATATCATCAAAAAAGAAGCACAAGAAGAGGAAGCACGAATCTCGACATCACTCTGGAAAGGAATCGGATTCGAGACCGAAGTCGCCAAGTAGGAGACGTCGTAAGGAGATATCTCCTTCTCCTGTTGTGGATCCGGAAGGTGAGGTTTCGCCTGTGGAGTCGCCGGAGCATTCACCGGCTCCGGTGTCGAATCCCTCTCCGGCGCTGTCTCGATCCCCAGTTCGAGAGGAGGAAGAAGCTCCCTTACCTGAGGGTTTGACGACTCCGGCTCACCGACCCGAAGAAGATGAGTCGAATCCGGTGCCTCCTCGAGGGCAACCTGTGGGCCCATATCCACCTTTTCCGGGCCCAGGCCAAGACCCTACACAGTTTTTAAATGCAATGTATGGTGACTATTTGAGAGCTATGTACCCCTCTGGAGCACCGGCAGGTACCATGGGTACATACAACCTGGGAGTCCCCCAGACTTATGCTCCAGCTCCGTTTATGCCGGCGCCGACTCCGTCTTGTCATTTCTCCACGCCGCTGAGGTCTTAGACGCCGATAGCTTCGTCACCAGCGCCGGTCCGACCTCGAGAGCATCAGCCTGTGCCGCTGGATCCGATCTCGACGCCGGCTCCGTCGGAGTAGATTGCGGATCCGCCAACACTGCTCTTGAAGGAGAGGTTGAGGCATGAAGCTCAGCGTCTTATCGAAGAACAGAAGTTTAGAGAGGCTGAGGTCGAAGAAGGTGAGCTGCAGGAGGAGGATTACTTTGATGACCTGAGGGAGGCTAGCGGATTGGAACTATCTCCAGACTGGGAGCTATCCTCTGTATCTAATGCTCCTTCAAAGGATGTTGCACCATACCACGTGGTCATCAAGAAGGCAGAAGAACTTTTGAATTTAAGTCTGCCTACTGCTGAGTTCAAGCCCAATTTGTTGACAGAAGTCCTCCACTCCCCGTCCTCTGTGGTGGAGCCTAGGCGTATTTTCAATGAGGCTTTGACTGAACCTATTTTGAGGGTATGGAGTAGGCCTCTAACAGCTCCTGCTGTTGCTAAAGCTGTTGCAAGGAGAACCAGGGTGGCGCCTGGTGACCCAGACTTTTTGTCTTCGCACCCTTTACCAGAGAGCTTGGTAATACAAGCAGCCTGTTCAAAGAAGTCTCTGGGGGCTTTCGCTCAGGTGCCTGGGGACAAAGAGTCGAAAAAGCAGGACCAAACTGCGAAGAAAGTGTTTTCATCGGCCAGTATGGCTCTTAAATCAACAAATGCCACTTGTCTCTTGGGGAGGTACATACATGCCTTGATGGACTCTGTAAAACAGTTGGCCCCTAAGATTCCAGAGGAGGACAGGAAATTTTTTAATGAGGTGCTGGCTGACACTCAAGCTGCTGCACGTCAAGTCATACAAATTGGACTAGACACCGCTGACTCGGTGACGAGAGGTATGGGAACTTCAATTTCCACAAGAAGAGCAGCCTGGTTGAAGTCTTCTGAATTCTCTGCGGACGTCCAAGCTGCTTTGTTAGACCTGCCCATTGATGGCTCGGGTCTTTATGGAAAGAAAGCTGATGCAGCTTTGGAGAGATTTAAAGACAGCAGGGCTACAGCCAGGTCTTTGGGGCTACAGTCCAGAGGAACTGTGAACAAAAGATATAGGGGTTTTGGGAGGTATTCCTTTCGTCCCTATAAACCGCCTCAACAGCAGCAGCACCAGCAAAATCCGCTGTACAGATCGTACAGGGGAAAGCAAAAAGCCCGTTCTCGAGGACGTCAAGCTTCTTCCTCCTCCTCCTCTGCCCACCCCCCTCCCCTCCAACATCAGCAAAGCAGCCCTAGATCCGCCATTCCGGATCATGCGGGTCCTGTGGGGGGTCGGCTTACCTATTTTCTACTGGATTGGGAATCGGTCACATCGGACCTTTGGGTTCTCAATCTCGTAGAGAATGGGTATGCACTTCCCTTTCGGGAATTCCCTCTGAATTACCCTCCTTGCCAAGGGTTTTGCTCAGAGGACCACCTACTACTCCTGCAGGAGGAAGTTCTGACCTTGTTAAGAAAAGGTGCAATAGGGGTGGTTCTGGAGCAGGAAAGGGGTCAGGGATGCTACTCCCAGTATTTCCTGATACCCAGGAAGGATGGCAGACTTCGTCCAATCCTGGATCTCAGGATCTTGAACCTTCTTCTGAAGCAGGAGAAGTTCAAGATGCTCACCCTTGCGCAGGTTCTTCAGGCGCTGCTGGAAGAAGACTGAATGGTGTCGATCGACTTGAAGGATGCGTATTTTCACATCCCTATCCTGAAGTCGCACAAGAAGTATCTCCGTTTCATGATGGGTTCGCAACATTACCAGTTTGCGGTCCTCCCGTTTGGTCTTACTACTGCGCCTCGAGTCTTCACCAAGGTGATGGCTGTGGTGGCTGCACATCTCAGAAGGTCAGGGATTCCAGTATTCCCTTATCTAGACGATTGGCTGATCAAAGCAGAATCTCCAGAGAAAGTGCTCCATCATTTGCAGGTCACAACTCAGTTGTTGTACAGGTTGAGGTTTCTAAAAGGCCTTACAAATATATTTCCTCCTACTCCCTTTACTGTGCCTTAACTTGACTTGAACTTTGTACTTACTTTCTTTACACAAGTGTCCCTTGAGACTGTTCTCTTTTAAAACGGTCTTCCTGGTTGCAATTACCTCGGCAAGGAGGGTAAGTGAGCTTCAAGCTCTTAGTTCAAAGTCCCCATTCTTGACCATTCATGCTGAACGAATGGTACTTAGGACCAGGGCTGCTTTTCTTCCTAAGGTGGTGACTCCCTTCCATCTAGGGCAGTCCGTTACCCTTCCTTCCTTCTATCCACCCCCCCTCCCCACCCTTCCAAGGAGGAGGACAGACTTCACTGCTTGGACCCTAAGAGAGTGGTGAGCTTCTACCTGGACAGAACCAGAGAATTCTGAGTGGATGACCAGCTCTTTGTGGGTTTTGTTGGAGCCAGAAGAGGCAAGGCGGTGCACAAGCGCATGCTGTCAAGATGGATTGTCTTGTGTATCAAGATATTTTTTTGTTTGAATATTTTTATAGAGGGTTTATATTACATTACATCAAGTATCCCGGCAAGCGTACACAGTTTTTAAGATACCATAAAAAGTACAGTAATTCATGACTAGTAGCTATACAACGGACAGCGGTAGGATGTCAATTCAACAGTTGGAGTTATCATCCCAAACTTAGTCTCCTTGCGTAGCTGTAACTATTACTCAGTGTGGATGGATCCCAAGTCCACCCTCTAGTGCATTACTATGAAGGGCACGGGTCATGTGGTCGATGTGTTTTACCTCTACGTATCTCTATAGTGTCCCTTACCCGGCCTTTGGTGCATGCATTCCTGGGAACTGTGCATCGGAATCGGAACTTCCGAAATTTGAGAAGAACTATTAACTTTTGGGGGGAATGAACTGGGGGATAGTGCTGCAGATATCTCATTATGGGTAGAAATGGGAAAAATGAAAATTCTGAATCCGGGTAAGTGGTGTGGACTGTGGTTGGTTCGTTATGGATGGTGGTTGCCGAGGGGGATAGCGGTGTATCTCGTGAGGGGGGTGGGGCTAGTGTCAAGCTATCCTACGTTCTAGGGACCAGTATTTACTCGTGAGACATCTCCTATCTGCCCCTGTGGGGAGCACAGTGCGGATTTTGTCTGAAAAGTGGGTAGGGAGGGCGGCTGTGTTGTAAAATGGGTAAATAGGTGCATCAGTTGCGCCCATTCAAGGGAGATTGGGTGTTTTCGTATGCCTTTCATCTCCTCGTCTCGCAACACTTCCTCTTCTGCTGCCCCCCCGTTTCTTCACTACTCCCGTCCATGCTGCCTCCGGGGGCCCATCCGGGGTTCGCCAGTGCATGGCTATCCCCCTTTTCGCTAGAAGGATGGCCAATGAGGCGAATCGGCATGGTACTTTCTCGGTTTTCCTTTTGCGGAACAACCTCAGGGCACTAGCTTCCCATGTGGACAGGGTTGTGTTACCAGTTACTTCCTGAAGTATATGATGCACCTGGTTCCAATATTGTTTAATGATGGGGCAATCCCAAAACATGTGTATGAAGTCAGCTTCGGGGGCCTGGCACCGGGGCAGGCGAAATGTGTGTTAGGATAGAACCGGTGGAGTCGCTGCGGGGTGAGGTACGCTCTATGGAGTATATTAAATTGGATGTTTCGAAAGCGGGCGTTTCTAGAGACTTTTTTGGGATACTCCAGGACTTTCTCCCACTCCTTAACGTTAAATACCCGACCGACTTCTTCCTCCCACGTCTGCCGTAGTGAGTCTAAGGGTCGTAGAAGAAGCTCTCTGATTGCCTTGTATAGCCATGTGGCCAGGTGTCTACCCACTCCCATATGCATGATGGTGTGTATTACCGGGTGCGTCGGGGGTTCACCCTCCCGTGCATTCCAAAACGGGCGGCAACTGTCTATGAGCTGTCGGTGTAGGAGGAATTGCCCAGGTGGGAGGTCATAGAGATCGGTCAATTGGGCGTACGTAATTAACTGTCCGTCGTCAAACAGGGACGCCATGTCTGTGATGCAGTGGTCCGTCCAAACCTGGAGAGCGCGGGTGGTATAATAGTTGTCACTACGGGGAGGCCTACCAATGGAAGTAATGGTGAGTATGGGGGGGTTCCCTTTGGACAGTCGGTGGATTCTTAGCATACATGTGCGCGCCAGTCTTGTGTATCAAGATATGCTACTCTCTGGCCGGTAAGGAACCTCCAGAAGGTTTGAGAGTTCATTCTACTAGAGCAAGATCTGCTACATCTGCTTTGTCTAGGGGTGTACCTGTAGAGGACATTTGTAGAGCGGCAACTTGGGCCTCCCTCCACACATACCAAAGTGAGGAGGGACGGCCACTTTGCGCGTTCTGTCCTCCAGGATTTTCTGGTATAGGAGAGTGGACACCCTCCTCCGGGAATGGGGACTGCTGTGGGAATCTATTCACAAGGTGAGGAATCCACTGGCAGATGTATCCATCAGAAGAACAAGTTACTTACCTTCGGTAACGCTTTTTCTGGTGGATACGGTATCTGCCTGTGGATTCCTCGCATGCCCACCCGCCTCCCCGTATGTCCACTCTTCTATACCTAAAATCTTGGCAATGTTTTAACGTATATTGTGTTTTTCATACATTGTCTTCACACTGTGTGTGTTACCTTGACTATTTTGTACTGTGTATATATATCTACTAGTGTTGGTCCGTCCGTGTGCCTCGAAGGCACGGAAAAAAGGGCGGAACTGACGTTATCAAGCCGACTTGGGCCTATTATGGAGTCGGTGACATCAGGCGGAGCCGTGCGCGATGCCGTGCTTCTGTGACGTCGGCGTGGAGCTACAAAAGAATTTCAGAATGTTGCTGACGCAGGGGATATTCACAAGGTGAGGAATCCATAGGCAGATACTGTATCCACCAGAAAAAGTGTTACCGAAGGTAAGTAACTTGTTCTTTTGTTACCGGGGCTGGCAATATCCAGCCCCGGTAACAACCCCCCCCCCCGGTGGGCATGCCGAGTACTTTGCCAGGGCCGGTTTCAGTTCCCAGTCCCGCCATGCTAGGCACCACTGTGAGGTTCCATGTTAAATGAAGAAATTGATGGCTGGGTTATAGTTGCGCTGGGTCACAGTGATAATAATAAAGATAAGAACAATAAGAAAAGCTCCAAGGATAGGGTTTAGGCCACCAATCTAAACACAACAGGCATGAACCAGTCAATGCCCTAATACACAACACAACATTTATCCTGAGCTAACACAAAAAGTCCACTTTACAACCAACGAACAAATCACAGATCGCTGTTTTTTTCTTCTTTTCTTTCTTTTATTTCATGCGTTGATTGTTCATAAAACCTCCTAGCCAACACGTGTTTCGTCTGAAATGATGTTAATCCACAGACTTCTTCAGGGCTTAGTTAATTTATATTCGACCTCTAGTTTTTCGTTCATCACCCCTGCCACAGCGTCATTGGGGTTCAACTATCCTCTTAGTCTATTTTTCACGTGATTCTGGCCCGTAGATAGTAGTTAAAATCAATCTCTCTCCATATTGTGTTATTCGGGTATGTTCCTCCTGTGACGATTCCTGGCGTTCAGCTGAACGCCAGGAATTACTTCACGGAAGACGAGACATCGTCACAGGAGGAACATACCCGAATAACACAATATAAATTAACTAAGCCCTGAAGAAGTCTGTGGATTAACATCATTTCAGACGAAACACGTGTTGGCTAGGAGGTTTTATGAACAATCAACGCATGAAATAAAAGAAAGAAAAGAAGAAAAAAACAGCGATCTGTGATTTGTTCGTTGGTTGTAAAGTGGACTTTTTGTGTTAGCTCAGGATAAATGTTGTGTTGAGGTTCCATGTTAGGCTGAGGGTCTTAAGTCTGCCCAACTTAAGATTCCTATAGGGCTCCAATTTGAGCTCCTGGGAGGCACCTGTTACCTCAGCCAGGATTTTAAAGCAGTTGGGACCTTTTTTTTTTAATACAAAAAAATAAACTATTTTCTAAAGGGCCTCACTCTAAACAGTTTCCCTGTGTGACTTAACACAAGGCCCTAATAGATAGTTTTAAACAATTTAGAAAAAATTCTAAATCGACCAAAAATATTTTTAACTAATGACAATTTTGGATTCCTTAGTGGAATCGCCTATTAACCAAGCGGTACAGCAAATGTCCAGTCTTGTAACCCACCACTGCACCACCAATGTAGGTACATGGCTCTTTATATGATATATCAAAATGAGATGTATCATACAAAGAGTCCAGGGGTTCCCTTATGAGTAACAGGGATTTTTCTAGCACTTTCGAGGTGCTCTTCTAGGGGGTAGTGTGGTCGAGCAGCCTTAGGCTTATCAGAGAGACATGTAAGACATCTGCAAATGCATACCATATTCAATAAGTGATGCACACAAATCAATAAGGAAATCAGCACCAATTCAAAAAAATAATGCGTATCTTTACATATATTTAGGCACCAGAATCAATACGATCAGGTAAGTATTTTTTGCAAGGGCAATACTTTTGTATTTAAAAAGTCGAACATAATTTTTTGAAGCTGCAATGTTATCCTATGGGAGGAAGATCAAGTACAGAATGTAGGTACAGTACAGCGACTTACAGGACCAATCTCCTGGATTTAAGGTGGGCTAGGTCTTAGGCAGCAACAGCAAGACATCACCACCGCACTTGGGCAACCAGGTGCAGGGGTGCAAAACAACATTGGATGCCCAATGTTAGTCTACGGTAATCGGTCTTCGCTTTAGGGCGCAGGCTTGGACTGGAAGGCCAGTCGGGCTGAACCAACAGGGTGACTCAGGCCTCACAATGCTCGGGGACATAGTGACACCTTTGGTCCTCTTATCCATGGGCCAGGGGTGACTGGTTCTTCTCATTGGGAGCAGTCACTATAGAGACGGCCTGCGAACAGAGACTGTTGGGGAGTTCACGGGGGGTGAAACCACAGTGGACTCGGTCTCTAGAAGACTGGGGGCCACGCTGGCACCGTTGCCCCACTTCAACTCGGCTGTGAACGATGGGTGCAGTAGTGTCCTTAGGTCTTGGGTTATTGTGGTCTTGGAGTCCTCTCAGGTCTCTTTGGGTGCCTGCAGGAAGCAGGGAAGCAGTTCTGCTACTTCACAGGCTTTCTTGGTTCCTGTGTGAAGGGCAGGCAGATCTCCCAGATGATGGAGACACTGCAGCTGCAGGACAAGTCTGCTTTTTGTGCAATTCTCGAAGTCCGCTGGAAGGCCGGCAGGGTTGGAGCCATCTCAGTTGCTGGGTCTTCTGTTCCTGCTTTTTGCCACTCTTCAGGTCTATCTTTTTTCAGGTCGGCAGGATCTGTCCTTCTGGTACTAGAGGCTCCCCTAAACACTTAACAGGGGTGTTAGAGGCGTGTAGGGTAGTAGCCAATGGGCTACCTACCTCGGAGGTCACTAAACGCCCCATATGACCACTAGCTGAAGTGGGCATAACCCTGTCCCAGAGTTCCTAAGTTTGCCATCACAGAGCTGGCTAACTCTGAAAAGTCATGTCCACTTCAGGTTAGTCCACCTTAGGGGTGGTACTAGCCTGGGGGTGGGCATGCCTACCTTACTAGCTTATTTTCCTGCCTGTCCAGGTGCCAAAATGCTCTGGACGAAGTGAGTTGGCTTCCTCTCCTGTTAGGGGAGCCAGATTCCATTGCAAAGGCAGTGGATTCTTTGAAGCTCCCCTGCCTTGTAGTGCTAATCAGCAGGTCATCCTGTTGGGAGGATCTGAACACCACCTTCCTGATCAGGCTTTGTTTCTGACCTGAGAGCAAATGTCCTCGGTCTTGGGTAAAGGGATAGCGGGGTGGAAGGGGGAACAGAAACGTCTCTGGTGTCAGGCTGGCAAGAACCAGTCAGTTAACACACCAGAGGTTGGTAGGTTTTCAGGGGGCACCTCTAAGGTTCCCGCTCTGGATCCAGGTGACTGGATGGTGTCCTTGGACCTGCAGGATGCATATTTTCATATGCCCATCCTGTAGTCCCACAAATGTGGTACACAAAAGTAATGGCAGTAGTTGCCGCCTATCTTCAGAGGCTGGGGATACCAGTTTTTCCCTATCTTGAACACTGGCTGTTGAAGCCAGGTTCACTATAGTCGGTCTTAGACCATCTGCAGACGATGACAAATGTCATGCATTTGCAACTGACTCCATCTTAGAGGCTTCCTTTTTGAGGAGCTGTCTTGGACACAGTGCAGTTCTAGGCCTTCCCTCTATTGTAGAGGGTCCAGGACATTCGGGCTAAGATCCCAATATTTCAACCTTGGCGCTGGATCTCAGTGAGATAGCACCAAGGTTTCTTTGCCTGTTAGTCACCTGCATCTAGATTACTGGCTACACCGGGTGGCATAGCAGGCTCTGCAGTAGAATCTGAATTCCCAGTGGAACCGGCACCTAGGCAACCTGTCCGATAGCATCCAGGATTCAGAGGTACTGGCACACAATCTGCAGTGGTGGCTGCTCGATTGCAATTGGATTTGCCGCAGACGCCTCTCCCTCCTCCAGTTCCAAACTTACAGCGGTGATAGATGCTGGGTTGGGAAGGTTATCTGGGTGAGATAAAAATAAGACGACTCTGGTCTTCAGCCGAAGTCCAGATCCATATAAATCTGTTGGAGTTGCAGGTTAATAATCTTGTGCTGAATGCCTTTTCTTGCGTTCCATAAAGGGCAGGCTGGTACACGTTCTCACAACACCACCACCACCATGTGGTCCTGCAACAAGAAGGGCTGAATAGGCTCCTTGATCCTGTGCCAAGAGGCTTTGCACCGCCATAGTTGGCTGCAGCATCAGGGCATATCCCTGATCATGAACCACCTACTGGGATTGAACACCAGGGTGACCAGCTCTGTCAGTTGCTGCATCCCAAGGTGGCACAGGGCATCTTCCCTCGATTGCAGAGGGTCCAGGACATTCGGTCTAAGATCCCAATATTTCAACCTTGGTCCTGGATCTCAGTGAGATAACACCAAGGCTTCTTTGCCTGTTAGTCACCTGCCTCTGGGTTACTTGCTACACCGGGTGGCATAGCGGGCTCTGCAGTAGAATCTGAATTCCCAGTGGGACCGGCACCTAGGCAACCTTTCCAATACCATCCAGGATTCAGAGGTAGCTGCACACAATCTGAAGTGGTGGCTGCTCGATTGCAATTGGATTTGCCGCAGACCCCCCTCCCTCTTCCCATCCTGAACTGACAGTGGTGATAGATGCTGGGTTGGGAAGGTCATCTGGGTGAGCTAAAAATAGGATGACTCTGGTCTCCAGCCGAAATCCAGATCCATATAAATCTGTTGGAGTTGCAGGCTATTAATCGTGTGCTGAATGCCTTTTCTTGCTGTCCATAAAGGGCAGGCTGGTACACATTCTCACAACTACACCACCACCACCACCACCACCATGTGGTCCTGCAACAAGAAGGGCTGAATGGGCTCCTGGATCCTGTGCCAAGAGGCTTTGCACCTCCGTAGTTGGCTGCAGCATCAGGGCATATCCCTGATCATGAACCACTTACTGGGATTGAACACCAGGGTGGACGAGTTCTGACAGTTGCTGCATCCCAAGGTGGCACAGGGCATCTTCCAACAGTGGAGAGGAATTCTGGCTAGATGTTTTCATCAATATCTGGAACGTGCAGAGTCTAAACATTTGCACACTGGAGTTCCTGTAAAAAACTCACCAGGAGATGTATTCTGACTGTAATTGAACATGGTACTCCTGTATGCCTTGCTGCCATAGACTGTCCTGCCCAGAGTTCTGAAGATGATCAGGAACAACTGGGCCTAAGTCATCCTAGTGGTTCCAGATTGGGACAAGACTGTGTGATGCCCAGAGCCTCTGAGCATGCATGCCTATATTCCAATCAGGTTGCCACTCTGGGAGGATCTTGTCGCAGCAGTAGCGAAGGGTTCTGCACCTGAACCCAGACAATTTACACCTCCTCATGTGAAGATTGAATGGCAGCAATTGACTGAATTCGGGCTCTAACCGGAGATTATGGATGTCATCTTTGTTGCCAGGTATCTGTCTATTTATGCCTGACACTGGAACAAATGTGTAATCTGGTGTGGAGTCTGCAAAACAGACCCTTTGCAAGGCAAACTGTTGGATGTTTTATTGTTTTATTTTTTAAATATTGGCCCAGCAAGGCATTGCAGGTGGGCACTGTTAAGTTATATGTCTGCTTTGTGGCCTTTTTACATTAGCAAGACCAACCACCCTTGTTTAAATCACCTTTTGTAATGCAGTTTCTTAAAGGTTTAACACATTTTCTTTCCCAAATGTATTGACGTTTCTTGTATAGTGCCTTTAAGCCAATGTGTAGCTGTTTGTTGCCGCTTCTGACCTTAAAGATTGTCTTCCTCTTTGCGAAAGTCTCCACCCCATTCAGTACAACCGGCCTACATTACCTTTTTTCTGAACCAACTGGTGCCAAGTACTCATGTGTCCATCTTGCCAAAAGACTTGACTCCTTTCACATTAAGCAATCCATCACGCTGTCTGCATTCTTTGCCCAGCCTCACTTTTCAAGGAAGGGTTCCATTGGTTGGACCCCAAAAGAGATTTGAGCTTGTACATCAATTGTAACAAAGACAATTGGGTGGATGATCATCTTTTTTTGGGGTTCTCCAGGCAAAGAAAGGGAAGGGTGTGCAAAAGAGTACTCCATTTAGGTTGTTTTCCTCTGCATTACGATATGCTATACCTTGGCCAAAAAGCAGCCAACAGAAGGTTTGAGACCCCATTCCACTAGTGCTAAGGCTCTCCCACTGCATTGGTACTTAGTGTGCCTGTCCTTGACGTCTGCCAGGCTGGAACTAGGGCATTGGTGCGTACGTTAACTAAGACCTACTGCCTTGACAATCGGGACCAGCAGGAAAAACATTCCACCTCTTCGTCCTCCAAGATTTTTGGTCCGAGTCTGCTCCACAAACCCTCCACCTTGGGCCGTGCTACCTTGTTATCTATTATGAAGGTGAGAAATCTATGTACATGTATTTATATAGCGCAAATCACCGACACGGTATCTAAGCGCTTGCTTAGGGAACCCGTCCTGGTATTCCCCTGTGAGATAACCCCGGCAGGGTATCCACAAGGTGAAAGCCAGGCATCCCGCCGCGAGGGGCCGTAGTGGAGATTAAGCAAGCTATTGCCCAGAGTCGCAGAGTGTGAACCCGTGAGTCAAGTTGGCACCGGAGCAAGAATTATCGAGTCCGTGGAATTTTTGAGCCCAAGACCCGTCGAGGCGGGGAATTGAACCCTGGTCCTGGACCGATCTCAGCTTCCGGGTCTGCCGCCTCTAACCCCTGAGCCATACTTCTCCACTCCACTATGGTTAGAAGTATCCATTAGAAGTTACTTGCCTTCGATAATGCTCTTTTTGTTGGATACTCCTGTGTAACTGCAGGTTCCTCACTCTCCCTGTACCCCCACCTCTCTGTGCTGTGCAGTGGCCTCTTTTTGCCATGTTAAAAAGGCCCCAAATTTGATCTGCACACTGGTACCAATGTTTGTTTTGTGCTCCACATCCTAGGGCACTGAAAGAGTTAACCAAGAAACAGATGTTGGCTCGCCAGAGCCACCACTGCTAGGAAAAGTTCAATATTACTCAGAAGTGTTGTAAACATGTGGAATCTGCTCGGCACTGGGTGGGTTTCTATGGGGGGGGGCGACGCTGTTAGGGTGGCTGTGCGCACATGCTTCCTTTCTAAGTACACAGGGGGACTGGCAACATCGGATATTCTCTCCTACTACCAAGCTGCACACCTGCTGGAGCTTAACGAATGGTGGTATGGACATAGGAATGACCGGGTTTATGCGGTTGAGCGGCAGCTCATGGGCAGTCACTCTTTACATAAGTTATTGTACTCTGCACAGCTTCGGAAGACCCGGCCCCCAGCTACGCAGGTGGTGTTTCATGTATGGAGGCAAGTCCAGCGCAGGATGGGGTGGTGGAATGTTCTGACTAGAGACTCCTCTTTGGGACAATGGATGTTTTCCCCAGCTTGCTGCCCTGCAGGGTTTTAGGGGCTGGGATTCCATTGGTATCTCGGTCCTGGGGGATGTGATGTCTGACGTAAAGCTTAAATCATTTCAAGACCTGCGAGATGAATTTGCCATGCCACACTCCCAGTTTTTTTGGATACCTCCAGTTTCGGCACGCGCTGGCACCTTGTCTGGGGGGCCTGGAGTCTCTCCCGGAATTCAGCCCCATAGAAGCTAAGAATTCAAATCAATAAGGAAGGAGCGTGCAATTATTAAAATATGCATCCAAACATAAATAACAATCAAATACAATTCCATATATTCATTAAAGAAGTCTTCTTTCATTTTCAATGTTTTCCTTTAATTCATATTCAGCAATGATACAGTTTATTCAATAGCCTTTCTACAGCCGACGCGTTTCGTCCCCATATGGGACGTCCTCAGGCCTTTACAAAAATGAACTTTAGTCAGTATATCTTTATATCTATCTGGTATTTTCAGAAGGCAGCCCCAAAATCAGGAATTTGTATCATCTGTAGGGATGTTCAAAGCTGGATTGAAATATCCTTGGTAATATTTATTAATAGCCTTTCTCGAGTTCTATCCTCAGTATCTGTGTTTTGTTCAAGTTTTGAAAATTGTGATCCTTTCCCTCTTATCCCAGAGAAGCCTTCGTCTGTATATGACTAGCTTTCCTCTCAAAGAAGACGTCTTTAATGAATATATGGCATTGTATTTGATTGTTATTTATGTTTGGATGCATATTTTTATAATTGCACGCTCCTTCCTTATTGATTTGAATTGTTGAGGTAGCGGGGAGGTAAGCGATCCTTCCATAGGGGGTTGAGCGTGCCCTTGTAAACATCATAATTGCAGGATTGCCCTGTAGAGTGACCTATCTATACCCCATATCGCTTAGTTCGCAATTTAAGTCCATAGAAGCTAAGGTCTTTATGGGGGAACTGCCGGATCGCAAGATTTCCCGCATATACCAGACCTTGATTATCCACTGCTTTGCAACACTACAGCGACTCAAGGCAGCGTGGGAGGAAGATGTAGGGGACCTAGAGGAGGAGGATTGGGCTGAGGCCCTAGCGAGTCCGCGGGGTGAGGCAATAGCCACGCGATTGCGCCTGATTCAATTTAAATACCTACATTGGGTGTATTTCACTAGGGTGCGATTGTGGAGAGCAGGAATGATTGCTTCCCCCGATTGTCTCCGATGTGGTTCAGAAGAGGGCACCTTCTTGCATACGGTCTGGAGCTGTCCTTCTTAACACAGGTTTTGGGGTGGGGTATTCTCCTGCTTATCAAAGGTGTTGGGTTGGGAGCTTCCTTGCTCGCCGCGTCTGGCGCTGCTACATGTCCTGGAGGGGGTGGGGGGCAATAGATATAAGCGACATCTATTGTTGCTTGGTCTCACCTTGGCAAAGAGGGATATAGCGAGGGCGTGGAAAGCGCCCCAAGCCCCGTCACTGACCGCTTGGAGGAACGGGGTAGATTTCTGCATGGGCCTAGAACTGCCGATCTTTACTGCCAGGGGGTGTCCCCGTAAACATTATAAGATATGGAAACGATGGGCAGATTATCGGGGACTAGACTTGGATCCGCCGGCAGAGAGATGTGGCCTTCGGGTGGACTAATGTGTGTGAAGAAGATGGAACCTTGCAGGAGGGGGGTTCTATGTGTTTCTAGTGTCCGGGTACGTGTTTCAGGGGGGGGGGGTGAGTGCGCCAGGGGGAGGTGGGGTGGGGGTGTTCTTGTTGTTTTCTTTAATATAAAAGTCATGGTCATCGACTATTGTGATTTGGATGTATGCAGCTGTCTTCGGAGCTCTGCAATATATGTGAAACATGACAAGTAAAGCTTGTTTAAAAAAAAAAACATGTGGAATCTGCAGTTGGAGTATCCACCAGAAAGAGGGTTACCAACAGTAAGTAACTTGTTCAATGTGTCTTGGCTCTGCTACAGTAGGAGCAGGTTCCCTCCAATCAGGATCACAAGCTAATACAGACCAGTTTCAGCCTTTTGGACTTAATCAGTGATATTCAGCTTTTGTCTACTGAAACAGTGAGTGTAGGAAACACATTTGTGTATATCCATCACACGTAGTTCATCTTTGTAGAAAAACAAAAAGTGATGGATAGATTGCATGAATTAATTTCAGCCACTGGTAATAATGCTTGCCATATTTCATTCTTTTTTCGCCTACTAACCCACTCTAAACAGAGACCAGATCGATACAAATCAGTCTTGACTGTGCTCCTATAAGAACAGTCTCGCTCACACTGCCAGGCTAGGCCCCCTCCACGAGGGAACCCAAACAACCCCACACCCGCTTTTTTGGGCTTCTTAATTGAAGTGCAGATTGAGTCCAATTGCACAATGAGCACAGAACTGATGGTATACTGGTCTCACCTAAAATAAAAAAAGTTAAAAATGGGTTGAATTCTTGCATGAATCTTAGCACAATTAATCACTGAGGACAAAATACTGGCCAGTTGTTTTGATTTTTTTCTTTTTTTAAGTTTTTACAGTTTATCAGGTTGGGACTTCCATGTCAGAGGGTGAACTGAAGCATGTAATGGTTCATCTGCTAAATCCTCAACAACCAACATTCTTCTAGTGGAACACCACCTGGACCTTAGCATATTTCTTTTTTTACACACTGGTTATTCTGCAGTATAATGGTGTCTGGGCTGCGGGTGTGCTGAGAGCCACTATAGATGATGAGCTTGTGTTCAAGACAATCGGGGTGTTAGGCGTGATGACTGAATGAGACCTGCTGCAGTGTGTAGGATGCCCTTAAGATGTTCCAGTGTGGAGTCTAGGAGGCCATAGAGCAGGGCCTTGTCGCCATACAGCTAGGGGACTACGAAGGTTTGAACATCAGCTTTGAAGTCGCTTTCTGGAAAAAATGATCCACTTTCTGTAAAAGAGAACTGGTACCACACAGTCTTTATTTTTGTTTTTTGGCACTTTGTTCCTTGAGGGTGAGGTGGTTATCTAGGATGAAATTCAGTGTAGGGTGGACGTTCGAAGCTGCCTGGAATCATGTCATTGTGCCAGGTGTGTACTGTTTCTTGTTATTGGCGAATAATGGAATTCTGTCTGAGGTGGATTGAGCTTCTGATGGGTACTGGAGCTCATGTGACCAAGAAGTTAAGCAGTTACACTAAAGTGAATATTTACATTTATATAGAGTATAGTAGTTGAGGTAGATCCTCAATAAAAAAATGTGAGTTGTCGCAAATTAGGTTTGATGTTAGTTGTTTCATAGCATGACCTCATCCATGACGATGGTCCCTCTACTAAGAATTATTGTAACTTGGCAATCCTTTATATGGCAGAGTCACTTTCTATGTGGTGAGTTGTAGTTAAGGCATATAAAGGTGCCCTTGAAAAGGCAATATGCCTTGGAACACATCCATTCCTTGATTTTTCTTTGCTCTTTCTATCCCCTAGCTATACAGTTTTTTTCCCTTGGCTTTTCTCAGCAGATTGGATTCTTCTTTCTGAATTATCCTCTTTTGTGTGTTGTCAATTTTCCTCAAGCACTTTGAATCAACATAGTGGATCCGCTATACAGGACCATACTATCCAATTCATAATTTATATTAGTGCATTTCCACTAGACCGTTGCGCTACTTGGATGCAAAAAAATCTAGTCCCCAAATTCAGGAAATCTCACTGGGGAGGAAAAAGTTTTGTTATTGGTACAGGTAGGCTGTGGAATTCTCTCCCTCTTAAGCTGAAAACTGACCAACCTCCTACATTTGAGGAAATCCCTTAACACATGTTTATTTTTTTAATCAATAACTCACTTTTATCTAATTATGTTACCGGAATCATGAAACAATCACAGTCCCAAATTATTACCTCTAAGAAGGCAGCGCCAAGACACCCTCCGCTATATGAGGGATCTTTAAAATAACATAACTGACTCTATACCTATATCTTGCTGGGCTCTTGTATCATCCATAATGTCAGTGGAAGTTTGTGCCTTGCTGATTTCACCATAGCAACTTACATATTCAATTAAAAACTACATTTCAGAAAGTATTAACAGCGAATTACGAATCAGACAGGAGCGATGTATGTTTCTGCATTTCTACACATTCACTATGCACACTGCAGGAACACCACTTCTGTGCCCAGACTGCTTTTGACCTGGTACTGGAAACAAGGATGAGCGGAACAACTATCATAAGCTTCACATCTGTGAAGGATGACATTGAACGGCTTTCTGCACCAACATCCAATCCGGCTCTTACATTTTTAACAAACATGTTTTGAATCACTCATTGGATGTTAAAGTAGACTATCAAGTCACAGGATATTTGCATGTTTATCTAGAGGATACAAAGGCAAATATAAGGTCCCCTCAAAACTCCTGTTGGGGGCAATACATTGAGGCTCGCACAGACTACCATAGGGACTAGTTGTCTTTTCATCATCACCAGATAGTCACTCAAAAGAGTAAAACCCTTTCTTTTTAATGTGTGGTTTATCTAACATCTGCCAACATATTGGTGATATGTATATTGGCCCAGCACTGTTGTGCCAAGCTAACAATCCCAGGGACCCCTATTTCAACCAGAGCCCATTAATATATTGTATGGATGTGAGTCAAAACCACTGTAGATAATATATTGGCTTGAGTATGAAAACACCAAACACATATATATAAAAATGTAATTCAATGAACGACACATCTCAGTTAATTCATCCTGTATGTCATGGCATAATTAATAAATTATTATAGACACCTCCTATCATTTCATTGACTGCAAATAGGAAGTTAGTTGGCTGTGTGTGCCTTCATAGTGACAAGTGCGATGCGCAATCATCAAGCCATTTATATTCATAATCTTTGTAATTTGTGAACAATAGGTCACAAAAATGTACCTGTGGAAAAAGACAACAAAAGAAAATATTATACTGTTTCAAATACCACAAAAGGCAAGGCATATTATCTCAAAACTATTCCTTCAATACATTATGAATAACTTATCTTTTGTTTTCAATGTAACTATGTGGTGGCTTTTTCTGTATGGCATGCAAACCAATTAAGTCTTCCCTCACTGTATAATACAAAGAAATTACAATGGGAATCGTTCATACCTCACATTCACATGAATATTTTGACACCTAACGTACCTGAACGTTTCTAAAATCTCTCTGCAGCCATTCAGATCTGTATACAACAAATCAGGTTTATTCTCACTTTTCAAATGTTTTACTTACTTGCATAATCCAAAGATGAGTCTTGAAAAATGGGTGGTGGAACAGAAGTAATGTTCATAATATCACCATAGACTGTTATTGAACATGTGGCAATGTCAGTTTACTTGACCAAACAAAACTATTCTCTCTAAATTGTTTCTCACCGTGGTTTACCACAATATTGAACAAATGTACTTTCAATGCACTCGGGGAAACATCAGATGTCTGTCCCTCCCTAGACACCGCCGTCCAGGTGGGTTGTTCATACTGTTACCCACTCTACCAAGACATTGCAGTAAGGTACAACGACTAAAAAGTTAAAAAGACATAACATGTTATGATGATTTCATCTCATCTAGTAGCACAAACTGAAAATAGAACAAGCATTTACAATGCAATGGTCTCGGCAATATTATAGGTAGAGCTATTGGTATTGCTTTTTTTTATCCCTAAATAAATGGCATTGTCATTTCTGTTGGCATTAGCGTAATATTTTGCATATGTGATACCTATTGCATTAGCAGAGAGAGAGTGAGGTAGTGAGATATAGAGAGAGAGTGAGGTAGTGAGAGAGAGTGAGGTAGTGAGAGAGAGTGAGGTAGTGAGAGTGAGAGGTATTGAAACAGTGATGTAGTGAGGGAGAGGGATGTTGTGAGGTAGTCAGATGTAAGCAGAGAGTGATGTGATGTAGTGAGATAGAGAGAGAGGTAGTGAAAGAGACAGTGAAAGTGAGTAAGTGAGATAGAAAGAGTGAGGTAGAGAGATAGTGAGTGATGTAGTGAGTTAGAGAGAGAGAGTGAAGTTGTGATGTGAGATAGAGAGTGAGGTAGTGAGAGAGTGAGGTAGTGATGTTTTTAGAGATAGAAGTTGTGAGAGAGTGAGGTAGTGATATAGATAGAGGGGAGTAGTTATGTATAGAGAGTTATGTAGTGAGAGAGAGTGAGGTAGATAGAGAGTGAGGTAGTGAGACAGAGAGAGTGAGGTAGTGAAAGAGTGAGTTAGTGAGGGAGAGAGATTTTGTGAGGTAGTGAGATAGAAACAGTGAGTGATGTTGCGACGTAGTGAGATAGAGAAAGATTGAGGTAGTGAAAGTGATTTAGTGAGATAGAAAGAGAGCGAGCTAGTGAGATAGAGAGTGACGTAGTGAGTTGGAGAGAGAGAGTGAAGTTGTGAGGTATTGAGATAGAGAGTGAGTTAGCGAGAGAGTGATGTAGTGAATTTTTGAGGGAGTGAGTTGTGTTATAGTGAGGTAGTGATATCGAAATAGATAGAGTGATGTTAGGGAGAGAGAGTGAGATAGTGTTATAGATATATTTTGAGTAGTGATGTAGTGAGTTTTTTTGTGAGGGAGTGAAGTAGATAGAGAGTGAGGTAGTGAGAGATAGAGAGAGTGAGGTAGTGAAAGAATGAGGTAGTGAGGGTGAGAGTTGTTGTGATGTATTGAGATAGAAACAGAGAGTGATGTTGTGAAGTAGTGAGCTAGAGAGAGAGTGAGGTAGTGAATGAGAGAGTGAAAGTGAGTTAGTGTATTTGAGAGAGAGTGAGGTAGTGAGATAGAGAGAGAGTGAAGTTGTGAGGTAGTGACAGAGTGATGTAGTGAACTTCAGAGAGAGTGTGTCGTGATATAGTGAGAGTGAGATAGAAATAGATAGTGAGGTAGTGCTGTAGAGAGAGTGAGGTAGTGAGATAGAGAGTGAAGTTGTGAAGTAGTGTGTTAGAGAGATATTTACTGTGGTAGTGATATTGTGAGAAAGAGAGAGTTGAGTAGTGAGGTAGAGAGTGAGTTAGTGAGAGATAGTGTAGTAGTGTGAGAGATAGTGAGGTAGTGAGAGAGATAGTGAGAGTTAGGGAGAGAAAGAGTGACGTAGTGAGAGAACGAGCCAACCCCACACACATACAGACCCACCCACACAGAGCCACACACATACAAAGTGTATCACGCAGACATACATACAGAGCCACACATACAGAGTCAGCTAGACACACATAGAGAGCTATGCACACAAATATACAGAGCTACAGACATCCACATACATAGCCACTGACTTACACATACAGATCTAGCCACAGACATAGTCACCTAACACACATAGTGAGCCAGCCACATAAAGATACTGAGCATCTATACACACACATAGAGGCAACTATACACTTATTGTGCTACACATACACTGAGCGACACACACGCACAGCTACACACATAGAACCACACAGACATACACAGACCCACACATACTGACCAACACACACACAGAGCGCCACACACACAGAGCGCCACACACACACAGAGCGCCACACACACACAGAGTTACACACATATATCCAGCCTAAACCTAGGTACACACAGACAGAGCTACTTTTAAATAGAGACACTTAGCCATATCGGAACCACTTCGTGCACAGCGGTGCATATCGCTGTAGGGAGCACGGAGACACCACGGACCATGTTGGACCTAGAAAAAAGAGAAAAAACATAAGATTAGCAAAAATAAAAATATGTCTTTCCTCTAACATAAACAACAAGCATTTACAATGCAATGGTTTCGCCTTTGGAAAAGTTCGAGCTATTGGCATTGCTCATGACATTTTTTTTTTTTACTTATAAATAAATGGCATGGTTATTTACATTGCCAACGGCTGACACTACAGGTGCAGGCACACCCGTTTAATGGCAGAAGTACTGAGGCTGCCATGAATCTAGAGTTCTGTACTGCCATTTACCAACCTGAGTTGAGAGGTTAGATTTCTTAAAGTGAAAGTTGAAATCGCATTGCGCTTAGAGCAGCAGGGTGTCGGGCAGCTTTAGCCTGGGAGCCGCCCCCTCTCACCCCTCAGCGCCAGTACACAGAGTGACGCAAACACATTGTACTACTGAAAAGGGAGGGCTTGGAGTTATTAAAGAAATGGATATGCCCAAGACTATCAAAGATGTGTGAATAAATTGTGGCTTGCAGTATAACGAGATCGCAAATTGTTGGTCTGTGCGTGGGAGCTTTCTCTGATGCTTTTCCTGCCTGTCAGGTTGGCACAGCTTGTGCCCTCAGTCGTGCTGTGTGACTCTAAAAGGGGACGGAAGTGGTACTCACGGTGGTTGTCGGTGTTCTCCTGGACTATTTCCGCCAGCACAAAGGCCCCTTCCTCCACGGTGTAGAGCAGCATGGTGGCGGCCCGCAGCTGGTCGTCAGGTCCCTCCATGCGCCCACGGCCTGCAGCTGGCTCAACGGAACAGGGGGCATCAAGCACAACGGAACAGGGGGCAGGAAAGCAAGCACAACGAGGGAACAAGGGGCAGGAAAGCAAGCACATATAAGGAACAGGCACAAACAGGGGGCAGGGTCTCTTCCAAAATACAATTATGAGACCATGCTTGACATGTACAGTAAAGCCAACTTCTATGCTGTGGTCACAGTTGCATCCCTGAAATTGAAACCACATTGTCCAATACCCTCCAAACTACTATTCTTCCCTAATCTAAACATGAGAGGACAATAATGTCTCAAAAAAGTGAACAGAGACTCTACAAATCCCATACTCTGCATGAAACTCCAGGGTATGAAAAATATTTTCAAGCCGAACATCTCAGCTGCAAAATATAGTTCTACTGTCCCTATTTCAGCAGTCTGCTAACCCAGCTAGATCACTATTCCAGTCCATTCATGCCAGCATCTTCCCTGCTCCCAAAGCAATCTAAAATCTCTCACCCAATAAATGCAAAATATTGCTGGACTACTTCATCAGCAAAATCCTGTCCATTCATGTGTCCACTACTCCCAAGAATAGTCTTATATAGGTGACGCCCAAGACGACAAATGCATGGTATCTCTTCAAACTAGTCTACCAGGCAGACCTCATCATTGCTACCAAAAAAAAAACAGCTGCCTTCTTCAGTGACGTTATACCAACCAAGATCATCAATTCAAATTGTTCCTACTTTGCTAATATAATGCAAAATCGTCAACCCATCCCTAAGCCAGAGAACATCTCCAGACTTCCTAACGCACACCCAAATCGCCCCTATCTTAAAAAAAAAAATCTAACCTCAACCCGAAGTTGTCAACAATCTAATGCCCTTTATGCAGCCTCTCTTGGCTAAGCAAGGCTACAGAAAAATCTGTCCCCTTAAAACTGACAGATTACATCAATGCTGGCAATTTCTATTTTAGGCTGGTTTAAAAATGGGTTATGACATCAAAACAGCCTCATTACAGCTGGCATAACGGAACAGGGGGCAGGAAAGCCAGCACAATGGAACAGGGGGCAGCAAGCACAATGAGGGGGCAGGAAAGCAAGCACATCGAGGGAACAGGCACAAACAGGGGGCAGAGGCAAGAAAAAGCGAGCACAAACAGGGGGAAGAGGTAGTCTCTACTGGCACCCCACCACAAAGCAGGGGGCAGGAATGCAATCACACCGGAACAGGGGGCAGGAATGCAAGCACAACGGGGGGGCAGGAATACAAGCACAACAGAACAGGGGGCAGCAAGCACAACGAGGGAACAGGGGGCATTACATGCGGGAAATGACAGCTAAAGATGTCCCTTACCTCATTTATGCGCACTTTGTTGTGGCGCCGGTCAACCCAAGCAGTGTGTGCTTCTTGCCGCTAGCATAAGGACCAGTGAGCGGAGTCAACCTTCCCACGTCTTGGAGGCAGCCTTGTCCCCCCCAAGTGCCCAGCCTCGGGAGGCTGCTTCGGCTGCCCCTGCTTTCCACTGAGGTGCTCCCGTAACACAAGGGCTGCCCAGCTGCGCATATACCTGCCGCAAGCCAGAAGAGCCAAAGGAACAGCAGTGTCTGCGGGCGGAGTGGGCCGGGGCGCAGGAGCGTTACAGCCGATCAGAGCCCAGCCAGAGGATGAGGAGGGAGGAAAGCATCCTTAGCATAGCATTAGCACGTTCCCTCTCCCGCTTATAGTCAGGAAACCATCCACTTGAGGGTCCTCTGCATATACATTCTAATATGCTCGATGTCACCATTTCACTGGCACAATAGATCCCCCCCCTCCCCACATAAGCTGACAATGCTGGTCTCAACTAAGCAGTCGCCAAGCAAGCTGGGACTTACAGGGCACAAAGGGTGTATGTCAGCAGGGAGGTGGCATGGAACATTCGGGGCAGCACATGAGCAGGTGAGACATGCTGGAGTTGGGCCTAAAGGTGGTGGAGATTCGAAAGTGAAAGTTGGGTGTGCATAAGAGAGGCAGGGTGCTGGAATAGAGAATGCCTGGCTATGAGAAGCAGAGACAGTGGCTTAAAGAGGGTGCTAGCAAGAACAAACAGCAATAGACAAGAGAATGAGTTGGGACAGGCAGGTGAACGTGAAATGCTAAATAAAGGATGCTGTCGGAGGAGTGAGGCGCCGGAGAAGGATCAGGTGAGGCCAGAGAGGGGTGAAGGCTGAGGCGAAGGAAAGGACAAAACAGGGAAAGACTCAGACTGTCTAAGTGGGACTTCCCAGGACTCTGTGCGATGACTGGGGGTCCCTTCCAAGGAGTGGGCTTCATGCCGGAATCGATTCACACCAATCGAGTGAGTGATTCTCTCCCGGGGGGCTGAGAGCATAACTGCACTCGTAGAGACTCAGATGTCCGGGGTTTTGTGTGGTAAAGTACACCAGCAGCGGAGATTTTTTTTTAACAAACTACACCAACGCTTCTTTTATTAAACTTTGCAAATGCATCAACGGAACTGTGTCTCATCATGGCGTTTAGAAACTGCTCAAAAGAAACGCAGGCCCACCCACATTTTACCGGTACTTCTCTGTGGCTCCTAAACTGTAGAATGACAGCAACTGTTGAGAGAGGAGGGCAGGGAGAAAAACACATGCTAAGGCACACAAATACAAGAAGAACCCCGCACTTTTTAATCGGAGAGCTGGAAGTTCTTTAATATATAACATATTACATTTCCGGCCCATGGTATAGCGTATACATTTTCAGACAGTACGGTTAACTGCCAAGGGTCAGACAAACCCCCTTGCTGCGGCCAGCAGAGCTGGGTGCTATTTTGATTGATGGGTCAGCCATATCGCAGGGAACCTCGCAGCCCCTCGTTAAGGCCGGGATAGGACTCTGTGAAGCTATTGTCTTCGCTGCTCGGCCATAATCTTATCAGGGCCGGGCTCTCCTTTCCCACTGAACCCTCTTGGGGAAGCGAGCACAGGCCTTGGGGGATAAATACACTCTCCTCTGCCTTCAACCAGTATTCCCAGGCCGTGCACACACATACTGCGATGGGGAAATGGGCAGTCAATTCACCACACCCCCTCCCTCTTTCTAGACAAGTGACCCTCGCCCCAAGCTCTGGAAGCCGCCTCCTCCCATCCTCATACGCTCAGGTGAGCCACCCTCGACCGCACCAGGCATGTAAATATTTTCCATGTGGAAGGCAGGACTCGGGCAGTGTGAGGAGAGGGAGGTGGGGTGGATGGAGCAGGGCAGGCCGAGCAACTCCACTGTCTGCCGTGAGCCGGGTGACTAATCTTCCGGGAAGGCAGGACTCGGGCAGTGTGAGGAGAGGGAGGCGGGGTGGAGGGAGCAGGGCAGGCCGAGCAACTCCATTGTCTGCCGTGAGCCGGGTGATACTGCGATGGGGAAATGGGCAGTCAATTCACCACACCCCCTCCCTCTTTCTAGACAAGTGACCCTCGCCCCAAGCTCTGGTTGTATCCGTGAGGGATAGGAGTAAAGTGTTTGGGACCGGATGGCAATGTGGGCCGCAGTATAAGAGAAGCAAACGCTTGAACTAAGGCTGAAGGGCTCAGTCTTGGCGGAGGTCGAAGGGGGTAGCAAAATGCTTAGTGCTGTTCTCTCGCACTGTCGTCGCCACCTCCCCGAATTCCCGCAATAGGTAGTCGATGTGTGCGATTCCCCCGAAGGGTAGGCAATGCGGGACCTGAAAGGGGGCAGGAGTATGAAGGTTCAGATGAGAGATCGGGGCCAAAGGCCCTCCCACAGTGCTCGGGAAGCAAGTACAATCTTCTCGTACCGTACCGAGATGGCCTGTGTGAACAGCATTTGGTGTGACGTTCAGTGTTACCGGCCCCTATACTTGGAGATATGTATGGTGCACACATAGGCCCGGCTGTTGCCGAGAACCCTTTTCCCGCTAGTCTCCGGTGCAGTGTCCCCCTCCTACCAGCTGTGGTCGGCCCCTCCCCCCCGGTTTGTCTTTCCAGTCCCCTATGCGCGAATGTACGCACTGTCTAGCCCCTGTACTACTCCGTGTGGACAACGCCACTTACCTGCAACACCCCGTCTTCGCTGCTCCGCCCCCCACCTCACGACAGCGGCGGAAAGTTCAGCGGCACTCCCCCACCTCTGAGCTGAGAGCAGCTACAGACATAACAAGCTGTTGAGCCCGAGCCGACGGCAGTCCCCCGAACCCTATTGGTCAGTTATTACGCTGAAGATTCAGCACGGTAGTTCGGATTGGCCTGGGTGTTAGGTATCTCCATTTGAAAGAATTAATGGTCAATGTTGATAGGTTAGAAGGAGGGCCGGTAATGTAAGCGTGGATTTTTGTTGGTGCTATGGGAAAAACAGCCGTCCTTGCCTCGTCGCCATGTGTTTATCGGGATTGCATAACGTCTCCCTCCCACAAGCAACGGAGAGTGAAAGGGGAGGGGGGGGCGGAACGGACACGAGGAGGGCGGGAGAGGACACGAACGGCGGGAGAGGACACGGACGGCGGGAGGGGGGCGGGAGAGGACACGGGGGGCGGGAGGGGGCGGGAGAGGACACGGACGGCGGGAAACGTGCACAGGACAGCGAGGGGGGGCGGAAAGGCACACGAAGGGGGCGGGAATGGACAGCGCATCTGAAATCACTTTCAGTGAAAGGGGAGGGAACGGGAAAAAACGTAACTCCGCCCAGGGAAAAAATGTCGGGAACGCCCCCGAATCTGGTCCGGCCTTGACGGACAGATCCGGCACTCAATGGCTAGCCTCCATTTATGGAGCTAGCCAATGAGAGCCGGGGGACGTTCCCGAAGTCCTTATTGTCAACAAAGAATTTCACCTGCGCCGAAAAGCTGCGCAGAGCGCAGCCTTCGGCAGGCGAAACCCAAAAAGCAACATACATACCTGTCTGAATAACTTCCTGCACAGTAGTGCACACGGCTGCAGGGAGACGCCACGGGCCATGTTGGACCTAGAAAAGACAGAAAAAACATAAGATTAGTAAAATCGAAAAGATAGCTTACCTCAAACTGCAAAAGAGCCGCATATCGGACCCACTCCGTGCACAGCGGTGCACATCGCTGCAGGGAGACGCCACGGGCCACGTTGGACCTAGAAAAGAGAGAATAAACATAAGATTAGCAAAAATAAAACAAAATGGCTTACCTCTAAACGAAAACAACAACATACATACCCGTCTGAACAACTTCGTGCACAGTAGTGCACACGGCTGCAGGGAGACGCCACGAGCCATGTTGGACCTAGAAAAGAGAGAAAAAACATTAGATTAGTAAAATCAAAAAGATAGCTTACCTCAAACTGCAAAAGAGCAGCGTATCGGAACCACTCTGTGCACAGCGGTGCACATCGCTGCAGGGAGACGCCAAGGGCCATGTTGGACCTAGAAAAGAGAGAATAAACATAAGATTAGCAAAAAAAACCAAAATGGCTTACCTCTAAACGAAAACAACAACATACATAACTGTCTGAACAACTTCGTGCACAGTAGTGCACACGGCTGCAGGGAGACGCCACGAGCCATGTTGGACCTAGAAAAGAGAGAAAAAACATTAGATTAGTAAAATTGAAAAGATAGCTTACCTCAAACTGCAAAAGAGCCGCGTATCGGAACCACTCCGTGCACAGCGGTGCACATCGCTGCAGGGAGATGCCACGGGGGACCTAGAAAAGAGAGAATAAACATAAGATTAGCAAAAAAAAAAATGGCTTACCTCTAAACGAAAACAACAACAACATATATACCCGTCTGAACAACTTTACCCAGGTTACCCATCATGACTTGGGCTTCTAGCGGACTAAACTCAGTGAGTGAAGTGCCTGGTAAGATATGCATAGTGAGGGTGTGACGGAGCTGCAGGTACTTGTAAAATAGGGTAGCGTGAAGGGGGTGGCATTGCTGCAGGTCGGAAAAGGCCCTGATGTGGTCTCCCGCCCAAAATGTCCCCAAGGAGTGAAATTCGGATCCCATTGCCAAAAACCCTGACGGGCTGATGCTTCACGCAGCCATGTGCCATACCCCAGAGGTGTATGTTGGGTAAGCTTCTTGTCCCAGGTGGTACAGCGCAGTGCAGAGCGCCAAGCCGTTAGGTCCGCCCTAGTAATAAGTGGAATAGTTTGTGGAATGGGGGCACCATACCAGTAGGCTTGGATTTGTGTAAATTCCATGGTTCTAAGCTCGGTTGGATAATCCGGGTCGGACTAGCCTCCAGCGAACCAGTCATGGACGAGTCTAGTGGCCAAGTAGTAGAGGTGAAGGTTGGTCACACCCATGCCACCGTCAAAGGGAGGAATCTGGCAGCGAGCCAACGCTGCCAGATTCCACTCCTCATAAGAACATGGTAAGTACCCCATCAAACTCACAGAACCAACTACCCGGGAGATGAAGGGGGATATTTTGAAGAATGTATAAAAAACGATGGAGGATCATCATTTTAAAAGGAGCCCCTCTTCCAAGGGAGTTTAGTGGGAGGGATTGCCAACGCTTAGGTCGACTTTAGCTTTCGTGACCAGGGATGTCCGATTGAGAGCCCACTCCAGTTCTGGAAGAAGGGCCACCCAGATTCCAAGATATTTAAACAATTACCTCCGTAGGGGGATGTTGGATTGCCAGTCGAATTGGGCTCTCGAGGGATGGCGGGGGATCAGAGTGGACTTCGCTGGATTGAGCCGCAGGCCCAAGACATTCTCAAAGGCTTGAAGCACCTTCAGACAGCGTGGGCCGGAATTCTCCAGGTCGGCCAAGAAAAGGAGGACTTTGTCCGCATATAGGGCAATGTTATCGACCTGGAGTGGGCCCCAGGACCACCTTCGGATTTGGGGATCATTACGTATGAGGCAGGCCAGGGGCTCCATCGCCAGCACGAATAAGAGCAGCAAGAGAGAGCACCCCTGACGGGTGCCTCTTCGGATGGAAAACGCCTCAGAGAAGGCCCCGTTAATCAGGACTTTTGCTTTGGCGTTGGAGTATAGATCACAGAGGAGGTGTCTAAAATGAGGGCCAACCCCCATTGTGATGAGAACGTCTTCCTATTAACTCCAGTCAACCGTATCGAAGGCCTTCTCAAAATTGATGAGCAGCAGGGCCAGGTACGGGGTGAGTAAATGGCGATGGGCCAAGGCAAGGTGGAGGCACTGTATGCAGTGCCGAGTGCCGCGGGCAGGCATGAATAGAAGTGTACTAATGACAGTCGTCAATAGACCCTTTCCGCACTACCTTTAGCAGAAATCCATCTGCTTGTTATGATCTGAATTAAGAACCATATACTTTTGACGTTTTCAACAAGTTTATTAGTGTAACTTTTCTCAAAAATACGTGATGAACGTTTTTCTTGTTACAAACACAATCTTTGTTGCTTCTTTGGTGAGCAACTTGTTCAATTGGTTGAGTTATGTGAACTGAACTTCATTGTTTAAAAAGGAAAAGTTTCCTGTCCCAATGCATTTCGGGATGAAAAATCCCTTCATCAGGGGCACTGTAAAACAATATGATGAACATGTTTAGCCTCAGGCTCTCGGCACACTGCGTGATTCATAAATTCATCGGATACAAAATTAAATTTACTTTCTACGACATTCATCAATTAATATCATTTGCTACATGCAAAAAATCTGTAAAAATAACCTCTTTTCAGTGTGGTATTGTATGCACATATAAACAGTCATATCCCTATAGATACCTAAGTTGTCTGTGTCGCCAACTATAAAAAAAATATATGTATACCAAAGATTTTGGGAGAACATAAACTATCATGTGATTCCTAATAAGAACGAATGGAGGGTTAAATGGCCTATCTAAGGTTTAGACAGTGTGTAACAATAATAAATGACTCTGGCGTGGTGGCTAAGGTGAGCCAGAATTTGAAAACAGCTGTGAAAAACAAACTCACCATGAGTACTCACTATCATATGCGGGCAGGCATGAAGCCACATTGATCCGGGTGGATCAATTGATGTAACAAGGGACAAAGACGTTGAGCCAGTACAGTGACGTAGATCTTCATTTTGGTGTTAATGAGAGAAATCGGGTGGTAATCCACACGAGAGAGAGAAGGTGGTTGGGTGGTCTTTGGAATGACCACGATAGCGGCCACACCAGTCTCCGAGCGGAAGGAGCCCGTCTCGACCACATGTTGGAATAGGTCAACCAAGTGGGGGACCAGTAAGTCTTGGTAGGTCGCATAGTACTCCTGCAGAAAGCTGTCTGGCCCTGGTATCATTCCAGAGTGCAAAAGGGAGATCGCTACATGTATCTCCTCAGGGGTAAAGGGAATGTAGAGGTGGGCATAGTAGCCTGCGATGGCTTGGCCAATAGCCTGTGAAGTACAGTGGTGGTTACCCGCGGCGTCAGATTTCAGGGATAATTCTGTTGGCCTTGGTGTACGAGACCAAATTGTGAAGCAGCTTTCCATTTTTGTCGCCCCACCTGTAGACACAGGCCACGGAGGTGCGCCACAGCATCTTAGCAGAATCTAGGGAGATCTGACGGATCTTGTACTGGATCATCGCGAGCTGTCTAGCAGGATGGGCATCATCCATGTCCCCACGGGTCAACTCGAGCCGCATGGCCTGAGCTTCAAGCTGGGTCAGGCGAGCAGTCTGCGCCATCCGTTTCGTGTGAACCAGACCTCTGGCCACACCACATAAGGTAGCCTTAACGGACTCCCACAGTGTGCCCGGAGAAGGGACCGAATCCTTGTTGGCAAGAAAGTAATGTCTCAATTCTACTGCTTGCGCGTCTTTGATCTCCCTGTCTTGTAAGAACCACGCATTCAACGCCCAAACTGTACGCACCCCATCAGAGGGACCTCCCAAGCGGAGGGAAATGGCAGAGTGGTCCGAGATTCCACAGTGAAGAATAGGGACACCAGAGACCTGTTGGCAGTCGGTGGCCAGGAGGAGGATCAAATCGATGCAGGAAGGGGTGTGGTGGACCGCGGAGAGGTGAGTGTACCGTTTCCTACGAGGATTCCAGATCCTCCAGGCGTCACACAGACCAAGAGCAATTGACCAGTTGGACAGCCTTTTAGAACAGGCTAGGCGGGATGAGGAGGGGTCACCCGTCATTTGAAGGGATGGCTGCATAACTGCGTTGAAGTCGTCCCCAATTATCGTCAAACCCTGGGGCTGGGCGGAGATTACCTCAGTAAAATGGTGAAGTGTAGAGGGAAGTGTGGCTGGAGGGATGTATGTTGATAGCAGGTTGATGACCTGTCCTTCAAGCCTACCAGACAGGGCCACATAGCGGCCTTGCGTGTCAGTTGTCATGTGTAGTGGGGCGAAGGGATGACCTTTCAGGGTCAGTATGGCCACCCCTTGAGAGCCTCGTGTGAAACCGGAGTGCCAGACCCTGTCGAACCCCTATTGGGCGAGAAAGGAGCAGTGGGTTCCCAGGAGGTGTGTCTCTTGAAGGAGGAGCACATCGGGCGCTTGGCGTTGGGCGCTATTGAGGACTGCTGCACGTTTGATACGGTCTAGCAAGCCATTTACGTTCCACGACAGAACGTGGAGGGATCTACCCCGAGTGGGCATCTGAGGAGCAGTTGGCATGGGGGTAAGAGAAACTGGGGGGACCGGTTCCAAGGCGAGGCGGCATATTGCAACTAGGATGGGAAGAAGTGGCTTGTACAGGGTGATATGTCTCCTGTCGATGGTGATGTCGTGCGCGTGTGGTGAGCTGTCATTGAGAACAAAAAACAACGATTCAGAGCTGAAACAAAAGGAGTTCAGAGGGCATCGGCCCCCCTCTTTCCCAACCCCACCCAACACCCCCACCCTCTACTTCCAAAATTGAAGCATCTGTCAACCTGTAAAGGAAAAATTAACAATAACAAAGGGCTAAGCTAAAATGTTTAGCAGGGCAGTTCGTGGCAATTAGGGACCCCTCCATGTAGACAGATGTCATACTGTCATCAGCTACTTAATAGCAAAAATAACCAAATAATTCTGCCACAAATCCAGTCTCGTGGGCTCCACTTGTCAGATTACTGTATCGTCGCCGGATCCACGGAGTGCAGGACTTCTAGATAGGTCGGAGTCTGATAAGACCGGGCGGAGTTTCTCAGATGGGTCGGGCCGCAGCTTAAGTCAATCAGAGAATTGGCTTGGTTGTGGTCATCAAGAGCTGGGAGAACCATAGAGGAAACCTGCAGTTGGGGCCCAGCGCCTGTTGAACGTGAGGTCCCCCCTCCAGTCTCCCCTCCTTCGGGACCGATTATGCCTCCGCTGCGGTTTGGGAGGGGATGTGTGACCGTGGAGATGTCGATGAGGCAGGGGGAAGGGGGGGGGGGGGGTTGGGTCCGTATTGGACACTCCTCCGTGAACCAGGTCCAGGCCGCCTGTGGGGTATCAAAGAAGATTGATTTGGAAGACGACTCGGAGACAGGCTGGAAAGAGAAGACCATATTGCAGTCCCAAGTTGCGGAGCTTTTGTGTGACGTCAGAGTAGGTACAATGTTGGGCCTGTACTTCTCTTGTGTAGTCTGGGAAAATCATTATGGTATTGTTTTGGTGCTTCAGGGGGCCGCGGGCCGGGACAAGGATCGCATACTTGTCCCGGAAATTAAGGATCCTGATGATGAGGGGACGAGATGGCGCCCCGGGAGGAGGTCTGGGAGCCAGGAAGCGGTGGGCGCGTTCGATTGCGAACAATGCAGAGAAAGCATCCTTGGGTATCCATAACTTCACCCAAGTATCCACAAAGGTGTCTGCCTGCCCCTGCTCAACTCCCTCAAGGAAACCTATGAGGCGCCAAGTTGTTCCGTCGGGAGTGGTTTTCGGCATCTTCAGCCCGCCGGTGTAGCTCCGAGGCTTGAGTCTGTAAGTGGGCCACTTGGGTTTTCAACTGACCATGCTCGTCCTCAGTCGTGGAGAGGCGCGATTCAGCCTCCGAGATTCTCACCGTGGCATTGCGTAGGTCCTGGCGGATAAGGGCCACGTCCACCCATACCTCGCCGATCTTGCCCTCTACCGAAGCCCGAAAGGTGCTAATAGCTTGGAGGATGGTCGAAAGGTCTCCTCTGGTGAGGGTGAACGACCAGTAGCCACCTCCGCAGTGGTGTATTGATCCATTTTAGTGTGGGTCTGTGGGGTGGGTGTCTTCGGGGTGCAATCTCGACCCATCTCTGCTGTGAGCTCAGGACCCAAGCGTCCCGCTGGGCATGGGGGGGGTCAGGCTCAGGCCGATGGTGTCCGAATCATTCAGCATTCATTAGTTGCAGTTACACTTTTTGCCCTAAATGGGATGGGTATGCACACATGTGGGTCACTTGCTCACTGTGCCACTGGATTCAAGCTAGCCTGGCTGATGAAAGGTGATATTCCCCGAAACCGGTGCCAGGATGCCTATTTCAGGTCCAGGGAGGACCTTGCTTGGCAGTTCAGTCTGGACTGTTCCCCATGAGGCACAAGGTCAAGACTGATTTGCATATGGCTGGGTCCAAACTGGGTTGGCGTGGTGGGCAAAAGAACAATGGATTTAACCCATATCTCTTGACTGGGGGAGCATGTTTGAAACATTCAGCATTCCATCCATCATTTGTTGCAGTTACACTTGCTAGGGTTTGACCAATGTTGTTAGTGAAGCACAGGTCTGATGCTTCCCTACAGCATCTGAGGAAATTGCCCCAGCAGAGTGGGGTCAGAAGGTGACGTCGGTCGTTGGCCAGGTGAGGGCAGCAGCACAGCAGATGTAGCCAGGACTGGTTCTGGTAGTTACAGAACCTGCACATTAGCTGCCCATCCCTTCATGCCCAGAGCGGGTTTAAATTGAGGATTGGAAGGGCCAACTGCCTTAAATAAGTGATGCTGTTGCGAGACTGGTGCTGAAGTAGATATCTGAAGTATGGTTGGGCTTTCCCCTTGATGTACTAGTTGTCTAGAGCTGTAAAGAGGGACTTTTGTTGCAGCCTTGCAATGTCTCTCTCGTATGATACTTGGATAATCTGTTTTTTTTTATTGTTCTTTTCCACATTGGCAGTGGGATGTTTGGATTAGACAGGTTTATAGTTTCAATCTTTAGTGTGCCAATTGCTAAGTGCAGCTGTAAGTGCCAGGGCGAGAATTCATGCGCAAACATAGATAGTAGTTGAGCTTTCAAGGAGTGAGCTGGAGTGTACTATCACTCTCCAAAGTCTTTTAACTCCCACTTGGAGTTGAGTCTCAGTACTTAGTCTCCCTACATTTGTCTGTCAAAGAAGAAAAGCGCCCCCATGGTTTTGTTTAATTATAAGTGTGTGGTTCTCTGGTAAGGAATCAATTGCTGTCTTTTCTTCTCTGCAAAGGTTTTGTAATGTACCTTTTTAGTGTTTTTCTAATCTTTCCACACTCAGTAATTGTTTTTGAATGCAGTAGACTCTGGGCCATAAGCAATTGTTTCTGATGGATACTTCTGACCACAGGTGCTTCATCTTAGAATACTCCCTAGGCGCCAGACTGGATACGGGAAAACGTTTTCCTCATAGTCCCCCGTGCACCATGAGGCGACACCATGCAGCTCTGTGTTGACTCCTTACTGCCCCAGAAGTAATGGATCTGAGCTGCATATAAGCGCCATCCCACCTGCTGACGTCAGTTCCTTTCTTTCTATGCCCTCCAGTGTGGATCTGGTGTGCCCCTCCCAATTTCACAGGGCTTTTAACGACTCCTAAAAATCTATCAACATTCAGTGTTCCCTTCTAAGACTCTGGTTTCAAACCATGCCCTGACTGTAGGAAACTGGCGTCAATCACAGACCTACACGAGGCGTCTCTTGTGGTTGGGCTCGAAAATGACTCCTAAGTAATGTGACAACTGCGGCCTCGTGCACTCAAAACATATAAGAAGGACCCCCTGAAAGAATGACTTTGAAATTATTCTATATTATGATGCTAAGTTTATAGATGAGTCCCATCCTAATAAACGTATTTCTTGAAATAAGTTTGTTTGATTTTTGTAAGGCGTAATCTGTGCCTGGTGCAAAACAGATACGTTTATTTTTATAAATTTTTTCAATACTAAATGTCATCTTCATAATTTTTCAGAACATAGTTTAATGTATAGCACACACCAACAAAGGCCACATCATAAGATTAGTCCATAAAGAGGCCTTTTGAAGGTGTTTATCAAGCACTCAGTCCAATATTTAGGTTACTGTATAAACTGTATTTGGATCATTAAATGTTGGTTTGTTGGACTGATGTGGGATTGCTGGTGATGTTTCAGTCTTTAGTGGTAAGAATCCATGAAACCATCCTCAGGACGCAGTGACCATACTCATTGAAACTAGACCCTTTGAAGACAACTATAGTTAGTACATATATATTAGTATATATAATAAACAAAGTTGCTGTATAAAATACACTGAAATGTGGTCAAAGAATGTGAAAGCACATCAAAAAATGGTGAAAAAACACCAGAGGTGGATAAACCCAAGCTAAAAGTTTTTAAGTGGTTATTTGACCAGGGGACAACTTCGTGAAGAATTACCTCGAATGCATAGATGGGGTAATCTTAACTAAGACTGTTATCAGTGCACTCATGCATATCGAAATGTATGTTAATTTAAATCTTACTTTCCAATTAATTCCATATAGTCTAAAGATGTCGACAGAAAAGGGGAGGCGCTTTATAGTAGCCTAGGATTAAACAAAATATCACCAGAATGAACACATGCAACAGCAGTGTTAAACCATGAATCAGGACAAAAGTAAACACACTATCACTCAGTAAGTAGAATTAGGTCTCAAGTGTAAATAAATACAACTAAAATAAGCAAAAGGGAATTCATCTCTATTTTATTACCACAATATAGTAGTCAGAATGCAAAATGGATGAGGGAGATGAGTACTCTGAATTACAGATCTGTCCAAGATGGACATGTAGCTATCTGGACTAGAGAGGCCAATGGGCTTGATGCTTCCCCTGATGCATTTTTTAATTCGCCACCAGGACGACCAATGTAATATAGAGCCTCATTTGCAGTAGTAGTCCGACGAGCAGCTGAAGTCTTAAACCTACAACTGTCTTCTATTGAGACTAAGGTTAATATCTTTACTGAAATCTTACAGCCTGAAACCGCCACCCCTGAGCTCTGGTAGCCTTTCAATGTGGCCACAGTGATCCTGGCCACTGGTAAATAGGTGATTAGCTAGTTATCACACACCAGCACCTAGTGATCCTTATTTCTCAGTTGTTCAGGCTTTAACCAGAAAGGTGGACCCCAAAGCATACCCACAACTGCTCCTGATTGGGAGTTTAAGAGAACTGAGGTATTTGGAAACAAATGTTCTCTTCGGATAGCCCAACATTCAGATCAGACAATGCAATCTGCTTATTGGGCTGATATATGCATGCTCTCGGGGACATTGCCAGTGAGATATTGTCATCGGTCCTGGAAGTTCTAAGGGCCTCACTAGCTCCAACAATTCAGGTTGATCAAGGTGTGGCCAAATACACGATTAGTGCTGCCTTGATATTGCTGATTATCTGAGAATGGCAGTTGACACCATTATGGTGCTTTGTCGCCATGCCATGTGCTCCACAAGAATTCCTGGATCTGTACAGGCATCTAATGGAAATACCTTTATTTGTGCACGCCAGAAAGCCAATTCTGTCTTGGAACGTTTCACAGATGATAGAGCCACGGCATGCTGTATATATCTTTTGACCCCTGCCGAACAGTTTCCTCACCAGTTTAAGAAATTCCGAGACCACTCTTTAGGGAGTGGCATATTGACCATGTCAGTCTCCCCAGCCACTGCAGAAATCACCGTAGTCCTTTCTAGGCTGGGGATGTGGATCCGGCAGTCAACATGCACGCCAAGAAGAGCATCAGTCCTCCTAGGTTCCCTTCCCCAGCAGCAACAGCCACCAAACCACCATTAGTGTCATGCAACCACCCTGTGAGACGGAGGCTCCAGCACTTACTTCCATTGTGGCGATCCATCACGTCTGACATATAGGTCCTTTGAGTCATCTAGCATAGCGATGCCAAAACTCCCACCCCCAACATCACAGCGGAATTTGGTGGAAGACCTGTCTATTCTGTTGCAAGAGATGAACGTTTTACTTTTCAGAAGAGCTATCAAGAGAGTGCTGTACTCGGAAATAGGAAAGGGTTGGTAATTGCGGTATTTCCTTGTGTCAATAAAGAATAGGGACCTTCAGCCCATTTTGCCCATTGACCATCTAAATGCCTTGCTGTGGAATGACGAATTCAAAATGCTCATGCTGGCCTAGATCCTGTCTGCCCTGGACCCAAGCAACTTGGATGGCGTCCTTGGGCCTGCAAGATGTGTATTTTCATACACCTGCCCTATGGTTCCCTCAGACTTGTTTACAGTGCTCCCCTTCAGCCTTACCAGTGGTCCTTGGGTGTTCAAGAAAGTGATGGTGGAGCTCTGTGATATCATTTTTCACAAAATGATAACTGGCTGCTGAAGGTGGGCTTGCCACAGTCTGTTGTAGACTCTCTGCATATGATGGCCAACCTCCTGACCACATTTGGATTCCAATCAACAATTTGGTGTCACACCGGACTACTTCGCAGAGGCTTGCTTTCATTAAAGCAGTTCTGGATACTATATAGTTCAAGGCATTCCCTTCGTTTCAATGAGTCGAGGACATTTAGGCAATGATACTGATATTTCAGCCTTAGTCATGGATCTCAGTGGTGCAGCTGTGACACTAACATTTTTGCCTTGACTTCCTCCTTGTTGACTGCTTCAGGTGGCATAAGCAGGCTCTGCAATGGAATCTGAAGTTCCAGTGGGCCCAGCAATAAGTTAACCTATTGGATATCATTCAAACTACAAAGAGACTGCATGTGATCTGCAGTGGTGACTACTCAGCCCCAATTGGACCAGCACAGGCCCCTCTCCATTCTCCACCCAGAGCTGATGAACACATCTGTTGGGGAGGTCATACGGGGGCAAATGGGGTGGTGTAGCAATCGGAGGACTCAGGTCTCCAATGGAAGCCTCCCTCCATATCAACTTGTTGGAGTTACTTGGCCTTGAAGGCCTTCCTACTGTCCATAAAAGGGAAACTGGTGCAGTTCCTCACTGACAACATCACTGCCAAGTGATTATGGGAGCAAAACCATAGTGTAATATTTAAGGTGCCCTAAATTTCAGATTTTCCCCTGTACGGTTCTCCCACTGGAATAAAAGGGCACCCTCCCTTCCATCAATATAGCAGAGTAGCAAAAACAAGTAACTGGGATCACTCAATTGTGTTCTACATCGGAAACAAGTTAAAGAGTTTTATTACCAAAAATCTCAAGAATAAGTGATATAGGATAAATACCGTGAAGTCCAGAGGTCTACAGAACAGTAAAACATCAGAAATCATTTTATGTCTCAAATGAGCAGCAAAATAAGAAAAGGGTCAGACAGCATTTACATTTCAACAGGAAAGTCTTCAAAGATCTAGTGACACTCCCCTAAAATCGAGGGGTCTTATACAGAAGTCTTGCATAACCAGTTCATTAAAACAGTAAATTCATCATGGTAAGATCGTAAGTAACAATTCTTTAGCAAATCAGAAACGTGAATGTCATTACCTTAAGCACTATCCCATTTTAAGAAAACATCCTCCGTGCTTCTGCCATCCTGAGATGTTGGAACAAAATATGAAATATTTCAACAATATCATTTAACACAAATGAATAGGACCCATCTACACAGTGAAACTACAGCAGACAACTTTGCAACACATCAGGAAAACTAGAAAATTAATTGAAAGTTCGTATTCATAACTGTAGAAATAAACCATCACATCAAGTGTCTTTGCTCTGTTGTTAAAAGCAAAACGACAATCATGAACATTATCTGCGCCATCTTGTCTGATGGAAGTTCCTACGTGCACATAAACTGCAGTCATTCTGACCGACCGACGCCATTTTGTACTCTGTTGGTCACCTTCGTTTCACCCTGTCCTTGCTAGCATCTTTCTGACTCTCTGACCAAACCTGATATGTGTGCTGGGGGCTATAAACTATTGCCACGACAAACATCACCACCACCTGCTGCCACAAACTCGGTTTTCCTCTCATCTCTGTTTACAGGCAAACCCATGGATACTCCTACACAAACAGGTTCCAAATACCAAACAGACTCTTGCAAACATGCTTTATTGCACTGCACACAGCAAGACTTGTTTTTGCCAACAATGGGACCTGTTTTTATCAACGGAACGGACTCTTAGATCTGGCCGGTCTCACATGTTTTAGACCCTGAAACAAGGTCCAGCTGCAAGATTAAATTGTCTGTTTTGACCTGGGTGGGAGGAGAATTAATGTTGGGCTTGTGTAACTATGTTGATGAAACAATGTTGGGCTTGTGTAACCATGTTGATGAAACAATGTTGGGCTTGTGTAACCATGATAATGACACAAATGCATTGTGTCAAACCTGTATAAAAGGAAGTGCTAAAGGAGTTGCCAGCAGAACACCTCCCTGAGACATCCCAGTGTCTGCAGTTGATGTGGTCTCCTCTTGAGAGTAATAAACCCTTTTCTTGTCTTCCAGTTTCCAGCCCTTGCCTCATTATTTTGGTAACGAACCCAAGGTGAATTAGAGGTGGGACCCTGCGACCGGGCAGCATTGGGGGTCTTAGAAGACTCGCTGCTTTTCACAAATTGGCGACCCAACGGTGGGGTCCATCAGAGACACGTGGGTCCAGTAGAGCGGTCCTAACGACGGAGTGAACGACTAAATGATTGGAGTGCACCTGCCTGAAAGAGACCCTCGTCTGGCTGCCGATCGACTGAACTTCACCGGTTCCGAAAGGACCTCTCTCGAGTGACCTGCGGTCCTGACTGGGACCTCAAAGGAACACTGCATTGATTGTTGGAGTAAGAGGACAAACCAGGCACTGGAAGGGGAAGATGAAGAACTGTCCATATGGTCCAGGTAAGGTCGTGAAAAAAATGACTTAAATTGATTGATTGATTGATAAAAATACTAGTATTCCTTTTTTGAGTTATTTGAGACATTCCCTGCTTGCAAACATCGTAGAGCAGGAATATTCTCTCTTTGCAGACAGCGAAGGACAGGTAGTGCAGACTTTATGTCTAAAATTGATTGAGATATTGATTTTGACCGCTAAATACGTCATGCCTGTTTTCTTTAGATTGTTTGATTGTTTTGGACCGGATCGTTTGTTAGAGGTCAGTCATCCGGCACCGCCGGAAGACACCCCTAACAAGGACATGTACGTAAAATATGGATTAGCCACCGTAGCTTATAGCAAACTATGGCATAAGTACACTAGGAAGGACCGGGTAAATCAGTGGCCAGTGACGGGATCTTTCGATCCCGCTAAAATAGAAACGTTAGAATTAGCTCTCCACAAAAAGAAAGCTAGACCAGCCATGTTTGACAGTTTTGGTTTATGGCGAAAAGAGGCAGCTCAACGAAAGAAAAGGGACGAAGCTAGATAAGATAAAGAAATGCGAAAATCATCTTACCAAGCCTGTAAAAAGTTAGAAGAAGAACTAAAAGAAAAGGATATCGATAAAAAGGAACCGGAATCAAAAAAATCAGGTAAATGCTCTGTTAGAACGCCCTCAACTCTTTACCCCGATTTACCAGCAAAACCGAGGGTAGATGATGATTTACTGTTAGGTCTCCCAATGATATACATGCCACCCCCTTATGCCCCTATTCATCCCGTAGTACAATGCCAGGACCCCCAAAGTATAGCTGGAGATGGCACGATCACCTCAGTCTTCACCGCCTCTGCTCCCACCAAGTCACCCACACTAAATGCCTCATCAAAGGATGAGGTAGTAGAGGTAGGAACAAAAGAAAAAGGAGCGCCCAGGGTCCCATGATTAAGTAAAAATGAGCGAACAGGCATTGATAAAATAGTTAAAACCCTTATAGATAGGAAAGAAACAGAAGAATATGTAACATACGTATGCGACTCCTATGTTGAAAACCACAAACGATACTTTATTGTACGTCTGTTACCACACCCTTAATGCATATGAAGAGAAGTACCAAGACGTAGGGCCCGAGCGACTAGTGGCTCTCTATAGGAAGGTAGACATCAGAGATGAAGGCGACAACGATGTTGCAGAACTATTTTAATCCACACTAGAAGTATTGCGTCACCTCGAAGAACAAGGACAGATAGATAGGGACAGGACAACAAAGATAGCAGGACCCCCGGTGGAAAAACCAGATAGAATGATGCCAATAAAAGAAGCTGCCCCTTACTGGGTACCTCCTAGAGGACAAGGGACTAATGACGATATAAACCGTCAAAACGCTAGAGGAAGAGTGGTCTACAATTGGGTATATCAGCCATGGGACAGACAGGGCATCTTGACATTCCGTAAATCTTTGCCGGATTTACGAAAGAACCCCACCGCCTTTTACACCGAGCTAGGTACCGCTCTGAGATCAACAATGACACTTGCAGACATAGACTTGTTCTTCGGGTTATGTTTGCCAGCAGATGTGTGGAAACAGATTAGGAAAGTAGACCATACCGAACTGTTTGGTCATACCTGGGAACAACTCGACACACTAGATAAACAGCTGAACCCTGGTCAAAAACCAGTTAAAGCAATATTAGACCTCCCTGACAAAATAGTGCAGAAAGTGAAAACGCTGATCCCAGAGAAAAAGATAGACTGGTCCATAGTAACCGCGTGCCGTCAGAAACTACAAGAGGATGTCTCAGAGTATTTCTCCAGATTTGAAACTGTGTTCTCCGATTACAGTGGACAAGACATATCCACCACAATCGGACACCACTTATTTGTGCAGAACTACATCAAAGGACTACTGCCAGATGTATCCCAGAAACTACAAGCCAGCGAAAGTAGTTGGGCAGCATCTAAACCGACAGCCATTCTACAAATGGCCCAGTACTACGAGCATCAGAGAAACGAAAATGACAGAACTACAGAAAGGAAAAAGAAGGACTTGAAGGAAAGGATAATGATAGCACAACTCCAGGGGGCGAATACAGGAAGGGAGCAATACAGGGGAGGAAACCAGCAGAATACCCCTAGTGTACAGCCACCTAGGAACAATCCATCGACATCATATGTAGGATGCCAAGACCTAGGACAGGATCAATGTGCATTTTGCAAAGAATATGGACACTGGAAATCCCAATGCCCGGCTTTATTAGGAGCTGGTAGGGGCTGAGGGGCGAGGGAAATAGCAAGTGGACAGAGAGGAAGAGAACGTGGGAGAGGGTATGCGAGTGAAGCAAGCGAGGAAAGGCCAATGAGAGTGAACGCATTTGACCATCCCTGACAGAATCAGTAGCAACAGACAGATTACAACAACACGTACGACTTTGCATAGGACAGCCAAGGGCAAGGGAGGGATCCAGTCGAGCTCTATGTTGATCAGCAAGGCCCTTATGTTACGGCTGAGGTCCTGGGCACAAAGTCACCTCTTTTGGTAGACAAGGGAGCAACACGTAGTGGACTATCCAAACGACTGATTCCAAGGGCAACCTTGTCAGGCTCACATGTGACCTCAATAGGATTTGACAGTACGCCCTCCACAAACCCTTTGTCCCGACCGATCCCTTTTATTCTTGACAGCAATGGCGTCAAAACGACATTCCTCGTCTCATCTAACACCCCAGACGCCATTATGGGTCATGACCTCTTGAAACACCTCCATGCGACTATCAGATGCTCACCAGACGGAGTGCGTGTCATCCTGTATGACAACCCCCAACTCCATAGAGAGAACCCTTTTCAGCACATGTTTTCTATCTCCGAGACTGACGCATCCCTACTGGACACTTTGCCATCACACTTATGGGCTACGGCTGATTCAGACGTAGGACGAATGATGATTGACCCAGTACACGTAACAATACGACAGGACGCAACCCTACCGTAGGTACCGCAGTACAAATTATCACCAGAGGGTGAGAAAGCACTGACCGAGATCATACACTCCATACACTTCCTCTACCACCCCTGCCTCTACCACCTCAGTAGTGAGCAACATTTGTAACAGTCCCATACTCCCGATTGTAAAGAGACAGGGAGACGGGAAAGCCTACCACTTCATCATTGACCTGCGGGAGGTAAACAAAATGTGTAGTACCACAATACCCAGTAGTTTACGACATCACAACAATTTTGACTTTAATCCCCTCCACTGCCACCACCTTCACTGTGATCGACCCCAAGAACGCCTTCTTTTCCATACCTATACACGAGGACAGCCGTTATCTTTTTGCATTGACCCTAAATTCCCGTTCGTATAGATTTTGTAGAGCACCTCAGGGGTACACTGAGAGCCCAAGCATCTATAGCCAGGCGCTTAAAAGACAGTTGGACGCCATACAATTGCCAGATGGAGTGGCACTAATACAATATGTAGACAATATCCTTCTAGCAGCAGAAACCATACCAATAGCCATCACAGTCACCATCAAACTACTCACGCCTGACAGGATCCAGGCAATTCTAGACACCCCTGTCCCCAAAAATCAGAAGCAAGTCTGCTCTTTGATAGGCCTCACCTCGTTTTGCAGACAGTGGTTACCGAACTTTAGCCTCATTGTCAAACCCCTTCTCTCCCTCCTAGCTAAAGACATCCCCTCACCTCTCCCCTGGACCCCCGAATGCCAGATAGCCTTTAAAGATCTACGCAATGCCCTTTGCTCAGCGCCAGTCCGAGGAACCCCAGATTACTCCACACCATTCTTCTTCTACACACACGAAAGGGAGGGATGTGCATTGTCTGTCCTAACACAATCACTTGGTCACAAACAACTCCCTTGTGCATGTTTTTCTGCCACCCTCGATCCAGTAGTCAGAGCGCTGCCAGAGTGCCTGCGCGCTGTGGCAGCTGCAGCAGTATCAATACGCCAGAGCGAAGGAATAGAGCTCTCCAACCCAGTCACTGTTTTAGTACCCCATGCAGTCGACACACTACTGAACCAGACCAAAACCCAACACTTGACTAGCGCCCGACTGACAGGATATGAATTGACCCTGCTAGCACCGCACATTACCCTAAAGCGATGCACCACCCTCAATCCAGCCACACTGTTACCCCTACACAAAAATGATCCTAACATGGCTCCACAACACGACTGTGTGACACTAACCGATGAATAAACAAAGAGTAGAGTAGACCTCAGAGACACCGCCTTTCTAGAGCCAGATGGAGAACTATGGGTGGATCGTCCGTGCATCAAACTCCCCGACTGCACCACCTCCGCTGCATACGCTGTCACCACAGCCCGAACCATTCTAGAAACAGCCCGTATTGCCCAATGTTCCGCCCAGGCAGCAGAACTCACTGCCCTCACACGAGCATGTATTTTAGCAGCTGGCACGACAGTTAACATATACACTGACAGCCAATACGCCTTCGGGGTGGTTCACCATTTCGGGATCTTATGGAAAGAAAGAGGGTCCTGACTTCACACGGTACACCCATCCTGCATGGAGATTTAGTCTCCACCTTGACGCAAGCAGTCCTCCTCCCCAAAAATTTAGCAGTGATAAAATGCCAAGCACATAGGAAAGTGACCGATCTCATTGGACAGGGAAATGCACTAGCAGACGACAGAACTACGACACGAATGTATGTGACCAGGTCACAGGCTGAAAAATGGACTGACGCAAGGACCACTGTAAGGGACATACAGACTACAGGCACACAAGACGAATTGACCGAGTGGGAAAAGGTGGGACTAAAAGACCAGGAAGATTGCTGGAGAACTAAAGACGGAAATAAATGGCTGTTACCCAATGCCTACCTCATCCCCATATTGACCATGGCACATTTACCAGCACACATAGGCTCCACCCCCATGATTGAACTAATCACCAGAGTATGGCATAATGTCAAGATAACAGAATCTGCAAAGCGCCTAGTACAACAATGTATAGTCTGCCTACAACACAACCCAGGGAAGGGGACAGTGGTATTACGGGGAGGGTTTGGAGTCCCTGACCACCCCTTTGAAGTCCTTCAAATGGATTATATCCAACTAGAGAGATGCCATGGTCTAAAATACGTCCTGGTGGTTGTGTGCGCTTTTAGCAAATGGGTGGAGGCATATCCCACCCGCGACAATACTGCCATAGCCACTGCAAAAGTATTGTTGAAAGAATTCTTCCCCCGATACGGCCTTCGCAGAATTTTATGGAGCGACAACGGCCCACACTTCATAGCCGAAGTGATACTGAACATACTGAAAGGGTTGGGGGTAAAACAAAAGTTCCATGCCGTCTTCCACCCCCAATCAGCGGGCCTGGTAGAGAGACAATATGCAACATTGAAACTAAAGCTAGCCAAAATAGTTGCCACGACGGGGTTGAAATGGCCCGACGCCCTTCCATTGGCATTGCTATCAATGCGCTCCACCTCAACCAAACACAGACTGACCCCGTATGAAGTGGTCTTCGGCAAGCCTATGAGCATTTGGGCGGCACCAAGACCCACCTCCATTACCGATGTCCCGAACATAATAATGTCAGATTATTTGCATAAATTGACAAACGAGCTAACAATTATCCACCAACAGGTGCAGCAAGCCTTGCCTGACGTAGCCAGGGTCCCAGGACACGTGATAAAGCCTGGGGACTTCATCCTAGTTCGCAACTTCCAAAGAACAAAGAATCTGGAGCCCAGGTGGACGGGCCCCTGGCAAGTCCTGATCACCACTCAAACTGCCCTCCGAGTGGAAGGAAAACGAAACTGGCTAAACGCCCATCACTGCAAGAAAGTCCCTCCAACGCTGGCAACCTGTGAAGAGGTGGAGGTGCAAGAGGAAGTACTCACGAAGGATCGACCAGCTCTAAGTTGCTAGCCACAAGATGACACCATCCAACTGTCTGAATTTCCCAACCCCACGGTGCCATCCAAGGAAGGGTACAACCTAAGATCGACGAAAAGGGGGAGCTCCAACAACCAGGCCACTAACTGAGTCAGAGTCTCAGATCGGTAGCACAGCCAAACAACGCTACCAGGAAAAGCGCCAGACAAAAGTCTGTGGTCCTAACAGTTGGTGAGCTCCTCAAAGATGATGGAAGAAACAGAACACCTGCAGGGCCACCGCAAAGACGCCAAGACTGTTGAACTGCACAGTACAAAGACAATTGCACTTGTAGCCGCATTTCTCACCTGCCTCCTGCTAATGGACACACTCTGGATCATTGAAGAGAATGCACCTGCATACAGAACATTGTCACCAACCATGCAACCAATCACCAAGAAAGAACACTACCTGGTATCACTGTCGCCACATCTCCGAGAACTACGCAAAGAATTCTGGAATAATTCTTTTGTAAAGATGCTGCACCAGCACAATCTTGCCACCAATGCCACTAACTGTTGGGTCTGAGGGCTGCTACCACATGCCACTGAACATTCCATCCCTTTCATCCCGTCACCCTTTTCTGTTCACGGATCTTGCCTTGCCTGGATGATGCTCCTACAAGAAAGTTACAAAGACAATGCCACTTCTGATGGGACAATCGCTCAGTTCTACAAGAGTTCTGGCTAAACAAAACAGGAAGAACAGCCGCTCCCTTTTGCCCTCACACCTCCAATGCAACATTCCCAATGAATGTCCCCTCCAAAGAATAAGTGGAAATACAAGTGTTCAATAATCCTGTCAGAGCCACATTTTCCTAACTGAAGAAAAGAACTGCTGCAACACTGACCGTGGCCCTATCTGTGGTGAACGTCTCTGGCCTTGTATGCATTGAAGGCCGTGGGACTAAGAAGGTGTGTCACAGCACTTGTAACATTGTAAGGACTTTGAACACTGCCAACCCTCCAGCATGTGTTGCATCACCCAACATGTACTTTGTTTGTGGAACCAAAGCCTACACCTGGCTCCCAAGAAACTGGGGGGGGGGGGCACATGCTACATCGCCTTTGTTTTGCCACCAACCTACACAGACCCTGCAGAGCATCATCAAGAAAAGAGTTCTAAAGACGCTGATCAAGCAGACTCTGCCGCATCACAGTTCCTCGACGCAGCAAAAGGGCTCGTCCCGCTATGGGGTCCGATGGCAAACAGCCGAGCCATCAGACATCTGTCTCAGGCGGTAGAAACCGCCCTGAACGTCACATCTGGCATCCTCACCAACAACACTGCCGAGCTTCAAGCGGTCCGTCTGGTGTCCCTACAAAACCGCATGGTCCTGGACGTGGTACTAGCGGACCATGGAGGAGCATGTCGCATCATCGGTGCCAGTTGCTGCATGTTATGTCATGTTAAAATTATTTATAAAGCGCACTTACACCAGACGGTTTCATGGCACTGTGAACGGGGGGGCAGCAGAACCAGCAGCAAAGGAGTGAGAGGAGGGCATTGCGTTACTCGTAGGCCTGACAGAACAGCAGAGTTTTCAGGCGGGACCTGAAGTGGGTATAGGATGTAGTTAATCTAAGTTCCCTGAGGGAGTGATTTCCAACAGAAGGGGGCAAGAAGAGAGAATCTAAGACCACCGTGTTTCTTACGTTTGAAAGTCGGAGTTGTGAGCAGAGCCAAGTGGTAGGAGCGAAGATTACGAGAGGGGAAATAGCGGTGGATCAAAGAGGAAGTGAAGGCTGGGCCGAGGCCGGCCAATGCTTTGAAGGTGATGCAGCCTAGTTTCAATTTGCAGCGTTTGGCCACCGGGAGCCAGTGAAGACTTTTAAGCAGGGGGCGAACATGATGGTGTCTAGGTTGGTGGAAAATGAGTCTGGCAGCCTGGTTCTGTACCAGTTGCAGACGGCGGAGTTGGTAGGCAGGGATGCCTACCAGCATATACATCCCTGATAATTCACCCTCTGTCTATGAAGCAATCGAACATCTCCACAGACTGTCTTCAGAAATTCATCAAGGATCAGAGACTTGGACAATTGGAAGTTGGCTTTGGGGCATCTTGAAGGACTGGGGTTGGAAAATATCAATGTTTCTCTTGGTCCCAGTATTGGCAATATGTGGTTGTTGTTTGGGTGTACACTGTATACCACCTTTGTGTTCTCTTTGCATAAGTACCTTGCGCCCTAAGACTATGGACACTCAGCTAACAAAAATGAGAGTAATGTATTAACAAGAGATACAGGACATTATGGAGATCGAAATAGACTGACAAGCTGGCTAGTTATGTTCAAAGGAGCGACTGTTAAAAGCAAAACGACAATCATGAACATTATCTGCGCCATCTTGTCTGATGGAAGTTCCTACGTGCACATAAACTGCAAACATTCTGACCGACCGCAGCAATTTTGTACTCTGTTGGTCACCTTCGTTTCACCCTGTCCTTGCTAGCATCCTTCTGACCAAACCTGATATGTGTGCTGGGGGCTATAAACTATTGCCACGACAAACATCAACACCACCTGCTGCCACAAACTCGTTTTTCCTCTCATCTCTGTTTACAGGCAAACCCATGGATACTTCTACACAAACAGGTTCCAAATACCAAACAGACTCTTGAAAACATGCTTTATTGCACTGCACACAGCAAGACTTGTTTTCGCCAACAATGGGACCTGTTTTTATCAACAGAACGGACTCTTAGATCTGGCCGGTCTCACATGTTTTAGACCCTGAAGCAAGGTCCAGCTGCAAGATTAAATTGTCTGTTTTGACCTGGGTGGGAGGAGAATTAATGTTGGGCTTGTGTAACCATGTTGATGAAACAATGTTGGGCTTGTGTAACCATGTTTTTAAAAAAAATATATTTTAAGACCTTTATTATTCAGCATGTATGATACACAGCGTTCCGCTGACAACCCATCCGGGCCAGCCGCATATATAGTATACTGTTTCATGAACATTTAATGGACACAGCCTTAAGGCCGACAACCCTGGGGTCCGGCGGCATATAATGGTCTATTTCCGCACTGCACAATCCTACAACCATTTGGTAACGTATAGGTATGGGTCTGTAGGTTTTTCATATTTTATATGCGAACTCATCGTTATAAGACTGTGTCGGCACTCATCAATGTCTGCAAGTGGACTGCGGCCCGTTTTGACACATGTGGGTCATGAGGAAGAGTGTCAGTGGAGTTCACCCCCCAAGAGGGTGTGGGCAGTTGTATTGAGGGATGAGGCTACTCAGCTTCCTAAGTGTGTCGGTGAGCGAGTGTCTGTACAGTTTATCCACTCCAGTGAGAGTGTCTGGTGGTTCTACTGGTGTTCGAGTAGGATCATCCCGGCCTTGACAGCATCGCTCAATGGCCCCATGGGGCAGCGTATACAATAGCCAATTTCGAAAATCCTGGTCCAAAGGGGAACAGGACTAGCATATCAATAAACTTCAAAACAGTAACATAGAAGATATATATTAAAGGGAGAGGGAATGGAGGTAGAGATTGCCATGTGTTTAGGGAGGGAAGTGCAGTGCCAATGTATCGATGGTGGTCCAGTGGGCGGGTAGGCAGGAGATTACAGCGGGCAGCTCACCTGTATGTCAGGCGCTCAAGGGGGACACCGTCAGAAGTGCGCGTCAAAATCAATAATGCAGTATTGGTCGTGAGGCAGTCAGTGACAGTGCCCCCGGCAGTAGTTGGGCGTGTGGGGGCGCGGGCGCGGGGGGGCAATACACTCGCCATTGCAAGGCAGCTAGATATGTAGCGCATGGTGATCAGGGCATGGGGGCCGTGTGGGCCGCGAGCAGCGCATTATATGCGAAGGTGCAACTATGCGTGGGCACAGGGGGAGGGGGGAGAAGGAAAATTATATGAGTAGGGGTGTCTGCTGGGTGTGGACGTTCCTCATGATGTCTACTGTGGGGAGGGGAAGGGGGGGGCAGTATATATCTCATCACGTGATTCCCTGTTCCACACACTTCTGCTGAAAGGATTGGAGGATGTCATCCCAATATTGTGCAATCGGGAATTTCCTTACCCGCCGTCTCTTCTCACCGCAGGACAGTACTCTCCGCTCGCGCCCAGTTTGTAAGCGACAGGCTCCAGTGTCGGATGTGTGGGGGTGTGTCAGCCTTCCACCGCTTGGTAAGCAGTCGTTTGGCCGTGATCAGTCCGAGATCCCAGTACCTGGCCTGGACTTAATTCAGCCGTGTGCGTTTGTATAGTCCCAATATGCAGGCCTCCCAAGTCCTCGGTACTCGTTCTTTAGTGCAATGCGTAAGCAGTGTAGTCACCTCAACCCAGTAATGTTGAAGGGCAGGACAGAGCCATAGCTTGTGGAGGAGGTCCGCTTCCACCAAGGAGCAGCGGCTGCAGGCAATATCCGTGACCAGAAAATACCTATTTATTTTGTACGGGGTGAGGTATGCACGGTGTAGTATGTAGAGTTGTATAATTTTGAAGCGAGGGTTACGTGGGACGTTTACTGGGCCAGCCAGGATCATCGCCCACTCCTTAACCGTCCAATCCCTCCCCCAATCCGACGCCCATTTCTCTCTCAGCTGCACAGTGGCGGGATGTGTATGGAGAAGGAGAGCTTGTGCTAGCCAGTGGATTATGTGTGTGCCATTACTCATGACATGAAGGTATTGTATAAAATGGTGTATGGGCAACTCGTCAGATATGTCACCCCAGGCGATAGTCAGCGTGTGGGTAAGGGACGCATGCAATAGGAACTGTCCAGCTGGTAAAGACGTGTCTTCCGCGAGACTGGCGAAGGGGAGGAGGGCTCCATCAGAGTACAGGTCCCCCAGTGTTTCCACTCCCGCAGTAGTCCAGCTGTCAAGCTTCACAGCCGTCAGAGTCCCCGTCTTAGTCGGGGTGCCTAGTGGAGGGAGTATCGGGGCATATGGTACTGTCTCCCGGGTTAGGCGCAGGCAGCGGAGGAAACATTTGCGCGCCACCGCAAGATACAGCTGTGAAGGGCGGGGAGTCCGGGTCAGCGGATGAAACAGCACTTGGGACTTGCATCTGGGACCGGACAGCAGTGTCCGTAGCGGTGTCTCCCAAGCTCTTGCCACCTAGCCATCCTGACACCCACTGCATTTGCGCCGCCAGATAGTATAGCTCCATATTGGGAATAGCCAGTCCTCCTGCTGCAGCAGGCATATATAATTTCGCCAGCGCAACACGCGGCCGACCCTTATTCCAGATCAGGTCGCGTATTAGGACTTCGCGGTCACGAAATACTCGGTTGGGGACATAGGTTGGAATATTGGCAAAGTAGTATAGCAGCCGCGGCAGGACTATCATTTTTGTTAGGGCTACACGGCTGGGGACGTTCAGTGGTAATGTTTTCCAGAACCCAACTTGCGAACGGGTGGATGCGATCGCTCGCATCAGGTTTCCCTCCAATATGTCTGCAGGGTCACGGTAAACGTGAATCCCTAGATACCTGAACGTTGTGGGATACCACTGTAACCGCTCGCCACCGATGCGTATCTCGCTCTCTGGAGCATTCGGGTTAAAGGAGTAAGCCCCTGATTTGGCCCAATTCACCTTCAAACCCGACATTTCCTCAAAGGTGCAGAAGATGTCAGTTAGGGACGCCGGTACATCGCTCAGGTCTTTGACGTAGAGGAGGAGATAGTCTGCGTATAAGGACACCGCATGTAGGCCAATTGCCATCGGTAGGCCCCACTCTACCCCTCGGGACCTGAGTATCGCAGCCAGGGGTTCCACAGCTAAGGAGAACAGCAAGGGCGACAGGGGGCAGCCCTGCCTGGTGCCTCTCTGTACACGCAGAGGGTCCGATAGCAGTGTACCGACGCGGACCGTGGGTCTGCGGTACAAAAGGCGAACCATCGTCTCATAATCGTCCCCCAACTCAAATTTGTCCATGACTGCACGTAGGTAAGGCCATTCCACCGAGTCAAACGCTTTCTCCAGGTCCAGCACCAGGCACCCTGCGCGTGGCCATCGTCGTGTGGCGTATTCTTGTATGCGGAATAAACGGCGGATGTTATGGGACGTGTGGCGCGTCGGTACAAACCCGTTCTGGTCACAGTGTACCAGTGCAGGTACCATGGGGGCTAGTCTACGGGCTAGCGTGGAAGCGAGGATCTTGTAGTCCGTGTTGAGGAGGGCTAAGGGACGGTAGGATCCCATTTGCTCGCCATCTCTGCCGGGCTTGAGCAGGGATACAAGGATAGCTTCATTAAGTGTCGGGGGCAGGGAGAAGTCGTCCACGGCTGCAGTGTACATTTTCACCAGGTGGGGGATAAGGATGTTCGAGGCGGCCTTGTAAAATTCGGCTGGCAAGTCATACGGTCCCGGAGACTTGCCATTCGAGAGATTAAAAATGGTGTCACGAAGCTCCTCGGGGTCCAGGGGTGCTCCGAGGTCATCTTGTTGCGCGGCCGTCAGGGTAGGCAGTTGCAAGGGCGAGAGATATTCGGTTATGTCAGATAGTGGGATACGCAGCCGGGAACGATACAACCCCGAGTAGTGACCAGTAAACGCCTCGTGTATTTGGCGCTGGGTGTAAAGTGTACCACCTCCCTCTGCCTGTATTGCTGAAATGGGGGTCGAACGATCCTCGCGTGCAATCAGCCAGGTCAACAGAGTGGAGAAGTGTGGCTCACTGGTTAGAGGAGGCAGACCCTGAAGCAGAGGTCAGACCCGGGACCAGGGTTCAATTCCCGACGCGGCAGGGTCTTGAGCCCAAATATCCACGGACTCGATAATTCTCGTTTCGGTGCCTACTCGAACCACGGGTTCACACTCTGCAGCTCTGGGCATTAGCTGCTTAATCTCCCCTGCGGCGGGATGCCTGGCTTTCACCTTGGGGATGCCCAGTACGGGTATCTCACAGGGAAAAAAAAGCCAGGACGGGTTCCCAAGGCAAGCGCCGAGATGCCCACGGGTAATCGAGCGCTATATAAGAACGCATAATAATAATAATAATAATAATAATAACAGCTTGCCAGGCCTATCACCCTGCCGATGCATACGGGCAGAGTGCGCCGCGAAGTTAATGTTTCGCAAGCGTTCCAAGAACCGACCATGTTCCACCATGGCCTCCGTCAGTCGAGTGCCTGTATCCCCCTCCGCAGCGCGCTCAAGTTCTAGTAGCTCAGTTTCCAGTCGCGTCAGATCTTTTTCAAGCTGACGCCGCATGTGCCCCTGCGTTCCCAGCCATATGCCCCGGGTCACCACCTTAATTGCGTCCCATTCGGTCTGGGGGGAGGTCGCCGTGCCAGCATTGAGTTCGAAGTACTGAGCCGTCTGTGTGAGTAGAGAGTCGCGGAAAGTCGCGTCTAGTAAGAGGTTTGGTTGTAGGCGCCAAGTGGGGATAGGAGGGTGGGGATTTTCCCAAACGATCGTCAGTGTGTGGGGGTTATGATCCGAGTGCGTGCGGCCCATATATTGCGTGTCCCTGACCAGTGGGAGAAGATCAGTGGTGATCATGTAGCGGTCTAAGCGCACATGGAGTGCATGCGCACCTGAACAGTAGGAATATGTTCGTGTTGTGGGGTTGCGTGTCCTCCATGCATCGTGGCGATCCCACTGCATGGCCCAAGTGAGGAGAGTTTTCGTGGTGGTGTGTGTCTGGGCATTGACCGGGGGTGCGGAAGATCTGTCCAGATTCACATCCAGGACGCAGTTGTAGTCGCCCCCAAGAATCCATGGGAGACCATGCCAGGACGCCAGCGTAGTGGATAGGCCATCAAAGAATTTGCCCTGTTCAGTGTTTGGGGAATACAAAGAGGCAAGCACCACATGGTGTCCATCAAGTCTGCCTCGGACTATCACATATCTACCCTCTGTGTCTATCTGCGTGTCTATAACCGCCCACGGGGTGCCCGGTCGGATCCACATGAGCGTCCCGCGGGCAAAGGAGGAGTACTCCGTGGCGTAAAGCTGTCCGCGCCATCTGAGGTGCAGTGCGTGTACCTCTGCTTTGTTTAAGTGTGTTTCCTGTAACAATGCTACGGGAAAATTGTGACGTTTCAGGTAAGAATAAATTTGGTAGCGCCCCGACGGTGTGTGCATGCCTCTGACATTCCACGTACATATCCTGATCTCAGCCATGATCACTGTGTCGGCAGGAAGTACCCGCCCCACCCATCGCCCGACCCCCAGGCGAGAACTTCCTCAGGTCCCCCTGCCCCCTCCCCCCACCCAGAACAGATACTGGCGTTGGCATATGAAGGAATAGTCCAGGCAATTCTCCAAGGGTGAGGGCGGGATAAGAATCATAATGTCCAAACAATGCAAAACAGTGACAAATACCAAAAGGTCGGCATCGCAACATGACGCCGTCCAAACACACCTAAGAGGCAAAGAAACAATTCTCAAGTCTAGGGGGTAACGTGTGCTAGTCGCAGCCTCGGCGGCCTACGTAGTCTAGTAATGGAAGGGGATTGTTGATCCTCCCCTGGGCCAAATGTTACGTGTTCCATGCAGCCAAGGTCCATAGTCGGGGAGACAGCGCCACCCCCTCGCTGTAGGGTCTCTATTCGGCCGTTCAGGTATGGGGAAGAAAGAAGCAGGTCCCACTCCCCAAGTCTCTGGAATAGGAAGTGTTTTAGGCGGCAGGGGCAGCGGGTAGGGAGGAGAGGAGGGGAAGAGCTGCAGCATGTTCCCATCACCACCTTACCTTCTCAGAGTCTACGTGGCTGGGGGTATACTCACTGCGTCAAGTACACTCCATCCATCACCGGGGCAACAGGAGACATCCCGGGTGACGGCCCGTATTCACAGCGTCCCAGTGTCTCTCCGGTCCCCAGTTCCGTCTCCGCCGCCCCGGTAGGGTCTGCTAGGGCCACTCGTGTGGCTTCAGTGGAGCAAGTCAGCCGTCTGCGGTGTGATATCTGGTAGATCCACGGATAACTGGGAGTCTGGTATTCCGTAGATGGCGTCATCATGACGTCCGATGTCGGAGAATTGCTCAGCTGGGAGACCCTCCGAAGCGTATCTCGTTGTTCCTGGATCATTTGGTCTGCTGGTGGAGAGTGGCGCGTCGCCTCTTCTGGGTGTCGGATCTGCTGATCTCTGTTCCTTCGGCGACGCCGCGGCCCACGTGTACGTGGTCTCGCCTCATAGCTCTGTGTCTGCCTGGGTGCTGTGTTTGTACCGCTGTCCAGCCAGTCGCTGACTTCCTCAGGAGTGCTAAAGAAGTAGGTCTTGTCCTGTGCCACCACTCTCAGCTTCGCAGGAAAGAGTAGGGAATATTTGAAGCCTGCTGTGCGGAGCCGTCGTTTCACCTCCAGAAAATTGTGTCTTTGACGTTGTACCTGGACAGTGTAATCCGGGAAGAACATCACAGTGGCATTATCGATACGAATTTCCCCGAGTCGTCTAGTTTCTCACAGGATCGTGTCTCTGTCTCGGTAATTCAGTATCTTGAAGAGCAGCGGCCTCGGGTTAGAGCCCGTGGTGTGAGGTCTTGTAGGCACACGGTGTGCGCGTTCCACCACGAAGTAGGGCGAGAGTGCGCCTTCGGGTAGTATGTCTCTTAACCAGTCCTCCACACGTTGGGCAGGATGGTTGCCTTCCCATTTTTCCGGGACCCCCACAAGCCTGATGTTATTGCGTCTCGCCCTCCCTTCCGCATCCTCAGCGCGGTCTTCCAGGAACTCTACTCTGTTCAGGAGGTCCTGCACTTGTTTATCCGTTTGGGTGACTCTAGGTTGGAGTTCCGCCACAGTGCCTTCCAGAGTCTTGGTCCGATCAGTCAGTTTTCTGTGGTCTTCTCTCAGGTGGGTGAGATCTATGGCGACGCTGTCTATTTTGGATTCCAAGGACGTTCTGGTCAATTGGAGCGACTGTTCCATGCGTTCCATAGCGGCTAGCACGCTGTCTATCCTCGTGGTTACCTGATCGGCAGCCATCTTGCTCTGCGACTTGTCAGTCTTCCCTTTCGGCGGGGCACCCCCTGTCCCAGTGCGAGTCCTCACCCCTGCGGTAATGTGCAGGATTGCCTGTCTAGCAGTTCAGCGTGTTGTGGATGGGAATGAGGTGTCCTCTAGTCTGCAATTCTGGCGGTATCTGAGATCAGCGGTGCGTCGGTTCCTGTGTGAAAGGCCAGTCGGCTCCCCACGTGTCATTCGTGTCGGCCCGCAGTGTGGGCCGGTATATCAGTATCACAGAGCATACGCCAATTATCAGCTTCTGAGAGGGCACGAACACACCGCAGTTAGGCAGTCACGTATCAGCAAACTATCCTGCGCCAGCGAGAGCCACGAAGCCTCCGGGATAGATGGGGCAGGCAGAGTGTCCTTGTATGTGTGTTGGAGGGCCCGAGGACACGCGACTGCAGCTGCGTTGTTCCTCCATGTGTCGCAGGGAGGCAAGGCCCTCTCCAGTTGTGGTGGTCCGCAGCTCAAGGCCCCCTCGGCTGCGCGTGGCTCCCCCCTTCTCACCTGGACCAGAACCCTCGCTCAGTGTCTCATGCGTCCTTGATGGCGCTGAATCTTCGACAGAAGTGCAGCTGGACAACTCACCAGGGCCCCACCGGCCAGCCGAGTATATGGAGTCTGGGGGGAGCTTTTAGCATGCGGATCTGGGCAGCGTCCCCACCAGTAGAGTGTGTGCCCCGCAGTGGGCGTGCAGCTCCAGCAGGTTCTTGGCGTCTCCTCCACGTGAGCCCCGGTGTCCGTCTCGGGCCCCCAGCAATATCCGCCGCGGCAACGCAGGTGTGTGAGGAGGGGTCTCGCCGGGTGGTCCTGGTCTCTCGGCAAGGCTCGGAGGGGGGGCCCGGTCAACTGGCTCCCCCGCTTCACCGGCGCTCCGCCGGTAGTGTCTCGGGAGTCGTGCTGTCACTGGGCGCGGAATAAGGCGGCCAAGCAGTCGCGCCTCACGCCCGTGGCGGCCGTGGTTTGCGGGCCGGGTTCTCGCTCCTTTCCAATACGGGCTCTCCGCAGGTATCCAGCAGCAAGGTGGAGCCAGGATCGGGGCTGTGAGAGGGTTCCCAGGGCTCGGCGGCGGTGGGCAGGGAGGCTGCGCACGTTAGAGTGTGGCCACATGTTGAAGCCCAGGCGCTAGGCCCGAGCCGCGTCCTCTGGTGGTCTCCACGCCGGCCGGGAAGCAGCAAGTCCCGCAAGAGGGCCGTAGGAAACGCCGGTGCAGACCGCGCCGGGTCTTTGACATAAAAGTCAGCGAGAATGCCGAGAACAGCTCCGGGAAGGTCCTCCTGCAGTTTCGGGCGGCTGCGATTAAGTGTGGCGGAGAATCGGCCCAGGGAAGGGGAGCTTGGCTCGGAGCTCTACCCTATTGCGACCTCCGCCATTGCGTGCCTCGCCACGCCCCCCTTGTGTAACCATGTTGATGAAACAATGTTGGGCTTGTGTAACCATGATAATGACACAAATGCAGTATGTCAAACCTGTATAAAGGGAAGTGCTAAAGGAGTTGCCAGCAGAACATCTCCCCGAGACATCCCGGTGTCTGCAGTTGATGTGGTCTCCTCTTGAGAGTAATAAACCTTTTTCTTGTCTTTCAGTTTCCAGCGCTTGCCTCATTATTTTTTATTTTGGTAACAAACCCAAGGTGAATTAGAGGTGGGACACTGCCACCGGGCAGCATTGGGGGTCTTAGAGGACTCGCTGCTTTTCACACTGTGGAGCCTGTGAGGAGAGAAGTTCTGCAGGATGACATGATAGGAGGGGGTGAATACATGAATGAATGACAGAAACAACATCTATATTATTCAAGAGGGAGTTTTCACACACAACTAAATAATATTAATAAGCACACATCCATATCATAATAAACTTGTTTCAACTGTAATCAAGTTAATTCATCATTTGCATATTTGATCCAACATAATAAAATAATTTCTATTCACTATTAAATAAAAACTTTGAAAGGCACTTCCACGGTTCCCCTCGCCTCTAATTATTTTATAATCACTGTAGAAAACTGGAATTTTGTTGCAGGTGTCTCCCCACTTTTTGCCCTGTTTTTGACTGCTAGATGCTGGTTTCAACTCTGTGAACTGTGATCTGCCAACTAGACCTCTGTGGCAGTGCTCTTCCCCCTAAAACGAGTTAAAGTCTAATTGTAATCCAATTTGCAAGCCCCTATGAAGCCTGAGTAAATGGTACCTCTGGTACCTGGGTCATGGGTTCTAAAGAGGGTCCCTATGCGCTGCAGCATGTCTTATGCCACCCTAAAGGACCCAATGATTAAAACAAAAGTGTTCCCTTGGTGGATCCTTATTTGTCTGCTCTGGAAATTATTCTCTATAACCAAATCACTTTCACTCCACATATCAGTATCTCTTGTTAACACCACATATTCATCACTCTACGACTTTACTCACCCCATTGCCGTAAGTAGAACCACAAAAGGCACTTCACCCAATAAAAGATATTCTTAATGCCAATTATACATTATGTTCCATTTTATTAAAACAATTAAAAAAGAAACTCCATGTTACACTATAATAGTGATCACCCCAAGTGTCAAAAGGACAATATTCCTTTTGGCCAATTTCTGCGTTTACGCAGAAATTGCTCTGATGAAAGGGACTTTGAAAAACATGCAGAGAACTTGAAAAAGAAATTATTAATGAGAGGTTACCCTAATAGAATCATAAAACAGGCTTACAAAAGAGCAAAATATTATAATCGTGACTCCCTATATGAGAATACGGATCGTCGTGAAGGAATCGAACACGGTGAAACTGGCCATACATGCCCCTTGAGAGTCAACCATCGCATTGACCTACTTTTCCGCACTGGAGCGGTAGAATAACTGTTTCTGGTCTGAATTACTAGTGTCACGATTAAAGAATACAATTTATGAGAATCAAATCACATACATTGAGTGCTGGCAGAATTCCACGGCAACTGTTATTTCAGCATGTATTGCTGTCGTAAATTTTTGAGCTTGGATACATACAGTAACGGAGATCACAAGTGAATCACTGTGTGAGCTTGAGCATCGTGAATTTTGCCCTGAGGAAGCCCCCTGTGGGGCAAAACGCGTTGGCTGGTTTTTGATAAAACATCACTTGGCATTCTGTATGACAAAAAGACAAGATTAAAGACTCATCACTGTGTAATCAAGGAAGAATCGGGATCTGATTATTATATTGTGCATTTACGCTTTGAATAACTGTTTGTTGCCTCTCTGTGCTTTCAGTATTGTTTAAAAACTTTAAAGTCCTATGGCAGTGGACTAACGAGGTGGGCAACACTGAATCTGTACACTTTCACGATAAGTCTGTATAGCTAGGTGGTGCAGCTCTTAAGTATCCCTTACTGCCTTTTTCTATTGTTGAGTCAAATCTGATAGCTTTATTTTAGTGTTTCTGAAAATCTCTAACTTCAAAAGTACTTACCGAATCTCGAAGATCTTGGTGTCTAAATTAATATAAAAAAAATATTTTTCTAAATTGGTGTCTGATTTCCTAGCCCTCTAAACCAGGAAGTTATAGCTTTCCATCTGCTAAACTCTTTGAAATTTTGGAGATAGTGCGAGATATTAGTAATATGAGAATAAATAACCTTACTATTATCTGGAATATATGTGCAACTCTTCTTGGACTTTAGCACCTTGCATACGTCTCTTTCATTCCCCCAAGAGAATTTGTTTTTTAAACGTATATTTCATGGGCAAAGTACGTTAACATGTAAGAAAGAAAATACATTAAAGAGAGCATGTGTTAAATATACAGGAATACAACAGAGTTATCAATTCTGCATATTGCTCTCATGTTTATGGGTTCGAGCCAGTGCTCCTTTTGTTTACTTCAAACGTTAGTGTTGACTTTGTCTAGAATCTGTGTCTGGGTTACCCAAGGTCTCGAATGTTCCCAGGGAGATGCAGGACCGGTTCAGGAAGTCCTGTAATGTGTAGAGTGATGTCCAGACGTGAACTGTCCAAAGTGGCTGAGTTCTCGGTTTGTGATTCCTAACAGGAGTTGGGATTGCAGTGCCAGTTTATATAGCCAACAAAAAGAGAAATAAAAGAAAACTAAACCTGGAAAGTGAATTGAACCTTGCGCAATTGGAAGCCTCTGTCCTGGGGGTGTCACAAAGGCAGCAGGGAAAGAGTGGCGGGGGAATCTACAGTGGGGAGAGGGGGCCTCTTGGGGTAGGCTGGGCTGTCTGAGCCGTAACCTTCAGCAATTGAACCAGCAATGTTGGGAGTACAGATCCCACGATCGTTCAGAGCAGTCTCGGGTACGGTACCATGTCGCCTAGCAAGGACAGGCCTCCGAACCTTGTCCTTCTTTATTGTCGTCAGCCTGTTCCATTATTGTCGTAGAAAACTCCCATTCATCAACCACTTTGGACCGCAGGTCAGGTACGGTCCCACGTGGGACCCCACTTGTCTCTTCCTGCAGTAGAGCTCACTCTTCAGCACGAGCCCACAAGGGTACATCTTTAACCCAAGTGTTCACATTGGGCCCTTCAGGAGACTTCCAGGTCATGGCTATATGTATTTTGCCCAGGATCAGTGCCAGGTCAAGGAATCTGTTTCCTACCTTCTTGGGATCTTCGGATCTAGGAAAGGCAACCAAGAGGCAGGTGTGTTCTCAAGCAATCGGGCCAGGGTCGTGTTGAGTTTCAAAAGGACCCCCTCCCAAAAGCCCTGGGCAGCCCCGTGCCACATGGCCAAAATTTGCTGTGTGTGTCGCAACAGGGGCATCCCTTGGGGCCGCCTCCAAAGATAGCCCTGATCATATGTGGTGTTAGATATGTCCTGTTTGTGTAATTATATTGGATGTACTTGAGGCGCGCGTTATGTGAGACTTTCTGGGGTAAGCAAGCGCCCTTCTCCATTCGGCATCCAACAGTTCTGCCCCAACTCTGTGGCCCAGCGTGCTCGAAGGGCATCTAAGTCCCAGACTGTGTGGTTTGTGACCCCTGATGCGTTTTTGTCTTTCGTTTTCCCACGGCACTCCGTGGCGCAGTTTCCAGTGGCAACAATCCCCCCATACTCTATGCAGGGCCTTACACTGTGTGTCCCCCCTTCCTCAAGCCAGTCAGGTGTGTATGTGTCTCTCTTCAGGGACCCCTCAACTGTAAGTGTTGGTTCCAGGAGCACTGCCCAGCATCAGCCACAGCTATTCCGAGCACAGCAATGGTACCCCAGCCACCCCGCAGCACTGGGTCCACAGAAGCACAGGTAACACCAAGAATCGACAGGGAGAGGACATCCTCAGTTTCGACTAGCGTGCAGGGGAGGGCTTGCTGAGGTGTCCGTGGGGCAGTCATAGGAGTCTTTCAGCATGAGCCCACATTCACGGATCAATGATGCTGCGAGTGTTCCACAGTCCCATTAGTGGTGCAGAGTACCACCTGCTGCGCGCCCATAGTGCCCCCAGGCAGGCCCAGGTTCCACCAGTTCTGCTTCCCTCGCCTATCGACCAGGTGGCATTTCCAGCACTAACTAGGATGGGGGAACATGTAATATTACCTCCTGAGCGGGGGTAGGCTCACCTGCAGATCTGGGGTAGAAAGAAGAGGAGGAGATATTGTCACAAATCACTATTGTTGTCTTCAAATTTTATCGAGACTTCTCTAGAATTTTCATTTCATTATATTTACATTATTCGTCTTCAAAATCCGATTTTGTTCTTTTCACTCCTCGTTTGTCCTTTTGTTATATACTTTCTCTACCTTAGGTTGTTATTGCCTTAAGCTGTAGTTCTGTTCACCCTGTTCCATTCTTAGTGACATCTAGTAGAATGTCCAGGGGTTGCCTAGGTGCCTGGTCGTTAGATTCTTGGAGGATGTGAAGAAGGTTGGTGGAGCAGTTGGAGTCTGATGTGGATCTGCATAGATGTCCTTTTGCTTTGCTGTGTAGCTGGACAATAAAGCTGGACTGAATTCATCTATGTGTCACAGGGTCTTCACTACAATTTGTGGCGACAATCTAGCTACACAGCCAGGATCCAGCGTGCATCTGACTGTCTTTACATGCGGTAAAACTGTTCTTTAACTGCGCCCTATGACTCACACCGCATCGTTCAAAGACCCCTACTGCACCCTGTGACTCACACTGCATCATTCAAAGAACCCTACTGCGCCCTGCGACTCACACCGCATCGTTCAAAGAACCCTACTCACAACGCATTTTTCAAGGATCCAACATTGTAGTACTGAACATTCTGGACTCGTGTAATAACCCTGGACTCGAGAATTAAACTTCGTCGTAAAAAGACGAATTTGGTATCAAAAGACCGAGAATGGCTAGTACACTATGTACAAGCATTTTCGTCAACTTCGAGTGACGATTTCACCTCGAAATCGTCATTCTCGTTCTGAACCCTTGGCTTCCATTTTGTGTACGGCAGCCATTTTGTGAGTTGCCCTTTAAATAGGCTTATAATACAGCTGAATCCGATTCAAAAGGACACGTACACCTTGATTAACTTTTCTCTGACCTGGGCAAGTTGGAACCATTGCCCCAGGCCGAACCTGTTTGGTCAGTTCATCTCCCAGTGGCCGAGCAAGATAGCATCAAGGCTCAACAGGCCATAAACCCATTCATCGCACACACACCCTGCCGAATCTCGCTCACACCTGTCCCTGCTCTTTTCTCTCACTTGCTTTATGATGGGGAGGTGCCCGGTTTTATTGGGGGTCCACCAATATCTGATGAAATGTTAGACCTTGTCGAGTAATTTATTGTGGGTTGCACAAACTGAACTGTGGCCTTGTCATCATGACTCTGCTTTTCCTTTGTAATGAAAACATTTCTATAGTATAGTAAAATGTAAAGAATGTTTGCCTAAAGCACAATATTTCGTATAAAAAGAGAAGCCTGACTTTGTGAATTGCGGCAGTCTCCTGAGAACATACTTCCCGTGTGTTGTACTTCTAGGACGCTTGTTACCTTGGTTGCAGCCAATAAAATCGATCCTTGACTTCACCTAGAAGACTCTGAGTTTCTGTGGTCTGAATCAGGAAGAACTCGAGGTCTTTGGGTGTACCCTTGCACCGCTGGGTTACCGGATCAGTACCGGTTCTGAAAAACCCAGTACCTCAGTTGGCGCCCAACGTTTGGGGCGATTCCAGCGGTACCGGTCCAGCCAGAGGTTCGTGAGGAGCTTCGGGAGAAAATTCCGGAGGACGGCCAACCACTTCATCGACCCCTGCATGTCGACGTGGTCCGAAGGTCTTTGCTGCGAGGTTCCCCGCTTCCCGACGGCTACGAAGGACTGCTGCCCTGGCTATCGCCCTGATTTGGACCCTTGAAGTTTGGTAGAGCGAAACACTGAGACGAGTCTTCTGGTGACGTCATCGATATTTCAGTTAAGTATAAGTGGAGCGTCTCCCAGTCCTTAGTTGGTTCTTAGTCTTGGGTATCCTTTGGGATCGTTTTGTTTGGTACTTGCAAGCACCAAAACCGAGGGACTCGTGTATTCACGAGAAATATCGTAATCGATAATCCTTCGAAGTTTGGAACTAGACTAGAGAGCGAAGATGCCTGGTCTTAACAGACTTGGAAATTTGTTTTGTCTTGGTTGTAATAATAGGGACTCCCGATTGGAGGACTCATGTCCGGTTCCTCCGGTTGGAACTCCAACTTATGAATTATACGTGAAACATGGAGTAGGCCCCATCACATATAACGAAGTGTGGATCAAATACACCAGAAAAGATGGTGTTTTAAAATGGCCCCAATATGGTAGCTTTGACAAGGAAATCCTAGATAATCTCGAAGTTAAACTGTTCAAGAAGAAAGCCCGGCCGGCAATGTTTGACTCTTTCCGCCTATGGCGTAAGGAGGCCAAACAGAAAGAAATTAAATTAGCGAAGAAAAATAAGAGAGAAGGGGGTATTTCAGTAATGCAAGCTGCTATGCAGTTTAAAGACAATGAAGAAGAACAGATGAGTGAGCAGTTGCACAGGCAACGTAAAATGGTGATAGATAAGTGCTATCCAGTTTTGCCGCGTCTTCAGCAAGATGCAGCAAAAGAGCCGGAAAAACATCCGTTAATGTCACATCTGTTAAGTTCGCCACCCCCCTATGCACAAAATGCTACGGCACCTCCGCAACCTTTAGTTGCGCAACCTGTGATTGCATTGCCTCCTGCTCAGCACCCACCAGCTATTCTTCAGCTGGCTCCTGCTCCTCTGGTGCAGCCTCCTCAAGGCCCACCAATCACATCTGCTTCACCTGTGCTTTCTACGACTTTTCCTAGTGCACCTTCTACTTCTCCTGATGCTCCCCCTGCTATTGCCTCTGTTTCTGCCTTATCTCATCCTATTTTTCCGCCCGTTCTTCCGTCAGTTTCTCCTTCTGTTCGACAGAGAATGGCCAGCACTGTTACTAATCTTTTCTCACCTTTTCTTGGGTCGCCTAATACGACCCCTAACCCGAAACGAAGACAGTTGCGGAGTCAACTGCCTGACTATCGAGAGAGAGATTTACTGAATCGTTTAGCGCATAAATGGGTTATGGACACTGTAAGATATGATGTAGAGTCTGTCATGGAAGTCTCCCGTCAATGGGAAGCACCGAAGCAGAGATACGTTTTTGAACAAATGTGTGTTTTTCTCTGTGAAGATTTGGAAGACAATGATTTGGAATGTAACCCGCCCGAGTTGTGTCGTGCGCGGTTCGATTGTAGGTCCCGATGTCGAGAGAGCAGTTGAGATATTGTTGTCATATCGGAGTAAGGGGAGCACTTCTCAATCACAATCTGAGGGTGACGCACCCGGTAGGAAAAAGGCGCGACCATACCCCATGAGGGAAGTTCCCCCACAGTGGAGGGAAGGGGACCTACAAGCTAACCCACCTATTCAGCCTCATTTTCAGCGTGTGTGGGTACATGTGCCATGGTGGCGATCTGAAGTTTTGGCCCTTAAACAGACATTGCCTGATCCGCGTAAAAATCCTGCAGGGTATTACAAAGAATTGTCACAGACTGCTGGGTCATGTATCATGAATTTAGCCGATATCGATATGTTATTTGGGAATGTTGTTCCACAGCCTTTATGGGGAAAGATTCGTCATACAGATCATGATCAGGAGTTAGGTGACTCATGGGTTAATATTGCTGCTGCAGATGCCCTACAAACTGGTGGTGCTAAACCTGAGCCTTTAGTAGCAGAACTCCCTGGTAGGATCATTAATTATATGAAAACGATAATGCCTGCCATGCGAATAAATTGGGATAAACTGTCTGCGTGTAAGCAGAAGAAAGAAGAAACGGTGTCTGATTTCTTCACCAGGTTTGAAGAAACGTTTGTCGACCACAGTGGTCAAGATATGGGCACAGAAGGTGGTCAGCGTTTGTTTGTCGATAAATTCGTGCACCATCTGCTTCCAGAGTTGTGTAAAAAGTTAAAGGATTCAGAGAGTTCTTGGGCAGTTTCCTCTTCAGCACAGATACTGGCTACTGCACAGTATTACGAAAATCGAGACAAAGACGAGAAAGATAGAGCAGAAAAGAAAACCAAAGAGTTAAAAAACAAAGGTTTTGTTACAGCAAGCATATCCGCCACGTGGTGGTGGTAGCCAGAATAATGGTGGTCAGAATAACTATCAGAGTAATTATCAGCAGCCTCAACAGTATCAGAGGAACTCGCAAAGAGTCGAGTATACTCAGCCACGTGTTCCTGTAGGCCCCAATCAGTGTTCGTATTGCAAGGAAGAAGGTCATTTTAAGTATAGTTGTCCTATTCTGTTACAGCGCGCAAATGGTGGTTCAAACACAAGAGGTAGAGGTATTCAGCAAGCCTCTAGAGGTAGAGGACGTGGAAAACTCCCCCAGAACACACAGTCTCTTCCACCTCAAAATTCTATGAATAGGTTCGATCAGCAGAATAACGCATCTGGTAGGACAGCTCAGTACTATGTTGATGATTACTATACAGAAGATGAACATTGGGAAAGTAATGATTGCTAGGACAGCCATAGACAAAGAGAGGGAGTTGTTTCAGTTCCAGTAGATCAGAGTGGACCATACGTTGAGGTGATTACATCAGGTGTGTCAGAACCTTTTCTGTTGGATACTGGTGCTACAAAGAGTTCTATTATGCACTCCAAACTCCCTGGCGCACCTTTGTCTGGTGAAATGAATGTTTCTGTAGGTTTTTCTGGCGCCCCAGTTAGAAATCCGATTTCTGACCCTTTGTCTCTTTCTGTTGGTCCTTGTGAATTGGAAGCACCCCTTATTCTGACAACAGGTTGTGGTGAAAACTTGTTGGGATTAGATCTGTTAAAAAGATTGTATGCGACTTTGTACTGTTCTCCTTCAGGAGTACAACTTACTTTGGGCAAGAAAGTGGTTTCCTCAATGTATTTGTCAAGGGATAAACTTCCAACAGAATTGTCGTCCCTGCCTGATAGTCTTTGGGCTACTGGTCCTAATTATGTGGGTCTCTTGGAAATACCACCATATGTTGTAACATTGAAAGCCAATGTTAAAATGCCACGAATTCCCCAATACAGAATCTCCAGTGAGGGTGAAAAAGCTTTGCTAGCGATCGTTTACGATCTAATTGAAAAAGATGTCATTGAAGAGACAAGAGGCAACGTTTGCAATAGTCCTGTTCTGCCTGTTTTGAAACGAACTGATCCTTCTCAGCCACCTATTTACCGATTTGTGATTGATCTTAGAGAGGTGAATAAAATAGTTGTACCACAATTCCCAGTTGTTCCTGACATTACTACCCTATTGACTATGATTCCAGCTTCTGCAACATGGTTTTCGGTGATTGACGTGAAGAATGCTTTCTTCAGCATCCCCATTGCTGAGGAGAGCAGGGATATTTTTGGCTTCACTTTAGGAGGACGAAGCTTCCGCTTTAAACGCGCTGCCCAGGGCTACTGTGAAAGTCCATCAATATACAGTCAAGCTCTAAAAACACAGCTTGATACGATTGTTTTACCTGATGGTGCTACTCTTGTACAGTATGTTGATGATCTGCTTGTTGCTGCAGATACTAAGGAAATCTGTAAGAAAGCCACGTTGTCATTGTTGCGTCATCTGTGTGATTTGCATCACAAGGTGTCACTTTCCAAACTGCAATATTGTCGACAAGAAGTGACCTACTTAGGTCATCTCTTATCGAAGGAGGGAAGGAAACTGACCCCAGAGAGAATTCAGGCCATAGCGAAATTGAGTGTGCCAAGAACACAGAGAGAAGTGCGGGCTTTCTTGGGTATTACATCATACTGTAGACAGTGGATTCCAAATTTTTCATTATTGGCCAAACCTTTGGTGGCATTAACGTGTAAAGATACACCCAATCCCGTCCCTTGGTCTGAAGAGTGTCAGAAAAGTTTTGCTGAATTGCGCACAGCATTATGTTCGGCTCCTGTGTTGGGTACCCCCAACTACAGTAAGCCCTTTACATTGTATGTCCATGAGAAACAAGGTTGTGCATTGTCCGTATTGACACAGTTATTTGGAGACAAGCAGCGTCCATGTGCATATTTTTCGTCCACTTTGGATCCGGTAGCTAAAGCATTGCCAAGTTGTTTAAGAGCCACATTGGCAGCAGCTGTTTCTATTCGACAGTCTGCTGGTTTAGTGATGAATAACACCTTGATCGTTATGGTTCCGCATGCAGTGGACACGTTGTTAAACAGAACCAAGACACAGCACTTAACTAGTGCTCGATTGTCAGGTTACGAATTAACATTATTAGCTAGTCATGTGCACATACAGAGATGCAATACACTCAACCCAGCTACGTTGTTGCCAATTGTAGAGGAATTAGATGCTTCAGAACAGCATGATTGTTTCCTTAAGACAGAAGAAGAAACGAAAGGGAGAATAGACCTCCTAGACACTCCTCTTGCTGAATGTGATGGTACATTGTGGGTGGATGGTTCATGTTTCAAGCTCCCGAATGGTGACACGACTGCAGTATATGCTGTCACGACTTTGCATACGGTTGTTGAAACTGCACGTATTCCACATAATTCAGCTCAGGCAGCAGAATTGATTGCACTCACAAGAGCATGTGTGTTGTCGAAAGGAATGAAAGTGACTGTCTATACCGACAGCCAGTATGCTTTTGGAGTGGCTCACAGTTTTGGCCGATTGTGGAAAGAACGTGGGTTCCTGACTTCGCATGGAGCTAAGATTCAGCATGGTCAGTTGGTGAATGAGCTTCTTGAATCACTGACCTTGCCTCTGCAAGTGGCGATTGTGCTCACAAGAAGGTGACTGATGATGTTGGTCGTGGAAACGCATTTGCTGATGAAATCGCGAAAGAAACTGCAAAGAATGTGATGAGCCGAATGTATGTTGCAGGCCCTGCAAGATGGGTTGGTGATGTTGGAATGTGTGAAGACACGATAGAGAGTGTGAAGTCTATTCAAGCTGAGGCTACAGAGAAAGAGTTGAACATGTGGAGAGAAAGTACGGGTAGAATGGATGCAAATGGTTGTTGGGTTGAATTGTCAGAGCATCAGAGATGGTTGTTACCTGATGCATATGTGCTTGCAGTAGTTACAATGGCTCATCGAATGGCTCTTATCAGCGTGAAAGGGATTTGCAAGTTGCTGGCTCCAGTATGGCAAAATTCAGGGATTCCCAAGTGTGCAGAGAATGTTGTCAAGAATTGCATGGTGTGTCTGCAACACAATCCTGGTAGGGGAACCCCAACTCCAGCTGGTCATTTTGCGCCTCCTACGTATCCGTTTGAGGTTTTGCAGCTAGATTTCATCCACATGGAGAGGTGCAACAACCTAAAATACGTGCTCGTTGTTGTTTGTGCCTTCTCAAGATGGGAAGAAGCCTATCCCCTAAAAGACAATACTGCCTTGTCCACAGCGAAAGCCCTTGTGAAAGAGTTCTTCCCTAGATTTGGAATGCCTAGAATGGTCTGGTCTGATAACGGAAGTGAATTTGTAGGTCGTGTGATGAAGAATGTATGTGAAGGGCTAGGCATTCGGCAGAAGTTCCACGCTGCAAATCACCCCCAATCAGCTGGATTAGTAGAATGTTACAATGGCACGCTTAAGTTAAAACTAGCCAAAATTCAAGCAAGCACAGGTCTTAAATGGCCTGACGCTCTACCCTTAGCACTCCTATCTACCAGAATGACTGTGCATTCGCGAGTGAAACTAAGTCCCTACGAGATAGTCTTCGGCCGTCCAGCCAACATATGGGGAGTGCCAAGGCCCACCAAGTTCAGTGAATTGGAACACCCTGTTTTGCTTGATTATCTGTATGAATTGACGGCTAAATTGCGTGTTTTGCATCAACAGGTTCACGACACCCTGCCTCCGGTCTCTGAAACTCCAGGGCACGCCATTGACCCTGGATCCTGGGTGCTGGTTAAAAATTTCCAACGGACAAAGAACAACCAGCCCAGGTGGACCGGACCGCACCTCGTCCTTCTTTCCACCAGATCGGCAGTTTGAGTGGAAGGGAAGAAGCACTGGATCCACGGGATCCACTGTAAAAGGATCCCTTTACCCCTGCCTTATGACCAGTGGGTCCAGAAGGGTGTTGCTGACTCAGAGACTAGCACCGTGCCAAAGCTCCTACCTTTCAGTGATGCACTCGTAAAAGGAACTAACTCTGAACGTGAAAGTGTGAACATTTTGCAAGAGACTGTGCCACCATCAAAGCGATTGAACACTTTGGAGCCTGAACTCCTGTTTCAGGACCAGACAGTACCAGGGAAAAGACGCTATAATTTGAGGCCGAGACCTATGGACAAATAAATAAACTTTTCTTTTTCCCTTCCAAGTACTATTTTTGAAAGTGCAGCTCTCCCATCTGAAAACTTGCTTATTTTTGTTTTTCGAACCGCCATCCGGGTTCCACTGCTAGGGCCGCGATTGCTTAAAGTCTTTGGAGTGCAGCTGACGACGTTAGGTCGGCAGTTCTGGTTGGTCCAAGGGAGTTGCCCTAGACTGACAGAAGCGTTTCTTAGCAGAATCAACCTCCCGTCGCGGGCAGCACTTTAGAGAGGATGGAGTTTTCCGAGATGGAGAGACCTGCCAAACCAACGAACTTTAAACACAAAATATGTAAAGTGATGACAAAGATTTTTTTTTTAATATTGTGCATTTGTATGTTATTCAGTATGATGATATTTTTAATAAGTTATGTTTTGTTCTCTTTTCGCGTAACCTTTGCACCCACTGCATCGCCCATACCTCCTCCTACTGTTTCCTCTCATTCTTTCCACCCTCTTCCTGACCATGAATCCAATAGAAGGTTAGAGTTCATTAATAACTCCTTTGTTCAGCTTTTGCACCAACACCAACTAGTAATGAACACGACTAACTGTTGGGTGTGTGGTCTTATGCCTCACACAACGGATAAAGGTATCCCATATCTGGTTCTGCCTTTCAGCCATAATGGTTCTGTGTGGGCATACAGAACAATGTTCATATACGCACGTGAAGTCCACCCCCTACGTTCTGTAAAAGACAATCCCAAGAATAGTGCTTTGGTTAAGGGTATAGTCGACATGATTAAGGGAGAAATCTCTTATGAAAATACCCCGGACTATGAGATATTTGCATATATAAATTGGAACGTGACCGGATATGAAGCTACTCTGAGTGAGAAACAGCAAGCTAAGAGATCGTCCCCGATCTGGATGGTACCCCATCAGGGTCACCTGTGTCTGCAAGGTACTGGCAAGAATCCCAGAGCTCAGTTAGGGAAGAGTGTCTTTACTGAAACGTATGTTTTTGGGTCTCAGTCTTCCCCTGCGTTTTTAGCAGCTAAGGGTACTTATTTCATCTGCCATGATAGAGCCTATACATGGTTGCCCCCTGACTTTTCGGGCTCATGTTTTGTTTCATTCCTGTTGTCTCCCACCTACACAGCAGCGGCAGATTACCAGAGGACAAGGATAGTTAGAGGTGTCTTGAGTAAAGAAGACACTGCAGGTCAAGAATTTGGGGACTTTGCAAAGGGTTTTTTGCCGTTCTGGGGATCCATGGCTAACAGCAGAAACATAAGGCAATTGACAAGGGTAGTTGAATCCACCGTGATTGAAACTGCTGGTGCCCTTAGTAACTTGACTGCTGAGCTCCAGTCGGATCGTCTTATGACCCTTCAGAACAGGGTCGCTTTAGATGTCATACTAGCAGACCGAGGTGGGGTATGTAGATTGATCCAATCGAGTTGCTGTGTTTTCATCCCAGATAACGCTCCAACAGTGTACCAGGCCATCTCCAAACTGCATAAGATTTCCGAATCTATTCATGTGGATAAAGGAGATTGGTCATTAATGGGGTGGTTCTGGGAACTGATATCCGGTTGGGGATGGAAAATTCTGATGGTCATTGGGATGGTCTTAGCCATTCTTTTCCTGTTCTGTCTGTGCGTGCAGTGTGCTCCTGCACTATGTGGCCTCTGTGCCACATCATGTGTAAGGAAACCTGTATCAAGAGACGAGCTAAGTACTAGGATGATGTTACAGCAACATCTCAATGACTTTAGGAATATAGATCTAGACTCAGATTAGCATGAGGATAGATTAATTGCCTATGTAAGGGCAAAAGGAGGGATTGTAGTACTGAAAATTCTGGACTCGTGTAATAACCCTGGACTCGAGAATTAAACTTCGTCGTAAAAAGACGAATTTGGTATCAAAAGACCGAGAATGGCTAGTACACTATGTACTGTAGTGTAGTTCCTATTATCCCAATAGGCTCTGCGCATTGGAATAATACCTTCAATAGTATAGACGTAGGGCTGAGGTTAACTAGGTCTTCTACTGACGATATTAGACTTTAAAGTTATGTGTTTGCCAGCTAGCTCAGAGTTCACTAGAAACTTTCTCGAATAGACAAGGAGGAGTTTAACCTCCTTGGATAGACAAGAAGGGATTTAGTTTCTGACAACCATAGAACATGACAACTTTGCTCTCCCCTAATCAAGAGTATATCTCTAGAGTCGTGTGAAAACAAAAGACAACTTATTTTACTCAGTCAGTACGTACATTCTTAGTTTCACCAGATTGTAGAGAAAAGGAAGAGACGGGCGTGTTCAATAAAAAGGTGTTATTTATTGATCAGTCTCTTTTCTCATACAAGAGAAATGAATCGCTATTATTGCAATACTTAAGGTTAAGTACAGTGCATACAGTAAAAGCAGAATTATAAAATAATACTGTAAAAGCATTGATATGGTTTCTTAGCCATATGATACTTTAAAATGGATAAAATAGATACATACATATATACATTGACTAATCGTACTCAACTGGTGCTTCTAACTACGCCTACCCCAGTGTACCTGACCTAAGCCTAATACGTGGGAGGGAGTAGATAAGTAGCAGGTTAAGTTAAGTTTGCTTTGCCAAGGATCTGACTCAAGAATTCTCTGCAAGGGGTTATTCAGTTCCGTACCTGGGATTTAGAAGGCTGGAGGGCTGGTATCTCTATCTCAGGGCTTGATATCCCAGCTGCCTGCGAGGGCGGCTGGAAACGCCGGAGGCTGGATTTCTCGGCAGGAGAAAAGGCAGCGTCTCTCTCTCAGCGCGTCAAAAGGGAGGGGCAGCGTCTGTGGGCTTCGCTGTCAGCTGGGCTCCTCGGCAAGTCTCGCTGCTCCAATCTTGTCACCACCACCGTGTGTTTGCTTAAGGCAATGTCGGTATTATTTATACCTGAAAGGTGCCGAGATTGACGTAAGGATGGACATAAATACGTCAATAAGGATGTCATAAGATCTGGTCGTTCGCACATTCTTTACTGAAGTTCTCGGCTAAATCAAAACAATGGCTGCGGGGATTTCCCAGGTCGCTGTAGGTTTGATTTGTTTTGAGAACTCCGTATGCCTATAAGGGGGCTGGAGAAATAGTGCTTGCCTAATGAGATGGCATGCACTATGACCTAATCAGATAACGGGCTTCTGTGCCGTTGTATGGCTAATCAGATAACGGGTTTTTGTGCCGTTGAATGGCTGCTAGTTAATTATTAACCAGACAAGGGTCAGAAATAGGGGGATCGATACAGTACCCATAGTAAATACATCACAGTACAAGCATTTTCGTCAACTTCGAGTGATGATTTCACCTCGAAATCGTCATTCTCGTTCTGAACCCTTGGCTTCCATTTTGTGTACGGCAGCCATTTTGTGAGTTGCCCTTTACATAGGCTTATAATACAGCTGAATCCGATTCAAAAGGACACGTACACCTTGATTGACTTTTCTCTGACCTGGGCAAGTTGGAACCATTGCCCCAGGCCGAACCTGTTTGGTCAGTTCATCTCCCAGTGGCCGAGCAAGATAGCATCAAGGCTCAACAGGCCATAAACCCATTCATCGCACACACACCCTGCCGAATCTCGCTCACACCTGTCCCTGCTCTTTTCTCTCACTTGCTTTATGATGGGGAGGTGCCCGGTTTTATTGGGCAATCGCATCGCTATTTCCTCACCTATTCCTTGTCATAGAAAAACATTCAAGCCTAAACCTCACCTGTTTTCGGCTCTTCTCAGAGTGTCTTCAGGGAGGTACTTCGCCATTTCTCCGCATTTTGAGATCTCGACTTCCATTGCCAGTGTTCACGGCCTAGATTTACTGAGCATGCGCAACAATAGGTTCCTTCACATGCGCAACAGTAGGCCTCAGTTTGCCAGACCTGTACGCGCAACACAAGGCTGTATCTGTTGCCTAGCAACTTTTCAAGCTTTCGCCTCCTTTCGAACCTTCTTCTCTTCGGGATAAGCACATAACTATATTTTAAGTCGATCACGATGATCGGCACGTCAATTTCTACCATAATCTTGTACTTTATCAAGTTTTTCACGTGACTTTGGTTACATTTTTGTTAAATAAAAAAAAAATGGCATACCTTTTCACAGCATTTTACTGTCCTCAAGGTGATTCGCACACCTACTTAGTGCGAATGATGAAACGGAGCTCTGCACATCAATCTTCATTTTAGTTGTATTCACGGTGATTCGCACACCTGCTGCTTGCGGATAATTAAACGGTGATTCGCACACCTGTTTGTGTTTAGTGTGAATGGAATTACAGTGATTTTTACTCCTGTTCTCATATTTTTCTCCTTTTTAATGTCATCTTCTTACATTATATACTTTCTCTTCATTTTTTTATTTTAGAATTACATATACCTTATCATTTTCAGTTTATTTTCTACTATTTATTTTAGCTTTTTTCACAGCATGCAATCTGTAACGCCTCCTCCCTCTTTTCTTGAATTCCCTGGTGAACCTTCTGTTCAGTGGGAAGTATGGTTTGATGCCTTTCAAACCCACCTTGGTGCCATTGGTGCCTCCAGATTTAGTAATGAATGCAAGAAATTCCTCTTACTTCATTCCCTGGGATTTGAGGGTAGGTCTATCTTTAAGCATCTTCCTGAAATTATTCATCCTCCAGAAGATGATATTGATGTCTACCAAGATACTATCTTGAAGCTCAAAACAAGGTTCGAAAACCAACCTAGCTTGATTGTTCTCCGCCACAAGTTTCTTAAGAGACAGCTATGTAAATCTGAGGATGTCGATTCCTATATATCAGCTCTACGTATGTTAGCTTCTGTCTGTCAATTTGACACCTTCACGGACCAATTGATCAGGGATCAATTTGTGTGGATCAATTTGTGTGCCACTGCAGAGACAAACAAATTTGGCAAAAGTTGTTATCTTTGGCTAATCCATCATTGGAAGAAACAATTAAAATTGCTAAGAGCATCAAGACTTCTCAAGTTTCGCTGAAGGAGCTGGAAGTTAAGTCGGTTGATTCTGTCAATGTTGTTACTGAAAACAATAAGAGCAGACACTTTGCACCTCAACAAGGTTCTTCAAAAAACAGTTCTTAAAGGAATACCAATATAAGTAAAGGTGGTTCAACTTTTAGGTCAGAATTCCAAAATGTCAAGCAAATGTGTTACCGTTGTGGGAATCCACCTCATCAAAATGTGGAAGGTGTCCTGGAGCCAACGCAATCTGCAATTACTGTAAAAAAACAGGACATTTTGAAAACGTTTGTTTGAAGACGAAAAATCATAGAAGAACTGTTGGCTGCGTATTAGAATCAAATCAGGAATCTGATTCTGATGTCGTTTCTGTAGTTGTTGATGCTCATGATGCTATTTCCAATGTACGTGATTGCTCTGAATGCGTTGATCCTATTGTTGAGATTTGTGTTGGAGGTAAATCATTAAATCTTCTTGTTGATTAAGGGGCTAGAATTACAATGTTAACACAAAAATTGTTCCATGAGACTTGGGGAGATAGAGCTCTACAACCTCCTGAACGCTTTCCTGTCTCGTATGAGGGTCGTAAAATTGAGCTTTTATAAGTCTTTGAGACTGAACTTGTATTCAAGGAGAGGAAAATCTGGGGCAAGATCTACGTTGCTATCAAAGGGTTGAGCATTTTGGGCTGGTATCATCAGGGTTTATTTAGAATGATCCTAAAACCAGGTGCTCCTGAACAAGTTCTTGTAGTGTCAGATGATTGTGTGGACTTAAGGTCTCTTAACAGAGACATCTGGGTCGACTCTCACCCTTTACCCAACATTGATGACCTTTTTGCATGTGTTAGGGGGTCACGATATTTCCACAAACTCGATTTAGCCAGCGCGTATCTTCAGATAGAGCTGGATCCAAAATCACGCCCCTCACAGCTTTTGTCTCACCATTGGGTACGTTCCAGTACAAATGGATGCCGTTTGGGCTTGCCTCTGCGGCATCCGTTTTTCAGAGAGTTATGCAAAATATGTTGGGTGGTATTGATGGAGTCCTAGTTTTTCAGGATGATGTGTTGATACGCTCTAAAGATGTTCTTTCGCATGAGACTGTACTTAGAGAGGTTCTTCTTTAAATCTTCAAAAAACGTGGTGTAGTGGTAAAATCGGAAAAGTGTAAATTCCATTGTGATGAAATTGAATATTTAGTTCACCTTATTTCCGGGAAGGTATCAGGCCTAGGCAGGGATTGCTAGATGCCATCACTCATGCTCCTGCCGATAAGACAGGCGTTAAGTCGTTGCTCGGGCTTCTGGAGTACTATTCTAAGTTTATCCCCAATTATGCCTCTCTTGTACGTCCTATCAGTTCTCTCCTCAGAAGAGGTGTAGTATTTGTGTGGGGAAATGAATGTGCCTCTGCTTTGAGCTCTGTTAAGGATTGTTTAAAAAATAGCGCTGCGCTTAAGCCTTAGGACCAGAGTTTGCCATCTTGCATAACAGTTGATGCGAGTCAAGTAGGGTTGGGGGCAGTGTTGACACAAAACGATCACAGTACTGAACATACTGTTGCTTTCGCTTCCAGGGTTCTAAGGAGCAGTGAACTTCAATACTCAGTTATTGAAAAGGTACACTTGTCCTGTTTGTGGGCCATTGAAAAGTTCCGTCCTTACGTCTGGGGAAGGCTTTTTTTGTTGAGAACTGATCACAAGCCTTTGATCAATATACTTGGTGCGGGTATTGGGAAATATTGTTCCCCTAGAATTCTTTGCATGGTGTCACGCCTTATGCAGTACCAATTTGATGTTGTACATGTCTCAGTGGGAGGAACGTCAGGGCCGACTTTTTGTCTCGTTTTACCATGGATGATGGAAAGAGTGATCCCGATTTGACTGACTGTGGTGAAGAAGATTCTGACGATTGCCTGATAGTCTCAATTGATTTACTAGAACAAGGTGTTGGTACAGAGGATGAGTGGTTGAAAGCTCTTGCTGATGAGGACGTCCTGCAGCAAGTCTGTGAGTTTGTTAGATCTGGATGGCCGAGAGAGCGTTTCCTTCCACAAAGTTTACAGCCTTTTTGGAAAGTTGAATCAGAAATTTCTCTTGAGGGAGGAATTTTGCTTCGTGCTGACAGACTCATCCCTCTGCAGAATCTTAGGAGATGTATTAATACAAGTGCTCATGATGGTCATTTAGGGTCCACACTCACTAGGAAACGGGTTAGTGAGTGTTTCTGGTGGCCCTGTATGGACAGTGAAATAAATGAAATTTTTGATATGTGCCCTATTTGCCGGTCGGCTGATAAAGGGTTGAAAGTAGTTACACCTCCGTTGATTCTCATTGAATGTCCTGCAAGACCCTGGTCCAAAGTGGGTTTACATATCATGTGGCCTCTGGATATATTACCTGGTAGATATCGTTTTGTTCTTATTGATTGTCTCGAAATGGCCAGAAGTAAAACTTGTCTAGGAGGTTTCCACTAATATCACTATTTCTTTTCTCAAGGATGTTTTCATGCAGGAGGGGTTTCCAGAGACCATGGTGACAGATAATGGCACTCAATTCACCAGTCTAAACTTTGCGTATTTCTTTCTGTCCTGCAACATCAAACATGTACAGAGTTCACTTTACCATACCCAATCCAACGGGCTTGCAGAGCGTATGAATAGAGTGGTGGGGGACTGCATTAGGTGGGCCAAAACTGGGAATTTGAACATTCTCAATTCTCGGGTACGCAGGCTATGGTTTTACAGAACCACTCCCCACTCTACTACAAAAGTTACTCCTTTTGAGTTTCTAAGGGGAAGAAAGGCGAACACTAGCTTCAAGCATGCCTTGATGAAAAGGTGGATTAAAGCTGTTCCTGATATCGATTCTCTTATGGAATTGGTGAGGGAAAATGTTTCATGTTCACAACACAAACAAAAGTAATAGTTTGACAAAAGAAAAGTGCAAAGATGGTTCTGGTTGGGGTTGGAGACATGGTACGGATTTAGTCTCCTTTTCACGTCAAGAAGGGTAAGAGCAAGGAGCCAGGCAACATGGCGGACGCGATCCCTTAGAGCTCCGTCCACACGGCCCTGTATTTATCTGCTAATTATCCTGATTGCGAGGAAATCTACCCCACGCTGTGCGGAATTGGCGCGGGACCCCTGTACGAGCCGCTGCAGAGACCTGCGGCGATTTTTGAGGCGGCGGGGGCATCGGAACAGTCACTGCCGTGCAGAGGCGCGGAGAGCCGGGGGGAGAAAAAAAGGCGCGCAACCAGCCCGGGCTGCGAACACCGAGATACGACACGGCGCCGGCCGGGCGCAGAAACCGGAGAGAGAAGACTCCGTGGGCTGCCTCTAACAGCCTGGGGGGAAGAATCTGGAGGCAGCAGCAGTGCAACCTGCAAGAGCTGGAAGGTGCCGGGAGGGTCGCGGGCGAGCGGACCCCTAGCGACAGCCTGGTGCGGCGGGAGACGAGGAGGTGGGGCCCACGGAGATGAGGCGCGTCAGCCTGGGGAGAACACCCCGGAGGCAGCAGCGGTGCAACCTGCGGGAGCGGGAAGGCTTCAGGAGGCGGCCAGTGGGGCCGCGAGCGTGCGGACCGCTCACGCAAGCCTGGTGCGGCAGGAGGCAAGGCAGTGGGGCCCACGGTGACGTGACACATCAGTGGAGGGCCTCTTGGGTCCTGTGATAAGGTGAGGAGCGAGGAAGTAGGGGGGCCCCCACCAAGCGCATCCCCAGGACCGCATCGGCAGGGCAGAGGGAGGCTAAACCGAGGACCCGGACACTGGTGGGCCCCCTACCATAGATGAATTCCCCCTCCCCCTGCAGCTAGAGTAGAGGACAGCGGCACCACCGGCTGCAGGGCGGCTATTTGGGCGGCGGAGCGCCCCAGGTCCAGAGAAGCAGCGGGGGGCACAGCGACGTCTGGACAAGACCCCTGCGAAGCACTGCGACGCTTCCTACGCCACTTACGGGCGTACACTGCGATCCTAGCCGGGAGCCCATAGCTCGCTGTGGACAACTGAAGAGTGGCGCGGCTGGAGCTGCTTACCGAGACTAAGGGGGTCGCTGGACAGCGAGGAGCTGCTCGCCCACCTCACGCCGGTCTGTGCACGGCTGCGGGGGCGCTGGACCTGGGACGGCAGAGGGGTACAGGTGTCTGCGGCCGAGGAGAGGAGAGCATCCCCAAAACGAGAACTGCAGCAAGTAGGCGCCATCTTGCGTCTTGCTCTAGGCGCCATTTTGGAGGTCCCGGCATCATGCGGCCCTTGCTCCTGGACTGCGCGGCCCGCGCTCCTCCCTGCCGTCACTGTGGACAGCCTGGGCGACGAGGGGGTCCCCTGAGTTGACGGAATCGGAGCGGACCCAGGATAAAGCAACTCCTCTTCCTCGCGAGGCTAGCTGGGAAGGTGCGCCGCAGTGCTGACATTGGCGACGGCCTGCACTTGAACGCCCAGGTCGTGATGGGCCAAGAGGGGGGTCGGACCCAACTACTGATCCCCGCATCCCGCGCATACAGTTGACTGCTGGGGCAGAAGATCTCCTCTGCGGCCGTCGCCAAGCACGGAATCGGACGCATTGATGCCCACAGCGCAGCAACTGCAAACACAACAATGATGGACAGAATGTGGATCAATGTCACACATTCACCCCAGTCCAAAGATCTGGGCCCAAATCCATCGTTTTTCCACTCCACACCACCCTGGGTTAGACAATGGCAATATGCAAATCAGCGCTGACCCTGTGCCCCATGGGAACAGTCCAGTCCGAACTACAAAAGCCATGTCTTTCCCAGAACGGAAACAAGCATCCGAGGACCGGCCCGGTTTCGAGGTAACACCTCTCTTCAGCCCGGCTAGCTTGAATCCAGTGGTGTGGAGTGTCTGGGACTCACGTCTGAGCATCCCCAGTACACTTAGAGCGGTAACTGCAAACACAACAATGATGGACAGAATGTGGATCAATGTCACACATTCACCCCAGTCCAAAGATCTGGGCCCAAATCCATCGTTTTTCCACTCCACACCACCCTGGGTTAGAAAATGGCAATATGCAAATCAGCGCTGACCCTGTGCCCCATGGGAACAGTCCAGTCCGAACTACAAAAGCCATGTCTTTCCCAGAACGGAAACAAGCATCCGAGGACCGGCCCGGTTTCGAGGTAACACCTCTCTTCAGCCCGGCTAGCTTGAATCCAGTGGTGTGGAGTGTCTGGGACTCACGTCTGAGCATCCCCAGTACACTTAGAGCGGTAACTGCAAACACCATCCACAGCGCAGCAACTAGCAATGGGCAGGCTTCGGGACAAGACACAGGAGAAACAGCAGGAGGCGAGTGGCCCAGACCCCATACAGGAGCAGAGGCGAGCGGCCATGGAATCCACAGCCACCCTGGCGGACAAGGTGGACACGGTTCTGGCGGTAGTGGAACGAATCGGTACTGCCTTCGCGCAAACGAAGACCTCCTTGGAAGCGCGCATCGATAAAGTCACGTCCGACTTCACGCTGCTCCATGCGGACCACCGCAAACTGTCGGAATCAGTCACCGCGCAGCGCCAATCGGTCCAGGGACTCCAGCCGGTAGTACACAGCCATACCTCAGCGCTGCAAGACCTGATAGACAGAGTGCACGCATTGGAGGACCGCGCAGAGGATGCGGAAGGGCGTTCTCGACGCAACAATGTCCGAGTGGTCGGCCTGCCGGAGGGGGAGGAAGGGAGGGACCCCGAACACTACATTGAGACCTGGCTGCGGACGCTTCTGCCAGAGGGCACGCTGTCCCCGCACTTTGTGGTAGAAAGGGCGCATAGAGTGCCAGCGCAAGCACAGAGAATCGGTGCCCGTCCTTGTCCGTTCCTTTTCAAACTCCTCAACTACCGGGACCGGGACGCTGTGCTCCGCGAGACCCGGAGGATGAGCGACCTCAAAGTGGGCAATAGCCGCGTAATGTTCTTCCCAGATTACACTGCCACAGTCCAAAGGAGGCGCGGCTTGTACTTGGCGGTGAAGAAACTGTTGCGGGAACTGGAACTGCCGTACTCGCTGTTGTTCCCCTCCCGACTGCGAGTGGTCGCCAAGGGGGGCACCCGCTTCTTCGAGGACCCATAGGAAGTCTGGGACTGGCTGGAAGAGACTGGACAATGGTCGGGAACACGGCCAGAGGGCCCGGAGGAGGGTGGCTGGCACGAGCAACGTTCCAGAAGGCGGCGGAGGAAGAGGGGGATCCGGCGGGCTGCAGGCCCGCGACAAGCAGCGCCCAGCTCCGAGAAAATACAGCAAGAACGGCAGGAAGCAATTGAAGCGGTTGCTACACTGGGGATGGGGAATGTTGAAGGAGGCCTGGGCTCCAGGCCACAGAGCGACGCCAATGCAAGCGAGTCATCCTCGCCTTCCACTGAGATGTCAGACACTAACCTGCCGTTGGTGGCACCCCAGACAGCTGACTTCATAATGTGGCTGGGAAAGACCCCGCGATGGACTGATGGACTCTATGCATGCAACATATTGTCAGTTGTATCCTTTGTGTCTGCTGCGACGCACAGGTTAAGCACTGTAAGCCTGCTCTAGCGCTCTGTGTGGGTCAAACACTAGGTGCTGTTGGCGAGGCGCAGAAACATCGCAGCACTCTTGTTTAGCGGGAGGCTGGGTGCAGGTGCACACGGGGGGGCCTTTAGCGGACAACCCGCGCCAATCTGGGGCATTACACTGCTTAATTCTCCTCAGATATCTCGCAGTAGACCTAAGGGCCTTTGGTCAAGGGACATCCCGAGTTATCAGCTGGCTGCGCGCTCCACCGCATTCCCCTGAGTTGCGGAAACGTTGCATTAAAAGGTTAATACACCATCTAGTTTGGACGCATGCCCCGTTGGGAACTCGCCCATGAAGTTAGCTTGTTAATTCTAGTTCACATGTTTCAGAAACGGCAATAAGACACTCCCACCCGAGAGTCCGGCCCCTGGCCCCGCATGGCGCCCCCCTGACACCCAAAGCGATCACACTTCAAAACCGACTGTGGCGAGTACTAACATCATGACCTAGAACATCCGCGGCATGCATACCCCGTCGCGCCGGTATTCTGTCTTTGCCTACATGCAGCGGCATAATGTGGGGATAGCGCTCCTCCAGGAGACCCATATGTCCCCAGTGGAATTGGACCGCCTCCGTAGACGCTGGAGAGGTCAAGTACACGGAACGACTTACTCAGCGCATGCGCGCGGCACCTTGATCTGGGTACGAACAGGTGTCCCATTTATATGCACTGACACCAAGGTAGATCCAGAGGGAAGGTGCACCTTTGCAAAGGGGAGGCTTAATGGGCAAGAGATATTGTTAGGTTCCATTTACGCCCCCAACACAGACCAGTCTGCCTTTCTGGCGTCCTTGAACCTTGTCCTCCAGCGGTATATGGGCCTCCCATGGCTACTAGGCGGAGACTTCAACATGGTCCTAGACACACACCTGGACCGCTCTTTCCCACCCCTACGCGCAGCAACAGTGGCGTCGACGGCGCAGGCTATGCGGGACTGGTTATCACACTGGCACATACATGACCTCTGGCGCGTGCAGAACCCTACAGACAAAACATACTCATATTACTCGTCAGTGCACAACCTTCATGTTCGAATAGTAGGCTCCCAATCCCTGCTCCCGCTCCTGACTAAGTCAGAGTACCTGGGCAGAACGCACTCCGATCACAATCTCCTTTGGTTCCGACTTAGCTGGGAGGCGGACCGACCTCCGGTACCCACGTGGAGGCTGCAGCCCGCAGCACTGGAGGATGCTGAGTTTAGGTCCTCGCTAGGTACGGCCATACTGGCTTACTTTGAAGAGAACGAGGACACCGCGAGCGACCCACTGGTGGAGTGGGATGCCCATAAGGCGACCATACGCGGACATTTCATAGGAGCAACATGGAACATCCGCGCACAGGTGTCAAGCTCCCTGGCCTGCATAGAGTCCGAACTTCTAAGATATGAGAGGGAAGGGGAGGGGACTGGCAGGCATGCGAGTAAACTCGGGGACCTCCGTGGTGAACACGCGGCTCTCATCGAAAGCCTGAGGTGCCATAACTATGCAGCACATACCGCCAAGACACATACTAAGGCGGATAGAGCTGGTCGTCTGCTGGCCTGGCTGGTGCGGAAGACAGAGCGTAATATCCCGAGCGGTGCCATTCGCGTGGGGGAGGGAACGGTGGTATACACTCAACGTGAAATCCATCGGGCGATGACAGGATATTACCAGGACCTCTACAGGGCGTGAGGCACGGGCCCTGCGCACATGCTGGCTGACTTTTTGGAGTCAGTCGCGCTACCCGCCGCCACAGAGAGTCAGAGGGCGGATCTGGGTGCCCCACTTACGTTGGAGGAGGTGGGAGACGCGATCCAAGTACTGGCGACTGGGAAAATACCGGGGCCTGACGGCCTGCCAGCTGAATACTATAAGACGAACAAGGACACCTTGGCGCCTCACCTCCTCCGGATGTACAGGGCATCGGTTAGCGCGGGCCAGCGTCCATGCGGGAGGCGTTTCTAGTGACCCTTCCTAAACCTGACAGAGACCCCATGTCTTTAGGATCCTATCGCCCGCTGGCTATGCTCAATACCGACTACAAGGTGCTTGCCTAAATTCTTGCGGAGCGCCTGGCGCATATGGTCCCGCACTTAGTCCACTCAGATCAAAACGGGTTCGTCCCGGCACGGTCCACATCCCTGAACCTCAGGAGGTACTTCAGGGTGGCGGCGGAAGCGACGAGGGCCTGGCCCAGGGCAGGGTGCCTGGTGCTGGACTTGGAAAAAGCCTTCGATTGCCTAGAATGGGGCTACCTGTCGCGGGTGCTTGAGAAGTTCGAGTTGGAAGCGAACTTCTTACAGATGGTGGGGCTTATGTATAGAAACCCGGTGGTCCGCGTCAGATTGGGCCCCTATGTTTCGGAGGCAGTGGCGGTGGGCAGGGGCACCCGTCAGGGATGTCCTCTGTCTCCGCTGCTCTTCGCGCTGGCCATGGAACCTTTAGCTGCGGCCATGAGACAAACCTTGGCCGACGGGATACCGCTAGGCGATGGAGTCCATCAGATATCTTTGTATGCTGATAACCTGCTGGTCTTCATCCGCGATGTGCACAGTGTACCGGAGAGACTGCCCCACCTACTGCAGCGCTTTGCCGATTTATCGGGGCTCAGGGTAAACGCGGGCAAATCATGCCTCTACGCGTTCCGCAGTGACGTAGCTGATCCGGAGTATAGCCTCCTCGGCGCACGGGTCCAATGGAAAGCGGACACGTTTAAATATCTGGGGATCCAGATCTACCGACAGCCGGCAGACTTATTTGATGGGAACCTGGGTAGGGCGGTGACGGCCCTTCGGGCTCAAATTGGCTTCTGGTCCACGCTCCCCCTGACACCCCGTGGCAGAGTTGCCCTCGCCAAAATGGTGATGCTTCCTCGCCTTCTGTATCACTTCGCGAACTTGCCCCTATTCGTACCCGCGTCCTTCTTCTCCAAACTCAACAAGATCCTGCGCGACTTTGTATAGGGGGCGTCCCGCCACTGGCTGGCGCTCGGGAAGCTATTCCTGCCCACAGATAAAAGCGGATTGGCCGCTCCCTGCTTCGAGCACTACTACCTGGCGGCGCAGCTGCAGTGGATCGCCCGATGGTTAGCAGACAGGGGTAGAGAAGACACTGCCCCGATGACCCGCCCTACACCCTGGAGCGGATCACTGCACTGTTTCACCCATTAGCGACGCCAGTGCGCCCTGCCCCGCTGCTGTTGGCGGTGGCATTCCGATGCTTCCGCAGGGCACTGCAGCTCACGAGAACGGTGCTTCCGTATGCGCCAGCGGTGCCGCTGGAGGGCTCGCTAGGAGGCGGAGGGGTCCTTACGCGCTGCATGTTAGAACAATGGCGGGAAGTGGATGTCCACACATTGGGCGACATGTACCAAGACGGAGCACTGATACCCTACGAGACCCTGGTCACAGACGCTGGGCTGCCACCGGGGGGGTTCCTCCTGCACCGCTCACTCACGGCCCGCATGGCAGCTCGGTGGGGCGATATCGCGGAGGAGCCAACGCAACATCTGACTATACAATACCTCCATGTCATGGGCAGCGGCAGGCATCTGATTAAGTGGTTTGCTGCATCGCTGAGGTTACACACAGAAATGGACTTGACTCCGCTCCGCGGAAAGTGGGAGCGAGACCTGGGTCGGGCGCTGGCGGACAAAGAATGGGAAAATACAGGGGGACAGGAGACTAGTCAGACACAGCGAGCTGTGGGTGAGCACGAAGCGGACAGCGCATCGGACACACAGACTGGTGCACGCCATGAAAACACGTAGAGAAAGCAAAACAGCTGAGACATGTGGGCCTACAGGGGGTTGGGTAGGGGAGGGGGCGGGGCTCTGGGGATGGGCATGGGAACGGTCAGTGATGCACCTGTGTAATGATGCCGCAGTTTACTGTTTCTGTTTTGTTATCAACGATCTTTTGTAGTTGTTATACATATATATGATTTGTTACTTTATACAAGGCTAGGGCTCATTGACTTTTTACACTGCGGACACTCTCCGGCGCCCAAGGAGGCAGTGCATATTACCTGTGTGTAAAGACATTTTGCATTATGGTTATGCCAAGGCAATTGGGTAGCTCAGGCCAAGCAAGGCTGCAGAACTAAACTGTCTACAATGCTGTCCATGTTGCAATGTTGAATTGTTCTCGTTGTCTAAACGAACAAATGCCAATAAACAGAGGTTACAACAAAAAAAAAAGAAGGGTAAGAGCAAGTTTGGTACACCCGTTTCTGTCACTAAGGTGGGAAGGAATTCTATTCAAGTTGAAGGGGGAAAGTGGTGGAATGTGTGTAAAATTGTAAAAATTAAGAACGTTACTCCAAGTTCTTCTTCTGTGTCTCCTGATCCGGTGGTTAATGGACCTTCTGAGGCTTTGCTTAGGAGAAGTGGAAGAAAAAGTGTTGTTCCCATAAGGTACAGAATGTGAAATGCAACTTATTATGCTTCTTACAGTTTTCAAATAGTGTACGGTTTTTTACTGTTTTAATTTAGTTTTTCTTGTGTTGTTTTTTTTGGGGCGGGGGGGGGAAGGAGGATATGTTATATCCTTTCTCTGCCTTAGGTTGTAATAGCCTTAAGCTGTAGTTCTGTTCACCCTGTTCCATTCTTAGTGACATCAAGTAGAATGTTCAGGGGTTGCCTAGGTGCCTGGTCGTTAGATTCTTGGAGGATTTGAAGAGGGTTGGTGGAGCAGTTGGAGTCTGATGTGGGTCTGCATACATGTCCTTTGGCTTTGCTGTGCAGCTATTCTACAATAAAGCTGAACTGAATTAATCTATGTGTCACAGCGTCTTCACTACACCTTTTTAAACCTACAAATTTTGATAGCTAATATTAACAGCATTACGCACAAAGAGATTGCCACTTCTGGTCTCAAAATGGAAATCACTAATCCACTATGTTAGCCAACCCCATGTCTCCGCAAATTATGATGTAACTATCTGTCAATGGGATCCTCAATCACACTTACCTATAAAACCTTGGAGAATGGAGATATTTTTTCATACATGTTCTGTCTGCATGATCAGAATTATCGTTTAGAATTACTCACATTTCGGCCTGGGTGTTATCCAGTATATTCCCATCAAAAGTGGTATAAAAGCTGGCAAATGTATAATGGGGTGTGCTCAAACATAAAGTGGTCCATACGCCATATTTTGATAGTGTTTGCATTTTAAATGCGTGTGAATAAAGTTTGCAAAACTTTTATTTATCATATATCGGACACTGTCTAGGCTGAAAGTGATTTCACTTTTGTCGAATATGACCTTTTTGATGTAGCTGTAGGCCTCACACATTTTTTTATCCTGTATTAAACATATAGAGTAATTTTAGATAACTAAACTGTATTTTAATATGAAATTATATGGTCTGGTTTTACTGGGTTGTAGATTTTATTAATTCATTTTTGTCATTGAATTGTACCGTTTGTCTATGTTTTAAGGAAATTAGTCCCAAACTTTATTTTCCTCTCTACGATATTTGGTGCATGTAAAGCATTGTAATGTACTCAATTTCTTGCCCCACGCCCAGAACATATTGTTTGGGATCATGGGCAACAAGTTTTCATGTGTATTTTGTCCTTGGGACAAGTAGGCCCAACCGCCTGCAGCACTAACCCTTTGGCTGCCAGTTTTCAGGACCACATTATGGATAACGGAAGGGCACTGTCTGCAATTAAGGTCATATTTTTGTCCATATGTTAATGCTGTTCAAACTTGTATTTATGGTTCATTAATTGAAAGTTTTTATTATTAGGGTGAGGGCTCTAAGTAAATGTTGTAAGCTCTGACCGCTCTACTGAGAGTGGTTCCAGTATAAAAATGTGTACACACGTTTTCAAAGTTTAGCAAAATGAGGCTATGTATAATGCTCCCAGAATGCTCTCTGATTTGATGCAAATATTTGCAGAAGCTTGAAAAGATGATTGATTATTCTTTGCTTTCAAAATAAAATGTTGATAAACATGAAAGAAGGGAAAAAACAGTTTGCTAAACTACTGTAAAACTTCAGGTACCATTTCTTTGCAGCATCATTTAGTAACATGTGTTGATGCATGCCAGTATTTCCCAAAAATATTCATAATGGAAATTCAGTGTAACCAGTTTCAATAAGAATATGGGAAACAAAAATAAACAAGCATTGGCAAAGCCAGTGGGTCTGAAATTGGTGGTCAGCGTTTTAGTTTTGCCAATGTGTGACCTGTTTTGGCATGGATTTTGAAAACCCTTATTGGTGTGGGAGCTGCTAGGCCCTCACCATTATAACAAACATTGGCAAAAGCAAAAATTGTTTTTGGTTTCAAAAAGCATGCACTGCCACAGTAGTTACTGGCACTGAACATAACTACTTTGTGTGCTGCTGTGCTCCATGTGAAAGAGCAGAATGCTGTCACACACAGTGAAGCCAGCCGATAGAGAGAGCATTTAAATAAATGCAAGGTCGTGGTCAACACCAGACCAAATTAGGGTCCCAATAAATAAAAGAAAGTCTCAAAAGTGCACCCATGATGTTTCGTGATGGGGAGGTCCTGACCTTTGATGAATGCAGGAAGGAGTTCGCCCTCCCTCTGAGTGAGCAGTACCATTACTTACAACTTAGACATTGGGTCCTGACGCCGCCTTACCGTAAGGCGGCTGTTTGGGAACATACGGAAATGGAGAAATTTGTGGCAGGTTCCATGAAGGGTGCTATTTCGGCGCTATACGAGTTGCTACTTTCTACTACATTCCCCCCCGGCCCCCCCGGGTGAGGTTACCCCATTCCTACCTCCATAGACTTTGCTCTTCTAGGCCTCCGAGACCCTCTCTTGGTGAGACAAACGAAGGCGGACAAAGCGATCATGTGGACTTGTTTAGGGGCGGCCAAGCTCACTTTGGCGGCTGCATGGAAAAAGCCCGAGACCCCGGCGATTTCTTTATGGCATGCTCGTCTATGGAGGATCTTGTCCATGGAACGCCTGGCGGACATTCTCCAGACTGATTCCGAAAACTTTACACTGCACTGGGGTCCCCTCTTGTCCTACCTAAACCCAGGGTTTGCCCTCTGCGGTTTGTCCACCAACTGTGCGGGCTATGCATTTATTTCAGTTTTAGCGGCCTCCGGTTGTAGATTGTGAGCCTTGGCAGCTGCCCCGAATGTCCTATGGTCTGGTTTGTGTATCGCCAACACTGCCAGTATTATTGCCTGTTTTTTGCCTCTGTTCTCTATTGCTTTAATTTTTAATGCGTCACCACCGGATGGGGCGGGTGTGAGGGGGGGGATTCTGTTGGGGTGGGGGGGTTTACTAGTTCAGAAATTGGCATTATTCACCTGGTACGGGCGGGTGACCGTCCTGGGGACTGTCCGAAGCTGAACCCAACATAGCTCCTGATGTCGCCTCCCGGGCAGTTGCTCGCCCTTTGTACTATTAAGACTGTAGTCTTTTGTATTTGATCATGTTTGATGCTTAATTAAAAAGACCTCTTTGAAATAAAAAAAAGTGCACCCATGGTATATGTCTTTGCATTAAGTGCAGCTTTACGGCTTTCGTGAATTCCCAAGAATTTACAGAAGTAGGACAAGAAATAGTACTCCTAGAAAATATTTGTGAACTGCATTTTACCATGAGCAAATATGCACGTGTAGATTTGCTCGTGCAAAAATCTGAGTGTTTGCAAGTCCACTTTCCCTCCAACCACTTTTTTCCTAACTCTGGAACAAGGTTTACGTCTGCCATTGTCAGGAGTAAATTTCCAACATTTCTCAGTATGGGAAAAGATTAGAGAAGAGTTGTTGAAAACCCTCAAAACATGCAAGTTGGCAAGTTTGCACAGACTCAAACGGGCATTCTAACCCTGGAACTATTGCTTACCACTACCTTTTTCCCCAGTATGTAGATCTGCCGAAACGTGGCAACATAAGGGGATTACAAGTATTCAGACACTACTATGGTATGAGCCCTTGCATAATAGGCTATATCAGAGCTCTTATATGAGACTACACAACATGGCACCAAAGGGACAAGAGGCTTTTGTTACAGGACAAGTAGATTTATGAAGCAACCTGCCCCATGGACAAGTAGATATTTTATTAAATTCCACACCCCTGAACTCACCAACATTACATGTTTTCGAATGAATTGTGTATTTTGTACCCATATCCCTTAAACATGTGAGCATTTCATGTCCATATGGAGGCCACGATATACATTTTACGGGCGGCAGCACGTACAGGGACGAACATGTCAATAGCATACTGGCACAGTACTCATTAGTGTGACAATGATCCATCCTGGGCCTCGGGAGTCAGTGACATCCTGAGCTCATTCCCTTATTCTGATTGCCAACTTCATGAGGCGTCCAGTCGGCTCTGCCCATCCCAGCAACACTGTGCCCCCAAAGTCAATTATCAGCAGATGTAACATGCTATCTACCTGGCTTACGTCTTCCAGTCCTGTTGTCCTGTGCTAGAAGTGCCTCTGCATGCCAAGGTGAGAGTGTTGCCATAAGGTAGGTTTCAGCTGCCGCCACAGGGAAGGTGCTCCATCATTCAAGTCCTGGGAAATGCCACATGGAAGGACCAAGTCTCATTGCAGCTTTAATTGGAACAGCCAAAGGCCAGCCTCAATCCACAGAAGGGCAGTTCAAAAGACCTTATTGAAGCCTGCCACACTTCGTTTAGGCTCCAGCAATGTTACAACTGTTCTGGCTCCTGCACTACAACAAAACAAGTCCATCCAACCTTGGATATCTGTCCTAACCCATCATTTCATCATACTGATGACTTTGGGATCCCAATCCCAGTTCAGCTACCTAAGACTTCTTATTGAGGTCTCTTTCAGACCAATAAGAACACAGAGTGCTTCGCAATGGCTGTGGACGACCACGTGACAGCTATACTTACTCTAGCAATAGTTGCTTAGGCCATAACTAAAACTTCCCAACCGGCATAAGCCTCCACCATGACTACGACGCCCGTTGCCAACAGTTCCCCCAAACCGCCCTTTCCAGATCTGGCTCCAATGCTGTCATAATCAAATACCCCTGAATCTTTCCTAACACGCAATGAAAAACCGGAAACACTGGACCTTGAGGGACTTTCCGGAACGCCTCTTCGCAGACCCATATAACTACCAATACAAAAGCTCCCTCAAACCTAACCACCTCCTCTTCACTCACAACACTGACTTATGGAGCAGGTCCTTATGCAATTTTCTCTCATCCTTATCTCTTTCTAGAATCTCCTTTGGTTGTAAACTCAAATGCACTGCCCCCTTTGGCCACTCTGGTAACTTTTCTATATCCATTTACAACAATAGGAAAACCATGTTTCAAGCAAATTACACAATCCTGACCACAATCAACTTAATTTATCTCACCATCAGGCCCACCGGCATTCCTCCATGCTACCCCCTCCCCCATCCATCCATATCACCCCTTACCCATTATCCTCCCCCGCCACTCTATCCAGGGAACACCTCTCACCCTGGACTCTTCTACCCATAGCTCAATACCAGACCTTGAACACCCCCCCACAGACCATCCCCGCACCATTACCCTCCAACCTCCCTCAAACCATTATCTCCCGACTCGGTTGAAGTCACCACCCTCTTTACATCCCATGAGTCGGCTCGTATATCTCCCCTTTCCTCTCTACCTTCTCCATCCCCTGTCCATACATCTACCAACAGCAGATACCAACAACCAACACCTTCCCCTACCTGCACCGCAACCCCTCAGAGTCCGTCCCTGTCAGCCCACCCCAATACTCCCATAATTGCTGAACATAACTGTCCTCTGCTCAACAAGCTAATTTCCTTGTTCTCACACCTTGCTCTCAAAGAATGGACATCCTCACATCGGCTCTACTCAATTTAAGTGACTGTCATATCGTCACTATTACCCTCACAACCACTTGCAGATCCCCCCACACCTTCCAGCATACCAAGAGACAGCAGCCTACCCAGACCCAATCGGACTCAATCACCCCTAGATGACTCAGACCCACTCTATATCCTTAAGAGTTACACAGCCTCAAATTCTGCTGCCCTCTCCTTTTTTCTTCCTGCAGTGAGCAACCCGAACTCCACCATCCTCTCTAATCACACTCTCACACACCACCCCAGGGCATGCTCATCCTCTCTTAACTTCATACAAATCCCAACTACTCGCCTGGAACAACCAAGTCAAAATGACAACACCTTCTCCATTAGCTGCATGCTACATAATTGTCAGTCTGCAGTCCAACACAGTCTAGAGATATCAGACTCATAATGTTGACATCATTATCCTCACGGAAACGTAGCTCAATATCTTATATAACCACACTATAAACCTCCTTTTTCCTCCCGACGACTCCATTTTGCTTACCGACCGGGAAGATAGACAAGCTGAAGGTCTTGCACCCATTCACCAAAACTCCCTGAGATGCCGAATCCACCCAATGACTCAATTTCAGTCTCTCTAATGCATTTTGGTAAAACTGTCCACTTTCACTACTTCAACCTCAGATTGAATGTGATTTACCACCCTCCAGTTCTAAACAACACCTTCATCGAGGAATGCATGGATTTCTTCACTTATCAGCTTAGACAACAATATCTTCCTTGGTGACTTCAACATTCGCTTGGGAGGCGTGGCCAACAGCTATGTGGGACACGTTCACCTTCTTCCTCAATGCCAATGATCTCACACAACAGTGCCATAAACACACACATTTCAAATGTGCCATTCTGGATCTGATAATATCCAACTGCTCCAAACTGACCCTCTCCCAGTCTACTGGTACGAACACCTGCAGATTCCATTCTCCCAAACTGGCTCGCATACCAAAACATACGGGCAAGACAAAAAAAGAGAACATATGGTTCAGGGACTGTAGTGCCAGAGGCACTTCCATGTATTGGGACCACGTGATGGCCTTTGACTACCATTGTTTTAATCGATTTTATGTGTTTTATTTCCACTTTGCACTTGCATTTCGTCACTCCTTAAAGCTGCAGAGTGGGATTGTTTTCACAGAGTAGAACAGCATTGCCAGGAACAGAATATGTGGGATGTGCATTTGAAAGCATGAGAGGGAGACAAAGGTGTGGAATGTACTTCTCTGTCTTGGAATGTAATGTTATAGGCAGTGGTGCTCAAATGTCAATTATGCTGTACATTGGGAAGTTTTATGAAGTTTTTACTATTGGCTTTGACATGCCTTCATAAATTCTGACTGTCTAGCTTGAGCTTTGTACATACAAGCAGGCCCCCAGAGCACTCACATTGTTTAGGCTATCCACGTTCAAGATTGTTTTCTGTGCTTTTGGAGATGTTTTCTACTTTCTCAAGCTTCACTAAGATAAGGGGCTGGAACATGTGAGCGCAGAAAAATTTATGAGAACTCCTTTGCCTTTGGAATGCTTGTGGGAGATGGGCCAACTCCAGTAAATTTCTTTGGCGGAGAGGAGGTCTTCTCGGAAACTTCTAGTGCATTGAGATAATAAAATTGGGGTCTGTTGACTTGGAAAGAGGGATTTTTATTTTGACCTAGAGGGAGAGATGCGTCTTAATCAGTGTAGCAGTTCCCGGCTTGCTGAGTCTCTGTGAATGTGAATCCCCCAGTCTGGTGTGGGCTAAGATGAAGTTACTGCCACCGCTGATGTATTTTCTCTGATTATTAGCATTTTGATGTGCGAGTGTGTCTGTGTGCACATTCAAGTCTCCAGTGGTTATAATCATCTGATGTATACAGTGTATATAGCTCTATATCTTTTTATGCTTTCGTTTTATTCCTTGTGTTTGATTCCTTGCATTTAACAGTGTTTATTTCTTGCAGTGGCGGGTCATTATTATCAGCTTGTATTCTATCCATTGCATTTAACAGTTGCATTTGCTTACTTGCAAGTGTGTTATTATAGCTTGTATATATATCTCGCTTCAGGTTGCACTAAGCGCGAGTCACTCGGGGGACGGGTGACGAATCACGGTAGTGCTCCGTGTAAATAGAAACGATCCAACCTACTCTTATGTCAAAAAAGGAAAAGCGGCACTCACAGGCTTTATTCCAGTAGAGATTTAATCTTTATGTAAGCAGACGCGTTTCGGAAATATTCATTCTTCGCGTTGTTTGCACAACACACTAAGAGGCGCCATTTTAAAGCATTATGCAAAACACCATGGCAACAAAGCGGGCCGGCGAAAAACGCTACATAGCGCCATTTTTAAAAGGAGTAAACATCTCTAGTTGTCCCAGTTTAACCCACAGTTAAAACACAATATAGATCAAGCTATATGAATTATAGCATAATACCTCTCTCAATTCATACGGTGTTACTGTGATTAAATGACAAATTGATCTTGCCGTGTATCGGCATTTCCAACCATTTACAGCAGGTTGCAAGCATTACCCAACATTCCAAGTCACATTTTGACGTGCATCGGCCTTAACATCATGCGGCTTATGTCTAAGAAAAAGAGAAAAAAAAGAGCAAAAGAAAAGACCCTATATATGGCCTATTCACATATGTGAATCACTCTTTACAAATATATTTATGGAGGAACCAGCCATGTCAGCAATAAAGAATTAATTTCCCAAATGCACTGTCAATTCTTCCGTACTATTCAATCCATCTGGAGATTTAGTCTGCAAGTCCACGATATAGTGGGGCTCCAATCTCCTCAGCTTTAGCACTCTATCGCCTCCTCTAACATTCAAAGGCACGCAGTCAATGCTAAAATACTGTAACAGATCCCTGTCACTTTTATGTTTTATGGCAAAATGACGTGCCACAGGGTCATGCATGCAGTTTACTGTCTAAAGTGCCCCTGTGGACTTAGGTAAATAGGGAGCATGATTCATTGTGTCAAATTGAGAGTGCTTGAGCATATTAATGTCATTGTGAAAAAGTATTTCAATTGGCCTGAGGAGATTGGAGTCCCGCTATATCGTGGACTTGCAGACTAAATCTCCAAATGGATTGAATAGTGGGGAAGAATTGACAGTACATTTGGGAAATTAATTATTGCTGACGTGGCTGGTTCCTCCATAAATGGATTTGTAAAGAGTGATTCATATATGTGAATAGGCCATATATAGGGTCTTTTCTTTCTTTTTCTCTTTTTCTTAGACACGAGCCACTTGATGTTAAAGCCGTTACAGCAAAATGTTGTAAATTACTTTCTGCAGAAGCGACCACTGAAATTTGCCGCTCACAATAACACGCTGCTACAACTAATAGAATTCAGCTTGTTTAACAACATCTTTTTTTTTCAGGGAGACCTTTATAGGCAGGTCTTGGGGACCGTGATGGGCACCTGCTTCGCCCCCAGCTATGCAAATTTATTCGTTGGCTGGTGGGAGGAGCAAGTGGCCTGGTCCCCCATTAATGAGGAATGGACCACCAAAATAGTGTCATGGTATAGATATATCGATGACCTTTTTCTGGTTTGGAAGGGCTCCGTGAATGAGGCAGAGAAGTACATAGTACATCTAAAATAAAATGATATCAATCTGTGATTCCCAGGTTGTAGTGTAGTTCCTATTATCCCAATAGGCTCTGCGCATTGGAATAATACCTTCAATAGTATAGGCCTAGACCAGACGTTAACTAGGTCTACTACTGTCGATATTAGACTTAAAGTTTTGGGTTTGCCAGCTAGCTCAGAGTTCACTAGAAACTTTCTCGAATAGGCAAGGAGGAGTTGAACCTCCCTGGATAGACAAGAAGGGATTTAGTTTCTGACAACCATAGAACATGACAACTTTGCTCTCCCCTAATCAAGAGTGTATCTCTAGAGTCGTGTGAACAAAAGACGACTTTATTTTACTCAGTCAGTACGTGCATTCTTAGTCTCACCAGATTGTAGAGAAAAGGAAGAGACGGGCGTGTTCAATAAAAGATGTTATTTATTGATCAGTCTCTTTTCTCATACAAGAGAAATGGATCGATATTATTGCAATACTTATGGTTAAGTAAAGTGCATACATTAAAAGCAGAAGTATAAAATAATACTGTAAAAACATTGATATGGTTTCTAAGCCATATGAAGGTTTAAAATGAATAAAATGAATACATACACATATACATTTGACTAATCGTACTCAACTGGTGTTTCTAACTACGCCTACCTGACCTAAGCCTAATACGTGGGCGGGAATAGAAAGTTACAGTTTAAGTTAAGTTTGTTTTGCCAAGTGACTGACTAAAGAATTCTCTGCAAGGGGTTATTCAGTTCTGTACCTGGAATCTAGGATGAATGAGGGATGGTATCTCTCGTCTCTGGTCTCGATATTCCAGGCTGCCTGCGAGGGCTACCCGGAAGCGCCGGAGCTGGATTTCTCGGCAGGAGAAAAGGCAGCTTCTCGTTCTCAGCGCGTCAGGAAGGCGGGGCTGCGCCAGCGGGGTCTGCTCTGCTCTGGACTTCGGCAAGTCTGGCTGCTCCGATCTCGTCACCACCGCGTGTGTTTGCATAGGGCAATATCGGTAATATTTATACCTTTAAGGTGCCGAGATTGACGTAAGGATGGACATAGATACGTCAATAAGGATGTCATACGACCAGGTCGTTAGCACATTCTTTTGCTGAAGTTCTCGGTGAAATCAAAACAATGGCCGCAGGGTTTTTCCCAGGTCTGTCATAGGTTTGATTTGTTTTGAGAACTCCGAATGCCTTATCAGGGGCTGGAGGAATATCGCTTGTCTAATTAGATGGCAAGCGTTATGACCTAATCAGATAACACGTTCCTGTGCCGTAGTGTGGCTTTATCAGATAACGGTTCCTGCATCATGGGGGTTTTCTGCCTCATGGGATGGCTGCTAGTTAACTTGTCAACCAGAATAGGGTCAGGAATAGGGGGATCGATACAGAACCTATAGGAATACATCACACCCACTCCACGCTAACTATGGACATATTTACTAATCTATGCATAGTAAAACATACTGTAGAGTATCGTGTATACCTTACCACCCCAAAATACATAAATGTACTTTGAAATTATCAAATATACGGAAAAAACAGTCACATGTAATATATGCACTCAAGCTGTAGAATAACGCTAAAGTAATCACGCATATCTATACATTATTACTAATCTGTATATGAGAATTTACACATGAAATGGCTCTTAATACAGAAAAAAGGTTCGAGACCATTACATCACAGAATAAAATAATTATGAACATACCAGCGGGCAGCTAATGTCTATAAACTATCTAAAATTAGAAATTTTAGTTCTCTAAGAATAGTTCTTACTTTAAGCAGAAGATAGTGTCCCGAAAAATATGCAAAAATATTTTGGGGCTGCTAAAAAAATTTGCTGTCCGTGAACTGGAGGGAAAATTGTTCATGGTATTTTGCTTTTCTAGTTGAAGGCCAAATTCAGGGAACGCCGTGTACGAGCTTGCTCAAAAGTCTCTATTTCTGCTCTGGTGAGAACATCATATCATTTAGACTCTCGAAAAAGTTGTCAACAGCTTCCTGGGAGAGTTCCACTAACTCGGAAATAGGTGTAACCATGCATTCGTGCGCATGATTGTCTCCATTGACTTTTTGATTAATATTGCTGACAGAAGGTCGTACCTGATCGATGCCGCCTTCATCTTGAACTTCACTAACCCTTAATCGTAGTGGTGAAGCTTCCACGAATGCCGTCATCAGGATTGGTAGCCTTTGAGGGCAGCACAAAGCATGAGCCTTTATTGGACTCAACAATGTTTCTGCATCCATTGGCGCATCTGATTGTAGCGTCAGACAGGTGTCTAACACGCATTCTTCTCCGCATAGCAGGCACTTTAATACAGGTAAAACACATCGCTGCCACATTGGTCGAAATGAAAGAAACCAAGTCATGTTCAGGTCTCTAAGCCGGGATAGTCCCAGGATTTTTGATATCCGGTCCCGGTATCCAATGGCTAGGATTGTTTCTTCCCTTGTCGCAGGTGTTTTGTCTGTGACATGGTTTGCCATAACGAAATATAAGGACTAAGAATAGGATTCCTGCAATTAGTCCCAAAATGAGGGGAAGTCCGCCAAAAATCGAATGGACGAAATCTGGAAAAATACCCAGTATGGCTTTGAATGGTGTTAATGCCATCGAAAATACTGTCTTAAATACTTTTGAGACTCCACTGGTATCAGAAATATTTAAGATTTCATTCAGGATTTCTGCGAAATGTATGGGGGAATTAGTTGATAACAATGAATGTAGCTCTGCAGTCGTCCTTGCGACTAGGGAATCATACGTTTCTTTTGATGACGTGAGCCTTGTCGGCGTCTGAAGAAGCACTGTTTTCATTCTGCTTAAAGTATCTATTCGAATAGAAGTAATTTTTAAGTTGGGCCATGCCCTTGCCTCCCTGTCTGGAAGGGAGCTGGGGAACAATAAGCGTCCACAGCTTCTTGACCTTCGCAGTCGTAGTTACGAGATAAGGAGTCCCGGGCATAAGACTACAGCATCTGCGGTCCACAATTAGAATGTAACTCCCATTATAGAGTCTTTGAAAGAATGGTTCTATCTCTGTTGCAGGTGCGCCTAGCTGGTGACATGAAAGGTTATTTGAGTTCCCTTCACAGGCTCCATGCAAACTAATTCCATTACACAGAAGTGTACCGCTTAGTGACATCGCACAATTATTGCCACTAAGAAACACTTTCTGTCCTTTATTACTGACACATGCATGTGAATAGGGCAAGTTCCATGTTGTTTTAATGTACCCTTTTCCCAATTTTTCGTACATGCCAGCCTGTATATATTTTTGGCAGTATTGAAACCTGAAGGTTGATATTGGAATATTAATTATCCCATGTATTATCCATTCACTGACAGGTCGTTCTGACATTGTCACTGGTAATCTCTCAAGTTTCTCAATGCTCAGGATTGTATAATCAGCACCCTTTTGTGCCATACTGATTTGTTTATCAGTAAGGTTAAAGATATTGAAAAGTGACGTTGTGTTGATTAAACGCCAAGGCACATAGCCTGAACGCAGATTTTGTAACGTCCAGCCAAGCTGTACAATAGAACGCAATTGGGACTGACCGTGTTGTAACAACAGTAAGTCTTGCGATAATATGTCGATTGCTGAAGACACAATGCTGTCCAAAGAAAAAATTCTGGAGGACAGTCATTAACCCATTGTCCACTACAGAAAGTGATTTTTCCAAATTAATACGGTCAATTTCCCGTATACTTTCTGCTGTCTCAATTTGAGTAACCTTCCAGGCCTCGTTGTATGCTGCGTATACAGAGGCTGCTATGAAACGTTTTTGACGCTGTTTGCGCGGTCCCATAATGAAATCACGCAAGTCAGCACCATCAGTAAGTAAAGTTAGGTGTTGCTTAATTTCTGCCAGTGTGGAAGTTTGTAGCCACTGAAGGCATAATTTGCCCACACTGTAGGTGGTTATTATTCCTGGGTGTTGTCTTTGGGAATATCTAGGGTCTGGCCTGGTCATTTTGAACCCCTGTGTTTTGTTCAGGAATCTATCTTGACAGTTATTAGTATCTGTGGGCCAGATCAACCACTTTTTCCAATCAGGATGTGTTCTGTTTTGGTTTAATACATAATTTACGTCTATCTCTTCATCTGTAGAGCTATTGCTGTTCATTGTTGGTTTTGGAATAGACGGTTTATTTAAGTCTTTGATTTTGGCTAAGCCAAGCCAGGTAGTTTGTTGAACAGTGTCATTTAAAAATATAATTTGTTCTGGGATCATGCAGGCTCTAAACAAGGATTCTATACCCTGTACTTGCCATTCTTTTGTACCCCAAACACTCTTTACTTCAACATTTTTGTCCCAATAATCAAAACCAAAAGTATTCATTTGTTCAAAGAATGAGTCTGAATATATCAATTTCGTGTTTGTTATCATGGTCTTTGTCCCTGTCTTATTTGACAATTTGAAATAAAATGTTTCAGCATTACTTATGTTAAAACCTGAAAAGTATGAATATTTGTCGTAAACGGTTCTTGAGCTTCCTTTTGGAGGGGTTGCACAATGTTCCCATTGATTATAATTTAAAACATTTCTAGGTTGTGCAGATCTATGTAGAAAATGGTTACCATAGTGGTTATAACAGTACATACTATCATAATTTGTCGAACCCTGCAAATAATCATGTTTGGTAAATTTAGCAGACATCACTAAGTCAGACATCATATTATTTATATTTTCAAAGTCCCAATCATCAGCAAATGAGCTTGGTTTTGCAAAGTCACTCAACGAGATCTTAATTTGGTGTGGATATTTCAGGATTTCAACCGGACCATAAATTTCGTAGTCAGTGTTGTCCCATGCTACCCCACCCGGTATAGGATTGGCTGTGAAGTTGACTGAAGAAAGTTCTCTTTTCTCGACGTGTGAAGATGTGTGTGGTTTGAGGAGCAAGTTGATTTTCTGACTTGCTGTGTCCATTTTAGCATATTTTCCCTCAATGAAGCGTCCCAACGTTAGTATCATGATGAGCCAAAGTATGAGGATAAATGCATCAAAACCCACCCAAAATTCAATCCATGGAGAAATCAGATATGTTTCTTTCAGTTGTTTCAAAAGTACTTTAACTTTATTTTTAAAGGTTTTTGTTGATGGCTGTGTTTTTGATTCAGTGAAGCCTTCAGAGGAATCATCGAAGTTTATGAAGTAGCCGGATGCAGTTCTGTCAATTGTTCCAATTGCTTCAGGATTACTGTTTCTTGCATAGTCGTTTGTTACTTCATTATAGATTGGTGTGTCTCTGCTAAATGTTTTTATTTGGGTTTTCAGAGGTCTAAGTTCCATTGCAGTGTTGCATAGTCCTTGTTGTAGTTCTGTAGGCGTTTCAAATGTGATCAGCCTCTTAGATTGGACCTCTGTGTTTGTAGCAAATCTTGGTGTTCTACTACTTATCGGGAGTCCACTTGGCCTACTATTTGTTATCGGCCACATGATTGTGGTTTTACCAGGTCGATGGATACAACTCGGTTCTCCTTTTTACCAGCAAGCGGCGGTAGTACAACTGATCTTGTCCCGTTGACAGACAAGACAGGAACTGCTTTTCTGTAAGAAGGCCCAAATTCCTTCTTTACCGCGATCTTTTCTCTGACTAGATCCCCGACTTTTGGAATCCAGACAGGTCTTGCTGGGACAGGTGGTGGTTCTTCAGTGGTTGTTGGCTGTTGTTTCAACTTTATGTTGCTCAGGTCTTTTCTTGTTTCATTTAAGTCCTGCAAAATAGCCAAACGATCTTTGATATCAAAGCTTTTTTCCCTTCACCACTGAAGTCTGACTGTCGAGGTCTAAGACTAACATCCTAGTTCCAAATAATAATTTGTACGGACTGAATCCCTTCAGAGAATTTCTTGGCAAGTTATTTAGACTATGTTGGACACTTATTAGATGTTTGACCCACCCAGCTCCCGAACCTAATATCCTTTCTGTTATAGATAGCTTTATGCCTTGGTTTTTTCTTTACACCATCCCGTATCCCTCAGGAAGGAAGTGAGAAGATTCCCGCTGTGCTATGCTCATTTGGCCATGTTTCCCCTCAGGCTGGAGGGCTAGAGTGAAAACAATGGTCAAACGTAGCATGCTCTTAGCGTATATGCCATTTAGACTCGCAAATCTTTGTATAACAGTCCAGACGTCAGCCGAGTGCTGGTGATCTACATTATAAGTGGAAACTAGCCTGTATATGTTAATCGGACGCTTTGCTTTTTACTGTTGATCTTTTCTGGAGTGAAACGACACGGTATTACACCGTTTCTCTCACCACTGCGATTTCTGTTACAGTTTGGGCAGTTCTTTACAAAAATGGTATGATGCAGGCTCATGCCTGGCCACCAGTACCTTGATTGTAATTCTTCCAGAGAATCTTTTAGTTTGAGGTGTCTAAGACCCTCACCCATATGCGCATCTGCAATTAACAAGTTTCTCCTGTCCATGTTTGGAATCACTCTATCCCCCACTCCAGGGATTCGAGCAAAAGGGACGGAGTTTGCATCGATTATGTATGTATAATTGAGTGGATAGTTGATCGGTAGTGCTGAGCAGTCGCCTTTTGATGACGTTTTCACCGCCAGCACTGTTTCACCGTCAATATACTTCACTGTACGCTTTTTTCTAGCTACGGAAGCCGATTTAGTTGCTACCGCTGTGGCTGTCTCAGCCAATGAATTCCCTGCAACGTGAACGCCATCACGCTGATGACTCAGTGAGTGCGTCACGTGAGTCTTTGGTAGTTCTTTTTGTAAAAGAGCTATTTGTTCCCAAAGCAGTTTCTGCTTTATTGTTGCACCTGTGTCATCTTTGTAACCGTTTTGAATCCATGTCTGCAAATCCTTGTTATATGATTTGACGCAGTAATGTGAATCGGACACTATAAGTGTCGGGAATTCGCGATCCGCATTATCTAGCGCCATTTTCAATGCTATTATTTCAGTCTGTTGTTCTGAATTAGTTTCTACTGAGTGTGTTTTTGTTAATAGAGGTCTTAGTTTACCTCCGCGCCACACTTCTTTTGTAATCCCACATGTGGGGTTGTATGCTTGTTCTCCCCAAACGGAGGGTTGAGCATGTCCGTCTGTATAGATTACACAAGCGTATTGTCGTAAGGGCAGAATGTCGATTGGCAGAGGGAATGTTCTTTCATATTCTAGATTTTTCAGTTCCTCTAGTTCTGGATCAAAGTAGTAGTATACTTTGTCCGTTGTAATTGAATTCACCCATTGTATCCATTCCGGATTCAATGTTGTTGTTGGTAAATTACACGGTGTTGTTAATGCCTCAAAGGCTGATTCTGCTGTTCTGACTGTGATACGTCTACCGTCAGCTTGATTTTTTTCTCTAGCTATTGCGGTTTGAACTGCATGAACAATGTTTTCTTTAATGCTGAATTTCTTTTCAGCTTCTGTGTACAAGTGTGATTTGAATGCAATTGGTACCTTTTCTCCCTCATTAGAGGTCAGGTATGTGAATCCGCATCTTCCTGGGATGACTCGAATCACAAGATTGCGTGTGTTATCACGTGTTTCTAATTTTGTTTTAATTAACATGTCTGTTTGTAAGGATCTCAGAATTTCTGTGTGTATTTGAGTCCAATTGGTTCTTTTAAAATCTGGTTTTATTAGATCATAAAGGGGTTTGACCCTTTCTGCGTAATTTGCTATGTATGTTCTTCCGAAATTTAGGAAGCCTAGAATTGACTGTAGGTTTTTTAGTGTTCTAGGTGCTTGGAGTACGGCACATTTCTCTAGGAAATTGTCAGCCAGGCTTTTGCCTTCACTTGATAATTCATATCCTAAGAACAGGACTGTTAGATGGGCAATTCTAGATTTTTTAAAGTTGAATTTGTAACCCTCTGCTGCGAACCCAAGTATTATGGTGTTCACTCTCTTCAAGTGAGTATCCAAGTCATCATCTGTTAAGTATATGTCGTCGACATACGATAATGCTTCGTCGTCATATGTTTGTAGTAATTCTGTTACTCTCGCTGAGAATACTTTAAACAAGGTCAAGGTGCATCACTTTAGAAATTGTAGAAACTGATAACTTTGATGAGGTTAACAGCAATAATCACATTAGTTTGTTACTTGTGTTCTTTGAGAGTTCTTTATTGAGTTCAGTTGAGAGTAAAAAAATACACACAGGAGCTACAGCCGACGCGTTTCGTCCTCTTGGGGCTCCTGTGTGTATTTTTTTACTCTCAACTGAACTCAATAAAGAACTCTCAAAGAACACAAGTAACAAACTAATGTGATTATTGCTGTTAACCTCATCAAAGTTATCAGTTTCTACAATTTCTAAAGTGGTGCACCTTGACCTTGTTTAAAGTATACCATAGTTCATGTCTTGAACCAACATTGTAACGGTGGGTGTTTTTGAAGTGTGCACACATATTGTCCCATATATTATAGTGTGGGTCTAAACTAATACTGTGAGAATATTTGACCAGGTGCTGTTCTGTCGGGAATCCTCCACCGTTGTCCTTTTTCTGAAATCTCGCTGAGAATACCCCTGGGCTATTCTTGTACCCCTGGGCTAACCGACAGAATTGTTTTTGAGTGCCATTTATTGAGAACGCAGACAAATATCTGCTCTCTGGTGCTATGTTTTGACAAAAGAATCCATTAGAGATGTCTAATGTTGTTTTGTATTTTTTGCGCACTATGTTATTCATTAGTGCAGCACTATGCGAGTTTTGCACTGCAAAAGTTTTGCAACATGAGTTAAGGTGTCGGTAATCCAAAACTAGACGATATGAATTGTCTGGTTTGGAGACCGGAAACAAAGGGATGTTCATTTGTGAGGTGCAAGTTTCAATCACCCCCTGGTATTCTAATTGATCTAGGATTTCTTTTACCTGTTTTTTAGCTTCTTGCTTAATTGGGTACTGTCTTTGTGCAGTAGGTTGTGATTTTAACTGGATTTTGTGAGGAGGAGAGTGCTCATCCCATCCTACATGATTTTTATATAAAGCAGTAGCTAGAGCTACTGCCCACTTTCTGGCAAGTGTATATTTTTTATGAATTGGGATATGATTTGAGAAGGCAGGCATAATTATTTCTTCGCCATGAGGGCATTCCCTGACAAACTCTGGTGGCCAGTCTTTTTCAGCTAGAAGGATGTCATAGCCCTTGGAGAGATTATCCCAAAATAGTCCCCTTATTTTTCTAGTCTTATCCCCTTCTATACGTAATGTTATTTCATATATTTTGTGAGGTTTGCTAACTCTGGTGTCTGTAGTTTCCACTTGAAGATATTCATTCGTGTCCACTGTCTCCAGATGATTCATAAGGACTTTGCGAGCTATGCTCACTTCTGCTGCGCTGTCTAGCATTGTCTGAGCCCATTCTCCGTTTTTCAGTTGTGTCCTCAGTATTCTCGGCATTGTTAACTACTTTAATACTGGCTACCTTCTTTTTTGGAAATTGTAATTTCTTTTTTAGATGAGCAGGTTCCTTGTCTTTGGACTTGGCGTGCTCTTCTCTTTGTTCTGATCGTCCTCTTCTTTCCGATTTCTGCGAGGAAGTCTGAAAAGATTGAGAGGGACGTGTATCAATGTCTTGATATCTATCAGGCTTCTTTATATTATCCCTATTTCTAAGGTTATATCTTTTCCCAGAGGGGTCACTTTGGGGTGACCTGTGTCTTTGGTTCGGAGATTTTTCTCTCCGCCGAGGAGACCTTTCTCTGGACTGGAATTTCTTTTCTTTAGGATTGGATTGTTCGTTTCCATCCCAGCTCTTTTTTTGTGATGTTGAATTATTATTAAAAAATATTTTTTCAGGACTTTCAATCAGCTGTGGTTTTACTGGTATTCCACCTAAACTATCTCTACCTAGTTCCTCATAGGATTTTTCTATGATTCTGGCAATCTCAGCTGGTTGGTCTGCTATATCTGTCTCCTTTAACCTCTGGCGGATCGCCACGTTTGCTGCTTCTCCCTTTATGTTGGCTAATAATATAGCCGAGACCTGCTTGAAGTCTTTTAGTATTTTCATACCAAGAGTTAAAGCGGGTTCTGGACCGTATTCGTCTTGAATTTGTTTTAGCACATCTGGTATTACCGAAATGGATGGAACACCGTGCGTTTTTGTGTAGATGGAAGCAAAGACTGTACCCCAAGTGTCACAGTCCTCCACGTGTGGTGCTATTCCCATTGGAAGACAGATAGTCAGAATCCTGTGTTTTTCTAACGGGGTGGTGTCTGGAAACACCGCCTCTATTTGGGTGATTTTTTGTGCTAACCAGAATGGTATTTGTTCCCGTTTAGCTGGTACTTTACCTAGGCAGGATTGTATGTTCTGTGGTGTAATTTTATTTGTGTTCCCCTGGTGAGGGGTCAGCTGTGGAATTTTAATTGCTGGTTGAATTGTTGAAGTCCGCATTACATATTGGACTAATTGTCTATGTATTTTTATTAATTGTTTTAGTTGTACTAAAAGATCTGCTGCAGGCATTCTTTCGAAGTCTGGATGTGGTGTGTATCCGGCTAGTACCGGCCACGTTGCTCCTGGTCTACCTAAGGGACCGAGCCTGGTGATGTGATTATTATGTTTTAGGGCGCCATCAAATAAGAGCAGATGCTCTTGAAATTCAAGTGGTACTTCCACCTCCTCGAAAGGAGTGTACGTATCAGGAGGTTCCTCTGTTTTGTAATAGTGGAAGTACTTAGTTACAGCATTTGCTGCTGGAAAGTGTATCCATGAATAGTATACCTCTGTCTGCCGATATTCGTGTGCCTCAATTACGAATATGACTGTGCCACTTCTGTCAGTCCATTTTCTATAAGTTTTAAGGTTATAGATTTCCTTTTGATGACCGGGATGAGTATTATATCCGGGTCTGTCTCTTGTATAGCAGTATCAGCTGCTGCGAGTTCAGTTGCTATTCTAACTGTCTCTCGTTCCTCATCACTGTCTACCATTTTACCGACAGGAAGGTTATTTCTTTTGTTTGCAGATCAGGTTTCTTATGGAAACAAAGATTAGATGCACAATATTTTGGAACAGTGTATCCTTCAACGTTGACTAGACCAAGTACCATACATAGGAGTTTCCTCCTGCGAGGTTTGGCGGATATTACCTTTCACCCACTCCAGACGTCTTTGGAGTATTATGGGAAAAAAAGGGGTCTGAGTGAAAAAGCACGACTGAGTTACTCTAAATGTCTTACGTTAGTTTTATCGCCCTTCCAAATGCGTTGGGTGCCATGTAGTGTAGTTCCTATTATCCCAATAGGCTCTGCGCATTGGAATAATACCTTCAATAGTATAGGCCTAGACCAGACGTTAACTAGGTCTACTACTGTCAATATTAGACTTAAAGTTTTGGGTTTGCCAGCTAGCTCAGAGTTCACTAGAAACTTTCTCGAATAGGCAAGGAGGAGTTGAACCTCCCTGGATAGACAAGAAGGGATTTAGTTTCTGACAACCATAGAACATGACAACTTTGCTCTCCCCTAATCAAGAGTGTATCTCTAGAGTCGTGTGAACAAAAGACGACTTTATTTTACTCAGTCAGTACGTGCATTCTTAGTCTCACCAGATTGTAGAGAAAAGGAAGAGACGGGCGTGTTCAATAAAAGATGTTATTTATTGATCAGTCTCTTTTCTCATACAAGAGAAATGGATTGATATTATTGCAATACTTATGGTTAAGTAAAGTGCATACATTAAAAGCAGAAGTATAAAATAATACTGTAAAAACATTGATATGGTTTCTAAGCCATATGAAGGTTTAAAATGAATAAAATGAATACATACACATATACATTTGACTAATCGTACTCAACTGGTGTTTCTAACTACGCCTACCCCGTGTACCTGACCTAAGCCTAATACGTGGGCGGGAATAGAAAGTTACAGTTTAAGTTAAGTTTGTTTTGCCAAGTGACTGACTAAAGAATTCTCTGCAAGGGGTTATTCAGTTCTGTACCTGGAATCTAGGATGAATGAGGGATGGTATCTCTCGTCTCTGGTCTCGGTATTCCAGGCTGCCTGCGAGGGCTACCCGGAAGCGCCGGAGCTGGATTTCTCAGCAGGAGAAAAGGCAGCTTCTCGTTCTCAGCGCGTCAGGAAGGCGGGGCTGCGCCAGCGGGGTCTGCTCTGCTCTGGGCTTCGGCAAGTCTGGCTGCTCCGATCTCGTCACCACCGCGTGTGTTTGCATAGGGCAATATCGGTAATATTTATACCTTTAAGGTGCCGAGATTGACGTAAGGATGGACATAGATACGTCAATAAGGATGTCATACGACCAGGTCGTTAGCACATTCTTTTGCTGAAGTTCTCGGTGAAATCAAAACAATGGCCGCATGGTTTTTCCCAGGCCTGTCATAGGTTTGATTTGTTTTGAGAACTCCGTATGCCTTATCAGGGGCTGGAGGAATATCGCTTGTCTAATTAGATGGCAAGCGTTATGACCTAATCAGATAACACGTTCCTGTGCCGTAGTGTGGCTTTATCAGATAACGGTTCCTGCATCATGGGGGTTTTCTGCCTCATGGGATGGCTGCTAGTTAACTTGTTAACCAGAATAGGGTCAGGAATAGGGGGATCGATACAGAACCTATAGGAATACATCACAAGGTGAGGTAAGTTTGGTGGCTTTGGTGGTAAACTTCCGTGATCTGAGAGTTGAGATCATAGACGGAAAGGTCACCACGGCTTTATTTAGGAAACCCACAGCTGGGAACAGTACACTTTATGCATCAAGCAGTCACCCCAAAAACTGAAAAACAGTATTCCTTACCGGGAGTTTTTGAGATTAAAGCGCAATTGTTCTAGAAAGTGTGACTTTGACACAGCAGCCAAAGAAAGCACTGCTCGATTTCTAGCAAGGGGTTACAATTCAGGCCTTTTAGATAGCACACTGAGGAGAGTGGAATTGCTTTCTAGAAAAGATCTGTTAGAACAGAAAAAACCCAGAGAGGAGAATGGAAAATTTCGGATGATAACCACCTTCTCCGAAGATGCTGACACATTGAGAAATATAATGAGGAGGAATTGGCATGTGTTACAAACCGGCACCATCATAGGTGCCGATGTTCCAGCAGTACCATTGATTACTTTTAGGAAGGCATGTTCACTTAAAGACAGTCTGGTTCACAGACATCTGGATGCCATTCCATTGAGACAAGGAACCTTGAATGAAATGAAAGGGTTTTACCCGTGCGGGAGGCGCAAGGCTTGCACCTTCAGCAGAAGGGTGTTAACCTATCAAGTCAAGGGCCTGAAAGGTGGTAAAGGGATAACAAAAATTATGACCTGCCAAACGACACATGCAGTTTACTCTCTAAAGTGCCCCTGTGGACTTCGGTACATAGGGAGCACGATACATTGTGTCAAAGTGAGAGGGCTTGAGCATATGCGTGCCATTGTGAAAAGGATTTCAATTACCCCGTGGCACGTCATTTTGCCATAAAAGATAAAAGTGACAGGGATCTGTTACAGTATTTTAGCATTGACTGCATGCCTTTGAATGTTAGAGAAGGCGATAGAGTGCTAAAGCTGAGGAAATTGAACAATTGACAGTACATTTGGGAAATTAATTTTTTTTGCTGACGTGGCTGGTTCCTCCATAAATGTATTTGTAAAGAATGATTCATATATGTGAAAAGGCCATATATTTTCTTTTTCTTAGACATGAGCCGCATGATAAGGCCTATACACGGCAAAATGTGACATGGAACATTGAATAATGCTTGCAACCTGCTGTAAATGGTTGCAAATGCTGATACACTGCAAGATCAATTTGTCATTTAATCACAGTAACACTGTATGAATTGAGAGTTAATATCAGGTATATATATATATATATATATATATATATATATATATATATATATATATATTCACTGAAAAAACCATAGGTTATAGACCATATATAGTTAGGAATTAGCATTTACAAAACCTTGAAAATTCACTGAAAAAACCATAGGTTATAGACCATATATAGTTAGGAATTAGCATTTAAAAAACCTTATTTTACTCACACAAAACCATTGAAATTCCATATATAGTTAGTTGCACTAACTATATATCGCGCACCCGCAATCCACTGCTGATCATGTCACATATTACATCATTCATGACATGGTCAGTGACATCACTGATGACATCACTGATGACATCTCAAATGACATCACTGATGACATCTCAAATGACATCACTGATGACATCATCTAGTGTCTGTGTGTTTTTGTAAAGTTTAAATATGTTTTACATATTGAAGAATGAGTGGATGTATAAGTGTCTGGATGAAGGATTTAGTAGGTGCGTGACTGACTGTATGAGTGAGTGATTAAATGTGTCTCACTGAATGCATGGGTTAGTGACTAAACTGTCTTAATTTGTGCATCATTATGTCTGTTGTTCTGTAAACTGCTGCATGTGTTGATCATTAGCTATACGAGAGGCTATATGTGTTATTAATTGGTTGCCCAAGTATTTCTATGGGAGATTGAGTTTGTGTAGGGGTCGCTGGAAGGTGTGTGACTCTATGCATAGATGTGTGAGCAGTTTATTCACTAGGTGTATGAGTTCAAGAGTGCATGTGGAAACAGCTACATGGGCAGTTGACTGTGTGCATGAGTGTATTGATGAGTGAATGGATATCTCAATGCTACATGTCATAGTAAGTACATATGTAAAACACAGTACATGTGAGAGTTGGCATATATAAATAACTGTGCATGAGAGCCACTGAATGAGTGAGTAGTTGTATCGATCATTGTGAACTTGTATCAGGGATTGTATAAGAGAGTAAATATGTGTTAGTATATGTTTCAATAAGTAAGGTGTGTTTAACTGTATAGTTGAAGAAATGGAGGTGAGATTGTTTCTTTGCATGACTGACTGGGTGTGTGAGTAACTCCATGGATGAGTGGCAGTGTGTGAGTGTCTGTATACACTGAGTGTATCTAAGGTTATATTAGAGTCTGAAGAGGTTTATCGTATTAGCACAAGAATGATGTCAAATGAGATGTCATCAGTGATGTCATCAGTGATGTCATTTGAGATGTCATCAGTGATGTCATCAGTGATGTCACTGACCATGTCATGAATGATGTAATATGTGACACGATCAGCAGTGGATTGCGGGTGCGCGATATATAGTTAGTGCAACTAACTATATATGGAATTTCTTTTTTTTTTTTTTTTTTTTGAAAACCTTTATTGTACAGAAAGAGCTCACAAATACGGGCCTACAACCCACCGGGCTGGCCACCACAGAGCCGAATGTCAGGAGCAATGCACAGAGTATCACAATATACAAAGGCAAAGAAACAGGAGAAATAACAAGCATCTTAGAGCGATCACAGGAGATAAGAATTAGAAAGGTAGTTTTCTTATTTTTAAAGGACGGGTTAGGGAGTACAGGAGTGTGGCGGGCCAAGAGACAATCCAAAGGGGCGGGGCCGCGGCGGGCAGCAATACAATGATCGTAAAAACACAGGAGAAACAAACACGAAATAGGCATACCAATAAGCACCGGTCAAAACAACAGACATGAGGAAAGGCCATCGCACACACCGTCCAATGCCCGCCCACCGCAGCTACCACCCGTCCCACCAAACAGTACAGAAAAAGACCCAAATACAAAAACAATACGAAACGGACCCCCAATAAAAGAAAGGAACCCCGCAGAAGGGGGGGGGGGGAAAGGAAGGGGGAAGAAGGAAAGGAAGGGACTCTTATCCAAACCCCCGCCCCCGGGCGACGAAACAGGAAAACCATAACCCGGTACAAAATAGACATTGAAAATACAGAAAACACACCCAGCAAATCAGAATCATCGTGATACCGGAAAAATACCCCAGAAAGACACCAGGGGGACAGACGACGAGACAGAGCCCCGAAAGAAGGGATACACAAGGGCCATAGAACCAAAAAGGGAGAAGAAAGGAGGAAAAAGATCCCCCAAAAACAGCAAAAGACCCCCCCACCCACCCCTCAAGCCCACCCTACACCCCTGCAGAAGGCTACGGCCAACCCCCCAGCAGCGTGCCTGTCGCCCTAAAATAGAACCCGAAATATAGGAGAAAGAAACAAGGTAGAAACAAAGGCAAAAAGAAGGGCCAGGGAAAGGAAGGAACATTACACACGGGAGAGGGCAAAAAACAGGATAATCTGCAACCATCCCACCACCTGTGAAAAGGGGAGAGGCAGAGCCCACGGGAAGTTAAACGACATCAGGATAAGTTTCAGGAGTCCCACGAAGTTACGCAACATCACAACAGCACGTGTCGGTCATAGATCAAAAACAAGACTACCGCATATAATAAGTCATTTCAGCCCTGTCCGCTTTTGTCCAAGGTTGTAATCATCCAAACAAAGTCCAAACGACGAGGGACACAGGGTTCAGGAGGAAATCCAGCGGCAGTCCTGAGGAGAAACGTGAAAGAAAATACGGAGAATATAAAAAAGTTACGGTACAATCTTCGCACCGCAGGCACAGTTCTATGGACAAGTCCAACGAGGCAAGCCCAGCTGGGTCGGCACAGGCGCCCCGGCCGGGGAGCCGACGCGATGAGAAACAGAAAGGATCATCGAGGCCTGGACAGGATGCAAACGGACCGCAGACCAGCGGCCGAGGCAACAAAGCAGGACGACGAAGGGCGTCGGAGAGTCTCCAATTCAAGGATGCGGTCTCCGCCGGAGGCACAGAGACCAGGCGCACACCAGCCGTACCCTGCAACAAGGAAGCAAAATCCAACGATGGGGGCCCGCCTAAATCAAAAAGTGGGTCCGCCTCCACAGGGGAAACAGGCGCAGCCACGGAAGTCCGCCAGGAGTATAGTGCATCCAGGACAACTTGAAGTGCAGGAAACCCTTCACAAGATCCGACATCCGGGCCGTGTGGCGGGCCCCCAGTGCTCGCCCAGGCCCGGCAGAGACTCTCAGGGTCGGCCGCCATCTTAGGAGCCCAGCAAGCCCTCGGTCGTCGGGGGCCCCGGCCGGAGCAACACCAAAGCAAAAGGAGGTCAGCCGAACTGCGGCGGGGCGCCCCAAGGCAGGAAGGAGACCCACCAGAAGAAGGATGTTCGGCGGCCCCCTCGTGCCGCCGGCCCCGTTCTCCGAGCCCGGGCGGAAAATTCAAAATGGCCGGGCCGGGGAACAAAGGGGGGGACCAAGCCGGATAAATGAGGAGGCTCCCCCGCAGGAGGCAGCGTCCGCACCCCTAGGCCCAGGCCAGTCGGGTCCGCCAACGGGCACAGCCGGCCTATTCGCACATCAGCCTCCGCAACCAGATCCACAGCGCCAGCAAGGGCCGACCATCGCGCTCCGTCGCTGCCAGGAGGTCCAGGCCAGTCCGCCCCGAAGGCTCCGAGCGGGACCACCGCACAGGATCGACAGCACCCAGGATCACCGGAGCAACGGGTAAGTGTCCGCAAAGTGCCCGCGGTACCGAAACACCGCAAGGAGGGCTTCCCGGGGCAGGAGAAATACAGGATAATCGAAGAAAACAGGTGGTTGAACGTAGCCGAGCTAAAACGCGGCCATCTCGGTCGCGAGCTAGGCTCCTCCCCCTATATATGGAATTTCAATGGTTTTGTGTGAGTAAAATAAGGTTTTTTAAATGCTAATTCCTAACTATATATGGTCTATAACCTATGGTTTTTTCAGTGAATTTTCAAGGTTTTGTAAATGCTAATTCCTAACTATATATGGTCTATAACCTATGGTTTTTTCAGTGAATTTCAATGGTTTTTTAATAGCAAATATCATAAGCTGTCGAATGTCAAGTACGTGGTAAGTGAAAACATTTTCGTGTTTATGCACACTGATCTGCTTTGAATGGTGCCCCCCCCCCCTCATTTCTATTAGGAGTACTCTCTCTTTGCAGATAGTGAAAGGTAGTTAACGCAGGCCTTTGCCCCCATTGTAATCCGTCGTGCCTGCTTCTCTCTCCATTTGATTGATTGTTATCCAAGTATTTACTGTTTTAGAATTAGTTCTCTTTGGTTCATTCTCTATTTACAAACAAACACAGAGTCGCAATACTCTGTTTAGTCTTTGCAGATAACGAAAAATCGTGTAAAAAAAAAGAAAAGGAATCGAGCAAAATCAGTAGGCCACTAATGGGATCTCTTTTTGACCTCGCTAAAATAGAAACATTAGGAACAACCCCTCATGACAAATACAAAACTAGTGAGATGAACTGAACTCCACACAATGATGGCTGCAAAACAGCTCGGCTCCGCCACCCACCCCGCCCAAAATAACGATAAAGAACGGCTGCCATGATTGGTTGCGGAATGACCACGACGGAGCTACGAAATGGTGCTGCTCTCATGCTAACCCCAGCTTCAGTCTGAAACATCCAGTAACACTGTAGACTACCAATTCGATCAGTTCCGGTAGCGCCCCAATGTAACCCGGTAGAGAAGAACTAGCCCTCCCCTCTTTGACTGATGGTTCTTGTTGCCTGTCCCTTCTGTTGCCATTTAACAGAACTATTTAGCCTGCTGAAAGGGGTTGTGTTCCGACCGCTGGTTGGTGGAGACATTTTGACTATATTCTGTACCTGCGTTGTCGCGTAATGCGTCATATGACGCGCCGCGTTAGCGCATCCGGAAGTCATCCGGGGCGCGCAGCGCGTAACGTAAGCATAACAAGTCATGTGACTTGTTAATAAAACTTTTCATTGGTTCATTTTACTTTTCTTATTGTAATGATGAAAGGCTTGGTCATATGACCTAAAAATTACGCTTTTCATTACTTCCGAACATTATTTTTTCTTAAATATATGTTATAATGTTCCAGGCTAATGTACTTTCCCGGAAATTTTACAACTGTCCTGCAAGTAAAATATATTCTTTTTTCGAGAAAAAGAGCGTTTCTTCGTCCCATGACGGAGCCGTTGAGCAAAAGAGGGTCGACCTGCTGTCTTAGTTGCCGATACGCCTGAATATGAGATTCTTATCGATCACTTTATGTTGCAGGAATAGAAAACACAACAGCCCTTGACCATTTATCTTTACTGCGTTCCTTCGTATTATACCTTTTACCCTTCATGTAATTGGTCTGCTTTATTTCACTTGCCTTTTAATGATTCTAAAACAGTCACTATTATTAAAAACTTTACCAATGTATATACTACTACCATGTTTTCTTTTAAAAAACCTTTATTGTGAAAATTTCATTATACAAATACGAGCCTATAACCACGTGGGCCTGCCACAGAGCAAACTGTAATCGTATATGATGAATAGACATTTACACTGTAGAGGAACGTAACGGGCGGGCCATTAGGTTGCAAGAACTAAGGTGTCTAACAGTTACGGAATCGGTGGACGTACATTTTATAATTAAAATACGACAGGGCCAGTTACAATAAAATTATCTAGATATACATTTGCGGGCAAGTACCATGGGTGATGTTAATTCGAACTTTCAATAGTACAGTAATCAATAACACATCAGAACTTAATATCAATAGGGATGTCGAAATATTCAATCAATTCTCGTCCCCGCCCACCATGTGCTTCAAAACTGCATACGTATCTCGTGATTTCAAGGTTCTGCAACCAGTACACAACAAGGAGTTACGAGTCCCATTTATTCCGGCGCCATTTTGGGCGAGGACGGGCAGGTCCAGGATATAGTCAAAATGTCTCTACCAACCATCGACTATGATGATGTTCATATGCTGTATTTATTAGAGTAACACTCATCTGTCCACATGAAATTAATTTGCCACAATCTAAACATGTCATTTTAATCTTTCCAAAGTTCTTCTAAATATTTGGGACCGTTTCCCTTGCCTCTGAAGCTCTCAGTGCCACTTCTTTGATGAATGTACTAGCAGGTCAGGGGTTCTCCTCCAAATCTCTCTTTTATGCAGCACTATAATTAATTGGTGCCACCTCTCCATATGACGATGCATGGTATAGTTACCACAACTATATTTTTTTTCGGTTCCTCTGGAGAGTTCATCGTGGCAGATGAAGCGTGTAACGTACCGGGCATTTACCTTTTTTTGCATGTACAGGAAAGGAAAAAAAAATCGAGCGTCCGAGTTCTAAGGTGTCCCAGGGCCATTTTAGTGGACCAGGCCCAAATCCAAAGAACAGGCCGCCATTTTGAGAGTCCTCTTGCAGCCGCCTGTCGCTGTAGCATCAAGAGCAGCCGAAACTCAGCTGAATGGCAACTGAAACGGTAAAGGGGCGCCCCACTACAGCAGACGAGCCTCCACCTAGGAAGGCCCATTCACGCCGGCTCCCCCCCCCTTCGGGCACCCCACGCCGTTATTCGGAGCAGTATTGTAGGATGGCCACACCAGTGCGGCAACTTGCTAGACATCACCTCGGTGGTAACCGAATCTCAACGCCTTGTGGTGTCTCCTATTCAGAAAACATTGTTATGCTGCCTTCGACCTATTCGCCGCAAGTGCGCACACAACTCAACTGCATAGCTTGCTAGACACCACCTCGGTGCCATCCGGATCTTGGAATGTCAGCACCTTTTGGTGTCTTCTCTTCAGAAAATATTGTTGCGCTGCCTTTGGCCCCATTCGCACATCGGTCCGCTACTGACGCCATCTCACAGGCTAATGGGGCGCCCCACGCCGAGTTTCAGCATTGTAGAATAACCACACCAGTACAGCAACTTGCTAGACATCACCTCGGTGCCATCCGGATCTCGGCGCCCCACTGCAGATGAAGTGCCTCTCAACTATGAAACCACCACGGTGACATCCGGATCTTGGCGCGTTGTGCTGCCTTCGGCCTATTCGCACATCGGTCCGCTACTGACGCCATCTCACAGGCTAATGGGGCGACCCACGCCGAGTTTCAGCATTGTAGGATGACCACACCAGTACAGCAACTTGCTAGACATCACCTCGGTGCCATCCGGATCTCGGCGCCCCACTGCAGATGAAGTGCCTCTCAACTATGAAACCACCACGGTGACATCCGGATCTTGGCGCGTTGTGCTGCCTTCGGCCTATTCGCACATCGGTCCGCTACTGACGCCATCTCACAGGCTAATGGGGCGACCCACGCCGAGTTTCAGCATTGTAGGATGACCACACCAACTTGCTAGACATCACCTCAGTGCCATCCGAATCTTGGCATCTCAACGCCTAGTGGTATCTTCCATACAAAAAATATTGTTACGCTGCCTTTGGCCCCATTCGCACATCAGTCCGCAACTTAGACATCACCTCGGTGCCATCCGGATCTTGGCATCTCAGCGCCTTGTGGTGTCAGTCAGAAAATATTGTTGCGCTGCCTTTGGCCCCATTCGCACATCGGTCCGCTACTGACGCCATCTCACAGGCCAACGGGGCGCCCCACGCCGACTTTCAACATTGTAGGATGGCCACAGAAGTGCGACAACTTACTAGACACCACCTCGGTGCCATCCGGATCTTGGCGCGTTGTGCTGCCTTCGGCCTATTCGCACATCGGTCCGCTACTGACGCAAACTCACAGGCCAACGGGGCGCCCCACGCCGACTTTCAGCATTGTAGGATGGCCACACCAGTGCTGCAACTTGCTGGACACCACCTCGGTGCCATCCGGATCTTGGCGCGTTGTATTGCCTTCGGCCTATTCGCACATCGGTCCGCTACTGACGCCGCCTCACGTGCCAACGTATTTTCTCCGCATTTTATACCCTATGCCGCATAACAGGTCATGTGACTTGTTTATAAAACTTTTCATTGGTTCATTTTACTTTTGGTTTCCTAATGATGGAAGGCTTGATCATATGACCTAAAAACAACACTTTTCATTGGATGAAAACTTTTTTTTTCCCCCAAACGATGAAAGCCCCACCTTGTTTCTGGATGTTTCAGACTAAACTGGCGTCAGCATGAGAGCACCACCATCTCGTAGCTCCGTCGTGGTCATTCCGCGAGCAATCATGGCAGCCGCTCCCCACCAGAAGCCTGCAGGAGTCGGGGCCCCCAAAACTTTTGATGAATTCTCAAGGCGGAGGGGACGCTTTCGAGAATGGGGTCCAAGACCTAGCAGACAAGCGTCCGATTTCCAAGGTGTCCCAGGGCCATTTCAGTGGACCACGCCCAAAAAGGAAAGAGCCTGCCGCCATTTTGAGAGTCCTGTGGCAGCCGCCTATCGCTGCACCGCAAGAGTGGGCGCAACTCAGCTGAATGGCGGATTTTGACACAGTGGACCAAAAGCGGACGGAATGGCAACTGAAACGGTAAAGGGGCGCCCCACTAAAACAGATGAGACTCCACCTGGAGAGGCCCGTTCACGCCGCCTCCCCCGGGGCGCCCCACGCCGTTATTCGGAGCAGCATTGTAGGATACCAAAACCAGTGCGGCAACTTACTGGACATCACCTTGGTGCCATCGTTCTGCTGCCTTGGAACTATTCGCACAACAGTTTGCTACTGATGACCCACCCCCCGCGACGCCCCACGCCGTTATTTGCTGGGTGGCAACTTACTAGACATCACTTTCGTGTCATCTAGATTTCGGCGCGTTCTGCTGCCTTGGAACTATTCGCACAACAGTTTGCTACTGATGACCCACCCCCCGCGACGTCCCACGCCGGAAATCTGGACGTTGTGCTGCGTTGGGACTATTCGCACAGCCGACCGCTACTTCGTTGTTTTTCCCTAAAAATGTTTATATGTTATTACTATTTTTGTTTTCTTGTATATATTTATAAATTATTAAAGTTTTATAATCTTACTACTTTGTCGGAGTGCTATATATTTTTAATGTGACACATAATTGTAAAAACTTTGATGTACAAAGAGTCATCCCTGGAATCTTCCGCTTCACGCTCGGTCCCCTCCCCAATCACAATACAGGATGGTTTTCAGATAATAGCAACGCTTCTGCTGTGACGGATCTCATCGAGTGTGGGCCTTGATCTACTATAACTCCTTTGAAGAGGGGTGATTCTTTACAGCTGTGGCCATAAACTACATCTGCAGGGCTAGCTGATAGCCTAGGACCGGCCTGGACAATCGGGCACAGAGGAAAAGGAGTGTCAGAGGGTGCGGTAGTGAATAGGGCGAAAGGGAGGTGTCGGGCGGGCACAGGGTGTGATTCTCAGGGAAGAGCAGCGCAGATGGGGGGAGGTTTATTACCCATGCATAAGACAGAGAGCGGGGGTGACCACTGCCTGGGTGAGATGCTTGCGAGGGTGGGGAGCCATGCTAAGGATCGACAGCGTGCACAGAGTGGGTCTGGTCAAGGCATCTAAAATGGCTGCCGTGCACGACAAAAGTGTGGCATTTGAAAAAAGACAAGATGGCGCACACAATGTTTTTCAACAATTCCTGATTTCCTTCGAATCGAACGTTAACAGACGTTGGGGCATATTACCAAAGTTAAGCGATATTTATCCCTAACGATGCATTGCAAAGATTTTTTTACCGTCAGAAATTATCGCAGATAAACCTTGCTATTATCAAGGTTTATCGCAAATACGATAAAAAACGACCGCAATGCATTAATATCGCTGAAAACTCAGCGATATTCATGCATTACCGAGCTAATGCTCTTAGCCATGTTATCCACCTCCCATTGGATAACATGGCTAAGAACTGCTCAGGGCAGCTGTTACTTTTTGGAGATATTCGCGCTTATCTCGAATATTTCCAAAAGTTGATAATAGGAGATAGCGATGTTAGCGACTGTTTCCAGTCGCTAACATCTTGGCATGCCCACTTTGCATGTCATTAGTGATAAATATCACTCACATGCAAAGTGGGACCCAAGATGGTCGCTATCTCCTACTAGCCGTCGCTAACTGGTGTTAGCAACAGCTAGGTAATACAGATATAATTTTATCTCCGCGAAGCGGAGCGCTGTTACAGATATATATCTTGTTTTTGAACGTTAATTTCTCAAAATGCACTGAAGCACATATATTGAGACATAGCAAAGGCACATCGGGCTACCAGTCCCTAGGAGATAGCGATGTTAGCGACTGTTTCCAGTCGCTAACATCTTGGCATGCCCACTTTGCATGTCATTAGTGATAAATATCACTCACATGCAAAGTGGGACCCAAGATGGTCGCTATCTCCTACTAGCCGTCGCTAACTGGTGTTAGCAACAGCTAGGTAATACAGATATAATTTTATCTCCGCGAAGCGGAGCGCTGTTACAGATATATATCTTGTTTTTGAACGTTAATTTCTCAAAATGCACTGAAGCACATATATTGAGACATAGCAAAGGCACATCGGGCTACCAGTCCCTAATATTTTACCAAGTTTCGTGCAAATCCATTCAGCCGTTCGATTATTATTATTTTTTATTTTTTTTTGCCCCGCGGGGCCCTTTTAAAACCTCCACATCAAACCTAGGGGGTCAGCGAGGATCTACTATGCCCCCTTATGGTCATTTGCCCCTTCGCTTTGGCCTCCTCTTGTCTCTCGATCCTACCGAGAGACAAGATGGCGGCCGCTACGTACTGTTTGGAATGTTTACAGACACCGGAGAGCCAATCAGCTTCGCTTCGCAAAGCTCCGTAACGCGAAAAGTACGCGAAGCGGTGCGCTGTTACAGATATATATCTTTTTTTGAACGTTAATTTCTCAAAATCCACTGAAGCACATATATTGAGACCTAGCAAAGGCACATCGGGCTACCAGTCCCTACAATTTTGCCAAGTTTCGTGCAAATCCATTCAGCCGTTCGATTATTATTATTATTTTTTTTTTTTTGCCCTGCGGGGCCCTTTTAAAACCTCCACATCAAACCTAGGGGGTCAGCGAGGATCTACTATGCCCCCTTATAGTTATTTCCCCCTTTGTTTTGACCTCCTCTTGTCTCTCGATCCTACCGAGAGACAAGATGGCGGCCGCTACGGACTGTTTGGAATGTTGACAGACGCCGGAGAACCAATCAGCTTCGCTTCACAAAGCTCCGTTGCGCGAAAAGTACGCGTCCTGGGCCGCTGCCCAGTCCGCTGTTACAGATATATATCTTTTTTTAAACGTTAATTTCTCAAAATCCACTGGAGCACATATATTGAGACCTACAAAAGGCACATCGGGCTACCAGTCCCTACAATTTTGCCAAGTTTCGTGCAAATCCATTCAGCCGTTCGGGCTAAAAGTGAGGCCAACCGCCCTATGGAAATTAACATGGGAAAAACGCGTTTTGGGACCCCCCTTTTTTCTCGGCCCCCACTGGACGAACCCCCCCCAAATTTTCAAGGGCTGCTCAGAAACAAAATGTGCCATTTTCCTGAAAATTTCAGCCAATTCCGTCCACAAACGCCAAAGTTATTAGACATAGAATTTTCAAAAAACCCATAGAGAAAAAATCCTAACTATATATACCTACTGGCGACCGCCAGTAGGAATATATATATATATATATATATATATATATATATATATATATATATATATATATATATATACACACACAGACACACACACATTTGCATACTGTTTCATTTGACATCTGGGAAAACTTTTGTTAGAGAGTGTTGCACAAATAAAACCCCATGATTTATTCTGAAAAAGGTCTTTTGATGTGCCTCATTTTACGAGAGTAAAACCCCTTTCCAGGTGTTTTTCTTGCTTCACGTGTGTGTGCCTCCTTAGGGGAGTGCTTTATTTCTATTAATTTGGGAGGGCGAAGCAACACAGGGACACATCCAACCTTGACACAAGACCCATGACTGTCATAGCCCTCTCACCCTAATGTCGATCACACATCATATGGACATTAATGAGGGCACCAACAAGTACAACTCCTGCATGGAATCTCTTATCGACAAATGTGCAACCCCGAAATTCAAATTATCCAGACCTAAACCCTTCAGGCCCTGATTCTATAAAGAGCTTTATGAAGAAAGAAAGCTGATCAGAAAATGTGATAAAGAATTGAGAAACGTGCCGTCCCACCCGAGTTTGACTAAGCTCTGCAAAGCAAGAAAACTTTATAAAGATCAAATCCTCAGAGCTAAATCCTCCCCTATCAGAGCCCTTGTGAATTCGGCAAAGAATACACCGACGCACCTGCTCGAGGTCATTGCACAGACTACTAACCCCTCCACCACTTCGGCTCCTAAGTCATCAGTGGTAAGTTGCAACAACTTTGTGGATTGCTTTGATAAAAGAGTTAGAGACAACCATATCTCGTTGCCCATCAATGAGCCCTTTGTAATGGTTGAGAAACTACCATGCAAACCTCGACAATCATGGTCATCCTTCTCTCCAGTGTCCGTACAGGACCTGCAACAAACAATCTCCAAAGTAAAACCCTCAAACCACCAGCAGGACACCATCCCAGGTTCTATCAGCAAATGTCTTGCCACACACCTTCTCCCCATATGTACCACCTAGGTGAACTTCTCTCTCAAACAGGGCCTCTTCAGAGAACGACTAAAAATTAGCCAAATCACCCCTCTCTTGAAAAAACAACTTCTTGATCTAGAGAACCTGAACAACTATCGCCAGTCTTCATACTCCCATTTTTAGGCAAAGTCATTGAAAGTTGTGTAGCGTCCCAACTAGCCTCACTCATTCAAACAACCTCCTAGATTTTCTGCAATCAGGTTTCCTCAAGGGTCACAGTACAGAAATTGCAATCCTCCAAATAGTTGATGACCCCCCTCAGATTCCTCAAATCTGACAACTTCTGCCTCCTGGATTTATTTGCTGCATTTGACACAGTCAACTGTCTGAATCCTCCTTGCACTCTTGATCTTCGCATGGGATGTGGAGGCACTGTCCTCAACAGGTTCTCCTCATACCTATCCAACTGTTACCAAATTGTGAAAATGGGCGTTACTCACTCATGACCAGTCAGCGTTCACTAAGGGGTTCCCCAAGGTTCAATCCTCTCCCCAACCCTCTTTTATTTTTATTTTTTAAGTTTAGCATTTTCTATTGAGAAAAAAAAGAAATTACAGATATGGTTTTACATACGGATATATGGAAAGAACTTTGAAATGCATTTTAAAAACCAGAAATTAAAGCTAAAAACACCATCAGAAAAAACAATAACTATGTTATATTGGTAACCGGGTTACACACAGAATGACCCCAACCCTCTTTAACCTCTACCTAGAGCCTCTATGTGTGATTCTCAAAAAATGCTTGGATTCTCTTCCACCTCTATGCCGAAGACACCCAAATATACTTGAAAATCTCTTCCCTGGAAGAAGTTGCCCTGCTTTCAAAAACTCTGAAAGATTCAAAACTGGATGTCCAACCATCACTGAAAACTCAACCCAACTAAAACAGAATTTCTTTTGATCTCACCTCCGAAAGCAAAAACGCCAGTACAAGAATGGATGGCTAACCTTACTGCCCTGAATGGTTGCCCCGCCGTTGTCCAGAGTGCCGGATCCCTCAGCATCACTCTTGATAATCATCTCAATCTTCATAGCCACATCGCAGTCATGGCCAACAGGGCACAAGCCCAACTTCGACAGCTTTGGGGCATAAGGATTCCGGAACAATACCTTGAAATAGTGGTGCAGTCATTTTTTTCTCTCTACACTAAACTATGGAATTGCCCTTCTCTCAGGCATTCACCTACAGGGATGTGGAATTCCTATAGCCCGACGCCCAGGACATATTGTTTGGGGTCAAGGGCAACAAGTTTTAATGTGTATTTTGTCCTTGGGACAAGTAGGCCCAACCCCTTGCAGCACAAACCCTTTGGCTGCCAGTTTGCAGTACCACATTAAGGGTCAGAGAAGGGGACTGCCTGCAGTTAAGTAAACGTTTGTGTGCATATGTTAATGTTGTACAAACTTGTATTTATGGTTCATTAATTGAAAGCCTTTATTATTAGAGTGAGCGCTCTAAGTAAATGTAAGTTCTGACTGCACTACTGACAATCGTTCTAGTATAAAAATGTGTACACACGGTTTCAAAGTTTAGCAATATGAGGCTATGCATAATGCTCCCAGAATGCTCTGATTAGATGCGCATATTAGCAGAAGCTTGAAAGCAACATTAATGATTCTTTGCTTTCAACATAAAATGTTCCTAAAAAATTAAAGTAGGGAAAAAACATTTAGCTAAACTACTGTTAAATTTCAGGTACCCTTTCTTAGCAGAATCATTTAGCAAAATGTGTTGATGCATGCTAGTATTTAGCAAAAATATTCACATTGCAAAATCAGTGTAACCAGTTTCAATAAGGTTATGGGAAACATAAAATTAAACAAGCATTGGCAAAGCCAGTAGGTCTGAAATTGGTGGTCGGCCTTTTAGTTTTGGCAATGCGTGACTTGTTTTGCCATGGTTTTTGTAAAACCTTATTGATGTGAGAGCTTCCAGGCCCTCACCATTATAACAAACATTGGCGAAAGCAAAAAATAGTTTTGTTCTCAAAAAAGCACACACTGCCACATTAGTATTGGCACTGAACAAAACTACTCTGTGTGCCGATATGCTCCTTGTAAAAGACAGAGTGCTGTCACTACAGTGAAGCCAGCCGATACAGAGAGAGAGAGCATTTTAATAAACACAAACGGTCATGGTTAACGCCAGACCAAATTAGGGGTCCAATTATTAAAGAAAGTCTCAAAAGTGCCCCCTTGTATTAAGTGCAGCTATATGTCTTTCGTGAATTCACAAGAATTTACAGAAGTAGGGCAAGAAATTGTACTCCTAGAAAATATTTGTGAACTGCATTTTAGCATGAGCAAATATGCATGTATAGATTTGCTAATGCGAAAACCTGAGTATTTGCAAGTTAATTTTCCCTCCAACCACTTTTTTCCCCAACTCTGGAAGAAGGTTTACCTCTGCCATTGTCAGGAGTAAATTTCCAACATTTCTCAGTATGGGAAAATATTAGAGACGGGTTGTTGTAAACCCTCAAAACATGCAAGTTAGTAGGTTTGCACAGACTCAACAGGGCATTCCAACCCTGGATCTATTGCTTGCCACTACCTTCAGTCCCAGTATGTATATCTGCGGAAACGTGGCAACATATAGGGATTGCTAGTATTCAAACACTACTATGGTATGAGCCCTGCATAATCAGAGAGGCTATATAAGAGCTCCAACATAATGAGAATGGTGCCATAATGTGTTGCTGGTACTACATGGCACCAGAGGGACAAGTGGATTTTGTTACAGGACAAGTAGATTCATGAAGCAACCTGCCCCATGGACAAGTAGATAGTTTAATAAATTCCACACCCCTGCACCTAGGCCGGTGTAAGGGAAAAGTATGTGTACGAGTGCGGGGGGAAGGTTTAAAACAATAACAAACACAAAAAAAAATGAACTTACATGTCACCCATCGCATCGCCACTTTTCTGCTCCTCGCCAGCTGTGGCTCTCAGACTCCCCTACTATCAATCCAGATGCTGCTCTCATGCTTCTGACAGCATGAGCGAAGTGCCAGAATTGTCCTGAACGGGCTGAATTTGCGCTCCTCAAAGAGACTGGGAATATGTGACTGATGTCTCCAACCTGGCAACACAGCTCGAGTTGGAGACTTCTTAGTGCACATGTCGATTTGGGCGACCAAACCCACATTCGCACTTGCAGCAGTGCCCACCACTCCTCCTCCATATCTGTCATTGTAATGACCTTTTCCCCAAGACTTGGCCCTGTAAAATTAAACGATAATAAATGTTTTATCATCATTTAATTTTTCAAATTTGACATGCTTACTTTTCGGTCTTAAGAGATTTTACCACATTTAACCCTCCACTAGCTCCGACTAAAGCGCAGGCCCAATTCAAAATTACTTGCATTACCCACAGAGTGCTGCACTCCTCCTCACTCTATCTAAATGAAAAACTGAAAATTTCTGGAGAATATAAGTGTTCCAGAAATGCCAATCCCTGCTACTGGAAGTCCCCACCTTCAGCCGCCTAGCCTCTTGGGAGGTGTAGTCCTCCAACCATGCTGTGAAATGTAAGTATTACCCGGACACGGTTTCACCGAATTAAAAATACCAAATGTATTAAACGCCTGCCCTGCTGACAATTGGCCTGCTTACAGGCTACCGAATGCAAAGAATGAGGTAAACACAGAAGTTAAAAAAATGGGCGAATCTCAAGTACCATGAAGATACAGCATCCTAACCTCATGGAGACCCATTTAATGGGTACCTATTAAAAAGAGCGGTTCATCAACACAGCCTGATCGCCAACTGATTGTTTCAAAGCCGGGTCAAAGCTGCAGACTCGGGAGCTGGAGATCCATGTTCGAGCTTTGTCGTCGGCTCAACATCCAATGAATCTAGGCAAATCACTTAACCTTCCCCCTGTCCGCGCTATATAAATGTAGTAATTGAACATTTTAAAAACAAGTACCGATCTCAGGAGTTGTAGGGGCAGGCAAGCGTGTTGTGGGAGGGGTGAGGGGGCACAGGGAGATTAGAGACGTAGTAATTTAATCTTTTTAAAAAGCAGATCTCCTATATAAATGTGATTGGGGTGGGTGAGATGGTACGAAATCTGACTGGAAAGAAAAATGACAGCAAAGCTAAAGTAGAGAGCACTGCGGGCAAGTAAGAAACTGCACTGGACCATTCAAAGGAAAAAAAAAAGAGCGCGCCAAACATACGATAAAGCCAATAGTAAGGCAGACCCTCCAGGATTTCGCGATTTGCTGCGAAATCGGCACTTTTGTAAAAATGCTGCGATTTTTACAAAAGTGCCCGCGAAATCATGGAGGGTAGATGTCAACTGTGAGCTTTTTACACTCACTGCCACTTTGCCAGCTTTACTGTCTGAGGGATGTTTTCTGTTCTATACATTCCAAACGAAGCAGCACCAGCCTGGCTATTTCTTTATTGGGTCTTTGTTAGCCCAGTACTTCGTTGCACCGGTTTTCCCCTGTCTGTTGAAGGAGTCTCTGGGTGTTTGCTCTTTTTACGTAAAGTGTCCTTTTTTTAATCTCAGCAGATCGCCGTTTGTGCGTGGTTTGCACTTGTGAATCAAACGCTTTCTTTGTTTCACGAGTGTGAATCATTTATCGCAGCATGGGAAGTATCCATTGCAAAGAAAAATAGAAACATCGGTTAGAGACACAGTTTCCTCTGTCTGTTGTGTTGTGTCAGATCTGATAAAGTGATGCGCGCACATGCTTGCTCTAGTTTAGATACAGTATGAATAAGTCATGCCGCAGCATCACATGACTTTTTAGATGTATTTGGTTTCCATTTACATTTAAATACATAATTAGTGAATCATGTCATGTCTTTTAAACTATAGTCTCCAAACGTGTCGTGTAAACTGGAATCTTCTGCACAGGACTGAATGAATGAATATAAAGGTCTGCTCTGCCCAAAAGTCTGCTTTCACGTTTTTACAGTTCATTATGCAGTTTGACAGAAAACGTGTGCCAGGTTTCCAAAAGAGTGTTGTTCAAAACAGATGCCGGGCTTATTGACTCTATTCCATTGTTTGCATTAATATGCATACTTTGCCTATTCTAGTTCACCACCTCTGTTTCTCCTACTCTGTTCCTGGTGGAAATAGGGTTAGGTGAATGGGCTAGACCTGTAGGTTACAGGTTTAAATCTAGAGAGGTCGAATTTAGCCTTTCACACTACTGAGATCAATAAAATAAGTAGTGTTGAAATGGTTAATGTTGACACCTGCCAGTTGAGCACCTAGAGGTCATTCTGTTTTTGATTGGATTTGTGCTGTGATAGATCAATTACAATCATTAGTATTAATGATCCTAGGAGATACTTTCTGGGTCATTGCATTTAAACATCCCCATAAAGCACGAATTAACCCATTGCGTTCCAAGATTCACTAAAAAAATGCACACATCTTCAATTTTTAGTCTTCCTTGATTCACAAAAGCAGCATGCCATGCATCATACAGTAGACAACGGTTTGAACCATGAATGTCAGAAATGTTCAAAACCACAAATTTCTATTTATTTCCTCCATGAGAACTCACACACAATCTGTAAAGTTGCTTTAATATGGGTTGTCTCAACGCATCAAGATATATTTTAAATACAGGCACATTGGACATGGAAGGTGAGGGGGTACCATGGCCAACTAGAGCATGGGCATCAATTCATTAAAATGCTTGGGGTAGTGGAAGGGGGACATCAAAGGAAATGACATCACATCAGGGCCTATTTCAAAGTGGAATACTCTGCTGAAACAGTTTCCATTCTTTTAAAGCTGAAAATAAATGATTATGAGTAAAATAAAGTGCCGCAAAAATGCTGCTAAATTTCCATATTTGTGCCGCTAGATTTGCTAATCCATGCTGCTATATCCTGGGGGGTCTGGTAAGGGGACATGTAACAGGGGCAGTCCCCACGAAAGTTCAAACACACCCAAAGGCGGGACAACAAGCAGCGTTTCATGAATTAAAAGAAAGCGATTTTGACAGGCACAGGAAGGAACAAATGGAAAACGGTGGGCATGGTCTATTCCCCAGACTGGATACAGCAATGCCTCGGGCTGCTAGGCTCCACCTAACAAGGTCCTCAAGCACCTCCATTTTGACAGACATCCTCACCAGCCTTAAGCACTTACTCCCAGTGCTTGAAATGGAAAAATAGAAGTACAGGTACTCTGTACTAGAACCTGCTAGTTTTTGATGCGTGTCGATCTCTATTTAAAAGTATTTATGTTTTTCTTGAGAAGTGCAGGTACTCTCCCTCTCAAAATAAAAAGGTGCCAGCTCATTTAAAGTACCGCTCAATCCAGCATTTTGACCGGCGTTCCTTATTTGACCCCACCATCTTGATCCTGTAAATGTGTGTCTCATCTGCCAAATAGCTGTAACTCCTGCCCAGCCACAACCACTGAAGTCCTTGTTTGAGTTTAATTAGTAGGGATGTAACCCGCTGTAACCTTGTTGTAAAGCGCTCCGATACCCTCGGACCATGCGCGCTCTATAATCAAATTGCAAAAATAAATAAACACGGTCTTGCTGGCTACCACTCGTCTTCAATAAAAAAGAAAAAGAACCTAAAGGCACTGACGTGACGTAGAATGAGGACGGAGAATGTGACCGAGACTTGAGTAGCCGCGCTTGTAATTCTAAACCACTCGTCTATTCTTTGGCCCTCGAGCGATTAAGAGTTCTGAAATTATTTTCTCGAAAAAACCGTTTCTTGTTGGGAGGAGCTGCCCGCAGCCAGCACGCGGCCTCCCGCTCCCTCAGTAGGAAGCACGCAGCGCGCTCGTGGTGCACCCAGGGCTTCAGGAACTGCCCTGCCTCCGAAGAGCTCCTCTTGTCATCGGGGAACTGGAGCGCATCCTTTCTTCCCGCCTGGGAGGAATCCAAGAAGAGATGAATGGCGCCACTGTCCGGGTAAAGCGAGGAAACTTACCCTGTTAAATCTTTTCACGTCTCTCGCTGTTGTATAAGAGTTGGAGAGCCGAGTGCATTGCCAGAGCGAAGGGGGCGTGGTTTCAGTCAGCGAGGCGCCAAAACACGTTCTCTACACGACTCTGAGGCTTCCACAGTTTAGAAGACAGCCTTTTTCGTTCTCAAATGTAATGTTGATATGTCTTGCTTTAATTTACGCCGTCCATGTCTGCCAAGTCATCTCTTATCTCATGATTTGGGTCGCGTTCAGCCTGAATTGCCTTTTGAGTGGCGCTATGCATTCTGGGTTGTGTAGTTTAAAATATCCTATCAGCTATGTGGTTTCAGAAATTACACAGCTGACTAAACAAGCATTTGCAATGCAATGGTCTCGGCATCATTAAAGGTAGAGCTATTGGCATTGCTCATGACATTTCTTTTTTTTTCTTTAAATCATAAATAAATGGCATTGTCATTTACATTGCCAATACACAGCACTCTGCACTCAACAGCACACACCACTCTGCACTCACTACTCTGCACTCACTGCTCTGCACTCACTGCTCTGCACTCACTGCTCTGCACTCACTACTCTGCACTCTCTACTCACTACTCTGCACTCACTACTCACTACTCTGCACTCACTACTCTGCACTCACTACTCTGCACTCACTACTCACTACTCTGCACTCACTACTCTGCACTCACTACTCACTACTCTGCACTCACTACTCTGCACTCACTACTCTGCACTCACTACTCTGCACTCACTACTCTGCACTCTGTACTCTGCACTCACTACTCTGCACTCACTACTCTGCACTCACTACTCACTACTCTGCACTCACTACTCTGCACTCACTACTCTGCACTCACTACTCACTACTCTGCACTCACTACTCACTACTCTGCACTCACTACTCTGCACTCACTACTCACTACTCTGCACTCACTACTCACTACTCTGCACTCACTACTGTGCACTCACTACTCACTACTGTGCACTCACTACTCACTACTGTGCACTCACTACTCACTACTGTGCACTCACTACTCACTACTCTGCACTCACTACTCTGCACTCACTACTCACTACACTGCACTCACTACTCTGCACTCTGCACTCACTACTCTGCACTCACTACTCTGCACTCACTACTCTGCACTCACTACTCACTACTCTGCACTCACTACTCACTACTCTGCACTCACTACTCACTACTCTGCACTCACTACTCACTACTCTGCACTCACTACTCTGCACTCACTACTCACTACTCTGCACTCACTACTCACTACTCTGCACTCACTACTCACTACTGTGCACTCACTACTCTGCACTCACTACTCTGCACTCACTACTCTGCACTCACTACTCTGCACTCACTACTCTGCTGCACTCACTACTCTGCACTCACTACTCTGCACTCACTACTCTGCACTCACTACTCTGCACTCACTACTCTGCACTCACTACTCACTACTCTGCACTCACTACTCACTAACTGTGCACTCACTACTCACTACTGTGCACTCACTACTTACTACTGTGCACTCACTACTCACTACTGTGCACTCACTACTCACTACTCTGCACTCACTACTCTGCACTCACTACTCACTACTCTGCACTCACTACTCTGCACTCTGCACTCACTACTCTGCACTCACTACTCTGCACTCACTACTTTGCACTCACTACTTTGCACTCACTACTCTGCACTCACTACTCTGCACTCACTACTCACTACTCTGCACTCACTACTCACTACTCTGCACTCACTACTCTGCACTCACTACTCACTACTCTGCACTCACTACTCTGCACTCACTACTCACTACTCTGCACTCACTACTCACTACTCTGCACTCACTACTCACTACTCTGCACTCACTACTCACTACTCTGCACTCACTACTCTGCACTCACTACTCTGCACTCACTACTCTGCACTCACTACTCTGCACTCACTACTCTGCACTCACTACTCTGCACTCACTACTCTACACTCACTACTCACTACTCTGCACTCACTACTCACTACTCTGCACTCACTACTCACTACTCTGCACTCACTACTCACTACTCTGCACTCACTTGAGTCTTGAGTGGAATTTAGTGCACCAGGAAGTGCAAACGGGATTCTTGTGTGTCGATGGCTGTGTGATTCACTTTTTCATAATAAGCAGTTTTTTCGCAGCGCGATGAGAACAGCTGGGGGTTTGCCATTTAGTTTACAAAAACTCCTTTGCCAAAGTTAAGAAGTCGCCGATCTCTTCAATCAAGATTGCAGATATCCATGGCATTGCAGATAAAAAAAAGTAGACTGAGTGGTTAAAACACATAACTGTTGAATTGGAGAAGATGGTATTTGTCATAAGTGGAATAAGTCATCGCTCACTCTATTCTCTGCACTTCATAACAAGTAGAAGTGGAGAAATACGTGTTCTTTACAAAAGATGTGATTATGTGGAAAGAAAATCAATGTATTCGTCGATTATTTATTATTTGAAAGGCTAAGGATCGGCTGTGATTTATTATTAATTACTGTTCATTAAAATTTCCCATTGGCTATGTATGTTCTACACATGGTTTCACCTTCCATATTTCAGGAACACAAAAGGTTTCTTGGAATTGGAACAAGATCGGGTTACTGGTGTTATAAAGTCAACAGAGTGCGGGAGGTTTGCACTGGTGCTTTAAAAAAAAATTGCATACGTTTCTTCATTTTGGAGCACGATGCCTTTGTTAATTCTATTTTTAAACAATAATACATTTGCTTACATATACGCCTGTCCCTTTAGTCTAACTAAATATAATCTCTGATACCAATATGCCCGTGGTTATTATATATGTTTAAAGCCGCATTGCGTGTTGCTTGTCGGTCCATTAAACCAGCACGGCACTCCACTCTCTGCAATGGCCATGGCTGCGCTCGACAAACTTTTAAAATCAACTGTTTTACCATTTTAAAAAAAAAGTAATATTACTGCCAGTTTGGTCGTGATTGGGAAAACAAAAGCCGGTGCGCCCCCGACCCGCAGCAAGCGGCGTGACGTGAGTCTGATAAATACACTGCAAAACACATTCTCCTTTTCAGCAAGTAAAAATATGTGATAAAATATGTGTTTAGCTCCATAATGCTGACGGGTGCACTATTAACAAACAAGCTTTCCCTTTTGCAGTAAGTAAAACATTTATGATAAAAAATGTGTTTAGTACGAGGATACAAACCGAGCCGACACCGGCCCAGCAGACAGACGAGCTGCATGCGAAACCTATCGTGGGGCGGGACTGACAAAACGAAACCTATCGTGGGGCGGGACTTCCGTTTTGTGAAGCCCGCGCCCACGGACTGCCTGGAGGAGCACCGAGGGAGAGCCCCGCGGTCGGAGGCTGCACAAGTCCGGAGGGCCTTTGACCGCGGAGCGGAGCGGAGCGGGCCGGGGGGGTGGGGGGAGAGAATGCCTGTATGTCTGCGTGTCCGGAGGGCCTTTGACCGGTGAGCGGGGCGGGGGGGGGGGAGAGAATGCCTGTATGTCTGCATGTGTGTGTGCGACGGCGGAGGTGACGGTGACGGCGGGGGAGGGGGGAGCCTCGGTGCACTTGTGTGTGTGCGTATGTGTCAGGGGGGGAGTCTCTGTATGTATGTATGTATGTATGTGCGTGCATGGGCGCTTGTGTGTGTGTATGCGCATGCGTGTGTGGTGCTTGAGCTTCCCAGGAGACAGCGCCTGGCCACAGCGCGCGTTCCCGTTTCAAATCGGCTCCAGGGATGCGCGCGCCCCAAACTGTCTCCTGGGAAGCACACTCCCTAACAAAAGATCTCGGCGGAGACGCGCTTCCGCGCGTCTTTAGCCGAGACCTAAAAAGCCACTACTGGTTGAAGGTTTTACTCTTGAGTTTAGGTCACTTGGCAGTTTTATAAATATTCCAAATATGTCAATCTGAGTCTGTGGAAAATACTCGCCTAATTGTTTTATGTAGTGCCCAATATGTTGAACACAAAGGGACCAAGTTTTGATACCGTACGGGCAGCACTGCCATGAAACTGAATGAATCCAGTCAATTAAATACTATATTCTTTTTTATACTCTTCTTCCATTTTCTACTCAATTTCCATTTCATCATTTTTCATTTTTCTTCAATCCATTTCATTCATTCAACTGCCATGCAGAGATATTCTTAATACACTGGAAAGATGGTTTCCACATGTCACGTTTTCTTTATTTCGGGATTGTTCCCTTCGTCATGGGCATGTATATGAATTTGTTTGTGTTTTAGATGCCCCTGATGAAGGGATCAATCCCGAAATGCATTGGGTTCTTTTTAATAAATTCATTCAGTTTCATGGCTGTGCTGCCCATACGGGATCAAAAACTTGGTAACTTTGGTAACTTGGTGTAACTTTGTGTTCAGTTAAATTGCAGCGCAATTGGGCGGAGCACTTAACAGTACAGTTCTGAACGACATTAAACTTTGGTAGCGAGTATGTTGGAGTGCATCTTACAACTCTTTCGTACCCAATATGTTAACATGTGGCCATTAAAAAATGCTTTCTCTGAGATAGCAATGTTGATGTTTTCAGGTTTTCCATAAAAAACAATAGGCTTTCTGCCCATTACTTACCATTGGCTATGTGGTTTACAACTCACATTTGCTTGCTTTCTATTTGCTGGCTCTATTTGATGTAGCCAGCCTATCTTGACTTTGTCCCTCCCTGGCCAATACCATATTTATGGTATCCTTCCACCAGTGCTTGATTTCTGTAAACAGACCTTTAAATATTATTCTTAACTTGTCACCTTTGCTTTGCATTCAAATATATAGGTCAAGTGTCAGGCTCTGTCTTTCCCGAGGGAGCTTGGTATTTACTTTTCTTTCTCTGACATCAAAGTGAGAGGATTTATGTGACAAACATTCTAATTACCTGGAGTGTTCAGTGCTGAACCGAAGGCTGTACAGTGTTAATTTTTTCCAGCACACAACAAAATATAAATGTCTGTAAATGAACTACAGATATTTATGAACTACAGATATTTCAGAATTAGGGAAGCACAGACAAAACACATTTTTGGGTAATTCTGAAGGGTGGTGGAAACAAATATTTTAATGGTTTGTGTGCTGTACACTTTTATCAGTAAAACTGTATGTCTGTGCAAATGTAATGGCCATTTCAGTTGAAGAGGGTTGTCTGCAATGGCAGCATGCTACCACACCATGCATGCTCCACTTTCCTTCACCCACTCTACTCTGCAACACTCCACTCTATGCCACTTCACTCTACGCCTCTTTACTCTGTACCGCACTACTATATGCCAATGAACTCTACCATGCTCTACTCTACTACACACCCATGCACTTTACACTCCACTCCAGTCTAGGCCTCTCCACTCTAGGCCACTCCACTCTATGCCACTGTATGTCAGTGTACTCTATGCGAATCCATTCTATGCCACCCAACGCCATTGTACTCTACCCTACTCCACTCTATGCCACTTCACTCTACTCTGAATCAATTTACTTTGCGCCACTCCACTCTGTCACTGCAATCTACCCTGCACCACTCCACGCCACTTTACTCCATGCCGTTCAACTCTTCTGTATTCAGTGCCACTGCATTTTACTCTGACCATTGCACTCTATGCCACTGCACTCCACACCAATGCACTCTACACCATTTTACTCAAAATCAATGCACTCTACACCAATCTACTCTGCACTCTACGCCACTATACTCTACGTTGCAACATTCTACACCACCACACTCTATGCCACTCTACACCATTGTATTCTGTTACTGCACTCTACGCCACTCTATGTACTCTGCACCACTGTACTCTATGCCACTGCTCTCTACACCACTGCACTCTACAACACTCTACTCTGCAACAATGCACTCTGCCAGTAAACTCTGTCACTCTACTCTGCACCACTCTATTGCACTCTATGCCAATGCACTCTATCGCACCTGCAGATCGGCAATACTAAAAATCCTGGATTCAAAGGACCCACAATTATTTTGTCAATTACTTACATTTTTAACCTATTTTGAGAATTTAAGGAAAGAATAATACCGGATATAATCTTAATTGAGTACTTTTTGCCGTTTTTTTTAAACAAAGACATATATTTTGTAAATTGAAATGAAATTTTAAATGCGGTATTAATAGTTTTGTGCTTTGGAATATTGTAATGGTTATAATTAACTACAAAATAAAGAATTTTCTCTCACTCTACACCACTGCACTCTACAACACTACTCCGCAAGACTGCACTCTCTGCCACTGAACTCTACGCTGCTCTACTCTGCACACTGCACTCTATGCTACTGCACTCTACTCTGCACCATTCACCTCTACACTACTGTACTCCACTCTACTGCACTCTATGCCAATGCACTCTATGCACTAAACTCTACTCTGAGAAAGTGCCATCTTTCTTGCATTGGTATGCCCCCACTTTTTGCTGAACTGCTGATGTGATTTGACTGAGTGTGCCCTGTGCTCCTGCCAACCAGGTGCCCAGGGCCTGTTTTCCTTCCCTTAAAACTGTGTTGAAACTCAAACCCAATTGGCCTCTCTGGCCACCTGTCAGTCCCTCGTAAATGGTACCCTAGGTACCAGAGAAGACCCCTAAGGGCTGTAGCACTTATTGTGCAACCCTTAGGGGCCCTGTACCCTGACCCCCACACACTGCCTTTGCAGACTGAGTGGCTAAGTGTAGAACTAAACAAAGAGTCGACATGGTACACATCCCTGTGTGCCGTGCCATGCCCACAAAACCCACTGCCCTGGCATACCTCTGTCACCTCTCTTGCTGGGTGCCCTATGCCAGTGGTGTGAGCACAGGTGCATGAGCCCTGTGCCCCTATGGTACCCAGGGCCATTCCTGGGCACTGTAAGTGCAGTGATGCCATTTAGAGTATATGGTGCTGGGAGGTTGTCATTACAAACTCCACAGCACCATAATGGCTACACTGAAGCCTGGCAAGTTTGATATCCAACTTCTCAGCACATTAAACCCACACTGATGCCAGTGTGGGATTTAATGTAAAATGCACTACAGAGGGCATCTTGGAGATGCCCCATGAAACCTAACCTACAATCCACGTCTTGTCTGAGGGGCTGCCATACAGCAGACATGTTGCTGGACCCCTGGGTGGAGAGCCCTTGCTCTCCTGGGCCTGCAACAATGCACATCCTGGGACGAAGTGCCAGCCTCCTCCCCCAGGATGGGCAGGGGGATCTTCAAAGGCATTCCGCACTTGTGAGCTTCTCCAGACCATTTGCTGTACCCAGCAGCTGGCCCCCATCGGTTCTGAACCCCCATTCTGGCGGGGAAACCCTACGTCAGGAAGGGCGTGTGCCAACCTGTGCCAACTCCACCCCTCAGATGGGAGAGGCGAGGTGAAGCATGACCCCGAACCCTGCCATGTTGAAGATGGGGAGCCCTGACCAATCACAGCTAGGCTCCTGCCCCCCTCCAACAGAAGAGGAGCAGGCTAGGGGGTACCCACCCCAGGACAGGGACCTATCGGTCCCTGCCCTTGGTCCACCTGTAACACCCCTGAATTTAGTATTTAGGGGTACCCTGAACCTTTCTTCCTCAGATCCCAATAAGAAAACAAGAAAGAAGATCAAGAAGAAGACCCGCCGTGCAGCTGCTAACAACAGGACGACACCAACTGACTTGGCCCCAGCCCTACCGGCCTGTCGATGCTGGAACCTGCCCCTGCTAAATCCCGGCGACTCCTGCGGACAGCAACCTTGGAAAACCCAGAGGACCTGCCTGCCTTGACCCTCTCAAAGACTGAGACTCCCATAAGCAGAGGCTCAGCTCCAACAGCAATACTCCTGGTGTCAGCCAAGAACCGCAAATCCAGCCCACTCTGTACTGTAGTGTAGTTCCTATATTCCCAATATGCTCTGCGCATTGGAATAATATATTCAGCAGTGTAGACGTAGGACTGAGGTTATCTAGGTCTCTACTGACTATATTAGACATAAGGTTTGCCAGCTAGCTCAGAGGTCACTAGAAACTTTCTCGAATAAACAAGGAGGAGTTTAACCTCCCTGGATAGACAAGAAGAGATTAGCTTCTGACAACCATAAAACATGACAACTTTGCTCTCCCTGAATAAGAGTGTATCTCTAGAGTCGTGTGAAAACAAAAGACAGCTATTTCACTCAGTCAAATGTGTGTACTTAGTTTCACCAGAATGCAGAAAAAGAGAGACGGGCGTTTTCAATAAAAGGTGTTATTTATTGAGCAGTCTTTTTCCTCATACAAGAGAAATGAATTGCCACGATTGTAATGCTCATGGTAAAGTAAAGTGCGTACAGTAAAAGGAGGATTACAAAATAATACTGTAAAAGCATTGATATGGTATACTGTAAAAGCATTGATATGGTTTCTTAGCCATATGATACTTTAAAATAGATAAAATAGATACATACATATATACATTGACTAATCGTACTCAAATGTGCTTCTAACTACGCCTACCCTGGTGTACCTGACCTAAGCCTAATACGTGGGAGTGAGTAAGTAAGTAGCAGTTTAAGTTAAGTTTGTTTTGCCGAGAATCTGACTCAAGAATTCTCTGTAAGGGTTTAGTCAGTTCCGTACCTGGGTAATAGAAAGCAGGAGGTCTGGTATCTCTCTCTCAGGACTCGATATCCCAGCAACCTGCAAGGGTAGGCTGGAAACGCCGGAGCTGGACTTCTCGGCAGGAGAAAAGACAGCGTCTTTCTCAGCGCGTCAAGGAGGAGGGGCAGCGTCCGTGGGCTCTCGCATCAGCTGGGCTCTCGGAAGTAGATAGCTGCTCTGCTCCAGAATTACCACCGTGTGTTTGCTTAAGGCAACGTTGGTATATTTATACCTGAAAGGTGCCTGGGTTTGACGTAAGGTTGGACATAAGACGTCAATAAAGATGTCACTAAGAACTGGCCGTTATTACAGTGCTTTACTGGAGTTCTAGGACGAAATCAAAACAAAGGCAAGGGGGATTTCTCAGGTTGCTGGAAGCTTGGTTTTGTTTAGAGAACTCGGTGTGCTTACTAGGGGGCCGGAGAAGTAGCCTTGATTAATGTGACAGCATGTGCTACGACTGAATTATGGATATGATTATTATGCCGTTGCATGGATATTATTGATTATAACCGGACAAGGGCATAAAATAGGAATATCGGTTCAGGTTTCCTAGATAACACACTACACGAATTAATGTCCATCATTACTAAAACTTAAGCAATAGTAAACATAAAAGGTGCATCTGTATACCAACCCACCCATAAATACATTTTTGCATTTGAAATGGTGTATGCGAAATACATGAAAATGATTATAGGTACTGTACGCGTTTCAAGCAGTGTAATCATACATTAAAAAACATGCATATATATATCGGCATGAATGATTTGCGAAATTTACACATGAAATGGCTCTTAATACAGAAAAAAGGTGCGAGACCATTCCATCACATATAAATACAGTTGCTGTTGTAGTGTAGTTCCTATTATCCCAATAGGCTCTGCGCATTGGAATAATACCTTCAATAGTATAGGCCTAGACCAGACGTTAACTAGGTCTACTACTGTCGATATTAGACTTAAAGTTTTGGGTTTGCCAGCTAGCTCAGAGTTCACTAGAAACTTTCTCGAATAGGCAAGGAGGAGTTGAACCTCCCTGGATAGACAAGAAGGGATTTAGTTTCTGACAACCATAGAACATGACAACTTTGCTCTCCCCTAATCAAGAGTGTATCTCTAGAGTCGTGTGAAAACAAAAGACGACTTATTTTACTCAGTCAGTACGTGCATTCTAAGTCTCACCAGATTGTAGAGAAAAGGAAGAGACGGGCGTGTTCAATAAAAGATGTTATTTATTGATCAGTCTCTTTTCTCATACAAGAGAAATGGATCGATATTATTGCAATACTTATGGTTAAGTAAAGTGCATACATTAAAAGCAGAAGTATAAAATAATACTGTAAAAACATTGATATGGTTTCTAAGCCATATGAAGGTTTAAAATGGATAAAATAGATACATACACATATACATTTGACTAATCGTACTCAACTGGTGTTTCTAACTACGCCTACCCCGTGTACCTGACCTAAGCCTAATACGTGGGCGGGGATAGAAGTTACAGTTTAAGTTAAGTTTGTTTTGCCAAGTGACTGACTAAAGAATTCTCTGCAAGGGGTTATTCAGTTCTGTACCTGGAATCTAGGATGAATGAGGGATGGTATCTCTCGTCTCTGGTCTCGATATTCCAGGCTGCCTGCGAGGGCTACCCGGAAGCGCCGGAGCTGGATTTCTCGGCAGGAGAAAAGGCAGCTTCTCGTTCTCAGCGCGTCAGGAAGGCGGGGCTGCGCCAGCGGGGTCTGCTCTGCTCTGGGCTTCGGCAAGTCTGGCTGCTCCGATCTCGTCACCACCGCGTGTGTTTGCATAGGGCAATATCGGTAATATTTATACCTTTAAGGTGCCGAGATTGACGTAAGGATGGACATAGATACGTCAATAAGGATGTCATACGTCCTGGTCGTTAGCACATTCTTTTGCTGAAGTTCTCGGTGAAATCAAAACAATGGCCGCAGGGTTTTTCCCAGGTTGTCATAGGTTTGATTTGTTTTGAGAACTCCGTATGCCTTATCAGGGGCTGGAGGAATATCGCTTGTCTAATTAGATGGCAAGCGTTATGACCTAATCAGATAACACGTTCCTGTGCCGTAGTGTGGCTTAATCAGATAACGGTTCCTGCATCATGGGGGTTTTCTGCCTCATGGGATGGCTGCTAGTTAACTTGTTAACCAGAATAGGGTCAGGAATAGGGGGATCGATACAGAACCTATAGGAATACATCACACCCACTCCACGCTAACTATGGACATATTTACGAATCTATGCAGAGTAAAACATACTGTAGAGTATCGTGTATACCTTACCACCCCAAAATACATAAATGCATTTTGAAATTATCAAATATACGGAAAAAACAGTCATATGTAATATATGCACTCAAGCTGCAGAATAATGCTAAAGTAATCACGCATATCTATACATTATCACTAAATTGTATATGAGAATTTACACATGAAATGGCTCCTAATACAGAAAAAAGGTTCGAGACCATTCCATCACAGAATAAAATAATTATGAACATACCAGTGGGCAGCTAATGTCTATAAAGTATCTAAAAATAGAAATTTTAGTTCTCTAAGAATAGTTCTTACTTTAAGCAGAAGATAAGTGTCCCGAAAAATGCGAAAAATATTTTGGGGCTGCTTGAAAAAATTGCTGTCCGTGAACTGGAGGGAAAATTGTTCATGGTATTTTGCTTTTCTAGTTGAAGGCCAAATTCAGGGAACGCCGTGTACGAGCTTGCTCAAAAGTCTCTATTTCTGCTCTGGTGAGAACATCATATCATTTAGACTCTCGAAAAAGTTGTCAACAGCTTCCTGGGAGAGTTCCACTAACTCGGAAAAAGGTGTAACCATGCATTCGTGCGCATGATTGTCTCCATTGACATTTTGATTAGTATTGCTGACAGAAGGTCGTACCTGATCAATGCTGCTTTCATCTTGAACTTCACCACCCCTTAATCGTAGTGGTGAAGCTTCCACGAATGCCGTCATCAGGATTGGTAGCCGTTGAGGGCAGCACAAAGCATGAGCCTTTATTGGACTCAACAATGTTTCTGCATCCATTGGCGCATCTGATTGTAGCGTCAGACAGGTGTCTAACACGCATTCTTCTCCGCATAGCAAGCACCTTAATACAGGTAAAACACATCGATGCCACATTGGTCGAAATGAAAGAAACCAAGTCATGTTCAGGTCTCTAAGCCGGGATAGTCCCAGGATTTTTGATATCCGGTCCCGGTATCCAATGGCTAGGATTGTTTCTTCCCTTGTCGCAGGTGTTTTGTCTGTGACATGGTTTGCCATAACGAAATATAAGGACTAGGAATAGGATTCCTGCAATTAGTCCCAAAATGAGGGGAAGTCCGCCAAAAATCGAATGGACGAAATCTGGAAAAATACCCAGTATGGCTTTGAATGGTGTTAATGCCATCGAAAATACTGTCTTAAATACTTTTGAGACTCCACTGGTATCAGAAATATTTAAGATTTCATTCAGGATTTCTGCGAAATGTATGGGGGAATTAGTTGATAATAAGGAGTGAATCTCTGCAGTCGTCCTTGCGACTAGGAGATCATACGTTTCTTTTGATGACGTGAGCCTTGTCGGCGTCTGAAGAAGCACTGTTTTCATTCTGCTTAAAGTATCTATTCGAATAGAAGTAATTTTCAAGTTGGGCCATGCCCTTGCCTCCCTGTCTGGAAGGGAGCTGGGGAACAATAAGCGTCCACAGCACTTGACCTTCGCAGTCGTAGTTACGAGATAAGGAGTCCCGGGCATAAGACTACAACATCTGCGGTCCACAATTAGAACGTAACTCCCATTATAGAGTCTTTGAAAGAATGGTTCTATCTCTGTTGCAGGTGTGCCTAGCTGGTGACATGAAAGGTTATTTGAGTTCCCTTCACAGGCTCCATGCAAACGAATTCCATTACACAGAAGTGTACCGCTTAGTGACATCGCACAATTATTGCCACTAAGAAACACTTTCTGTCCTTTATTACTGACACATGCATGTGAATAGGGCAAGTTCCATGTTGTTTTAATGTACCCTTTTCCCAATTTTTCGTACATGCCAGCCTGTATATATTTTTGGCAGTATTGAAACCTGAAGGTTGATATTGGAATATTAATTATCCCATGTATTATCCATTCACTGACAGGTCGTTCTGACATTGTCACTGGTAATCTCTCGAGTTTCTCAATGCTCAGGATTGTATAATCAGCACCCTTTTGTGCCATACTGATTTGTTTATCAGTAAGGTTAAAGATATTGAAAAGTGACGTTGTGTTGATTAAACGCCAAGGCACATAGCCTGAACGCAGATTTTGTAACGTCCAGCCAAGCTGTACAATAGAACGCAATTGGGACTGACCGTGTTGTAACAACAGTAAGTCTTGCGATAATATGTCGATTGCTGAAGACACAATGCTGTCCAGAGAAAAAATTCTGGAGGACAGAGTCATTAACCCATTGTCCACTACAGAAAGTGATTTTTCCAAATTAATACGGTCAATTTCCCGTATACTTTCTGCTGTCTCAATTTGAGTAACCTTCCAGGCCTTGTTGTATGCTGCATATACAGAGGCTGCTATGAAACGTTTTTGACGCTGTTTGCGTGGTCCCATAATGAAATCACGCAAGTCAGCACCATCAGTAAGTAAAGTTAGGTGTTGCTTAATTTCTGCCAGTGTGGAAGTTTGTAGCCACTGAAGGCATAATTTGCCCACACTGTAGGTGGTTATTATTCCTGGGTGTTGTCTTTGGGAATATCTAGGGTCTGGCCTGGTCATTTTGAACCCCTGTGTTTTGTTCAGGAATCTATCTTGACAGTTATTAGTATCTGTGGGCCAGATCAACCACTTTTTCCAATCAGGATGTGTTCTGTTTTGGTTTAATACATAATTTACGTCTATCTCTTCATCTGTAGAGCTATTGCTGTTCATTGTTGGTTTTGGAATAGACGGTTTATTTAAGTCTTTGATTTTGGCTAAGCCAAGACAGGTAGTTTGTTGAACAGTGTCATTTAAAAATATAATTTGTTCTGGTTTCATGCAGGCTCTAAACAAAGATTCTATACCCTGTACTTGCCATTCTTTTGTACCCCAAACACTCTTTACTTCAACATTTTTGTCCCAATAATCAAAACCAAAAGTATTCATTTGTTCAAAGAATGAGTCTGAATATATCAATTTCGTGTTTGTTATCATGGTCTTTGTCCCTGTCTTATTTGACAATTTGAAATAAAATGTTTCAGCATTACTTGTGTTAAAACCTGAAAAGTATGAATATTTGTCATAACCGATTCTTGAGCTTCCTTTTGGAGGGGTTGCACAATGTTCCCATTGATTATAATTTAAAACATTTCTAGGTTGTGCAGATCTATGTAGAAAATGGTTACCATAGTGGTTATAACAGTACATACTATCATAATTTGTCGAACCCTGCAAATAATCATGTTTGGTAAATTTAGCAGACATCACTAAGTCAGACATCATATTATTTATACTTTCAAAGTCCCAATCATCAGCAAATGAGCTTGGTTTTACAAAGTCACTCAACGAGATCTTAATTTGGTGTGGATATTTCAGGATTTCAACCGGACCATAAATTTCGTAGTCAGTGTTGTCCCATGCTACCCCACCCGGTATAGGATTGGCTGTGAAGTTGACTGAAGAAAGTTCTCTTTTCTCGACGTGTGAAGATGTGTGTGGTTTGAGGATCAAGTTGATTTTCTGACTTGCTGTGTCCATTTTAGCATATTTTCCCTCAATGAAGCGTCCCAAAGTTAGTACCATGATGAGCCAAAGTATGAGGATAAATGCACCAAAACCCACCCAAAATTCAATCCATGGAGAAATCAGATATGTTTCTTTCAGTTGTTTCAAAAGTACTTTAACTTTATCTTTAAAGGTTTTTGTTGATGGCTGTGTTTTTGATTCAGTGAAGCATTCAGAGGAATCGTCGAAGTTTATGAAGTAGCCGGATGCAGTTCTGTCAATTGTTCCAATTGCTTCAGGATTACTGTTTCTAGCATAGTCGTTTGTTACTTCATTATAGATTGGTGTGTCTCTGCTAAATGTTTTTATTTGGGTTTTCAGAGGTCTAAGTTCCATTGCATTGTTGCATAGTCCTTGTTGTAGTTCTGTAGGCGTTTCGAATGTGATTAGCCTCTTAGATTGAACCTCTGTGTTTGTAGCAAATCTTGGTGTTCTACTACTTATCGGGAGTCCACTTGGCCTACTATTTGTTATTGGCCACATGATTGTGGTTTTACCAGGTCGATGGATACAACTCGGTTCTCCTTTTTACCAGCAAGCGGCGGTAGTACAACTGATCTTGTCCCGTTGACAGACAAGACAGGAACTGCTTTTCTGTAAGAAGGCCCAAATTCCTTCTTTACCGCGATCTTTTCTCTGACTAGATCCCCGACTTTTGGAATCCAGACAGATCTTGCTGGGACAGGTGGTGGTTCTTCAGTGGTTGTTGGCTGCTGTTTCAACTTTATGTTGCTCAGGTCTTTTCTTGTTTCATTTAAGTCCTGCAAAATAGCCAAACGATCTTTGATATCAAAGCTTTTTTCCTTCACCACTGAAGTCTGACTGTCGAGGTCTAAGACTAACATCCTAGTTCCAAATAATAATTCGTACGGACTGAATCCCTTCAGAGAATTTCTTGGTAGGTTATTTAGACTACGTTGGACACTTATTAGATGTTTGACCCACCCAGCTCCCGAACCTAATACCTTTGCCGTTATAGATTGCTTTATGTCACGGTTTTTTCTTTACACCATCCCGTATCCCTCAGGAAGGAAGTGAGAAGAGTCCCGCTGTGCTATGCTCATTTGGCCTTGTTCCCCTCACGCTGGAGGGCTAGAGTGAAAACAATGGTCGAACGTAGCATGCTCCTAGCGTATATGCCATTTAGACTCGCAAATCTTTGCTTTGTATAACAGTCCAGACGTCAGCCGAGTGCTGGTGATCTACATTATAAGTGGAAACTAGCCTGTATATGTTAATCGGACGCTTTGCTTTTTACTGTTGATCTTTTCTGGAGTGAAACGACACGGTATTACACCGTTTCTCTCACCACTGCGATTTCTGTTACAGTTTGGGCAGTTCTTTACAAAAATGGTATGATGCAGGCTCATGCCTGGCCACCAGTACCTTGATTGTAATTCTTCCAGAGAATCTTTTAGTTTGAGGTGTCTGAGACCCTCACCCATATGCGCGTCTGCAATTAACAAGTTTCTCCTGTCCATGTTTGGAATTACTCTATCCCCCACTCCAGGGATTCGAGCAAAAGGGACGGAGTTTGCATCGATTATGTATGTATAATTGAGTGGATAGTTGATCGGTAGCGCTGAGCAGTCGCCTATTGATTACGTTTTCACCGCCAGCACTGTTTCACCGTCAATATATTTTAATGTACGCTTTTTTCTAGCTACGGAAGCCGATTTAGTTGCTACCGCTGTGGCTGTCTCAGCCAATGAATTCCCTGCAACGTGAACGCCATCACGCTGATGACTCAGTGAGTGTGTCACGTGAGTCTTTGGTAGTTCTTTTTGTAAAAGAGCTATTTGTTCCCAGAGCAGTTTTTTCTGTATTGTTGCATCTGTGTCATCTTTGTACCCGTTTTGAATCCATGTCTGCAAATCGTTGTTATATGATTTGACGCAGTAATATGAATCGGACACTATAAGTGTCGGGAATTCGCGATCCGCATTATCTAGCGCCATTTTCAATGCTATTATTTCAGTCTGTTGTTCTGAATTAGTTTCTACTGAGTGTGTTTTTGTTAATAGAGGTCTTAGTTTACCTCCGCGCCACACTTCTTTTGTAATCTCACATGTGGGGTTGTATGCTTGTTCTCCCCAAACGGAGGGTTGAGCATGTCCGTCTGTATAGATTACACAAGCGTATTGTCGTAAGGGCAGAATGTCGATTGGCAGAGGGAATGTTCTTTCATATTCTAGATTTTTCAGTTCCTCTAGTTCTGGATCAAAGTAGTAGTATACTTTGTCCGTTGTAATTGAATTCACCCATTGTATCCATTCCGGATTCAATGTTGTTGTTGGTAAATTACACGGTGTTGTTAAGGCCTCAAAAGCTGATTCCGCTGTACTGACTGAGATACTTCTACCGTCAGCTTGATCTTTTTCTCTAGCTATTGCGGTTTGAACTGCATGAACAATTTTTTCTTTAATGCTGAATTTCTTTTCAGCTTCTGTGTACAAGTGTGATTTGAATGCAATTGGTACCTTTTCTCCCTCATTAGAGGTCAGGTATGTGAATCCGCATCTTCCTGGGATGACTCGAATCACAAGATTGCGTGTGTTATCACGTGTTTCTAATTTTGTTTTTATTAACATGTCAGTTTGTAAGGATCTCAGAATTTCTGTGTGTATTTGAGTCCAATTGGTTCTTTTAAAATCTGGTTTTATTAGATCATAAAGGGGTTTGACCTTTTCTGCGTAATTTGCAATGTATGTTCTTCCGAAATTTAGGAAGCCTAGAATTGACTGTAGGTTTTTTAGTGTTCTAGGTGCTTGGAGTACGGCACATTTCTCTAGGAAATTGTCAGCCAGGCTTTTGCCTTCACTTGATAATTCATATCCTAAGAACAGGACTGTTAGATGGGCAATTCTGGATTTTTTAAAGTTGAATTTGTAACCCTCTGCTGCGAACCCAAGTATTATGGTGTTTACTCTCTTCAACTGAGTATCCAAGTCATCATCTGTCAAGTATATGTCGTCGACATACGATAATGCTTCGTCATCATATGTTTGTAGTAATTCTGTTACTCTCGCTGAGAATACCCCTGGGCTATTCTTGTACCCCTGGGCTAACCGACAGAATTGTTTTTGAGTGCCATTTATTGAGAACGCAGACAAATATCTGCTCTCTGGTGCTATGTTTTGACAAAAGAATCCATTAGAGATGTCTAATGTTGTTTTGTATTTTTTGCGCACTATGTTATTCATTAGTGCAGCACTATGCGAGTTTTGCACTGCAAAAGTTTTGCAACATGAGTTAAGGTGTCGGTAATCCAAAACTAGACGATATGAATTGTCTGGTTTGGAGACCGGAAACAAAGGGTTGTTCATTTGTGAGGTGCAAGTTTCAATCACCCCCTGGTATTCTAATTGATCTAGGATTTCTTTTACCTGTTTTTTAGCTTCTTGCTTAATTGGGTACTGTCTCTGTGCAGTAGGTTGTGATTTTAACTGGATTTTGTGAGGAGGAGAGTCCTCATCCCATCCTACATGATTTTTATATAAAGCAGGAGCTTGAGCTACTGCCCACTTTCTGGCAAGTGTATATTTTTTATGAATTGGGATATGATTTGAGAAGGCAGGCATAATTATTTCTTCGCCATGAGGGCACTCCCTGACAAACTCTGGTGGCCAGTCTTTTTCAGCTAGAAGGATGTCATAGCCCTTGGAGAGATTATCCCAAAATAGTCCCCTTATTTTTCTAGTCTTATCCCCTTCTATACGTAAAGTTATTTCATATATTTTGTGAGGTTTGCTAACTCTGGTGTCTGCAGTTTCCACTTGAAGATATTCATTCGTGTCCACTGTCTCCAGATGATTCATAAGGACTTTGCGAGCTATGCTCACTTCTGCTGCGCTGTCTAGCATTGTCTGAGCCCATTCTCCGTTTTTCAGTTGTGTCCTCAGTATTCTCGGCATTGTTAACTACTTTAATACTGGCTAACTTCTTTTTTGGAAATTGTAACTTCTTTTTTAGATGAGCAGGTTCCTTGTCTTTGGACTTGGCGTGCTCTTCTCTTTGTTCTGATCGTCCTCTTCTTTCCGATTTCTGCGAGGAAGTCTGAAAAGATTGAGAGGGACGTGTATCAATGTCTTGATATCTATCAGGCTTCTTTATATTATCCCTATTTCTAAGGTTATATCTTTTCCCAGAGGGGTCACTTTGGGGTGACCTGTGTCTTTGGTTCGGAGATTTTTCTCTCCGCCGGGGAGACCTTCCTCTGGACTGGAATTTCTTTTCTTTAGGATTGGATTGTTTGTTTCCATCCCAGTTCTTTTTTTGTGATGTTGAATTATTATTAAAAAATATTTTTTCAGGACTTTCAATCAGTTGTGGTTTTACTGGTATTCCACCTAAACTATCTCTACCTAGTTCCTCATAGGATTTTTCTATGATTCTGGCAATTTCAGCTGGTTGGTCTGCTATATCTGTCTCTTTTAACCTCTGGCGGATCGCCACGTTTGCTGCTTCTTCCTTTATTTTGGCTAATAATATAGCCGAGACCTGCTTGAAGTCTTTTAGTAATTTCATACCAAGAGTTAAAGCGGGTTCTGGACCGTATTCGTCTTGAATTTGTTTTAGCACATCTGGTATTACCGAAATGGATGGAACACCGTGCGTTTTTGTGTAGATGGAAGCAAAGACTGTACCCCAAGTGTCACAGTCCTCCACGTGTGGTGCGATTCCCATTGGAAGACAGATAGTCAGAATCCTGTGTTTTTCTAACGGGGTGGTGTCTGGAAACACCGCCTCTATTTGGGTGATTTTTTTTGCTAACCAGAATGGTATTTATTCCCGTTTAGCTGGTACTTTACCTAGGCATGATTGTATGTTCTGTGGTGTAATTTTATTTGTGTTCCCCTGATGAGGGGTCAGCTGTGGAATTTTAATTGCTGGTTGGATTGTTGAAGTCCGCATCACATATTGGACTAATTGTCTATGTAATTTTATTAATTGTTTTAGCTGTGTTAAAAGCTCTGGTGCAGGCATTCTTTCAATGTCTGGATTTGGTGTGTATCCGGCTAGGACCGGCCACGTTGCTCCTGGTCTACCTAAAGGACCGAGCCTGGTGATGTGATTATTATGTTTTAGGGCGCCATTAAATAAGAGCAGGTGCTCTTGAAATTTAAGTGGTACTTCCACCTCCTCGAAAGGAGTGTACTCATTAGGAGGTTCCTCTGTTTTGTAATAGTGGAAGTACTTTGTTACAGCATTTGCTGCTGGAAAATGTATCCATGAATAGTATACCTCTGTCTGCCGATATTCGTGTGCCTCAATTACGAATATGACTGTGCCACCTCTAGGTGTCAGTCCATTTTCTATAAGTTTTAAGGTTATAGATCTCCTTTTGATGACCGGGATGAGTATTATATCCGGGTCTGTTTCTTGCATAGTATTATCAGCTGCTACTATTTCAGCTGCTAATCTAGCTGTCTCTCTTTCTTCATCACTGTCTACCATTTTACCGACAGGAAGGTTATTACTTTTGTTTGCAGATCAGGTTTCTTATGGAAACAAAGATTAGATGCACAATATTTTGGAACTGTGTATCCTTCAACGTTGACTAAACCAAGAACCATACATAGGAGTTTCCTCCTGCGAGGTTTGGCGGATATTACCTTTCACCCACTCCAGACGTCTTTGGAGTATTATGGGAAAAAAGGGGTCTGAGTGAAAAAGCACGACTGAGTTACTCTAAATGTCTTACGTTAGTTATATCGCCCTTCCAAACGCGTTGGGCGCCATGTAGTGTAGTTCCTATTAACCCAATAGGCTCTGCGCATTGGAATAATACCTTCAATAGTATAGGCCTAGACCAGACGTTAACTAGGTCTACTACTGTCGATATTAGACTTAAAGTTTTGGGTTTGCCAGCTAGCTCAGAGTTCACTAGAAACTTTCTCGAATAGGCAAGGAGGAGTTGAACCTCCCTGGATAGACAAGAAGGGATTTAGTTTCTGACAACCATAGAACATGACAACTTTGCTCTCCCCTAATCAAGAGTGTATCTCTAGAGTCGTGTGAAAACAAAAGACGACTTATTTTACTCAGTCAGTACGTGCATTCTTAGTCTCACCAGATTGTAGAGAAAAGGAAGAGACGGGCGTGTTCAATAAAAGATGTTATTTATTGATCAGTCTCTTTTCTCATACAAGAGAAATGGATCGATATTATTGCAATACTTATGGTTAAGTAAAGTGCATACATTAAAAGCAGAAGTATAAAATAATACTGTAAAAACATTGATATGGTTTCTAAGCCATATGAAGGTTTAAAATGGATAAAATAGATACATACACATATACATTTGACTAATCGTACTCAACTGGTGTTTCTAACTACGCCTACCCCGTGTACCTGACCTAAGCCTAATACGTGGGCGGGGATAGAAAGTTACAGTTTAAGTTAAGTTTGTTTTGCCAAGTGACTGACTAAAGAATTCTCTGTAAGGGGTTATTCAGTTCTGTACCTGGAATCTAGGATGAATGAGGGATGGTATCTCTCGTCTCTGGTCTCGATATTCCAGGCTGCCTGCGAGGGCTACCCGGAAGCGCCGGAGCTGGATTTCTCGGCAGGAGAAAAGGCAGCTTCTCGTTCTCAGCGCGTCAGGAAGGCGGGGCTGCGCCAGCGGGGTCTGCTCTGCTCTGGGCTTCGGCAAGTCTGGCTGCTCCGATCTCGTCACCACCGCGTGTGTTTGCATAGGGCAATATCGGTAATATTTATACCTTTAAGGTGCCGAGATTGACGTAAGGATGGACATAGATACGTCAATAAGGATGTCATACGACCTGGTCGTTAGCACATTCTTTTGCTGAAGTTCTCGGTGAAATCAAAACAATGGCCGCAGGGTTTTTCCCAGGTTGTCATAGGTTTGATTTGTTTTGAGAACTCCGTATGCCTTATCAGGGGCTGGAGGAATATTGCTTGTCTAATTAGATGGCAAGCGTTATGACCTAATCAGATAACACGTTCCTGTGCCGTAGTGTGGCTTAATCAGATAACGGTTCCTGCATCATGGGGGTTTTCTGCCTCATGGGATGGCTGCTAATTAACTTGTTAACCAGAATAGGGTCAGGAATAGGGGGATCGATACAGAACCTATAGGAATACATCACACTGTAAATGTGCTATATTGTCTTTAGAGGTCCTAAAATAGAAGCTCTGTTCTCTAAGAATAGTTCTACTTCAAGCAGAGTACATGTGCCAAAAAAAAAGGTAAATATTTTGGAATCGGGAAAAAATAATTTCGCTTTCAGGGGAGAGAGAAAAAAATATATAGTTCCAAATATGTTCAGTAGCTTTTGTTTATCAAAGCCGAAGGCCGAATTCAGAGTTCACGGAACGCTGTGTACTAGTTTGCTTAAAAGTCATTCTTTTTGTTCGGGGGAAAACATCATTTCAGACAGACTTTCAAAAAAGCAGTTTACCACTTCAGGAAAAAGTTCGACCAAGTTGGAAAATGCAGCAACTGTGCAGTCATGAGCATGATTGCTATCATCGATGACAGGATCAGCAGTGCTCACAGAAGGTCGTACCTGGGTGATGTTGCTCTCATCTCGCACTTCACTACCCTTTAATCGCAGTGGTGAAGTCTCAACGAATGCCGTCATCAGGATGGGTAACCGCTGGGGACAACACGATGCATGAGCCGTTACAGGACTTAGCAAAGTATCTGTATCCAATGGTACTTCTGATTGTAGTGTAAGACAGACGTCCAACACGCATTCTTCTCCGCATAGCATACATCGTAGCACAGGTAAGATACAGTTCTGCCAGATGGGTCTGAATGAAAGAAACCAGGTCATATTCAGATCTCTTAGCCGGGCTAATCCAAGGACTTTAGTTATGCGGTCCCGATAGCGTATAGCTAGGATCGTTTCTTCCATTGTTACTGGAGTCTTGTCTGCGTTTTGGCTTGCCATAACGAAGCAGGAGAATCAAAAATAAAATGCCTGCTACGAGTCCCAACAGGAGTGGTAGGCCACCAAAGACAGAATGGACAAAATTAGGAAAAATGCCCAGAACTGTTGTGAGGGGTGTTAACAGTCCCGTAAATACTGTCTTAAATATATGTGGGATACCGCCAGTATCGGACATATTTAGGATTTGGCTTAACATTTCTGCGAAATGTAGGGGGCAATTTGCTGATACAAGGCTATGTATCTCTGCCGTTGTCCTTGCGACTTGCAGATCATACGTTTCTTTTGATGACGTCAAGGGCACAGTTGTCTGCAAAAGGACAGACTTCATTCTGCTTAAAGTATCAATTCGAATAGAAGAGATATTCAAAATTGGCCAAATGTTTTCCTCCCTGTCTGGAGTGCTGTTTGGAAACAATACTTGCATACAGCAAGTGACCATGGAACTAACGCTAACTAGATAAGCTTTTCCTGGCACCATGCCACAACATCTGTGGTCCACTATTAGAATGTAGCTCCCGTTAGAAAGCCGTCTAAAGAATGGCTCTATTCGAGTTGCAGGTGTGCCATGCTGGTGACATGAAAGGTTATTTGAGTCCCCTCACAGGCCCCATGCAGGTTAATACCTTGACACAGAAGTATACCACTTAGTGATCTTTTACAATTATTACCACTAAGAAATACATTCTGTTCCTTTTCACTATAACATGTGTGTGTGTAAGGTAATTTCCATGATGACTTAATGTACCCTTTACCCAACCTTTCATACTGGCTGGTAAATATTCTTGAAAGAATTTAAATGTGAAAGTTGTTATCGGAATAGTTATTATTCCGTGTATTATCCATTCAATGACAGGTCGTTCTGACATTGTCAATGGTAATCTCTCAAGTTTTTCAATGCTCAGAATTGTATATTCCGCTCCTTTTTGTGCCAAGCTGATTTGTGTATCAGTAAGGTTAAAGATAGAGAATAATGACGTTGTGTTGATTAAACGCCAGGCACGTAGCCTGAACGCAGATTTTGTAACGTCCAGCCAAGCTGTACAATAGAACGTAATTGGGACTGACCATGTTGTAACATTAACAAGTCCTGCTCTATTATATCTATAGCAGATGATACAATACTGTCCAGTGAATATATTCTGGAAGACAGAGTCATTAACCCATTGTCCACAACAGAAAGTGATTTTTCCAAATTAATACAATCAATTTCCCGTATTTTTTCTGCTGTTTCAATTTGCGTTTCTTTCCACGCTTCGTTGTAAGCTGCATATATAACGGCCGCTATGAAACGTTTTTGACGCTGTTTGCGTGGTCCCATTATGAAATCACGCAAGTCAGCACCATCTTTCAGTAAAGTCAAGTGTTGCTTAATTTCTGCCAGTGTGGATTTCTGTAGCCATTGGAGGCAGAGTTTTCCTACACTGTATGTTGTAACTATCCCTGGATGTTGTCTCTGGGAGTATCTAGGGTCTGGCCTGGTCAATGTGAACCCCTGTATTTTGTTCAGGAATCTATCTTGACAGTTATTTGTGTCTGTGGGCCAGATCAACCATTTTTTCCAATCAGGATGTGTTCTGTTTTGGTTAAAAATATGGGCTACGTCTATCTCAACATCTGTAGTGCTATTACTGTCAGGTATTGGCTTTGGAATAGACGGTTTATTTAAGTCTTTAATTTTGGCTAGGCCAAGACAGGTTGTCTGTTGAATGGTATCATTCAAGAATATAATTCATGCAGGCTCTAAATAATGATTCTATACCTTTGACCTGCCAATCTTTGGTACCCCAGATGGTTTTTGTTTCAATATTGTTTTTCCAAAAATCAAAACAAAATGTAGTAATTTTTTCATAAAATGCTTGTGAATAGATTAATTTAGTGTTTGTCAGCATTGTTTTCATTCCTGTCTTATTTAACATTTTGAAATAAAAGACTTCTGCTTCACTTGTGTTAAACCCTGAGAAGTATGGAAATTTCTCATAAAATGTATTTGAACTACCTTTTGGTGGAGTTGCACAATGTTCCCATTGATTATAATTTAAAACATTTCTAGGTTGAGCAGATTTATGCAATTAGTGATGTGCAAAGTGGTTGTAGCAGTACATGTGTCCATAATTAGATGAACCCTGCAAGTAATCATGTTCTGTAAATTTTGCTGACATTACTAAATCTGACATCATATCATTAATACTTTCAAAGTCCCAATCATCAGAGAATGTGCTCGGTTTTACAAAGTCACTCAATGAAATCTTGAACTGGTGTGGATACTTCAAGAGCTCGACCGGGCCATAAATATCGTAATCTGTTTTTTCCCAAGCTACCCCACCGGGTATTGGATTGGCTGTGACATTCACGGATGATAGTTCTCTTTTCTCAATGTGAGATGACTTGTGTGGCTTTAGGACCAAGTTGATGTTCTGACTTGCTGTGTCCATTGTACTGTATTTTCCCTCAATGAATTTTCCCAAAGTACCATGATGAGCCAAAGCAGGAGGAAAAGTACACCTAACACAATCTAAAATTCAATCCATGGAGAAATCAGATAGGTTTCTTTGAGTTGATGAAAGAGTTCTGTTACTTTGGGCCCGATGTAGGTCGGTCGGTAACGGCCGAAAATCTGTATTTTCGGCCGTTACCGATCGGTAAATAGGTGATTGGCATGTAGGGGGCTTTATTTTACCGAATCGGTAAAATTACCGATTCGGTAATTTTACCGATTCGGTAAAATAAAAAATCGGTAAATTTACCGAATCTGAGCCACCCATATGTAGGTGGGACTCTTCAGAGTCCCAGGAGCCTTACCAAATCGGTATTTTACCATCAAATAAATTTGATGGTAAAATACCGATTCCGGTGTGCATGCACATGTGTGCATGCACACCTATGCCATATGACAGGCAGACCTGCCCTTAGGGCATGTATGCCTGCCACATGGCACCCGAGCCTGTTTTGGGGGTGCCAGAGGGTGTCAAAGTGACACCCCCTGCACCCTTGTGGAAATCGGTATTTACCGATTCGGTAAATACCGAATCGGTAATGCCCATTCATTCCTATGGGCTTCATAGCCCATAGGAATGAATGGGCATTACCGATTCGGTATTTACCGAATCGGTAAATACCGAAATCATCCGATTCGGTATTCCAGCACATCTGGAATACCTACATGTCCACCCCATAGATTTACCGATTTTTAATTACCGAATCTGTAAAATTCGGTAATTTAAAATCGGTAAATCTATTTCACCTACATCTGGCCCTTTGTTTTTAAAAGATTTGGTTGTTGGCTGTTCTTCAGGTTCGCTCGGATCCTCAGAAAAGTCATCCAAGTTGATGAAGTAGCCAGATGCAGTTCTGTCAATTGTTGGAATTGCTTCCGGTTTTTTATTTGCTTTTGGAATTTTCTTTGTTTCATTAGCATAGTCTGTGGCTACATCGTTGTAGACAGGTGTTTCTTGACGAACTGTTTCAATTTGGGTTTCAAGAGGCACAAGTTCCATGGCATTATTGCATAGTCCTTTTTTATTCACTGCAGGTTTATCAAATGTGATTAGTCTCTCAGTTTGAACCTCTTGTATTGTAGCAAACTTTGGTGTTCTGCTATTTCTTGGGAGTCCACTGGGCCTACTACTTATTATTGGCCACATGATTGTGGTTTTACCAGGTCGATGGATACAACTTGGTTCTCCTTTTTACCAGCAAGGGGCGGTAGTACAACTGATCTTGTTCCGTTGACCGCTAAGACAGCTACTGTTTTTCTGTAAGAAGGCCCAAATTCCTTCTTCACCGCGATCTTCTCTCTGACCAGATCCCCAATCTTTGGAATCCAGACAGGCCTTGCTGGGACAGTTGGTTTCTCTTCAGTGGCTGTTGGCTGCTGTTTTAGCTTTATGTTGCTCAGGCCTTTTCTTGTTTTATTTAAGTCCTGTAAAATAGCCAAACGATCTTTGATATCAAAGCATTTTTCTTCTACCACTGAAGTCTGACTATCGAGGTCCTGAATATGCATTCTAGTCCCGAACAATAGTTCATACGGACTGAAACCTTTTAGAGAATTTCTTGGCAGATTATTAAGACTACGTTGGGCACTTGTTAAATGTTGGACCCACCCATCACCCCTACCTAATACACTCGCTGTTATAGATTGCTTTACGTCTCGGTTTTTTCTTTCCACAATCCCGTTTCCCTCAGGAAGGAAGTGACAAGAGTACCGCAATGCAATGCCCATGCTAGTCATGGCCTCCTTATAAGCTCGAGAGCTAAAAGCAGGACCCTGGTCAGAATGTAGCATGCCAATTGCGTATGTGCCGATATAGACTCGCAAATCTTTTATAACAGTTCTGGCGTCAGCCGAGCACTGGTGTCTACATTTTAAGTGAATCTAGTCTTAAATAATATACATTGGGACGCATGTTTCCTGTTTAATCATGCGTATTGATCGCCTTATGCTTTCTATTAGGTGTTCTGGCACTACTTCGGCCGGTTCGCCACTGCCATCTCTGTTGCAGTTTTCACAATTTTTTGCAAATTTGTGATTATCCACGCTCATTCCCGGCCACCAGTATTCTGATTGTAATTCTGTCAGAGATTCTTTGATCATCTGATGCCTTAGACCTAATCCCATGTGTGCTTCTTGTATTAAGAAGATTCTCCTGTTCGTGTTTGGAATCACTCTATCCCCCACTCCAGGGATTCGAGCAAAAGAAACGGAGTTTGCATCGATTATGTATGTATAATTGAGTGGATAGTTCACGGGTAGTGCTGCACAGTCGCCTTTTGAAGACGTTTTTACCGCCAGCACGGTCTCCCCGTCTATGTATTTTTCTGAACGCTTTTTTGTGGCTACGGAAGCCGGATTAGTTGCTTCCGCTGTGGCTGTCTCAGCCAATGAATTCCCTGCAGCGTGAACGCCATCACGCTGATGACTCAGTGTATGTATCACGTGAGTCTTTTTTAGTTCTTTCTGTAAAAGAACTACTTGTTCCCAAAGCGATTTTTGCTTGATTGTGGCACCTGTGTCATCTTTGTAACCGTTTTGAACCCATTTCTGCAAGTCATTATTGTATGATTTGACGCAGGAATGCGAATCGCACTCTATTAGTGTCGGGAATTCGCGATCGGCAATGTCGAGCGCCATTTTTAAAGCTATTAATTCAGTTTGTTGACCTGAGTTGTCTTTTACAGATTGTGACATTGTTACCAGTGGCATCAGTTTACCTCCGCGCCACCGGCATTTAACAACCTCGCACGTAGCGTTATAAGCTTGTTTTCCCCAAACTGAGGGTTGTGCATATCCGTCTGTATATATTACACAGGCGTACTGTTGTAGAGGCAGAATGTCGTTAGGCAGAGGATATTCTTTTTCATATGTTAGAAATTTCAATTTTTTCATTTCCGGATCAAAATAGTATTTCACTTTTTCTGTAGCAAGAGAATTTTCCCATTGTATCCATTTTGGATCTAATGCCACGGTAGTTAAATTACATGGGCTTGTTAATGGCTCGAAGGCTGATTCTGCTGTTAAAACAGTAATCCTTCTGCCTTGGGCTTGGGCTTTTTCTTTTGCTACAGCTGTTTGAACCGCATTTACAACATTTTCCGCGAGACTGAATGTTTTTTCAGCTTGTGAGTACAGTGTGATTTATATGCTATTGGTACCTTTTCCCCTTCATTAGAGGTCAGGTACGTGAATCAGCATCTTCCTGGGATGACTCGGATTACAAGGTTGCGTGTATTATCGCAAGTTTGTAATTTTGTTTTTGCTAACATGTCTGTTTGCAATGATCTCAAAATGTCTGTGTGTTTTTGAGTCTAATTGATTGGTTTAAGATCAGGTTTTATTAATTCATAGAGAGGTTTAACCCTCTCTGCATAATTTAGAATGTAGGTTCTTCAGATATTCAGGAAACCTAGTATTGATTGTAAGTTCCTCAGCGTTTTTGGTGCTTGGAGTACAGCACACTTCTCTAAGAAATTGTCAGCCAGGCTTTTGCCTTCACTTGATAATTCATATCCTAAAAACAGGACTGTTAGATGGGCAATTTGTGACTTTTTAAAGTTGAATTTGTTACCCTCTGCCGCAAACCCAAGTATTATGGTGTTTACTCTTTTCAAGTGAGTATCCAAGTCATCATCTGTTAGATAGATGTCATCGACATAAGATAATGCCTCATCATCATACATTTTTAGTAACTCTGTTACTCTTGCTGAGAATAATCCTGGGCTATTCTTGAACCCCTGTGGGAGTCGACAGAAATTTGTCTGCGAGCCCATTATTGAGAAAGCGGTCAAATACCTGCTTTCAGGTGCAATGTTTTGACAAAAGAATCCATTAGAGATGTCTAATGTTGTTTTGTATTTTTTGCGCACGATGTTATTCATTAGTGCTGCACTGTGTGAGTTTTGTACTGCAAAAGTTTTGCAACATGAGTTAAGGTGTCTTTGGTCCAAAACTAGACGATATGACTCGTCTGGTTTGGAGACAGGAAACAAAGGATTGTTCATTTGTGAGGTGCATGTTTCAATCACACCCCGGTATTCAAGTTGATTTAAGATCTCCCTGACCTGTTTTTTAGCTTCTTGCTTAATTGGGTACTGCCTTTGTGCAGTTGGTTGACATTTTAATTGGATTTTGTGAGGAGGAGAGTCCTCATCCCATCCTACATGATTTTTAGGTCTCGCGACCTATCAATGCGCGCAAGCGCATTGAGGGAGCGAGAATTCAAGTGCTTGAAATCCTCGTGAAACCAAGGGCTTCTTGCGCTGCGGTTTTCATTAAGTTCACGTGAATCACGTGACTAAACAAGCACGCGCATCAGCCTCCCTCCCTCCTAATTGCATTTTTTCACGGCCGCACAGCACATCAAAGGGCTTCGCCCAGCGTGCGCTGTGCGGCTTCTCCTCCCCTAATTATTCATGGCTGGCCGTTGGCCGCCCGTACTTTCAGTTTCCCTGCCGCTCTTGTCTGTTTTTGTTGTTCTCCTTTCTTCTCTATGTCTTTCTATTCTTCTGTACTCTTCTGCTTTGCCTATTTCTTCTCTTCTCTCTTCTTCTCTCCGCCGTGTTTCTTTCCTGTCCTCTGCCTCTCTCCACGGGTCTCTTTGTTCTTGCTGTCTGTCTCTTTCCTCTGTCTCTTCACCACCTTTTTATTGTTTCCCCTTCTTGTCTTATTCTTCTCTTATCTCCGACTACCGTCATGTTGTTTCTGACTGTCCTTTGCCTCCTTTCCTGCCTTTCTCCGTCCTTCTTTTTTACACCACTCGACTCGTTTCCGTCACCCCCTTTCGTATGTATCTCGAGCCGTTCTGCCTCCTTTCCTGCCTTTCTCCGTCCTTCTTTTCTACACCACTCGACTCGTTTCCGTCACCCCCCCCTTTTTCTAGTGACCGACATGTTCTGCAAGACACTTCGTCGGCAGCGGTATCTATTGCAAGCAAGCATTTATTTCTCTTGGCAAAGGCTAGTTAAGCTAAGAGGTGATGGATATGGGAGAAATGACATGCGAGGTCATTAATCCTCCGCCTGGGAGGCGTTAATATAAATGATATGTTTCCATCTGGCTGGAGGGTGCGACGGTGTTTGCGCTTGTAATGGGATTTCTCCTCCCCACCCAGCTCAAGAGTCAGCTGTCACTGGCCTCCGCTTCCTCATTTCACCATTTCCTGTGTACACAGAAAAAAAGAAAAGGCCCAGAAACAGACATCGCTTTTCTTGTAGTAAGAAAAGGAGCAATCTGACTCCACCTCACCGATACCCATTCCCCCCACCGCCGCCCCCCCGCCCCCTTAACTAAAGTATCTCCGACTTATTCTTCTCTTATCTCCGACTACAGTCATGTTGTTTCTGACTGTCCTTTGCCTCCTTTCCTGCCTGTCTCCGTCCTTCTTTTCTACACCACTCGACTCGTTTCCGTCACCCCCCCCCTTTCGTATGTATCTTGAGCCGTTCTGCCTCCTTTCCTGCCTTTCTCCGTCCTTCTTTTCTACACCACTCGACTCGTTTCCGTCACCCCCCCCCCTTTCGTATGTATCTCGAGCCGTTCTTTAGGTGTTCCTCTGCTCGCTCTCTAGTTCTTCTTCTCTCTTTTCTTTTCTTCTCTTCTCTTTGCTTCTCTTCCGTTTGTGTTCCTCGGCCCAGTGTTTTCTCTCCCTCCCTGTCCTTCTCTCTGCTTGCATTGCTCTGCTTTGTCTTTTCTTTTCTTCTCTCCATCACTCGCCATCCTTCTGTTTTCCTCTCCCCTCTCTTTGTTTCTTCTCTTTTCTCTTATTCGGCCCCTATTTCTTCTGTCTTTCTTCACGCTTTTGTTCTTTGTGGCCTTCTGCTCTCCGCCTCTCTCAGTCCTTCTCTAGTCCTCTGCTCTCCCTTCTCTTTTCTTTGTATTTCTCGATCCTTCCCTTCCCCTCTCTCTTTCCTGCCTCGTTCTGTCCTTCTGCTGTCTCGTTTATTCTCTGCCCTCCTTTTGTTCTCGACCTCTTTTTTGCTTTCTCTCTTATTTTATTTATTTTGTATTTGATTTATTTCACTCTGCTTCCCTTCATCCTTCTCTCTCCGTCCTTTGTTACCCTCCCTCTCTTCACCCTGGTTTCTGCTCCGCCTTTTAACTGCTCCCCGTAAACGCACAGTCCCCGTCCTGTTTTCAATACTCTGTTCAAACCTCGCGCCCCTCTCTTCACCCTGTGTGCCCCCTCCATGGTTCATTCCCGCTCTCTTTCTGCCCCTCCTCCCCTCTGTCCGGCCTCTCCTGTTCTCCCCTCACAGTCCCCCCTGCCCCCCTCCACGCCCCCCTCCTCTGGCCCCCTCCACCCGCTCCACCCGCTCCCTCCTCTTCGACCCTGCTCAGTTCTTCCTCGGTTCTTGCTCAGCTCGGCTCCCCCCCCCCCTTCTGCCCTCCCCTCCTCCCAGCGCTGCAAGGGTTACATTCCTTTCCAGCTGAGCTGGCAGAGCGATCCCGGGCAAAGCCGTCAGATTCGCGGTGGGAGCGGGGAGGGGGCAGATAGCTATTCTCATGGGCACGGATAGGGAGAGGGGGGGCACAGAAACTTCATTATCTGGCTCCTTCTATTGCGAGACCTATTGCATTTCCAATGCTTGTTATATAATGCAGGAGCTTGGGCTACTGCCCACTTTCTTGCAAGTGTATATTTTTTATGAATTGGAATGTGATTTGAGAAGGCAGGCATAATCATTTCTTCGCCATGATGGCACTCCCTGACAAACTCTGGTGGCCAGTCTTTTTCAGCTAAAAGGATGTCATAGCCTTTGGAAAGGTTATCCCAAAATAGACCCCTTATTTTCCTAGTCTTATCTCCCTCTATACGTAATGTTATCTCGTATATTTTATGAGGTTTGCTAACTCTGCTGTCTGCAGTTTCCACTTGAATGTATTCATTCGTGTCCACTATCTCCAGATGATTCATCAGGATCTTGCGAGCTATGGTCACTTCTGCTGCGCTGTCTAGCACTGTCTGGGCCCACTCTCCGTTTTTCAGCTGTGTCCTCACTATCCTCGGCATGTTTGACTATATTAATGCTGGCTACCTTCTTTCTTGGAAATTGTAATTTTTTACTTTGATGAGCAGGTTCCTTGTCTTTGGACTTGATGTGCTCTTCCCTTTGTTCTGACCGTCTTCTTCTTTCCGATTTCTGCGAGGAAGTCTGAAAAGATCGAGAGGGACGTGTATCAATATCTTGATATCTATCAGGTTTTTTTAGATTATCCCTATTTCTAAGGTTGTATCTTTTCTCAGATGGCTCCCTCTGGGGAGACTTGTGTCCTTGGTCCGGAGATCTTTCTCTCCGCCGAGGAGACCTTCCTCTGGACTGGAATCTTTTTTCTTTGGGAGTGGATTGTTTATTTCCATCCCAGCTCTTTTTAGGAGTGTTTAGATTATTTTTAATAAATATCTTTTCAGGATTTTCAGTTAGTTGGGGTGTTACGGGTTTCCCACCCAAACTATCTCTTCCTAGTTCTTCATAGGATTTTTCTATGATTCTGGCAAGTTCAAATGGTTGTTCTGCTATATCTGTTTCTTTCAATTTCTGGTGGATCGCCACAGATGCTGCTTCCCCTTTTATGCTGGCTAATAATATAGCCGAGACCTGCTTGAAGTCTTTTAGTAATTTCATACCCAGAGTTAAAGCAGGTTCTGGACCGTATTCATTTTGAATCTGTCTTAGCACATCGGGTATTACCGCCATGGACGGAACACCATGTGTTTTTGTGTAAATTGAAGCAAAGACTGTGCCCCAAGTGTCACAGTCCTCCACATGTGGTGCGATCCTCATTGGAAGGCAGATAGTCAGAATTCTGTGTTTCTCAGTAGGGGTAGTATCCGGAAATACTGCCTCTATTTGAGTGATTTTTTGTGCTAACCAGAATGGAATTTGTTCCCGTTTTATGGGTACTTTACCCAGACATGATTGTATGTTCTGTGGTGTAATTTTGTTTGTGTTCCCCTGATGAGGGGTCAGCTGTGGAATGTTAACAGTTGGTTGGACTGTTGAAGTCCGCATTACATATTGGACTAATTGTCTATGTATTTTAATTAATATTTTTAGCTGGACTAAAAGTTCTGGTACAGACATTTTTTCAATGTCTGGATGTGGTGTGTAGCTGGCTAGAACCGGCCACGTTGCTCCTGGTCTACCTAGTGGACCGAGCCTGGTGATGTGATTATTATGTTTTAGGGCGCCTTTAAACCAGAGCAGGTGCTCTTGGTATTTTAATGGTATTTCCACCTCCTCGAAAGGGGTGTACTCTTCCGGAGGTTCCTCTATTTTGTAATAGTGGAACTCATGTGTGACAGCGTTTGCTGCTGGAAAGTTTATCCATGAACAGAATACCTCTGTCTGCCGATATTCATGTGCCTCAATTACGAATATGACTGTACCACCTCTCGATGTCAGTCCATTTTCTATAAGTTTAAGAGTTATAGTTTTTTTATGTTGACCGGAATGAGTATTGCATCCGGGTCACTCTGTAGGAGACTTGTGTCATCCTCTACGAGTCGAGCTGCTATTCTAGCTGCCTCTCTTTCTTCTTCACTTTCTGTCATTTTTACTAACAGAAACGTTTTTGTTGCAGATCAAGTTTCAAGGAAACAAAGATTAGGTGCACAATATTTTTGGAACACTGTATCCTTCAACGTTGAATAAACCAAAAACTATACATAGAAATCTCTTCCTACTAAGTTCCGGCGGATTTTTAACCTTTTACCCACTCCAGACGTCTTTTGGAGTATTTACGGGGAAAAGGGTCTGTGTGAAAAAGCACGACTGAGTTACTCAAACGTCTTGCGTTAGATTTATCGCCTTACCAAACGTTGGGCGCCATGTAGTGTAGTTCCTATATTCCCAATAGGCTCTGCGCATTGGAATAATATATTCAGCAGTGTAGACGTAGGACTGAGGTTATCTAGGTCTCTACTGACTATATTAGACTTAAGGTTTGCCAGCTAGCTCAGAGGTCACTAGAAACTTTCTCGAATAAACGAGGAGGAGTTTAACCTCCCTGGATAGACCAGAAGGGATTAGCTTCTGACAACCATAAAACATGACAACTTTGCTCTCCATGAATAAGAGTGTATCTCTAGAGTCGTGTGAAAACAAAAGACAGCTATTTCACTCAGTCAAATGTGCGTACTTCGTTTCACCAGAATGCAGAGAAAAGAGAGACGGGCGTTTTCAATAAAAGGTGTTATTTATTGAGCAGTCTTCTTCCTCATACAAGAGAAATGAATTGCCACGATTGTAATGTTCATGGTAAAGTAAAGTGCGTACAGTAAAAGGAGGATTACAAAATAATACTGTAAAAGCATTGATATGGTTACATAGCCATATGATACTTTAAAATAGATAAAATAGATACATACATATATACATTGACTAATCGTACTCAACTGGTGCTTCTAACTACGCCTACCCCGGTGTACCTGACCTAAGCCTAATACGTGGGAGGGAGTAAGTAAGTAGCAGTTTAAGTTAAGTTTGTTTTGCCAAGAATCTGACTCAAGAATTCTCTGTAAGGGTTTAGTCAGTTCCGTACCTGGGTAATAGAAAGCAGGAGGTCTGGTATCTCTCTCTCAGGACTCGATATCACAGCAACCCGCAACGATAGGCTGGAAACGCCGGAGCTGGATTTCTCGGCAGGAGAAAAGACAGCGTCTTTCTCAGCGCGTCAAGGAGGAGGGGCAGCGTCCGTGGGCTCTCGCATCAACTGGGCTCTCGGAAGTAGATAGCTGCTCTGCTCCAGAATTACCACCGTTTGTTTGCTTAAGGCAACATTGGTATATTTATACCTGAAAGGTGCCTGGGTTTGACGTAAGGTTGGACATAAGAAGTCAATAAAGATGTCACTAAGAACTGGCCGTTCTTACAGTGCTTTACTGGAGTTCTAGGACGAAATCAAAGCAAAGGCAAGGGGGATTTCCCAGGTTGCTGGAGGCTTGGTTTTGTTTAGAGAACTCGGTGTGCTTACTAGGGGGACGGAGAAGTAGCCTTGCTTAATGTGACAGCATGTGCTACGACTGAATTATGGATATGATTATTATGCCGTTGCATGGATATTATTGATTATAACCGGACAAGGGCATAAAATAGGAATATCGGTTCAGGTTTCCTAGATAACACACTACAGTACCCGCCAAGCCCAGCCCGTGATCCAAGACCACGAGGACGCCCCCCCGGCGACTGGGACCCGAAGTCCAATGCCCAAAGACCCTCCTCGATGACCCAGACGACGCCTGCAGCCTCAGAACCAGGAACCCCACCAACCGCGACCAGCATATGGTAAGATTTCCCGACACCCAAAGACACCCCTGCACCCGGCGCCCCACGGCCCCCAGTGCCCTCCTTTGGGGTACTTACCTCTTCTTCAAGAACCCAGCTTATCTCTCGAAGTGGTGTTGCACCTGAAGAATCTCCGTCCCCGAGCCTGCAGCCTTTGTTCACTCTGCACCCAGCCGCCCGAGTGCCGCTGGAAGTACAACTACTACCCTACTCTACTTCCCCACTTGCCCTGAGTAAGTGACCAGGAGCTCAACTCCCACAGCTGTGTGGCCTGCCTCCTTGCAGCCACCAACCAAAGGCCCCCTACCCTCCATTGGATTGCATTGGGCCTACTCTCTCTGCACCCGGCTGCCCCTGTGCCCCTGAGGGTGTAAACACTACCTTTATGACTCTGGGAGACCCCTGAGTCTATGCCCAGAACCTTAACCTCACCAATCGAGTACTCACCTGAAAGCCGATAATTCACTTTCCTTCCATAGGCTAACATTGACTGGTTTTCACTGAAATGTCTTCTATTTTTTTTTTTTTTTATTCACAGCAGCAGATTTAGTACTGAACAAAGCATAAACGATACACTTCTACTCCAAAGAATACAATCATAGTAGAAATCAATTCAAAATAAATAAATAAATCCATTAATGTCTCAGTCCCCAAAGTATTCCCTAAATGCTCCCCATATACTCAAACCAATCTTGCGTTTCTCCGCCCCTTTAACAGAGAACAAACCCCATTCTATTTTACAATAATTGTACATTTTAGCCCGCCACAATTCAAACACAGGAGGATCTTTCTGTAGCCATTCAGTGGCAATACATACACTTAGCCATGCACGCGGGAGTATAATATAAATCGAAGAGAGATTTAAAAAATTGAGCCTTCAGATTTGCAGACATAAGTACTTCCCTAGATACTGCAATAAGTTTCTCGAGATTGATATCTGGCTCTCCCAAATCCCTAGACCATTTTACCTTATACTTATCCAAATCATCCAAGTGATCACCTAGTAATAATTGATATAATTCTCCAATTCTACATTGTCGCCTAATTTTATCTATTAGGGGCTGGGGTTTCCTAATGAAGTTAACCCGCTGTAAAAGATCCCTTATCTACAAATATTTAAAAAAAATTATTCTGGGAATACCATACTGTGAAACCAAATCGTCAAAATATTTACACACCCCTTCCGTGGAGTAGAAGTTACATAAAATTCTGATACCCTTTTTCCTCCATGCTGAAGCAATATTATCCTGACATATACCTGGTAGCAACTTCACTGCATACATAGGTGTATAATAAGAGATTTTCCCCACTTTTATCAATACCCAAATTCGTTTCCACACTTTATAGGCACTAATTAAAACCTTAAATCGCGTTTGCTTGTAATAGCTGCCATCCACTTAAGTAAAAAGACATTGCCTAGCAATAGGACCCATTAACATTTCAAAAATCGTAGGTGCATTAGCTGTACTGCTAGCCCCCTCCCCAGTAAGTATCCACCGCATTTCAACAAAAAACAAGCATAATGGCGGAGTAATCTGTTAATTTAATTTAATTTAATTTTAATTTCTTTTATAGCGCAGGAATCAATCCCGTAAGGGTATCTCCGCGCTTTGCCAGCTATAGGGTTATCAGGTAGTACATCCTAGAAAGTTACGTGGACAAAAATGCTTCTTGATAGAGGAGAGTTTTTAATGTCTTTCTGAAGGATAGGTGATTGATGGTTGTTCTTACATCAATGGGAAGTTTATTCCACAGGGCAGGTCCAACTGAGGAGAAGGCCCTGTCTCCTTGTCTAGACTTCTTTGTGGCCGGGGGTTTTAGAAGGGCTTGGTTGCTTGAGCGGAGGGACCTACTGGGCTGATACAGCTCCAGGGATTGAGATAGATATTTAGGACTTGCTCCATAAAGGCATTTGTGGACCGTGCAGCAGATTTTGAAGTTGATGCGCTGCCGTATAGGGAGCCAATGCAGTTCTTTCAGCAAGGGCTTGGAAGGAGTCCTGGCTGGTGCACCCATGACCAGTCTTGCTGCTGTGTTCTGGACTACCTGCAAACGACCTACTGCATCAGCATTTGCTAATGTCAGCAGGCCGTTGCAGTAGTCCAGGCGACTGGTCACCAAGGCCTGTACAAGTGTCTTTCTGTAGGTGGCAGGAAGATAAGGGAAGACACGTCTAAGTAGGCCAATGGTGTGGAAACACAACCCTGCGATGTAGTTGGTGTGTTCCTTCAGGGTCAGCTTTTGGTCCAACTTCACCCCAAGGTTCTTTACATGAGGTTTAGATGTATGTACTGGGCCGAGATCTATTGGCCACCAGTCAGGGGATCAACAGCTCTCCACCTTCCTCGAATCCAACTGCCTTCTGCGTCTTTCCCAGACTGGATTCAGACCAGGGCAGGGAACATACACCGCCCTCATAGCAGTGGTCGAAGAAGCGAGATCCATCTTGGACGCAAGGGGATCAGTGGCAGGGATCCTCCTGGACCTTAGCGCCGCTTTCGACACGGTGGACCATGCCATTCTTATCCACTGGCTGAGTAGGGCTGGAGTCACTGGCCTTGCTCTGGCCTGGCTCAAATCTTTTTTGGAGCATAGAACCTTTGAGGTCACTGATGGACACGTCCATTCTAGAGCATTGCCCCTGCAGTGTGGGGTTCCTCAGGGCTCCTCCCTGAGCCCCACACTCTTTAATGTGTACATGTCACCTCTGGAGGAAATCATGACACCTTTTGGCATGAAGGTAGTTATGTATGCCGACGACACTCAACTTGTCGTCTCTTTAAACCAGTCGGCTCAATGTCTGGGAAACCTAGCCTCGTGCCGTACGAACATCTCAAAATGGATGAGTGAGTCTCTCCTCAAACTTAATGGGGAGAAATCAGAGATTCTACTACTTGGTAAGGCATCCAAACTCCCCACGAAGCTTCTGTGGCCATCCTGCATGGGAACACCCCCATTCCAAAAAAAGAAATAAAGAGCCTAGGTATCTGGCTCGACCAGGACCTAAATTTCAAGACACAAGCTAGAAAAACTGCTGGAACATGCTTTGCCTTTTGCGCATCGCACGCAAAATACTCCCCCTTATCCCCTCTCAGTCTAGGAAACTTTTCATTCAGGGCCTCATCATATCAAGGTTGGGCTATGGAAACGCCCTATACCTGGGCGCCCCAAAACTGGTCATTAATAAACTTCAACATGTCCAAAACGCAGCAGCAAGGCTGCTGACGGGCACTAAACTCAGATACTCCGCAAAACCCGCCCTCATCTCGTTACACTGGCTACCAATTCCTGAAAGAATCACCTTTAAAACCCTATGCATCACTCACAAAATCCTTCACGGCAAGGGCCCCCCTATTATGAGACCCCTTATCAAACCACATAAAGTCAACAGACAGCTGAGATCTAACATCCTCTCCCTGGCTAGCGTCCCCAGAATTAAAAGAGCGCGTTCTGGGGGGCGTCTCTTCTCATACAACGCCCCTAAACTATGGAATGCCCTACCCCTCGACATCCGGAGGGAAACAAATCTGTTGGTCTTCCGTAAGCTATTGAAAACCTGGCTGTTCCCCTGAACCACCTTGCCCTAGATCTAACCCGACGAGTCACAGCGCTAGGACACCCTCGGGTAGCTACGCGCTTTAGAAATCCAATTCAAATTCAAATAATAATACAAAACAAAATCCGGAACTGCTAGGCCCCCTCTCTCAGAAGGTAGAGTCATAAAACGCATCGCCCGTCTGGGCTTCCCTGGTCTCCAAATAAATTTGCCACAGATTGACTGAAGATTTTGTAGCCTAGCATTTGTTACTTCCAAGGGTATGGAGCGAAATAAATAGAGAACCTTAGGTAAGATCTTTATTTTAATGATGTTACAGCGTCCTATTATTGTGAAATTAAGCCGACCCCATCTATCTAAAGAATTTTTAATATTTCCAATCAAAAAGTTCCAATTTACCTCCATCAGCTCATTAATAGCTGATCGTATTTGTATACCCAAGTATGTTACTTCTTTTGTTACACGGTCATCTCTAAGCTGGGTACTGTTTGAACACAAAATTTGTGTTTTAGACACATTAAGCTTATACCCTGACTTCGCCCCAAACTCAGACGCTAGCCTCTCAATTTCATCCATTGCGCCAGCAGGGTCCACAGTGATTACGGCTATATCGTCAACGTATGCAAAAACAGAAAATTCATAATCGTGAACCAAAAAGGGAGGAATTTGAACATTATGCAATAAACGTTCCAAAAAGGGATTTATGTACAAAGCAAATAATAAGGGAAAACAAGGACAAGCCTGCAGTGTACCTAGAGTAATGGGGACCACATCTGAAAGTAAACCAATTTCAGAAATCTTAGCAGTGGGCACCTCGTACAATGCCTGTATAGCTGTTAAAAACTTCTGTCCAAAACCATTTCGATCCATTTGCTGCCATAAATATCCCCACTCCACTCGATCGAACGCTTTTTCCGCGTCCAATAGTATTAGTGCTAGTTCCCTATTTTCAAACGCTAGCAATATCAAACAGTGTGACAACTTTATTAATGTGTTCCGTGGTTCCGCGTTGGGGAATAAAACCATGCTGATTCAAAGACACCAGGGAGGTAATAACAGAGGAGAGTCGATTAGCCAAAATTTTAGAGTAAATTTTGTTGTCACAATTTAATAAAGAAATCAGACGATAACACCCGACCAAATCTGGAGGTTTACCCTTTATGCAAAAAACCGCAATTGTAGCTTCTGACCACGATTTAGGCGGTTGCCCAGCCTGTGCTTGCTGAAATACCTTCAGCATTTCTTCCTTGATAAGCGGAAAAAAAGCCTATACACCTCCACCGGTATCCTGTCAGGTCCCGCTGCTTTTCCTGCGCCAAGCTTTTTACAGCTCTTTCTAATGCTATCATGGATATCTGAGAGTCAAGCTGCTCTGCCAACATAGGATCTAATTGTGGCACTTCCTCGTATCCCATTCCATTGACCCCCCGTCTCCCCCTCCCTGATGAGTATACAAAACAGTATAGAATTCCTGAAAAATAGGAAGTATCTTTTGCGGATCCGAGTGTGCCACCCCATTTTGATCTTTCATTGTTTGAATAGCTCTCGCAGATCCCTTCATTCGTAAACGCAGCGCCAGTGCTCGTCCAATAGTTTCGCCAAATTCATGAAGTTGTTGTTTCGAGATAAGATATTTCCTGGCATTCTCTTCACTCCAAAAGCCCAAAACCCTTGCCCTGCATTTAGCTACTATATTTAATAGCTCCGAGATGTCCTGCAAGCCAGACATGATTCCTATTGTTAAAACACTTTCTGCTACCCTAAGCGCCTCGTAATACCTGGCCAGCTCCTCCTTTTGTTTCTTCTGTAGATATAGGCTAAAACTAAGCACTTCCCTTCGAAAAAAGGCTTTAAAAGAATCCCAAATTATATTAAGAGGTGCTGAAAACCTGTTTCGCAAAAAGAAGTCCTTAATCCATAAACTCATATGTTCCTTAAATTTATCATTTAAGCACAATTTCCTATCAAATGTGAAAGAGTTGTACGGTCTCCTTACCCTAGTGGCCACTAACTCTAGGACTACATGGGCGTGATCGGATGAAATCCTTGGAAACACCTGAATAGCTGCACCATTTAATAAAGAAGAAGATGCAAAAAAATAGTCCAGCCTAACTAATTTTTTATGTGGGTGTGAATAAAAAGTAAATCCCAGCTGCTGTCCCTTTATTCTACCCCACACATCCACCAAACCGTGATACCGGGTTAAATCAAAAAGTGCTTTAAAAACTTTAGGTTTCCGTCCAACATATTTCTGGGGCCCCTCTAATAGTGCCTGATTGGTCAAATTAATATTAACATCTCCACATATTATCAGAGGAGCTGGCCATACGGCTAATTCTGTATATAAATCATACAAAATCCCTGGTTCATCCAAATTGGATCCATAAACAGTAAGTAGCGTAAAGCGGTAACCTTCTACCCCACACTCAACAATGGCCCACCTACCCAACTTATCCGCCAACCTTCGCCCACACTTCATAGAGCCACTAGACGCTAAAATTGCTACCCCCTAATTGTACCAAGCTGACTGGAAGCAGATAATAATACAAACCTTAGATCTTTCAATTTCGCTCTAGTAGGCCAGGGTATATGTGTCTCCTGTATGCAGAGCAAGTCGGGCCGAATTTGACTAACTTCCGCTGCCACTTTTTGACACTTTGCCCAGTTATTAAGACCTGATACATTTAACGTACATATTTTTATTCCTTTACCCGACATTATTTTTGAGTTCAAATCTTTTTTTATTGAGCAATAACAAAGATGATAACGGCCATAGGACATCAGTAGAATTACAATCGTATTGTAATAGTGCCGCAATCAAACATGGATCATTACATATAAAACAATACATACATACAGTAAAGGAAAATAAAATATATTGAAAACGAAAAATTAAACATCAGTCCGGATCTGCAGAATAGATGCGATGAATGAATAAACACAATAAAATACCAACATTGCATTCTTACGGTTGTACACAGTTCCGTAGAGCCCTCCATCCAAATCTAGCCATATATTACCATGTATACTTGTATACTTTGTCGACTTTGTCGTCCCTGCACAGTGTGTCTAAGGCTGTCAGCCCATGGGTTCAGGTTATAACCAGTACAGTTCATGCAGTGGGCACCCACGCTTACTAAGTGTAGACCTCGTCAGTTAGTACTTCAAGGTGGGTCGAAGGTGAAGGAGGCCTGATCTAAGGAAGACCATAGTTTTTTGTTGGTGACTTGCCATGGTGATGAGTGTAGAGCGGGATTGTCCGTGCCCCTAATGCAGGACAGCCATTCCCTCCAGGCATTGAAAGAGACCTCAGCCGTTGATTTCCAATTGCAGAAGACCACCTTGCATGCTAATGTTAGGAAAAGATCCAGGAGCTGGCGGTCATGGTCCCCCTTTAATAGTGGGTCTAAGGCTCCCAGAATAATGTAGATGAATTCCCTTACAGGATGTATGTCAAACGTGTGTCTAATGTAATCAAAGATTTTGGTCCAAAATGTATGAAGCGTGGGGCAATCAAATAACATGTGTGGAAGGTCACTAATGCCCGAGGAGCAATTCCAGCAAGTCGGTGTTTCTCGCAAGCCAACCTTAAATAGTCGCTGTGGGGTCCAGAATGCTCTGTTAAGAATCATATACTTGGTCTGTGATAGTATCGGCGAGACCTTATGTGTGAGTGCTGATGCATGTATCCTGACCCAGTCTATGCTTATGCCAGTGTTATTTGGTTCTGATTCCCATTTGACTTCATTGCGCCTCATCAATTTGTTGGGTGTTGGTGCAAGGAGTTTATAAATTTTTTAGACAAAGGGCCAGATGTAGGTAAAACTTATTTACAGATTCTTAATTACCGAATTTTACCGATTCGGTAATTAAGAATCGGTAAATAAGAAGTGGGGGTATGTAGGAACATCCAGATGTTCCAGTTACCGAATCGTTAAGAATCGGTATTTACCGATTCGGTAAATACCGACCGGTAATGCTCCATTCATTCCTATGGGCTTTGAAGCCCATAGGAATGAATGGGGCATTACCGGTCGGTATTTACCGATTCGGTAAATACCGATTTTGACAAGGGTGCAGGGGGTGTCACTTTGACACCCTCTAGCACCCCCACAAAAGGTTCGGGGGCCATATGGCAGGCATACCTGCCCTAAGGGCAGGTCTGCCTGTCATATGGCACAGGTGTGCATGCACACATGTGCATGCACACCTGAATCGGTATTTTAACATCAAATACAATTTGATGGTAAAATACCGATTTTGTAGGCCTTGTGGGACTCTGAAGAGTCCCACCTACATATCAATTTTACCGATTCGGTAAATATACCGGTCGGTAAATTTACCGACCGGTATATTTACCGAATCGGTAAAATTACCGATTTGCCCCGTTCCAGTCCCCCTACATCTCAATAGTCAAATACCGGTCGGTAACGGCCGAATTCGGCCGTTACCGACCGGTATTTGGCTACCTACATCTGGCCCAAAATGTCCAGAGGAGTGAAAGTGAGGGAGCATAGATTTTAGCCAAGGCGTCGCCGGCTTGAATGTTCTAGTGGATAGGGCTAACTTCAGCTTCAGGAAAGCGTAAAAGTCAATTGGTAACAGGGAGTGTCTGGCCTGCAGAGTCGAGAATGGTAGTGGCATGTTATTTTCGTGGAGATCAGCAACCACATTAATACCTTTATCAGACCAGTGGTCCCATATGACGGGTGATCCGCCGATTTTAATTGATGGGTTACGCCATAAAGATGCAGAAAATGAATTTTTGATTTGTAGACCAGTGTTGTGAATACGATCTATCCGCAAAAGAGCTCTCTTGGTATTAAGCATGATATATTTGGAATTCGTAAGGTGTGAGAGGTCCATTGTAAGCACAGCAGAGAGCGGGGCCTTGCCCACAATGGATCTCTCAATATCAATCCATAGGGGCGTATAAATAGGGTCTTCGGTAAACCAGGAGGCTCCCTGCTTGCAGAGAAAGGCGGTTTGGTCGTTTCTGAAATTTGGTAAACCTAAACCCCCCTTAAGTTTTGGAAGTTGCAGTTTCTTCATGGCAATTCTCGGTTTCTTCCCTTTCCACAGGAAGTCCGTGAGTGACTTATCAACTTTATGTAAAAAGTCCTCCGTGAAGGTCATGGGGAGCATACAAGCCATGTAGTTTACCAAGGGACTGATCATCATTTTTAATGTTTCCGCCCTACCCCACCATGAGAGGAATTTTGGAGACCAGCCATCTAATAGTTTTTGTATTTTTTTATAGAGCATCTCCTCATTAATTTTTAGGGTGGTTATCAAATCCCTTTCAAATTCCAATCCTAAATATTTAAAACTCTTCGGCTGCCAGGTAAGCCCGGAGTCACCCAGGATGTTTTTATCACACAGGTTATTTAGTGATTTCACTTCAGTTTTATCCTTGTTCAATGAATATCCAGATACACTCGAGAATTCTTCGATTGTGGAGAGTAATGCCGGTATAGCCTTATCAGCTTTTTCACTCATGACCAATACGTCATCAGCATAGGCCGTGATTTTAATTGTACAGCCTGCGAACCGAATTCCTGTAATGCCTGGATTTTCCCTAATATAATACAGAAAAGGTTCAATTGCCAGGAGGAATAAGGACGGGGACAATGGACAACCTTGCCTAGTGCCCTGCTCTAGACCAAAGGGGGAGGAAAAAGCACCACCAGCCCGTACTCTAGCGGAGGGACAGGCATAGAGGGACATAACTAATTTAGTGAATTGGGGACCCAGGTCGAATTTGTGTAGTACAGCATTTAAATAAGTCCAGTCTACTTTGTCGAATGCTTTCTCAGCATCTAATGTAATTGCTACGGGTGGTGTGGTTAAAAAGTTTGCTTTTTCAATAACGTGAGCCAGAATTCTCGTATTATCGCTCGATAGCCTGTTCTTCAGGAAACCCGCTTGCGAGGGATGTATTAGGGACGGTAGGACCTTCTGGATGCGTCTTGCTAAAATCGATGCCAGGAGCTTGCAGTCTAAGTTTATCAGTGAGATAGGCCTGTAATTTTTGGGGAGTTTATGGTCTTTGCCTTCCTTGGGTATTACAGCAATTACGGCTTCAGCCATAGTTCCCTTAACCTCTCCTGTGGTGCTAATTTCTTGAAAAACCTCTAATAGAGGGGTTGCAAGAATATGAGCGAAGGTCTTATAAAATGGTGCTGTATAGCCATCAGGGCCAGGGGCTTTCCCCTGTTTGAGGGATTTGATCGCGGTAATAACCTCCAATTCAGAGATCGGCTCGTTCAGGGAATCCCTTTCTGTGGTCGTAGGTGTTGGGAGTGTGCAATTTGAGAGGTATTCCTTCATTTTTTCACTCTCAACGTGCTTGTTCCTAGCATAGAGTGTCTCATAAAAGTCTTTGAAAATATTCGCAATCTTAGTGGGATCAGAGTTAGGAGTACCATTTCCATCGAGTAAGGAAGTTTTACCCGACATTATTAAAGTTGTACATCAATCCTCTCTCCACAGCCCCTACTAATCTATGGCAAAAAAAAGGAAAAAGGCAAAAAAACCTTGCATCTCCCACTTGTCTTTTATAACCTCTTCGGTATATATTTTGGTGTAAATTTTGCAATTTGTACCATTTCCTGCTGCTCTGAAATTTTTCCCCCCTTTTTACACTCCACCCAAAAAAAACAACCCCCCCTCAACCCCTTCACCCCTCCCTTAGAAACCCACCCTCCCAGTCTGTCCCCCCTCATTAACGAGGCTTTAGGACTTATGGTCCTGTAGATGCGAGCTCATCCACACCCCCGTGCCTTTGCCCGCGGGCCATAATGCCATCCTTACTATTAATACACAAAACAAAAAAATTAGAAAAGCCGGAATAAAGGAAAAAACAGGATAGTCAGTAAATTCCTTTGCCATATAATCTAAGAACACAACATTCCCTATTAACTGATCAACTGATTATACTACATCGAGCCCAGAAATTCTTTAGCTGATCCAATTGTTGTAAAGAACCGTGTACGTTCTTTATAAATTAATTTCATTTTAGCTGGAAACATTAAGAATGCCTGAGCCCCCTTAGCTTGAAATTCAGGAATCATCTGACGATACTGCCAGCGCAGTTCTACTGATTGCTTGCACAGATCAGGGCGTACAAAAAATTCAAAGTCACCTCCACTTCTTTTCTTGTACGGCCGTGCTTTCATAAAAACCTCCTCGCGGACGAGAAAGCTATTAAATGCCACTAATATAGCTCTCGGCTTCTGGTCTCGCTGGTCATCTCTGATGGAGAATGGAAATCGATATGCCCGCTCGACCTCCCTATCCCAATCCCACTTTGTAACTTGTGGCAACGCTTTTCTTAGTAGGTCAATAATAAACCCTCGAGGACCTGACCCCTCCTTCCCTTCAGGTATTTGTAAAACCCTCAAATTATTTCGGCGAGACCTATTTTCTATGTCCGCTAGCTTCCAGTTGATGTCTTCCTTGGTAGCCAAGTGTGTCTCAATAACAGTCTTCTGTTGAGCTACTTCGTCCTCTAGACTGGATATGCGTGCCTCTACTTCATTTACTCTTGGTCAGGGAGCCACTGCCTTTTTACTGCATCCCCGCTGTCCAGCGGTCTCGGCAGCGACTCTGCGTCGTCCAGTGGCTCTCCCACCCCCAGTAAAGCTCCGTGGGGGGGGGGGAGAGATACACGCGTCTGGTGGTCCGCAGGAGGGCCCGGGTCGGGGAGCTCACGGGTCCCGCTGCCTCCTAGGTCACCATCTTGGCCACGCCGCCCGCAACTTTATATCTTTTGATATAAAAACATTTGGCCTAGAGTTCAGTTCTTGAGTGTGTGAAACCTTTTAATGGCTGAGTGTGTACAACAAATGCTTTACACTGTCCTCTGATACTGCCTTACTGCTCGATCAAGCTACCACTTTAGAGAGTAATGTCAGATCTGACTTTAACCTCTGTTATATCTCTGGAGATTGGGGACTCTATCAAAAGATATAGTTGTTTTATTTTAGAACCAACAGGAATCAAAATATACTTTTCTCAATATGAGTGACTGTAGGTAATTACTTTTGCAGAGAGGCAATAGACTTGGTAAGTACAATAGTTACTGGGGTTGCAATAGGCAACACAATTCTAAACACAATTTAACATTGAGCTCAACGGGTTTTTCTACATAAATGCAGTTGATTACTTTCAGGATTACTTTTCTAACCACAGGACTGGATCCTGGATTCAGTGCCAGGACTTAAGCTGTAAACAGTTAAGTAAAACCGTTTTGGTTACAGTTGTAATTTTTAAAGAATATAAATGTATTTTCAAAGTTGACACGTAGAAACTTTTTAGTGAAAAACTAGCAATGTTATACTATGGAAGGAAATTCAAGTCACAGTTAAAGTAGGTTCTCGTTACTTTTGTAATCCAGTACTGGACTCCTAGGTTCAGCACTTGGAGCTCTACCTAAAACAGGCAAGTATTTACGTTTCAGCAGTTGGTACGATTTTTAAAGAATATTTGTAATTTGCGAAAATCGACACTTAGAAGAAATTTCAGAGAAAAACAGTCAATGGTCTCCTATGGAAGAAAATGCAGGTAACTGGTAAGTACAGTTAGAATTACTTTTGTGGTTCAGTACTGAGCTAGAAAGTACAGCACTGGCTTCTCTCCTGATCCCAGGTGAGTATTTAGGAAATCGTTACTCGGCTGATTTTAGAGGCATGTTTTAACGTTAAGAAACTCCACACTCAGAAGAAATTTCAGTGAAAACCAGTAAATGTTAGCCTATGGAAGGAAAGTGAGTTATCGGCTTTCAGGTGAGTACTCGACTGGTGAGGTTAAGGTTCTGGGCATAGACTCGGGGGTCTCCCAGGGTCGGAAAGGTACAGTGTTTACACCCTCAGTAGCACAAGGGCAGCCAGGTGCAGAGAGAGTAGGCACAATGCAATCCAATGGAGGATAGGGGGCCTTTGGTTGGTGGCTGCAGGGAGGCAGGCCACACGGCTGTGGGAGTTGAGCTCCTGGTCACTTACTCAGGGCAAGTGGGGAAGTAGAGTTGGGTAGTAGTTGCACTTCCAGCGGCACACAGGCGGCTGGGTGCAGGGTGCTTTTGAGCCATCGGGCACTCAATGTTATTCAATGGGAAAGTTACAGAGTGAACAAAGGCTGCAGGCTCGGGGACGGAGATTCTTCAGGTGCGACCACCACTTCGGGAGTTAAGTTGGGTTCCTGGAGAAGAGGTAAAGGAGGACATAGGGGGCCGTGGGGCACCGGGTGCAGGGGTGTCTTTTGGTGTCGGGAAATCTTACCCTCGGTTGGTTGCGGTTGGAGGCGGGGGGGTCCCTGGTTCTGAGGCTGCAGGCGTCGCCTGGGTCATCGAGGAGGGTCTTTGGGCAGTGGACATCGGGTCCCAGTCACCAGGGGGGACGTCCTTGTGGTCTTGTATCACTCGGGCACGGGCCGGGCTCGGTGGGTGCAGAGTGGGCTGGATTTGCGGTTCCTGGCTGGCAATAGGGATATTGGTGTTGGAGCAGAGCCTCTGCTCATGGGAGTCCCAGTCTTTGAGAGGATCAAGGCAGGCAGGTCCTCTGGGTTTTCCAAGGTTGCTGTCTGCAGGAGTCCCGGGATTTAGCAGAGGCAGGTTCAAGGATCGACAGGCCGGTAGGGCTGGGGCCAAGTCAGTTGTCGTGCTTAACCTCGCCTCTCCCACCTGAGGGGTGGAGTTGGCACAGGTTGGCACACCCCCTTCCTGACGTAGGGTTTCCTGCCAGTCTTCCAGCCAGAGTGTGGGTCAGAACCGGCGGGGGCCAGTTGCTGGGTACAGCAAATGGTCTGGAGAAGCTCACAAGGGCGGAATGCCCTTGAAGCTCCCCCTGCACATCCTGGGGGAGGATGCTTGGCACCTCGTCCCAGGATGTGCATTGTTGCAGGCCCGGGAGAGCGAAGGCTCTCCACCCAGGGGTCCAGCAACATGTCTGCTGTGTGGCAGCCTAGGCAGCCCCTCAGACAAGACGTAGATTGTAGGTTAGGTTTCAGGTGGCAACTCTAAGATTCCCTCTGTAGTGCATTTTACATTAAATCCCACACTGGCATCAGAATGGGTTTAATGTGCTGAGAAGTTTGATATCAAACTTGCCAGGCTTCAGTGTAGCCATTATGGTGCTGTGGAGTTCGTAATGACAACCTCCCAGCACCATATACTCTTAATGGCATCACTGCACTTACAGTGCCCAGGAATGGCCCTGGGTACTGTAGGGGCACAGGGCTCATGCACCTGTGCTCACACCACTGGCATAGGGCACCCAGCTAGAGGGGTGACTGAGGTATGCCAGACCAATGGGTTTTGTGGGCATGGATCACAGTGTTCATTATACAACAGTTGTACAAGGTTCCCCAAGGGATGGATATACTAAGGGGAGGGGAGGGGAAGGAAAGGGAAAGAAGGAAAGAAACAAACAGCCACTCTCAGGAGTGTACAACAGGGAATCAAGGAAACCCTTTACGGAATAAGGATGCCTCACACAATTAGAAGGTTGGACAACAAAAGCCATCCGTCCAAATAACTGTATTGTGTCATCATTGGCCTCCTGCTCCAACGACAAGCTGGCGGTGCAATGCCTGCCGGGTAACACGTAGTGTTACTCTTTTGGTGGAGTTCTTTTATTCCTGGCCAATGGATGCATGCGTGTGAGGGACCTAAGAAGTGCAATTGTGAGCGTGAGTGAAAGTTAAAAATAAGTCAGTAGAGTCCATTAGAACATTTTTAATAGAGTGGCTCACTGCTTAATTAAAATTGATAAAGGGAGGGGTAGCGAAGCGCAACAGTTAAGGTGGTGTGGCTTCGTTCGACCCTCGCCTATGGTGTGGTCGACATGTTTCACGTCAGTTATGGCGATTCTTCAGGACCTATGGTTGCTCATCAATTAATGCGAAGTCTCCCCCCAAATTGAAGAAACTTCCATATACAACCTGTGTATCAAGGCAGCAAGTGTTACTGCGTTGGTCCTTGCCCTAGAAGTTGGGAAGAAATAGACAAACTCAGTCCTGGATATATTCACTCAGGATCTTACACGCAGCAGCGTATTCCCAACATTCTACTGTGGTTAAACAATAATATGTCCAAACCCGGGGAGATAAAGGAAAGGAGAGGGCTGTGTGCGGCGAAGGGAGGTAGGGAATTGATGTATCACGCAGGGCAATTGCTGCGGATACCATGGTTAAATCTATACCAATACTTATACGCCAGGCTATGACACCCATTCGTGCTGTTACAGCTTAGTGGTAGTATAAAGAATACCATTTAAAAAGAATTCTGAAAAAACATAGTGAACAAAGCCCCACGTGTGTTCATTGTAACTATAAAGGCGGGGTCGCCAAGTTGGTACATGGCGGCGAAATCTTACCTAAACCCTTTGATGGTCGGGCCCCACCGACTGTCCCTGGGAAGACCTGAGCGGCGGGGAGTCCCCTGAATGGGAGGGTAGAATGTATATATTTGTGTCATAATTGTACTGGTGATCACAAGCGTGGATCACGCAATATTGCAAAAAGGCAGGAATTACTCTTATTATTGTCATTGTTATTAATGGTGGTCATAAGCGATCATTAGCGTGAATCACGCATTATTGCAAAGATGCTAAAAAGTACCAAAAAATTACTCTTATTGTTGGCTACAGGCGATCATCAGCGTGAATCACGCAGTGTTGCAAAGAAGCTAAGAATACCATTATTGTTGTTGTTATTATTAAGGTGGCATGTCCCGATCAATTGGACGTCCATTGTACCCAAACCCTTGCACCTTACCTTGATTGCTCTAGGCTGAGGCGGGTCAAAACCTACCCATCCCACGGCGGCGGTAGAGCAGAACAGCCGGTAGCTCGCTGTGCTTCTCGCGCTGTATTAATGCCGGTAACCGCGAGTGCCGTGGGTGGGCGTGTCCCAGGAGTTGCTAGGAGACGCACGCGAGCGTCGTGTGGACAGAAAGGAGGGACAAGTAGGCACGGAGTGCCTCAGGCTAGCTGCAATTGCGCGCCATCTTGGAGTGTGGAATACCCAATGCGCAAAAGACTAGTCGCTATCGGTGTTGGGGGATAGCGACGAGTATTCGAGCCATAGATGATGGGAAGGTCTGGATGAGAGATTAACCAGACAAGGAGGGGCCACGCGGTATTGTGCGGGTACAGTTCAGGGAGTGGATTAGATTGAGGTTTAGATTCATCTGGCAAGCGTATTCCAGGGGATAAAATCGTTAAGCCCCTGGGCGTCAGTTTGAAGGCGATGCACCCATCGCTGCTCCACCTTGTACAGTCCCAGCTGATTGATGGAGGGATGGCATTCCAGAATAGTCCATTTGACATCAGTGGGCAGGTGGTTTAATTGTCTGCAGTGTTCGTATAACTTGGTATGTGTCTTTTTACAACGGATGTTGCTATAGTGCTCCATAATGCGCAATTTGACAGTACGCATCGTCATCCCGATGTAAATTAGGTTGCATGGGCAGACAAGCATATAGATACATTTAGCACTGTTGCAGTTCGTGTGCTTATTGAGATGCCAGGTGAAATCATTAGGTAGATCCAGGGATTTGCCCTGGATCGTCTGGGGGCAGATCACGCAGGAGCCACAACGATGGTGACCCACAACAGGTGGCAAGTCCCAAAGAGTTTTCAGAGGGCGTGTGCTGGACTTCTTAGGACGGGTGTGAATAAGAGTGTCTTTGAGGTTGGCTGTCTTCTTAAAAGCAAACCGGGGCCGAGGTAAGTCAAGGCCTGCTGTGTTTAGGATGCCCCAATGTGAGATCACAGCTTTCTTAATGAAAGAGGAATTCCTTGTATAGGACGTCACGCATGTAATCGAGTCGTCCTTCTCCTTCGTGTGGGTTTCCAGAAGTGAGTCTCTGTTGTTGTTCAGGGCTCTTTTCATTGAATTCTTTAAGAGTTTTGTTGGGTAGCCCCTGTCCAAGAGCTTGTGTTGTAGAATACTGGCTTCTTGTTTGTAGTCTGATAGTGAGGTACAGTTCCTGCGGAGTCGTAAGAACTGCCCAAACGGCAGGTTGTCTTTCAGGGATCTGGTATGGTGACTCTTATATAGGAGCAAGCTGTTACGGTCAGTCTCCTTTTTGAAAAGGGTAGTAGTAATTTCTGTAGGGTCCAACCTGATTGTTAGGTCTAAAAAGGGGACCGATTTATCAGAGATTGTGCCTGTAAACTTCAAAAAGGGATCCTGTAGGTTAATCCATTCACAAAAGGCCTCACAGGTTGCTCGATCTCCTTTCCAGAATATCAGAATGTCGTCAATGTAACGTCGCCACAGGGTTAGGTGTGTCCGGAACGGGTTCTGTTCGGGTGGGTAGATGTGATTTTTCTCGAATGATGCCATATAGATACAAGCCAGGCAGAGGCTGGGGCAGAGGAAGAGGGCGCAAGCGAGGAGGGCAGAAAGGAGTGCAGTGGCAGGACCAAGCGACCCCATCAACCTCGATGGAAACCAGGAGCATCACGTCCAGAGGGAGAAGACCCTGATTGTCAACCTCTCAAAGAAACTACTCTCACCTGTGGAGACAAGCGTTTTGGAGAAGGGCCTCGGATTCGTTCCAACACCGACCCCGGACAGTTTCCAGGAGATGATTGAGATCCAACAACTTTTTAGGAAAGTACGTCTCCGTGCCTATTTTGACAAATAGGAATCGCGAAGTGAAGGGCTATACATCCGTGCGCGACTGCTGCCGACGTATAGCCCTTCACTTCGCGATTCCTGTTTCAACTTTTCCAGGGGTTGGACCTTCTGGCCACCCATCAGGCAGTGATATCTCTACCTGCCCTTCATACTGTCCCTGTCTTGATAAAGACCCGCCGCGACCACCAACTGGGGCGATTTAGGATCGAAACGTCGACGCTCACCACCGGTCAAGATAACTCCAGGAGCTTGTACAATTACCCCTTGTCTCCTTGGAGGACGAACTTACCATACTGGCCCATTCCCCCTGTATATATGTGTCACTGGATTTAATGCACTGATCACTTTGTTCACCAACAGTCACGTTCACCACATGTTTTTCGTAATGATTTTACCATTTATTGAAACTTGTGTCATCACAGAATGAAGTAATTACTGTGTATCGTGATTTTCTGATAATATAAAGACTATATTTTTGATTTGATTGTTTTGAGAGGGTTTACTTTACATGTATATTGAGCTGAGCTAGCCATCCTTTAAAGCAATCTCTCGCTACCCGACAGAACCACTTTGTACTTAACCACGCTTACCCAGGTTCTGAGGGACACAGGGTCACCCCTTTTATGTAAACCTAACTTGGAAGACAGTTCGCCTTTGGGAACCCTGATTTCACTGCTTAATTTATTTATTTATTAATATTTTTTTAATATCTTTTATTGATTTTTAGTTATTCACTCACAGTATTTAACATCAGATGAAGCGGGGTGACACAACATGACATCTTGCAATCGTTCAATGTGATACAGAAAAAAAGGACAGAAAACAATGAATTGCTACAGAGCATCTCACTTGTGTCACATAAAGCAATATAAAGAAACGGAAAAAAAAATAATTTGCACTCATGTGGACCCCATCATAGCCAGGATGAGTCATGTGTCTCAGAAGAGATAGCTCTATTGTAAATAGAAAGGGTGCTTTGTGAGCCCGGACTATGTGATAAGGCCCCTAGCATGATCCGCGCAAGTAGAAAAGGTGTGTGTGTAATAATTGGTTTTAGAGAGTGTACAGCCTTATAGGTATGCAACCTGCGCTGCTCAGGTCTAATGGGCGCCTGCCAGTGAGGTGTAATGACCCAACTGTCTGTTCCTCTCCGTCTATGCTGGGTAACGGGGGCATGATCCAGCATTGCAGGTAGTGCCTTTGGTGAGCCTTGTTATAAAGGAGTAAGATTCGAATAAGTTGATATTCATAACATCTTAACAACTAATAAGAACTATGAAAGTTTAATAAACTACTAGGTTATAACCTTGGAAGAGAGAGAGAAAAAAAGGAAAAACAAAGTGGGCGCGCATGTAGCATATCTGTTTGGTGGTGTAAACGTGTGTCTTCAGTCCCGGGGGTGGCCAGCGCGGGGGCCGGGAGATCAGGAAGCCGGCTACTATCTTGTGTCTCTTAGAGGAGATTAGGCTGGTGTCTGTGTCCCAAGCTTGTCAGCACCGCGGTCCTGCGGGGTTGGAGTGTTCAGTGAGTGGATCTGTCGCGCGGTTGCATGCTGTGAATGAGAAGGGCTGTGCGCAGATACTTGTTATGCACCAATCGTGGAAGCTTATATGGCTCCCCTATCTCTCCTGTCTGCCTGGCGAGGTTGGAAGCGGTTGTGTCTGGTCAATTCCTCTGCTGAGGCACACTCGGTGGAAGGACCTCAGGGTGTCGTCCCAGATTTGCGCAATTGGGTACTTTCATAATCCCACAGTTTCCTCTCTATGAAGGATTACACTTTCCGCCCTTGCCCAGTTATCAATGGAATTGCGCCAGTATATTGCCTGTGGGGGTTCACTGCGTTTCCAATGTTTAGTGATTAGCCTCTTCGCCGTGATCAGCCCAAGGTCCCAAAATCTAGATGGGACTTTATTCAATTTCGTTCTCCTGTACAGGCCTAGTATGCATGTCTCCCACGTTCGAAGGTGCATAAAGTTTCTGTAGCGCCACGCGTGGTCTCCCAGCATTCCATATTAGTCCTCTGATTGAGGTTTCTAGGTCTTGAAAAATGCGAGTCGGGACGTACACAGGTATGTTGGCATAATAGTATAGTAGTCTAGGTAGGACGATCATCTTCGTCAATGTGACTCGAGCAGGAACATTCAAGGGCAGGGTTTTCCAGAAGGACATCTGCACCCTGAGGGAGGATATGGCTCGTGTTATGTTGCCATCCAGTACTTATGGCAGGGATCTATAGATGTGTATTCCAAGATAACGGAACGTGTTGGGGTGCCAAGTGAGTCTCTCATTGCTAATACAAATCTTACACTCCTGTGTGTCTGCGCTGAAGGAGTACACCCCAGATTTGGCCCAGTTAACCTTCAGTCCCGACATGGTTTCAAATACGTTGAAGGTGCTAGACAGGGTCGGTGGGAAGTGGGTCAGGTCCCTGACATACAATAATAAACCGTCGGCATATAAAGATACCGTGTGTAGGCCGTCCGCTAGAGGGATCTCCCATTCCGCGCCTTGGGCTCCCAATAGTGCCGCAAGGGGCTCCATCAGGAGCGAGAAGAGCAGCGGGGACAAAGGGCACCCCTGTCTGGTGCCCCTCCTGACGCGGATAGTATCTGATATCAGTTTACCAGTGCGTACTCGCACCGTGGGCCTCTGATATAACAAGCCAACCATGTGAATATAATCGTCGCCGAGTTCGTACTTCCTCAGCACTTCCACAAGGTAGGGCCACTCCACCGAGTCGAATGCTTTTTCTTGGTCAAGTACCAAGCACCCAGATTGGGGCCATTGCTGCACGGCATAGCTTTGCACCCTAAACAAGAGTCGGATGTTGTGCGAGGTGTTCCGGGTGGGCACGGAGCCATTTTGGTCGCTGTGTACAAGGGTGGGGACCAAGGGGGCCAGCCGCTGTGATAGCACGGAAGCAAGTATCTTATAATCAGTGTTTAGAAGGGCCAGTGAGCGGTACGAACCTAGTTGTGAACAGTCCCTGTTAGGCTTGGGGAGTGAAATGAGGTTGGTTTCATTCATCGTGTGGGGGAGGGAATAGTCTGTGGTGGCCGCCGCATATACCCTCAAAAGCTCGGGGATCAGTAGATCTGAGTAGGCCTTAAAGAATTCGGCTGGTAGCCCATCTGGGCCTGGGGACTTTGCGTTAGAGAGGGAAAAAATAGCGGTGCGCAGTTCTTCAGGTGTGAGTATGGTTTCTAACTCATCGCGCTGCGCATCATCTAACCTCGGCAGCTCTATGTCAGAGAGGTATGCAGTTATGTCGGCAAGAGAGAGTCGCAGCCTAGAGCGATATAGTTCCGTGTAATGGTGGACAAAAGCTGTATGTATGCAGCGCTGTGTGTATACTAGATCTCCCTGGCTATTGCGTATTGCCGCCACAGGCGCTGTCCGTGTGTCCTGCTGAATCAGCCACGTCAGTAATTTCCCTGGTTTGTCTCCGAGATGGTGGGTGCGCGCTGAGTGGACCGCATAGTTAAGATGACGTCATCTCTCTAATAGGCTAGCATGTTCTGCGCGTGCCTCCTGTAATGATTCTCTGTCACCCTCCACCGCTGTGCATTCTTTGTCAAGTAAATCAGCCTCTATGCGCTTCAGTTCAGTGTCTAGCTGTTTCTGCATACCTGCTTGAGTGCCAAAGCAGTGGCCTCTGATTACAACTTTAAATGCACCCCACTCAATTTGAGGGGTAGATGCGGTGTTGTCGTTTCCCTCAAAATATTGGGCTAGGCATGTGTGTAGCGAGTTGCGGAAGGGCGTGTCAAGTAGTAGGTTAGGCTGAAGTCTCCACGTGGGTATTGGTGGGTGTGGCCGTTCCCATGCCAATTCTAAGACGTGTGGGTTGTGGTCTGAATGGGTGCGACCCATGTAGTATGTGTCCGTGACATGTGGGAGCATCTCACCCGATAACATATACCTGTCTAATCGGACATGGAAGGTGTGTGCGCCCGAGTAGTATGAGTACACCCTCGTGTTCGGGTTACGGATCCGCCAGGCGTCGTGTAAGTCCCATTGTAGGGCCCAATTTATCAGTGACTGCATAGCGCCATGTACAGGAGCGGGAAAGAGCGGTCTAGGCAATATTCAATATGCAATTATAGTCTCCCCCCAGCACCCAGGGGACCCCGTGCCAGGGCGCCAATGCTGTAGACAACCGGTCAAAGAAACCCCCTGATCCGTATTCGGGGCATATATCGAGGCCTGGGCTATTGGTTGACCATCTAGCTTGCCCTGTGCAATTATAAACCTACCCTCAGGGTCCGAGTGTGAATGGGAGATCGCAAAAGGGGTCCCGGGCCGTACCCACAGCAGCGTCCCTCGAGCATGGAGTTGTCCGTGCCATCTACGCCGAACATCATCAGGTCCAGGGGTCTGGCCAGCATTTGATCTGGTTGCAATTCAGGGTCCCTTTAGGGCGAGTGTGCAAATGTGCATAAGGGAGGTAGCCAGTCAATGGATCAGGTCTGCTGTTTGTGGGGTCACGTCCGGTTGCTCCGTGGACATCTGGGAGTCAGGTAAGCCATAGACGTTCTCGTCATCGCTAGGCAATTCTCGCGGGCTGGCGTCCAGTGCAGCAGCCGTACTCGGGGAGCCACTGAGTTCCGCCACCATTCGGAGAGCGTCTTGTTGCTCACTGTGTATGAGTTCCACCGGTGGGCTAATTCGTGGCTCTGCTCGCGTCTTGCGAACTGGGGATGACCTGTTCCTGCGACGTCGTCGCGGTCCTCTGAAACGTGGCAACGAGGAGGGGACCGAGGTTGATCTGGATCCCGTGTCCATTCCGCTATCCAGCCAGGTCTCGACCTCCTCTCGATTGGCAAAGAAGTGTGCTTTATCTTGTGCAATCACCCGCAGTCTGGCAGGAAAGAGAAGGGAGTACTTAAGATCCAGTTGGCATAGTCTCTGCTTAACTGATAGGAAGGAGTGCCTCTGGCGCTGAACCTGTATTGTGTAATCTGGAAAAAACATGATTTTGGCATTGTCAATGTGGACGTCCTTAAGTTGTCTGGTTTCCCGCAATATGGAGTCACGGTCACAGTAATTCAAAATCCTGAGGAGCATTGGCCGGGGGTTTGATCCCGTAGGCAAAGGTCTTGTTGGTACCCGGTGTGCCCGTTCCACGACAAAATGAGGTGACAGTGTCCCGTCCGGTAACAGAATTTTCTGCCAATTCTCCATATGTATCGCAGGCTCTCTCCCCTCCCATTTCTCCGGCACCCCTACTATTCTTCTGTTATTTCTTCGCGCCCGTCCTTCCGCATCCTCAGCGCGGTCTTCCAAGAATTCAACCCGGTTGAGAAGGTCTTGCACCTGCTTGTCAGTCTGGGCAACTCGGGGCGTGAGATCTGCGATGGCGCCTTCCAAGGTGGTGGTGCGTTCTGCCAACTTCTTGTGGTTGGCGATAGGCGGGGCGTGAGGTCGACAGCCACGCTGTCTATTTTAGTCTCCAGGGAGGTGCGACTTCTCCAGCCGCTCCATGGCCGCCAGCACTGTGTCAAGCTTGGTCGCAGTTGGGTCAGGATCCGCCGGTTTGGTGGACTTCTCCATTCTCCCTTTCGTTTGTGTACTGCCAGAGCCAGCTCTCGTCCTGGTGCCCCCAGACATGGGCGACGCAGTGAGTATGGAGTCACCGCCCAGCGTGGTGATGTCTCACAGTCCGCAGAACTCCAGCCAGTGTCAAGGGCGCCGGGAGGGGGGGCAAGGGGGGGGGCGGTTGTTCGAATGCTGTGGGCTGCAAGAAGATGGGCCCGTCAGGTGTGCCAGACGCGGGGTGCCCCGGCGATGCGCCACGGGCAGTGGCGCAGCAGCAGAGGGCATCGCCAGTGTCTTCTCCCAGGCCCGTCCGGTGTTTCCGCTTAGTGCCAGGCAAGGGGTCTCATGTGGGCCTCCCCGAGTGTCTCCCTCGTCTCCTGTTGCTCTCCAGCGAGGCATCAGCGCTTGTATGTAGGGGGGGTTCCCTCGGGTGGGCTCTGCGCAGTTAACTCCTCCGTGACCCCCCACTTCTGGTTTTTCCAGCTCTCCGGGCCGTCTTGTAGCCAATGTTGCGCTTTGCACCCCTCTGGGTGTTTCAGGTGGGCTCTCGACCTAGCAGATCGGGGAGGGGGGGAGCCCCCTCAAGTGTTCCCCTGGATCGCCACAGTAATCGCACCCGCGTGGCACAGTGTCCCCAGCCAGCCACCACCTCCTTACTTCAAGGCCACACCATGGGGCCTGCACCGGTACCTGCAGCCTCGATATCGCGTGATTTAACGCGCCGCGCTAGTCTCAGCGCGGGCGGTCATGTGGGCTCCGTACTGTTAGCCCCTCCACTCCCTCCCACCCCCCTCGCCGGCAATATCAGCACCCGGGGCCACTCCGCTTCTGATGCCGTGTTCCGCGCCCTCCAGTTGCCTCAAGGGGTCGCTTGGCTCTGCGGGTCAGGAGAGGAAGGTGCGGGGCCTCCCCTCAGGTACGGCAGTAGTTAGGTGCAGGGGCAGCCTCCGGCGACCTCACGGGCCGCGCCCGCGATCACTCCCGCAAAGTACTGTCTTTCCAGCTCTCTGTGGGCTCCGCATGTTAAGGCCGCATTTCGGGGCCTCGCCGGTGTCCAGATCCCCGGCCTCGCGTGATTCAACCTGCCATGCAGGTCTCAGCGCAGGCGGCCATGGCCTGTCAAGAGCCCACGGTCCGGGCGGAGATGCTCGCCGGGCCTCAAAATTTGCCCAGTGGTAGCTGCCAGCTTCTCCCCGCAGTGCCTGGGTTTGGGCCGGTTTCGGAGAACTTTTACAGGGCTAACGCTGGAGAAGGAGAGCTCGGGCTGGAACTCTACATCAGAGCGTCTGTCTCCATTGCGCGCTAAGCCACGCCCCACTGATTTCACTGCTTAATACTTCCAGAATGCTTGAAAGTTCCTCTATGATTAACAAAATCAGATCAAGGGAACACTTATTCAGAATCCCATACCATCTGTCAATATATTTAGGGTCATTTTTGCACAAGGAAGGTGTTAAAGAAATTCTTAGTCCTCTAGGGATGCGCTGTGCGTGATCTTATCTTATGAGTGTGCTAGCGGGTAAGTGCTGGCTCACTTCTCTTTTTTTCAAAATACAGCAGTTGCTTTATGTTGCTTTGAACAGATCCAGAGCCTGTGGGTGCCGTCTCTATTTCGCCAATCAAAGAGTAAATTCTTTGCGCTTCATTTTCTCCCAACATGAATGTGTCAGCAAGTTTGTTGGTAATGCTGGATATTTCATCATAAGACATTGTGCGATTGGGTGCAGCGATCAATACCAGTTGATTTAATGTTCCATCTGTCGCTTCATTCCCGAGTTTTATACTTAATATTTGATGGATTTGTAATATCTGTTATCTGTCATGCATTTTTTTTATCCCACTACAGTAGTTCTTTGTTAGGTAGTCCTTTTTAATTACTCCTTATTATATATTTGCTTCTGATTCTTATTATTGCTACTGTTTTGCAAATATATATTTTTTTAACTAAAGCAATATAAATATTTGAACCCAAAAATAGTAAGTATTTAAAAATGCTTTAACGGGATGAAGTATAATTAATTACCTGACTCCCTTTGCCGTCCCTCAAATCCTTTGATCCGACATGTGGCTCCTGTGACGTCAAAAAACGCCTGCCGCCCATTTACGGCATTAATCCAGCATCTGCTTTCATTAAGCCAGAAGGCATAAGGAGAGTGGGCAGTGAGAGCATTTAAAGTGAATGCAACTCGATCCAAAGGGTCCCACACTCTCAGCCCTGTCAGTTCCCGATTGCTACCGCTCCTCTCTGAGGCAGCAGGTAGAAAAGTGGTGCAGACTCTAATCACATCGAGACTGGACTACGGGAATGCGTTGTACCAGGGTCTCCCCTTTTTAACAAACTTCAAGTGGTACAGAATGCTGCAGCAAGACTTTTGTTTACTCTCACCCCTAGATCCCACATGAACCTCCACTTAAAGGCCCTCCATTGGCTCCTGATGAAACAAAGGGTGACGTTTATAGCCATGGTCCTTGTGCACAAGTCCTTGAACGGGACGGGCCATCATATCTCAAAGAGGCAATCAGTTCCTATGTCCTCACCCGTACTCTTCGCTCCTCTTCGGCTCATATGGCAAGGGTCCCTCGTATAAACCGAATAAACCATGTTGACCTGAAGAAATAAATCTACTGAGTTTTACTAAGAGTGACAAAGTGAAGTAAAAGATGTACTGGCACAAGTTGACAATCCTACATATTGTGAAGAATTTATGCAGTAGTGGTTCTGTTAGATTAAACTAAGCATCACTCGAAGAAAAAGACTGATACCGATATATTTGTGTTACATTCTAGATTGGAAAAGAATAGAAGTTTTGAAGTTTCTGAGCTAATGCTATTTAGTAGCAGTAAAGAAATTGAGATTTATGCAAAATCTATGTATGTAGTATTGTGGTAAATGTGGGCATTTTGTAAAAATATAAACCTAAGTTATCAAGCAGTAACAACCTTGCAGTTAGAGAAGGCACAGCTTTTGGAAAACTGGAATCCTAAACAACAAAGAGAGCTGTTTTGTCAAGTGAAGAATTCAAGTCCTCTCCAGATTGGATATTAAATACTATGGAATCTTCTGTTGCTCATTTGAAAGTTCCTATGAGAATTACTTTGCCACATGAACAGTAAAACTTGTTTTAGGGCTTTTAGAATCAAGAGACTTATGGAAATATAGGAACATAAATGTAGCTAAATCTTTACTGTTACCAGTGATTAAGAAAAAGGTTTCTAAAGAGGGTAAAGCAGTAGATAATTCAATGTTGTCTTTGGGCCTGTACATTTTCATATGAATATGAATCTATCAGTATGTTTTGGAAATCAACATGAGATGATATCTGTCATTTTAGATCAGAATTAATATGCAAAGATGTTTCCTATGTTTTTTCTAATAGAATCTTACCATCTGGTCAGAGGCAGTAAGGATGACAGGTTGAAGACTACTTTCCACATGAAGTTTGGTGTGTTTGAATATCAGGTCATGCCCTTCAGACTCTGTGATTTTCAGTGGGTAAGTTAAAACATTTCTGGACTTGTCCTGGTTGACTCAGCATAATCCTAACATTGTTAGTGCTGCTAGCGCATTATAATTGAATTCTGATTATTGTGTTAACTGTTGTTTACCAAACAGCACATTTTCTTATAGTTGCCCTTCTAGGGCTTGGCAGGTATTCCAAAAACTGCATGTTCTTGGTTGCATAAGCACTTAACTACTAAAAATGTATTCAGGATGTGTTTGATGAAATAAAGCTAATCAGTTACACCACATACAAGCTATGTTTACAAAATTGATTTAGAACCTCGAGTAGCTGTATCTGTAGTAGAGTATATACTCTCAATGAGCCTGAAACAGAACCTTGCATAGTGTATAGATGGATAGTTTGATTTGATTTAAAATGTATAAAGCGCACCAATGCCATAAGGTGTCTTGGCGCTGAGTCAAGTGCACTAAGTCTGGGACTGCCCGAGATAGAATTCAAGCTATGCTGAGAAGAGCCAGGTTTTTACGGCCTTTCGGAATAATAGCAGTGAAGGGCTATTTTTTATTGAGAGTGGTAACTGGTTCCATGTCTTAGCTGTATGCAGTAGAAAACTGCCCCCCACCCACATCTCAATTGCTTGAATCTGGGAGTCTTAATCAGCTTTGCATCGCTTGATCTGAGTTTCCTTGGCGGTTCATACTGTTTCAAGTTAGTTTTTCGAAATTGGGAACCTACCCCCTAAAAAGCCTTGTATGCCAGGCAAGCTGACTTGAACCGTATCCTTTTCTCCATCGGGAGCCAGTGGAGGCTTCTTAGTCTGTGGGCCACCGGCTCGGACCTGGGAATGTCCAGAACTAACCTAGCTGCAGCGTTTTGAAGGCGCTAAATTTTTAACAGCAGTTGATTTGTAGCCCAGCATACAGAGCGTTCCCGTAGCCCAACCTGGACCAAGCCAGCATGGTTACAAATGTTTTGCAGGTTTCTACGGGAATAAATGGCAAGAGCCTTTTTACCAACTTCAGAATATACCACACCGAGGAGAGTTTGTCAATCTGGGCTTGAAAAGTTAATTTGGTGTCAAATACAAAGTCCAAATTCCTAACTTTGTCCACCGGTGACGGGCATTTGCCCAAACTGTCAGGCCACCATTTGTGCGACCAGATGTTGGGCTCCGCCTCCAGTAGCATGATATCACCGTTTAATTTTAGACGGTTTAGTTGCATCCAACGGTTGACTTGTTCCATGCAATTACTAAACCTGTCCGCTGTTTCGTCTACCTTGTTAGAGATTGATACCACTATTTGGGTGTCATTGGTGTAGGAAACGGGGAGAAACCCATAGTTTCTGATGATTGCTGCTAATGGGGCAACATATATATTAAAGAGGGTGGGGCTCAGGGAGGCACCCCCCCCAAGGAGACTTAAAAGATTTAGATGTGTACTCCCCTAGTTTAACTGTGAAGGTTCTCTCCCCCAAGAACGATGATAGCAATTATTTATTTATTTATTTATTTAGCTTATATAGCGCAACAGCTACCCAACAAAGGGTTTCCCGGCGCTATGATTCAATAGTAAATGGCAGGACCGGCAGTTTAGATGTTGAATAGCCACGTTTTTAAGGCCTTCCTGAATCTTATATAGCTTGCCTCAGAGCGCAGTGCAAGTGGCATAGTATTCCACAGTGAGGGACCAAGGAAAGCAAAGGATTTTCCACCCATGCGTGATAGTTTTATTTTAGGGATGACAAAATTGTGGGCTGTTGTCGATCTCAAAGCCCGGGAAGGGAGGTAAGGGCGGACAAGATTTTGTAAGTACTAAGGGGCTTTTTTAGTGGAGATCTTGTGCATGAAGCATAGGGATTTAAATTTTATCCGGTTCTCTATTCTCAACCAATGCAGCTCTCAGATGTATTTGGAGGTGGATGAAAAAGTGGGGATTTTCCATAACAATCTCGCCGCTGCGTTCTGCACTGTTTGCAGTCTGCGGATCGTTGCCTTTTTTGCCCCCAGATATAACACATTGGCGTAATCAAGCCTAGATGTTATTAAGGCATTGATGACCGTTTTTTTGGTGTGTTCTGGTAGCATCCAGCAGATTTTTTTTAGCCATTTAGAATTGCGAAACAGGTGGCCGATGTTTTCACCGCTTGCTGGTGCATAGTCAATGAGTCATCGATAATAAATCCTAGATTACGAGCCTGTGTAGTTGGAATCGGGGGGGGGTACCCATTTCTGATGGCCAATGTTGGGGTCCCCAAAGTTCTTTATTTTTTCCCAGAACAATTAACTCGGTTTTATCACCGTTCAATTTGAGGAAGTTTTCTTCCATCCACCCTGCGATCTTTTCCAATCCTAGTTTTAGGGAGGAGGGATTATCGCTTCCCGCGGAAGAAAGAGAGAAGAGAAGCTGAGAATCGTCAGCATAGGAGAACATCAGCAATCCAGTCTCCTCTACTACTTTTGCAAGCGGACTCATGTACAAGTTAAATAGTAACGGGCTTAAAATTGAGCCTTGCGGTACTCCGTGTTTAAAAGTCAGGATATCTGAACAGGCAGATTGAGAGAAGACTTGGAAAGTTCTATGCTCTAACAATGATTTGATCCAATTTAAGGCAGCGCCACAAATGCCTATCGATTGGAGTACCGCATGTGACACCGTATCAAATGCGGCACTGAGGTCAAGAAGCACAAGTGCCACCGTTTCGCCTCTGTCTATCAAAGCTCGGATATTCTCTGTAACACCTAACAGGGTAGTCTCAGTAGAGAAACCTGAGCGAAAGCCTGACTGATGAGAGGGCAGCAAGTCATGCATGGTTATAAAATCCGTGAGAGATCGGTGAACGTGCTTCTCCAGAATCTTAGAAAAAATGGGGAGAAGGGAGATTGGCCGGAAGTTTGAGGGTAGATTTGGATCAGCATCAGCTTTCTTCAACAGTGGATGGATCATTGCATGTTTCCATTCATCTGGCACATGTTCCTCCTGCAGGGATGTATTTAAAAGGTCGGTGATAATAGACATAGCTTTCCTACTAAGTTGTTTTAGGACAGAGCATGGTAACGGGTCTCTTGGTGAGCCTGATTTGATCGTATTAAGTAGGTCAATGACAGTATCAATGTTGAGCATAGGCCAGTTTTCAAGTGTGGCAATATGAATGCTGTGCTGAGTCATGCACTCCCAGCTCTGCTAGATGGGTCAGGAGTAAACCATGATTAACGGTGTAAAAGTCTGCCGATAGATCTAACAGAATCAAGGCAGTCTTCCCACCTGCATCCAAAACACTCCTGAGCTCCTCTGCTGCCATGATCAGTGCTGTCTCTGTCCCGTGTTCCTCTCTGAGCCCATACTGTGATTGATCCTAAGGCATGGGTAGACCTGAGAAAACCAGACAGCTGTTTATTCAAAAGCTTTTCCAGCACTTTAGCAGGAAAGGGCATCTTGAGATTGGCCTGTAATTCGCCGGTTCTAGCGGATCCAGATTGGGCTTTTTTAGCAGAGGCAGGACAGATGCAGTTTTCCAAGCATCTGGGAAACAGCTCGCCTGTATTATCTTTGCAAAGAGCAACTGAAGATGTTTGCTGAGTAGCTCTGGGAACAGATGTAGCACCTTAGGTGGACAAGGGTCCGTAATGACTCCTGACTTAGTTGTCGTTATTATTTGACGTATCTGTTCTACTGACGGGGTAACAAACCAAAACCCTAGGTTCCCAGTTTCTGTGTGCCTGCTAGGGTTGGGGTGTGCCTTTACTTGTGACGAATTAGAGTTGTTAGTGGAAATAACGGATTCATATACTAATTTCACTTTGTCAACAAAAAATTGAGTTAGCTAATGGGTTCATCAAAAAGTTCACTAGTGGGTTCATCACGTCATCATAGTTTACTGCTGTTTCACCCATGTTTTGTGGAAATAAGGCAGTAATTAACAGATTTACTATAACAAAAATAGATGTCCATTAGCTTTGATATCTTTCATTTAATATCAGATTTAACATGCAGAGATGTTTGCTAAATTTGATATCATGGCTAATCTGGTCAGAGGATGTGAGGGCAAAAAGTGGAAGACTGTGTTACGCTTAAAGTTTGGGCTATTTAACTATCAAGTCATGACCTTCAGACTCTGACACTTCAGTGATCTCCCATATTTTATTGGTGAAGTCCTAAGAGTTTTTGAATTTGTTTTGTATAGTTTATTCAGGTAACATCCTGATATAATCGGAGTTCTTGGAAACAAGTACAACATGTAAATGCAGACATGCAGAGGTTAAGGGAACATAATGTCCAGTGCTTAATTTGTAAAATATTAAGTCCAGGTGCTCAAAGGTTTGTCAGAGGCCACACCCACGTTCCCCGGCTCCGCCCACTTCCTCCATTGACCCCACCCACTTACTCTAATGGCTCCACCCACATCCTCAACTGGCACTGGCAGATGTAATCCCTGACCTGAATTTCTGAAAGGGTGTCTTCCGACTCTGAAGCAAAGAAGTGAATAACATCTGTGCCTAGACAATTTACTTCATATAAGTGTTATATGGCCGAATTAAAAATTAGAACCATATGATGTGGTAACTTGCTTTTAGAGTGCTTGCTAACTGTGGGCACTGTCACTTTAAAGCACTGTAAATACTAGATGTTATGGTACTATTCAATGTATCTACTTCAGAAGGATGAATGACTAAGTGGATGCTTACAGATTACACACACACATATATACACCCCTCTCAACAGCTAGAACATATATCACTGAGCTACCTTCCCACGGAAGGAGTGTCGGTCACAGTTCAGGCGTGTAACTTATGCTTTACTTGTTAACCACAGTATCACAACATGACATGCTTCCCATGAACGTGATGCTGTAAGAAAGAGAGGAGGGGGTGAGCATTTAGAAAGAGAAAGAAAAAGTCTCAAGGGCAACTGTGTTGACAACTGGAGTTTTTAACAATGCATTGTTGTGTGGTCTTATTTCACCATGGTCTGGTTTTCTTCTGGGATTTGCATTTACCTCCTTGCTTTGAGATTTGAAGGACAGTTGTCCTTCTCAATAGGAATGCAAGTTGTCAGGGAGGTCAAAATGCGATACTCAACATTATGACGCAGGCGAACGTTACACCGGGGCAACACAGCTAACAGGGTTCCCTGCCTTAAATGAGGCAACAAAAATATCTACCTTACAAATATCAGTGCCTAAAATATCTACTACAATAAACTGGACCTGCTCTTACGCTGTTTACATACCGTAATTATCAACAACAAAACGGATTCAGGGAGGGTCCAAGGGATATAAGGTTTAAAGACCCGTACCTGGTTATTATCCCCAGCAACTTCTATATGTATAACACAGAAAACACAGAGGGTCTATCAGCTTAATTATATAGCTGGACTGTCAGTCCGAGTCACCAGGATCTCGGGGTGTATACATCACATGAAGACAGCATAATTCAATATACGGTGTACACCATGTGTATAGGAAAAGCCAACACAGCGCGGATCATTCATACATGGCTGACAAATCCAGAACAATTAGTGAAGGGTTTCCATCAAATAGACTCAGTGATCAGTCCTATCATTTGGCCAAACCCAAGTGCATGTCAGTCTGGTCCCCTGATCATTGGGACAACAAACACCGCACCATCTATTGCTGGTTAAGGATTTGGTCCACCAACATACGCGAACCGTCAGTGATGGCTGATCCTTGATGTCAATGTCAATGTCAGAGTTTCTTATATAGCGCAACTTATCACCGTAAGGTCTCAAGGCGCTAGCAGCACAAGGAACCGGAAAGAAAATGACAAACAGAAGAAAAAATAGATTAAAAAACACAGGGGGTCCTACTTGGGAAAAGCCAGGTTTTCAGTGCTTTACGGAATTTCTGGTGCTCCACGATGGAAAGTAGGTGAGTGGGCAGTTTATTCCAGAGTGTGGGGGCAAGGTAGGAGAACGAGCGTTGGCCGTACCTGGAAGAGCGCACATGGGGTTGTGTCAGCAGAAACTTATTGCCAGACCTTAAGGTAGCGAGGCCCTTTACTGTATAGTGCGTTGTGGGCAAGCTCAAGATCTTAAATTGGCTTCTTTGCTGGATGGAAAGCCAGTGCAACTTTTCCAGACACGGCGAAGAAGCAGTCCTAGGTGGCATGTCCAACACTAGTCTGGCGGCAGTATTCTGCAGAATCTGCAGCTTTGCCAGTAAATCCCCGTTCAGGCCATGGTACAGGGCGTTACCATAGTCAAGACGACTAATGATAAGGCCCTGCACCAAAGGTTTTCTTGCCTCAATGGGGAGCCACCTAAAGATTTTCCTGAGGCGGCGCATTATTCCGTAGCAGGTGCCCGTCATCTTGGCTACATGATTTTTCATAGACAGAGTGCTGTCAATAATTATTCCCAGGTTGCGGACGGCCGTCTTGGGGGTGGAGCATATCCCCAATTCGGCGGGCCACCATTCCCGGGTCCAGCACTTCTCAGCCTTGCCAAACAGGATGATTTCTGTCTTGTCAACGTTTAGTTGGAGCTTGTTATCTCGCATCCAGCTGCTAATCTCAACCATGCAACCATGCAGTTTTTAAAGCGAGTGCAGGTGTCTGTGGAATCTGCACCGCACGTGATCAGCAGCTGGGTGTGATCAGCATATGACACAGTTTTAAAGCCAAATGATTTAATGATTTTAGCCAGATGAGTCAGGTATAGGTTGAAGAGCAGCGGGCTCAAAATCGACCCTTGGGGCACCCCCACAGTCACAGAGCGACTGCCGGAGACCAGGGAATCGACTTGAACGGTGGTGAGGCGGTCGGTGAGGTAGTCCTCAATCCACCCCAAGGCCCCCCCTCTGACACCTATCTCCCACAGCCGATGTTTCAAAATGTCGTGGGAAATGGTGTCAAAGGCCGTGGAGAGATCCAGGAGGATGAGGACGGCCGAATCGCCCCCATCCACCGCAAGTCTGATGTTATCCACTATCTCAACAACAGCCGTCTCAGTACTGTGGGCGGCCCGAAAACCGGACTGAGAGGGGTCAAGAGCACCACACGCTTCTATGTAGGCCGTCAGCCGGTTGTTAATAAGAAGCTCCAACACTTTACCAAAGAAAGGTAACAGCGATATTGGCCGATAATGGGACAGTAGAGTCGGATCATCCGAGGGTTTCGTCAGAATGGGCTTTACTTGGGCGTGCTTCCATTTAGTGGGGACGTGCGCTTGCTCAAGCGAAGCATTGAATATGGCTGTAAGGGGTTCTGCAAGCAGGGGCATGATTTTTGTACAACGGCGGGGAGGGAATGGGTCCATAGGTGATCCTGATTTTATTTTACTACGGCCTTTCAGGGTTTCATCAACGGTGATGGGGCAAATTCAGTCAAATGGAAGGCTTGGCTGCAAGCCCCCTCCGGCGAGGACGTTACCGGATTCCTATGTAACGGGGGTTGATTCGAGTCTGAAATAGGGGAAGCAGAATATATTTTTTTGATTTTATTCTCAAAGAAATTCGCCATTGACTCAACCCATTCTATAGAAGGGCTAAACAAAGATTTGAATAGCAGTGCAACAAAGAAATAGTGACTTTAAAATAGGATGGAGTGTCCTCCTACTAATAACTTTATTCTGCGGACGAACCACACCTCCTAGTTAAAAACCAAGAACAGTGCAAGAGAGACAGTCAAACAAATATCTGTCTGATAACGGGCCAACATGTTTCTGCCTATCAGGTATAAAATCCCATGGCATTCGTCAGGGCCTCTGTTCTTTCAATAGTTGCACAAGTAGTAGTGAATCAAAAGAAACACCACCTCCACCAAAGGGAGAGAAATAAAAAATTAGAAAGGTTGAATACGGTACAACCTGTAACAACCGCAGACATTAGACCTCCATGTCAATAAGGAAATACAAATTCCTCCATGGTAGGGAGAAGGACCTCATCTCACCCGGACCTTGCTCAGGTTGTACGAGGCCCCGCGCTATCCGTCGGTACCTCAAGCTTCCATCTGAGACTTGGGGGAGGCACACATTTCGGTGGGTTGCCCTCTTTTAAAGAGTTAGCACAGATTTTATGCATTTACATGGAATTCCTCAGGTTTTAATAACCAACAGTGGTTTTCGGTTTACTCCAAAATTCTGGTCTGCATTATGTAAGAACTAGATACTGTGATGTGCTCCCCTGCCAAGACCTTAGAAATGTTGCCACTCGTGTCACAGATGCTGAACGTCAGGTGTCCTCGGTGGCTGTCCTGAAGCAGCAAGTCTCTTGTCTGTTATCCTCTGCGGCGACCCTGGAGGAGTGGGCTGAAGGTGCCAAAAACGAGTCTCGCCTCAATAATCTGAAATTTGTTGGTTTTCCTGCTGTGTCTGAGGCGTCGGACATTGCAAAATATCTGGAGGACTGGCTTCGCTCCTTGCCGAAGGCTGCACTCGCAGTGGTTCATGTTGGAGCGAGCCTACAGATCCACCGCCCTGGGTCCAGCTCCTGGGGCTCTAGTGTGCCTACTATTGCCCAAACATAACATTTCTGGGACAGAGATGCCTTGCTGAGGAGGCAGGCATCCTGACCTCTGATATCAAAACTGCCACATAATGCTTTTCCCTGAGTATACTAAAGCGATCCAGCAATCTTGGCGCTCTTTTACTTGGGCAAACAAAAGCTCCGAGCACTTAGTCTCTAGTAAATGCTCCTTGTAGTATCTCCAATTCCAATATGAACAGAAGCAGAGGACGTAGTTGTTAAGTATAAGTAGAAGTTTATTCTACAGGCAAGATAATACATGCAGCTCCAGTAAAGGTACATCAAGAATGACACCAGATCTACCCGTTACTGTTGCCCAGCACCCAACATTCCTATTACACATATAACATTCTACTTAAAGGAATATGCCATTACTACACATCCTCCTTCTTAACAAAAGAAACAAAAAAGAGAATACAATAAAAACAAAATACAAAAAAAAAACATAAAAATCATTAACAAACTATAATGAATTCATAACACTCTGAACCCAACAATTTACACAATAAAATTGATTTGGTAAATTCTGCATCTTCCTAAGTGAACGGAACCGAATAAGTGAACTCACCCACAACCATCCCCCTTTTCCAAAATGCAGAGAAAAGAAAAATCTAAATCATCAATAAACATGTCACTCACATTTGATAATTAATAATCAAATCTCAATGTTCCGAACATAGTTAATTTGAATATCACTATCATCAGACTCAGAACCCGAATCTTATATAGCTAGTATTCCAGTGACTTTTGGTCTTTCCACCCTAATACCGGTGGACCATTATTTGCAACATATAATTTTCCCATAACATGTTTTCCTTTAAAACGAAACATGAGGGTTCTAAACCCTAACATATCAATTTTCCCTCCTGTAAAATTTTCGGCAGTAACATCATTGGATTCTAACCACCCTCCTATTTTGTCCACAAAATGACTTTTCCACATCTCTTGTGGCACTACAGTGAATGGTGAACTCGAATCTGCTACTAATTGTACTGTAATTCCCCCCAAGGAAATATCCCAAAAAGGATTAAAAGATGAGTCAATAGAGGTATTTATAACAACTTTTTCCTTAAGTACTAAATTTCCTTGAACAAAATTATTGTTCAAATTTGATGAAGAAGAATTACCCTCATGTTGGATATTCATCACTTTTTCAAAACAAAATTCAGAAAAGATTAAATTGAACCAGCAAATATAACCACTTCGTGAAAGATCAGTTAGTAAATAACACCACTTCGTGAATGAACAGTCAGTAAATAAATTAATACCTCAAGAATAATGGGAGTTTGTGATGCACCAGGTTACAAAGGGTCTTTTAAGTTAAACCTGCAAAATAAATTGGGTTAATAAAAAACAAACTCCATGTAAATGCGAAAGATAAACAAAAACACTCAAACAACCACTTCGTGAATGACGGGTCAGTAAAGATTTCAAATAACGTGAATGATGAACCAGCAACTATAACCACTTCGTGAATGAAAAGTTAGTAAATAACTAATACCTCTAGAAATTAAAACATCTCATGAAATTAAGACACTCAAATAACCACCCCGTGAATGATGAATTAGAAATAACCAACCCCTCAAGAACCTTCAAAACATCATGAAACCTCTGCTGCATGCATACTCCAAGAAATCTCTACTGTATGTATGATTTGACAATCAAAATACACTTCGTGAAAAAAATCACAGCAAACTACAGGCATGAACGTTAATACCACTGACACACAGTGTGCGCGTCACCAGCAACAAAGTAAAACGATTCTCCTCCAAATGCTTTCACTGTCGCTTTACTCCAAACCAGGTTCTCCCAGGTCTTTTCCTTTTTAAATTCAATAGTCCCGAATGTCGAACAAAGTTCAGTTTCTTGCAAGGTTCACAGTTGTGATATCAAGGCCATGAAAAGAAACGAAGAAAATGCTTCCCGGCTTTTTTTTTTTTTTTTTTTTTTTGCGAGGTTACTATGGGAACAGTCACAACGAAGATGGCCGCCGAAAGTGACCAGCAGCGTGAAAACGTGATGACGCTATCCACAATGCAACGCTCCTTCCACGATGACGTGTAGAAGTTCACAAAGAAGGAATTCACGTAGCTACCCCCGCCGACAAGAACACTCCAACGCTCCTGAGAAGAATAATGAGCGCGCTGCACTGTCTCGTGAGAGTGTTCCGTTGCCAAATGTTGGTAAGTTTGTGATTTGAAATTACTCCACGTAATCGCTTGGTAAAAAAATCACATAACCCACAGCGAATAAATCAGTAATCCCTCGGAAAATGACACCAACTTCCTCTTTATGTTGAAAATTGCGGCATGTTAAAGGAGTAAAACACACTCCTTTCCCAGAAAGACGTTGAAATCAGCGTCGCACTCCGGTCCCCACACGAAATTTGCTGTTCCAGTAAAATTCGAAATCACAGTTGGCTTTCCTGGATAAAGTCTGGGAATCGAAATCAGCGCTGGCTTTGCTGAAAATTCAAACCTCCGTTTTCTTAGACGCTTCTGTACTTCTTAATAGGTTCTCTTCTTTTATTCTTAAAAACCATCCATGTCGCCAAAATTGTAGTATCTCCAATTCCAATATGAACAGAAGCAGAGGACGTAGTTGTTAAGTATAAGTAGAAGTTTATTCTACAGGCAAGATAATACATGCAGTTCCAGTAAAGGTACATCAAGAATGACACCAGATCTACCCGTTACTGTTGCCCAGCACCCAACATTCCTATTACACATATAACATTCTACTTAAAGGAATATGCCATTACTACACTCCTCTCCCCAGCAAAACTGAAGGTATTTTTCACTCCAAATCCTACTTCTGTGAGACGCGTGAACAGGCCAGGCAGTGGGTTGAGGAGTGGAGGCATCTGCAAGCACCGCCCAAAAAGGTGGACCCTGGGACGGGCCACAGCGGGGCACCACTGGCTGGGGCCCAATGCCACAGAGGAAGAGACAGACTCATTCTTCCTGGCCCCGCGCCCAGGAGAGTGTGGCTCCTCAGGCTCGGACTTGGAACACTGCTGCTTGGGGAACTGCTGCTTGGGGAACTGCTGGGGACGGACGCGCCTCTGGTGCCCTGGATCATCACAACATGATAGATTAGAATCCGGAGGTCGAGCCAAACTGACTACCTAGCTGCCGCTGAAGGGGGGTAGTTGGGGGTATGGATGTGCCCAGGGGCATGATCTGTTACACACTGTACTTGAATTAAAATCTTGTTTTTCCTTTTGTCTTCGGCAAATATCCTTCATGGAGAAGATCCACGCTGATTGCCAATTCTTTTGCTTGTTCTTGTTCTTTTTCTTTTGATTCTCTTTTGTTGGGTCACTTTTGGGTGACAGATGCTTCGAGGGTGGCAGTATGGGGTGGGGGAGTTGGGGGTTTAAAGGGGTTTGTTCGTTGTATTGAGTCTCTTTGTATCATTCCGTGTCCACAAATGTTTATTTTAGCCCTTGTCAGCAAATCAATATGGAGAGAGAGGACTAGATAGGCTAGTCCGGATCCCCTAGTTTATATGTATTATCAAGAAAGGACTAGCTTAGTTGTGTTGAGAGACTCAGTGGGTACGTATGTCCGCAAACCAATTGGTTTGATTATAAAGCCCTCACCCACCAACCTAGTTGGTGGCATGCTTCATCATCGGGCCCACCACAGTGACACCGAATGTGTCCCGGGTGTGCTGCGACTCCAGATTACTGAGGAGCTGGTATACTTGCTGAGTGTGCTGTATTGTGGGTGTGAAAGTGATTTCAAAGCTATGCAGTGGGTCCCAGTTCCCGAGGGTGTATGGATAACTTTAATGTCTGGGCCCCTGCTAGCAGATAAAAAGGCAAACGGACGCGTTGGAGTGAGTTATGAACTCCTTCGTCCTGTGTGGTCTACATGTTTCAGCCAGGCCTTTTATTTACATCTGGCTTTCCTCAGGACCAACGAGTATGTGTAGGTGAAAATAAACTATATTAAGTGATTAGTGTTGTTATATAAAAGTGTTGCACTCGCTAAGGTGCGTTACGTGTTAGAGGGGGATTCCCTCTGCTTTAACTTGCTGTTTGCTGTTAAAGCTTCCTTGGGTCACCTGGCAGGGAGAGAAGACCGGAATTGCTGATCTGGGTGCTCCTTAGACCTGTCGTCCTGCTGCGGTGTCCCGGGTGATTTGCACAGCACCACACACATGCCCCATTACTGTCGCTGCCACCTGCAGTGCTTCCTTTTCCCACACTGGGACCGAGATCACTGTCTGCCTTCTGTCACACCCACATTCGCAATGCCCTCCTTTAAATTGATGTCCTGGAACTTAAATGGCCTGTTAGACCGCATCAAACGTACTGCCGTCCTGCGCTATGCCAAACACTTTCAGATTGCTTTTCTCATGCTCCAAGAAACTCTTCTGTTGGGTACCCAATGTCCCTTCCTCCTTGCCTGGGTATCCTGAGGTGTGGCCATTTTATTGCATAGGGGATTCCCTCTGATGGTCACCAATAACCACACAGATTCTAGTGGCAGATACATTGGACCAGAGGGTCTACTCGAAGGCAGACAGCATCATTTTATCTCGATATATATACCCAATCATGTACCCACTGGCACACTGACCACCTGCTCCCTACCCTACCGATGGGCATAACAATCCTTGGGGGGGATTTTAACCCAGATGCAGTGGTGACTGGCCCCTCCACTCAGGGATGCACCTCATGTGCCTGCCAACTTGTGCCCTGGACAGATGCCCTGGGGCTCCGTGACATATGGAGCGTTTGGCACTGCAACCACGCCTACACTCATCTCCAGCAGTGCATAGAATTGAGTCTCTTATAGATCTGTTCCTCTTTCCTGCCACTGATGTCTATGTGACGGATGTGACCATTCTGTCACAGGGGTTTTTGGATAATGCTACACTTACCCTGACATTCGGAACCACAGACCCAGCCCAAAGGCCCACGTGGCACCTCCATGCTTAGTATCTCACAACCCCCATTTTCACACCTATCTAGCATCTGAAATTCCATCCTGGTGGATTAGGTTGATGTGCTCTTAGTGACTGGTAAATCAACAATCAGGGAACTGGGAAAAGGGTTTGTCCGAGCTAGAGAGAAGGAAAAGCTAGCACAAATTAAGGCCTTGAAGACACGATCTACACTCTGGAGCGTCAAGCCAAGTAACATCCAGCCCCCAACCACGCTCGATGGGTGGCAGCGTCCAGAGGCCCAACTGGGACAGCACCCACTGCTGGCGGATATTCCTCTGCCCTCGATCCCCCTCTCCCTGTCTCGGGACTAGGACCAACCCATCCCAGCAGATGAAATCAACGCCACCCTATCTGATTTGTCAGCAGGCAAAACACCTGACACTGCTGGATTCCCAGTAGAATACTATCCAAAGTTCTGCATTGAATTGACATACTTTCAGCTCAAGCTATACACCGAAGTTGCAGAGAAGGGGGCTTTTCCCTTGGGCTTGATTTAGCCTCTATAGTGGTCATCCCTAAACCGGGCTACTCCCTGGACCACTGCGCCTCGTATAGACCCATTTCTTTGATCAACACAGAGGTCAAACTCTTTCCCAAAGTCCCGACCAACTGTTTGCAGATTGCCCTTTCGTATCTGAGCCGCTGCGAACAATGTGGATTCATGCTGGGGCAAAGCACAGTGCACTGCATCAGAAGGGTCCAAGTGGCATTACCTTGCCTTACCTACCTGCAGAATTGCTCCTATTTGATTTTGGAAAATCCTATGACATGATGGACTGTTCCTCTTGCAAATCTGTCCTAAAGTGTGCTGGGGGCTTACCTACGTAGACTCATTGGGGTCCTTTATTATTCACTCTATGCGCAGGTCCGGGTCAATGGATCACTTTCCACTCCATTCACTATCTGAAGGCATTCGCCAGGGCTCCCTCTCTCCCCTCTATTGTTTGCCCTCATGATTAATCTCCTCACACGGCTCTTCCGCTGTGATGCCCAATTCTGCAGGTGGTCTTGGGATGGTGGACCGGAGGAGAGAATTGCACTCTATGCAGACAACATCCTACTTTTTTCTGGTCGATTGACAGACCTCGGGCCCTGATGTCTCCAGCTCCTGGGCATGTATGGCAAAGCCTCTGGTCTCCGTGTGAATATGTCTAAGTACCAATTAGTCCTGATCCAGGGAAACGCAAGTGTTCACTCCTGGCAATCAGACATCCCGGTGCAATGTCTCTCATTTAAATACCTAGGAGTCCACATCTCCTTGCCACCTGAACTTACGAAACACCATAACTTGGCGCCTCTGGTGGTAAAAATGAGGCATAACAACCAGAAATGGACGCACCTCCCACTACACGTTATGGGTCGCATAGCCCTTCTTCGGGGTCGCCTCTAGCAATGCAGTGCGCAGACGAGAGCCCTTTTGTGGAGGGTTCCAAAACGTACCTGCGATTCCTTTTGGTCCACGGTATTGGCGTTTGCGGTCGTCTTTTTTAGAAAGTCAGCACGCAATAGGCCAAAGGTGGTCAGGTTGCTCCGCCCATGGCCTATTGGTGTCTGTTACCCGCACGCCGACATCTGTTTTCAATTATCGTGCCCAGACATGGGCGCGATAATTGAAAACAGATTGCTCGCTGTGGCGCGCGCGAGCGTACCAAACGCTTCAATGTGTAAACTCATCACAGACGATAGACTCAGGATGTTGAAGCACTGCTCAGAGTGGGTGTAATAGGGGAAACCGGTTGTACATCTAACATGTTGAGGAAGTAACATCTACTTTCAGTAAGATTACTAGACGCCCTCCATGTTCTTGCTGTCACTTTTGGTTTTAGAGCAACACACTAATGCTGTGTAAAGATTACCCTCGGTGGAATCTGAGGCTCTGCGCCAGTCGCAGACCAGTCAGGGCAAATGTTAAAGTGGGTACTTTTCAGTGGCTTCATCTTGGTGTGCACCATTTGGCTTTTCTTTTAATTTTCTGTCTATTGGATTTCGGTCACCAGCGGCAAATTATTTCTAGGATAACGTCAGACTTAGAGGCTTGTGCAATAGTGAGTTGTACTTAAATAAAAAAACAGAAACCCGATCACAAATCTGCTAAACTTGTAAGTTTGCGGTTTAACGAAATTGTGGGCACTCAACCAAGGACCACTTAATATTTGTTTTTTTGCACAATTCCAAGGCTTTTTTTTACCCTGTACCCTGATGGCATGTTGTTACTGGGGAGTTTGAGCCTGACACAATCAACTGAATACTTTACTACCTAGACGACTTGCTCTATTTTATGACAATCTTTTTTTTTTCCCGTCACCATCACCTGACACACTTTATGGTGGCATGTAAGTGATGAGTAGACAAATTATCTTTACTTGTTTTAGTTGGCAGACTAAATTGTCTGGGAGTGAAGGTGAGCAGAGTTGTTCCAGACTTCAAAACCTATAAGCCAGATGCAGATTGAAAGTGAGCAAGCAATGTGCAGCCTGTGCAGCCTCAATGCTGCACCATTGGCCTCTCAACCCATCAAACTAGCACCCACTGTTGTGCTCACCCACACCCAGCCTGCAGCCTGGGGCCACGGCATGTATCCACAGATTTACTTGCGAGCTAGTAATTTGGTGCTGGTGGAGTGTGGTGGTGTGAGTGGTGAAAGCGGTTGTTGCTCTTTATGCTGTTGTGCACCGCTGTTGGGCAGTTTCTATCTTAGTGCAAGTTACTGTGGTCATATTTTAACTGGCATCACGCCATTTTTGTATTGTTTAATTCGTTTACACAGAAACTATACGAATTCAATAAAATGGCTTTCATCCCCGGTCTTATTCACCATCTATGTAACGATTAAAAAAATACTTCTAAAAGCATACACAGGCTATTGAAGCTTAAAAAAAAGTGTACATGCCCTAACAGTTTCAATCTCTTTGCCACGTGCCCACAATGATATTAGCAGCTAACTTGTTTTCTAGAGGCAGAAGTCTTCTTTGGAAAACACATTTAAATATCAAAGACCTACATAGTTCAGTGGGCAGAGTGTCCTCTTCGCAGTGCCTGTAAATCTCAAATATTTTTAAAAAAATGACAGCCCATCGTACTTTCCTCTGAAATGCATTTAACTTGCTGCATGTTTGCGAAGGTCATTGCATGAAAGTGGTCAGTGTCGTGACAAAATTGAGGGTTATGCTTGGGTAGGACCCCTCAAATCGGGGTCTCCAACAAGTTACTAGTACACAGGCAGTATATTTTTTATTTTACAGAGTTTTATATAGCGCGAACCTGACCCGAATCGGGTATCAAAGCGCTTTACATAGCACCAGTATAGGTTCTTTGCACCCCATAGAGGCAACGCACAGCTTGATTTTGCCAGTTGTGCCTTTTGCCACTTCGGGAGAAGTTTCAGGCTTCCAGCACTTTTAGGTTTATGTGCGACCACATGTTCAAATTATTTTCCCTGCCGCTGCCGTCACCAGCTATCTTTTGCTTCTCCGCAATCTCTGCGTGGGCACCGACCCAAGAGGCCGGGTACGACCCCTTCCTTCCTGCGAGCTGTTCCCGCCTTCACCCCTCTGACTGGAGGGCCGCAACCTTCACATATGTACATTAGCCATGTGCGCTGTGAATTGAAACTTGCTGCCTCAGGATGAAAGGCTGTTTTTTAGGTCGAGCGTCAGCGAAAGACCTATTGTGGCCCGTATTTGGGAATGTAGACACGAGAGGGTGCACGAGCGCAGATTTGACCTCGTGGGCGCGCACGGCGCCGTGCCCCTCTCGTGCCTCACATTCCCGTGCGCACACAGCCAACCCCCACACCCCTGCACACACGCCACACAGGCACACGTACACACAGGCAGGCACACACACAGGTACAACACACAAAGGCACATACAAGCGCACCCCCACCAGCCCCCCACCAGCCCCCCGCCGCCCCCCGCTTACATACACACACAAACGCGCACACACACACTCCCAACCCCGCTCACCGGGCACACGCAGGGCTTCCGTCACTGGGGGGGCGGGCACCGTCAATGTGCCCCGACGCCCCCCCCTCACCGGGTCTGCTATACTCTTTTTAGGGCTCGCCTGGTGTTGCAGCGGCTTCTAAGACGCGTCCCCGTCCCACAGCCTCACAGCACTCCTCAAGTACAGTGGGCGAAGACTGCAGGCGCCGCCACTGTCACGAGCCGCAGGGAACGCCAACGTGCACGCTCACGGCGTCACGCTCCTGCCCTCCCGCGTCTCTTCTGCGCTCCAGGCCGACTTTTTTTTTTTTTTTTTTTTTTATAACGCGGTCCTCTTCCACTTTGGGGACCGCGTTTGTTTAATTAATTGTTTTGCTGTAGTATGGGCCGCTTTCGCATTTTGTATGTCTTTAATTATTTAATTATTTTGGAGCACGGTCCCTACCTTTAGCCGCCGCGCTTGTGTGTACTTTACAACTGAGCAGGGCCCCGCTTCAAGGAGACTGCGCCCTACTGTTTAGAATGGGTGGAGGTCGAGCTGCTGCCGTCCAGTCAAGAACCTCTGTTCGCGGCCGTACCTGGCCAGCTCTTCCTCCTCACCGCCCACCAGGCCCCCGCTGCTGCCCTAGTCGCTGCTAGACTGCGCGGCCAAGAGCGTGGCCGAGAGCTGGGCATTTGAGCAGGTGCATCCCTGAGCCCTTCCAGCGCCGCATCGTGCACTGGAATTCCCCCACCTCCAAGTGTCAAATATGCATGTTTTCCTCCTTCCAGTACCAGGGTGGTCAGGAAAGCCCACCGCTGCCGGCCAGGGTCGCAGCCGGCTCAGCCCCAACGCCTGCAGGGGCAGCAGGAGCCGCTCCGGCAACTCCGACTGGGACCACCGTAGCACCCGCAGCCAGGGACGGGCTACCCTTCTGCCGAGGCATCCGCCTGCTAGAGACGGGCTGCATGGATAATGGCCTGCAAGTCGGTGAGTGTACGCCCCGTGCCCCTTCTTGAGATCCCCCCCCCCTGTGCTCCCCCCTCCCCCGAAGCTCCTGTGGCTGAGTGGATTCAGTATCCCATAAATGACTTTTGGGAAAAAAGACGTGCGCAGTGGCAGAGCTTCAAAGCCCCCCTCTCCCAAGGGATGGTGACATTGCTAGCAGTTTGCTAGTAATCTGAGCTAAAGCCCATCATGGTTTTGTTGGTTAGGGCACTCCGAGCCGCTGGGGCCATGCCCAACAAATGGCGACTCCCAAGCATCAATCTGCGCAACAATTCAACAACAAGTGGTTCAAATATGTTCTCTCAATGTTTCAAGCTTTATTACAAATGTCACAAAAATATGTCAATATTTCACTTCTGTTCTTGTCGTTACAATAAAATACACTAAACATAATCTTCACAAAAGTTATGTACAAAACTTTAAGCTATTGCCATTATAAATTACAATAACTTTTATTTAAGTATTAATTATTTTAAAAAATTAAAAGCCATCGTTATTTGTAATATCAATACATCGAAGTCACGTAAATACAACACATATTGCAGTACAAATGCTATAGGTGTCACATTTGCGAAAGTTAAAACTATTGGCATTGTAAATGACAAAGCTATTAATTTCACTGTTCTCAAAACCAACACATAAATACAAAATTTGACGTTTACAATACCAATAGCTCAAACTTTCCTAATGCGAGACCTATTGCATTGCAAATGCTTGTCTTTCCTTCTTTTTATTCCGCAGGGAATCTGACAGCCATTCATCCCTGACCTGGGCTGAGGTAATGCAAGGAAATTGGATTCAAATGGAATGCTCAGTCATAGATAAAACACACAAGCAGCAGCGTGCAGACAAGCCGCCCGCTCACTGCTATGCCGGAAGGCAAGAACTCGCAGGCAAAGTGGCGCAGTTTGCTCTAGCTGTTGTAAACAAATACATTTTTTCCTCACTAGGGTGAATATTGTACGGTCTGCATCTCATTTGTCTTTTTTATGCATTATTTTAATTGGCTACACAACTGATGGGTCGCAAAACGTACTGAATCGGATATCTTTTAATTTGCTTTTATGGGCCCGCCACTTAGTTTTTGTCTTTTTAAACGCTGCAAGTAACCAGTATGTAACACCGTTTTGTGTGTGAAACTTCTTTTTTAAACATATTCTAAACTGTGATATTTAGTTTACCTCAGGGCTCAAGTTGTAAAAAAAAAAGAAGTGGGTGGACTCGCCAAGTTAGGCAGAATGGATGCGACATCACAGCGCGTGACATCACGGCATTTGACACTGCATGTGGCATCACAGAAGTGGCTTCACAACCCATCACATCACAGGAATTAGCATCAAATCTTAAGACCTTGCATATGTTGAGCAGTTCTATTGAGTACATTTGAGCGCATTACAATATTTAACAAATTAGAATTTGCATTGGGGTTGTGCCAAAATATTGACGCAACCCCAACACAAAATCTGGGCCTCAACATATAAATATAAATATATATATCAATAGTTCTCGCATTATTAAAGTTTGAGCTATTGGTGTTGGATTATTTAGCAATGCCAATAGCTTAAACTTTAATAATGCGAGACCTATTGCATTGCAAATGCTTGTTGAGATGATGATCCTACCTCACTTCACACTCCCAATCCCTAATCAAATCGGTGGTTTCACTCTCTCAACTCCATCCTCAGATCATTTTAATGGTGTCTCGCTAATTGCCTTTATCGATGGGCGACAATTACCATATGACGGAGGATTGGGGATGGTTGACATCCAATGTTACTGCCGGGCCTCATAATTGATTGTAATCAATGATTGGTTTAGCGGTGGGTGGACTGACCCAACCTATTGCGGTTAACTCTCCCTACTGGGCCTAGACATTATCTGGAGCATCTTATACTGCGTATCAATACCCCAAACACCTCCTGGCATCACTGCATTGTCTTTCTGAGTTGGAGATCCTTTGTACAGCTCCTGGGCTGGGACCACTGTCTGACAGGGATGAGTATCCTCTGGGACGCTGACCTAACCTCCTGAGGCGGAAGCCGGGAGCACCTTCACCTTGCGCTTTTTAAAAAATTGAATATTGTATATTGCATTTGTTACTGTGTGCTGTTTTAAAACTTCTGCTTCTGGCTGCACTTACCCATCACTTCCCTCCTCGCGTTGCTCACCCGTGCAGACAATTAGGTACTGCTACGGGGCTTGGGAGGGAAGCGCCATCTTGGGAGTAGCCCGAGTTACAGCTGTAGCCTCTCTCCATTCTCCTGACCGGACGGTATTTAAGCCGCGCTTTTCTGCTCGCGCGCAATACCAATAGGACGCTGACCTAACCTCCTGAGGCGGAAGCCGGGAGCACTTTCACCTTGCGCTTTTAAAAAAATTGAATATTGTATTTGTTACTGTGTGCTGTTTTAAAACTTCTGCTTCTGGCTGCACTTACCCATCCCTTCCCTCCTCGCGTTGCTCACCCGTGCAGATGATTAGGTACTGCTACGGGGCTTGGGAGGAAAGCGCCATCTTGGGAGTAGCCCGAGTTACAGCTGTAGCCTCTCTCCATTCTCCTGATCGGACGGTATATAATGTGCCTCCCTCCCCGACCGCGCCGATGGCGCGCCGAGCCAAAGGCAAGCCCGTCTGCGCCCGTCCGCGCCGGAACGGGCCTAGGGACTAGCCCCTCTGCCCCTTCTCTTACATTTTCTAGGGAAGTGTTGCTTACTCTCCATGACTTGACTTGCCCTCCTTGCCCATCTATCATTTCCCATCTTAAAGATTTGGGCATTTACCATAACCCTTCCCCTCCCCTGAAACCTTTGGCTCAAACTCTCCATCGACATGAACTATGCAAGCCTGTTCTGACCAACACTCTAAAACTCAACGTCTTTTACCTCAACACCAGATCCCTAGTAAAACATCAACTTTACATTTTTCTCCTCCTCTCCTTTCAAAAACCCGATATTCTATTTCTCACGGAAACCTGGCTTAACATCGACTCATCTCCAGATATTTTAGCAGCCCTTCCGGACGACTATTATATCTTACAGGTAGACCGTGCTTCAGGGAAAGTAGGGGGAGGAGTTGCCGCTATAATCAACAAACGCCACACTTTTTCTAAAATGTCATCTCTTGAGCTTACTATAGTTGACAACTTAGTCATTAAGTTTGACTCTATCTCAGGTTCACTTTTGTGTGTTCTGATTTATAGACCTCCACAAAACATGCCATTATTTCCTCTCTCTTTGTGTGACCAATTAGCCACTATGGTCACCAACTTCACTAACATTTTATTAATTGACGACTTTAATTATTGGTTTAACAGTGAGCTCGCTGGCCCATCGTCCAGTGAACTTACAGAGCTCCTTATGGGACTCAATTTCAGCCACCATATTAATACTGCTACTCACATTAAAGGGCATATACTCGATCAGATCTGGAGTCTGAACCTTGATATCCCGCCCCCTGTCATTTCTCCATGCATTTGGTCCGACCATTCCTTGATCCATTTTAACGTCTCCATCTCTGAGACTAAAACTAACCTAACCACTAAAGAAGGGCTCATTAGGAAATGGGGTTCTCTGGACATTTCCGCCTTCCTTGAAAATTTAGAGAATACTACGCCCCCCCTTAACACCAACCCAAATGAATCTGTGGCCAACCTTACTAACTGGCTCACCCGTTCCAGCGACATCTATGCGCCGCTTAAAAAACTTAAAACCATCCGTAAATCTGACGCTCATAAATGGTTTTCCCCCGATCTCAAGGCAAAAAAACTATTTGTCCGTCAAAAAGAGCAAGCATGGAGAAGATCTTGTGATCCGCTTGATAAAGTTTCTTATCTGGTCGCCCGTGGCGATTACATGAAGGCCATTCTCTCAGCGAAGGCTGCCTTTTTTTCTAGTATAATTGAGCAGTCCAACAATAACTCTAAGGACATTTTTTCCATAGTCAATAAACTTTCGAATCTGGATAGAACTCAGCTTAAGCCAGTGGCCACTCAGGCCCTCTGCAACACCCTTAACCAATATTTCTTGGACAAAATTGTTACCATCAGATCCAGTATCCCTACTACTGCACTTACTCCTTCGGAGTGTACGCCTTTTTCTAACACCTGCTCACTAGATCACTTCCCCTCTTTGGATGTCCCCTGCCTTCTTACTCTCCTGAATAGGGTAAAGTCTGGCTCTCCCCAAGACTGCTGCCCATCTTTTATTTTGAAAAAGGTATTCGCTACTTTTCCTTCTCTCACCCTAAGTCTTCTCAATACATCATTATCTCTAGGTATGGTACCCAACTCCTTCAAAGAAGCTGTTGTGGTGCCTCTCCTAAAAAAACAGAGCTGATCCCACCATCTTAGCCAATTACAGGCCAATCTCTCTTCTTCCATTCCTCGCTAAGGTATTGGAAACTCATGTCACCACTCACCTCTCTAGTTTTATCGAACAAGCTAATGTCTTGGACCCTGCCCAAGCCGGCATTCGTCTGGCCCATTCTACCGAGTCGGTCATTACGGCAGTCTTGGACTCGCTGCGTCACAATGCAGATATGGACAGCCCCCAGGCCCTGGTCCTTTTAGATCTGTCGGCTGCGTTTGACACGGTCGACCACAATATTCTGCTCGACCGTGTCAGACTAGCCGGCATCAGTGGCTTAGCCCACGACTGGATTAAGTCATTTCTCAGTGACCGCTCGCAGGCAGTCGGTCTGCCCCCTTTTTCTTCCCCTGCACTCCCTGTCACTTGTGGGGTTCCCCAGGATTCCTTTCTCTCCCCTATTTTATTTAACATTTATCTGCTTCCTCTACTTCACTCTCTCAAATCTTTCAAAGTCACCACATTTAATTATGCAGACGATCTGCAACTCACTTTCACAATCGATAATTCTTCTGATTCAATCCATTCTTTCCAGAATACTATGCTGTTCATACGTCACTGGATGGACAGTAACCAACTGAAGTTAAACCCGGACAAAACGGAGTTGGTCCTCTTTGGCAAAAGCCAGCTATTCTGGGGCCCACACTATTGGCCTCCTGAATTAGGCCCTCCTCCTATTCCATCTGCCTCGGTTAAAAGTCTGGGGGTGATCATTGACAGAGATCTGTCACTAAAACCTCAAGTCAATTCGGTGGTGGCGACATGTTTCTTTCAGCTCCGGAAAATAAAAAAGATCAGCCGGATGCTTACACAGCCTGCCCTGACCCAGGTTGTGATGGCCCTGGTGTTATCTCATTTAGACTACGCCAACGCCATCTACCTGGGCCTCCCTGCTACTCTTAGCAGGCGTCTACAGATGGCTCATAATCAGGCTGGAAGACTCATATATCGTCTTCCGCGCTGGCCATCTGCCAGACCTCTCATGAGGCAACTTCACTGGCTCCCTATTACCCAGCGCGTTACCTTCAAAGTCGCCTGTATGGCTTTCAAGGCTCTGCACACTCGTAGTCCTAAATTTATACAAGACCTTTTACCTAGATTTACCCCTTTGCGCAGTTTGCGCTCTGCCTCGCAAATTCTCCTTTCCGTCCCCCGGTTCAGGTTCCAACGCAAGGGTGGGAGAAGGTTCGCCACCCTTGCTCCCAAACTGTGGAACTCCCTTCCCCTGGAAATTCGTTCTTCCCCTACTTTACTCTCGTTTAGAAAGCTCCTGAAGACCTGGTTGTTTACTCAATCTCTTGTCTAAACTACTGCCTCCTTTTTCTCCTTGTCTCTCACTCTTTTTGCTCCTGTTGGTCAGCGCCATGAAACCCTCGGGTGTGCGAGCGCTCTATATAACCTTGATACGATAAGATAAGATAAGAAAGGGAGGTGGCTGCACCACACAGCAGGTCAAGTGGGGTTTTACAAATGGAACACCATAGGCATCGTGGTTCTTGGGGATGTATGGGTAGGGTCCCATATACTAGCTTTTCAGTACTTGCAAAACCGATTTCGCCTGACTCTGACACAATTCCATAAATACCTACTGCTATGTCATTCCCTCGCTACCAACATCCCCCCGGACACCGAAAATCCAGAATTCAACTCCCCTAAAAGCATTTTCCCAAGTCTACTGCTCTCATATTGTTAATGCTGTGAGCCACTTAGACATGATTGAACGCCGGCCGCTGGGAAGGGAAGGTTGGCGACATGGATGAAGCAGACTGGAGAGAGGCCAGACTAGCCCGACTTGTTAACTATTTCCATGCATCTCTATTTGATCCAACTAAATTACCCCTCCATGACATATTTGAGCCCGCTATGACTGCACCGTACGGGCAAAATCCCCCGGTCCACTTTTTTTCTATGTTCCACACCCGCTTCTGAATTTTACCTTATGATCTGGGCCTGTCCTGTACTTGGACGTTACTGGTAGAAGATACAACGGGAACCTTCGGAGGTGCTGGGGCGACTCCTTGACCTGAAGCCTAAAGTGGCGCTGTTGGGCATTATAGACTACCTTGGTGGTCTTCAGGCAGACCACATGTTTGTAGGGGTCATACCTCTGTTTGCAAAACAAAACATTGCACGGAAGTGGGTCTCCCCAGGCGTTTCCTCCCTGGCGGAGCGGAGGACGGGAGTGGACTGGTTTGCTCAACTGTAGAAAACTATCTATGCTGCGTGGGGCTTCCAGAAAAAACACTAGAAGATTTGAGGGGGTTTGGGGGGGCTATCATGGTTTGGGTTTATGATTTTTAACTCTGATATCTGTATTGCAATTCTAATGGGAAAATGAGGATATATGCTTATTGCTGGACTTGTAAAAGTTAATAAAGCTTGTTATAATTTATTTTTTTTAAGAACTAGATATAGAAGTTAATCTGTAAAACAGTTATCTTCAGGCAGACGGACAAACAGAATGTTTGAATTCTTGGGTTGAACAATATTTGCAGTATTGGGCATTGTTGCAACAATAGGATTGGAGCAAGTCATTGCGTTTTGCAAATAATTTTTTTAAAATATCTATCTATCTATCAAAAGTCGGTAACTATATATATATATATATATATATATATATATATCACAAGACAGCCACAGTCTGCAATGGTCTCTCTCCAAAAAGCAGGTACGGACCACAAATGCGGGGAAAATCTTCTATTTTATTTCGTGTAGATCATTAAAGTGCAAGTGCAGATTTAGTCAAAAGGCTAGTACCCAACAGGACGAGTTTCGACTGCCAAACGGCAGTCTTGATCACATGACGCTTTGGACCAATTGGCGTACATATATAGTGAATTGTTAAAAAGCACATGATGCATTTCACCCAGTTAATTATTAGACACATTGAAGACAAAGAAAGAGGTCTATTTTCAACATATGCAATGTTAAACCATTTTGAAAAGGACATTAAATTTACATTTGAGCACAGTGCTTATAGATATATATCATCAACCTAAAAAAAGTTTGTACATCAAAAAATCCTGTTGATGACAACCTCCAAAATATCAGCATAGTGCTGTAAATTATTAGTCAGTTTGATCTACATCCAATTATCAAATCCTCAAGTGCAAATATTCATTTTCAGCCTCTTATAAAATACATCATGTCATAACATATGTCTATTTTGTCACTAAGAAAATTCATGACAATGTGCAAAGTATGCAAAAAAGTGCTAAAGTGACAGTGAATTAATGAAAACATAAATATTTACAAATAAATGCAGCATTTATATACAGACGTCCCAGGTGTCTTTTCTTGAATACAATGTCTGTTTGTTTCAAAACAGTGATACGTCATGTTCCAATTTCGAAAGAGTCTTTCTCACTTAGTTGCATCTAGTGGAATGAAAAGATTACATATGTTTATATTTAAAAGATACATGTGTACAAGACACATTCTCGTTGTGCAGTAAATTGCAATTGCTATATAAATGTAATATACCTTAAAGAGGATTGCTTACAGAATATATATATATGTATGTGTGTGTGTGTGTGTGTGTGTGTTTATATATATTCCAATCAAACTTGCTCCCAAGTAAAGATACCACACCCAACATTGAATTTCGCCTTGTTTATTCCAACTGGCAGCAGCAGACTTGAAACAAATTGTGACCGTGTGGAGTGCACCAATACGCCTACCTAGGCATGTCATGCTGTTGCTTGACATTCTGGTTATCGCAGTTCAGTTTGGCAGTAACTGGCGCTGCCATGCCTTTTCCTCCGCAATGATGATTCCCATCGGGTCACTGCCAAAGACTTGAGCCATCCGCTGCTATATTTTGTGCCGCTGGACCAGGCATGTTGTTCACGTGTGTGCTTCTTTGGTTGCAGAAACACACGGACCCACTAGATTAGCAGTGGGGTATCTTCGTGGCCAGAGCCGGCCACTTAGTATTCCAATCGAACTTTTTCCCAAGTAAAGATACCACACCCAACGTTGAATTTCGCCTTGTTTATTCTAACTGGCAGCAGCAGACTTGAAACAAATCGTGACAGTGTGGAGTGCACCAATACAGCCATACGCGTTTCGGGGACCATTCCCCTTGTTCTCCGGCTTGGCACTGGGGAAAAGAGAAAGCATTACACTCGATGTTTTCAGGTGTTGCTAATTCTTGGGACCGCCTACCTAGGCTTGTCAAGCTGTTGCTTGGCATTCTGGTTATCGCAGTTCAGTTAACGCATTGCTAGTAATGTTAAATTTTGATTAAAAGACTGGACACAGCAAAATGAATCACACACTATGAGTGTGGGGAATTCAGGTTTCATATTTTCTAGAGTCATAATCAAGGCTTTCAGTTCAGCCACTTGTGCAGTGCGATCCCCTAGGGACTGCATACAAGTTTTCTGAGGATGAAATTTTCCATCCACCATGATAGCATGTACTGAGGCGCATGCCACAGAGTATTGGTGTTTGGTGCTTGTAGCAGGCCTGGATGAGCAATCAGTATAAATGATGTGTTTATAGTGATCAAGAGGCAAAATGTTACTGGGCATCGGGCATTCATGCTCATAATGGAGAAATTCTAGAGTTTGTAAAGCAGGGTCAAAGACATAGTCTAAGTCCGTAGCCGTCAGGGAAGTGGCCTATTGTATCCATCTAGGATGTAAGTCTCTTACGTTAGGAATACTGGACTTTTTAATAGCCTCTCAGGCTGGGACAGCGCAAACGACAGTTGCGCGTTTCCCTTGACTCAAAGGTCTTTCCTTAATGACAGCCATCTGTACTGCAGTCAGTCTTTTTTCAGTTGATGCAAAAAGCATTTCAGCATTAGAATATAAATGCGATTTATATGCAATTGGCAAAGCCACCTTCATTGAATGGGACATATGTGAAGCCAATGACACTTGCAATTATATGGATGACCAAGTTTGTTTTATTGACACATGTAGGTGTCTTGATGCAAGCATGCCAGTCGGTAGTGATATGAGTATTTGTGTATATTCCGATTTCCAATGTGTACTGAAAAAATCAGGGCACATTAAATCGTAAAAGGGCTTTATGCATAATCTGGTATGTATGTTCTGCCAAAATTGAAGAATCCTAACAAGGATTGCAATTTTTTAATGGTGTTTGGTGGTTGTAAAATAGCACATGTCCCTAGGAAATGTTGCACCAGACTCTTCCCCTCATTTGATAGTTTGAATCCCAAAAATAGGATGCTGAGAAGTTTTTTTTGTTTTCTTCAAATGAAATTTGTAGCCTTGTTCAGTAAATCCCAATACAATGTGATCTACTCTGGCTAAATGTGTGTTTAAGTTATCATCCATTAGATATATATCATCAATGTCAGACAAACGTTCTTAGTAAATGTCATGTAAAATCAATGTTACTCGGGCATCAAACAATCCTGGACTGTTCTGATACCCCTGAGGAAGTTGGCAAAAGTGGCGTTGTGAGCCAAGCGTTGAAAATGCAGTCAGGTCTCTGCTTTCAGGCGCTATGTTTTGGCAAAAAAAACACATTGGAAATATCCATGGTTGTTTTGTATTTCTTACGGACAATAGTGTTCATTAAAGCCATACTGTGTGAATTATGCGGTAGGAATAATCTGGTGTAGCTACCAGAAATAAGGGATTATTCATAGGAGACACACAGGGTTCTAGAAAGCCCTGGTTCTCTAGTTGAGAGAATTTCACTCCCAGGAGCTTTTGCTTCATGTTTAATTGGATACCGTGGTTGCACATGTGGGCTGGACTTCATGGGCACAATGTGATAAGGTGAGCCCTTATCACAGCCTACATTGTTGCAGCATAATGCCGGGTCTTGTTCAAGAGCCCATTCTGCGTCATACGCTTGTTTAACCTCTTTGTGGCAAGCAGTGGGAAAGACCGTAAAATTACTACCTCTACTTGTGGAGCTGTTCTTACAAACTCTGGTGGCCAATGTCATAACGTAGTGTTAGATTTTCCCAGAATATTACCCTAATGTTCTGTATTATGTCACCCTCAATCTGCATGTTTAGTTTATAAAGTCTGTCTGGAAGGCTGACACTTTGATCTGGGGTTTCAGCTTCTATGAAGCCACCAGTTTCTTTCACATCGAGAAACTCTTGAATATTCTGGTGAACTATTGAGACCTCTGCTAAGCTGTTTAGCAGAGTCCCTGCCAGCGTCTTGTTCTAAAGGAGAGTTCTCAATATGTTCGCATATTTCGCTGAAATTCCTGCAACTCTCTTCTTTTTAAATTGGGGTTTTTGTTGTAGAACTACCCCATCTTCGGTTAGCTGAAGCCGCATACCTGGATAACTGGACGAAGGAATCAGCCGGATGTGGAATTGGCAATCTCTCTCTGCAAGATGGAAGACCAGCGTAAGTAGAGCTGCATATCGAACACATAATTTGTTCCAGGACTGTCGTGGCGGAAGTGCCCCTCTGACCTGTAAAAGGACAGTGTGAGAAGGTGGCTCTATATATACTGGACAATAAGGCAGTACAGTGTGTATAGAGTCCACAAACCCCAAAGGTTTAACAGAGGTTAAAGTCAGAACTGACCTTACTCTCCAAAGTGGTAGCTTGGTCGAGCAGTAAGGCAGTACCAGAGGACAGTGTAAAGCATTTGTTGTACACACTCAGTCAGCAAAAGGTTTCACACACTCAAAAACTGAACTCCAGGCCAATTGTTATTATATCCTTAGATATAGTTGTTTTATTTTTAGAACCGACAGTTATAAACATATACTTTTCGAGATACGAGTACTCTCAGGTAAATACTTTGCAGAGGGGCAATAAGTTTGTACACACAATAATTACAGGATAGCTAATAAGCAATACAGTTCTGAAACACACTCTAGCATTGAGCTCAATGGGGTTTTTCATAGGAGAGTACAGTTGATTACTTTATGGATTACTTTGGTAGTTCCAGGACTAGGTCGTAGATTCAGTCCTGGGGTCTAAACGGAAACCAGATTAGCAAAAACGTTTTAGTTACTGTGTTGGATTTTCCTGAATATAAAGCTGTTTTAAAAGTTCACACTTAGAATCTTTTCAAGATGATTCTGACAATGTTATCCAATAGGACGAAATTCAGGTTACAGATAAAGTATGATCGCGTTACTTTTGTAACCCAGCACTAGTCTCCTAGGGCCAGCACTGGGAGCTTAACTTAAAACAGGTAGGTAATTGATTTCAGTATTTCGTATGATTTTTGAAGAATATTTGCAGTTTTCAAAAGTAGACACTTAGAAGAAATGTCATAGAAAAGCAGACAATGGGTTCTTATGGAGGAAAATACAGGTTACTAGTAAACCCGCTAGGGATTATTTTGGCGGTTCAGTACTGGGCTGAAAGGTACAGTACTAGCTTCTCTCCTGATCACATGTGAGTATTTTCGAATTCGGACTTTGGCTGATTTTATAGGAATATTTTCAGTTTTCAAAACTTCACACTTAGAATTTTATCAAAACGGGTCAATGTTATCCAATGGCAAGTAAGTGAATTGCCGGCCACTAGGTGAGTAATTGGTTGGTGAAGGTAAGGTTCTGGGCACAGACTCAAGGGTCCCCCAGGATTAGGTAGGTACAGTTAGTACACCCTCAGCGGCACAGGGGCGGTCGGGTGCAGAGGTAGTTAGGCCCAATGTTAGTCAATGAGAGGCAGGTGGCCTTCGGTTGGTGGCGGCTGGCTGGCAGGCCACGCGGCTGTGGGAGCTGGGCTAAGTAGATTAGGACAGAGAGGTCCCAGCCAGCGGCACTCGGGCGGCTGTGTGCAGTGTGCTTTTGAGCCGTCGGTCGCTCAATGTTATCCAATGAGGATCTTGACAAAGGAACAAAGGCTGCAGGCTTGGGGCAGGTGACTCTCCGGGGGCGACCAGTACTTCGAGAGGTAAGTTGGGATGTTGGAGCATAGGTAGGTACCCCAAAGGGAGGCACAGGGGGCTGCCGGGTGCAGGGGTGTCTTTGGGTGTCGGAAAAGCTTACCCTCGGCTGGTCGCGGTTGGGGAGGCCCCTGGTTCTGAGTCTGCAGGCGTCAGCTGGCTCGTCAAGGAGGGTCTTTGGGCACTGGACTTCGGGTCCCAGTAACCGGGGGGACGTCCTCGTGGTCTTGGTTCGGGTTGGCCCGGCCCGTGCTCGGCTGGTGCAGAGTGGGCTGGTCCGGAGCTTCCTGGTGGGCACCAGGTGGGTTGTTGCAGCAGAGCCTCTGCTGATGGGAGTCCCAATCTTCGAGAGGGTCAAGGCAGGCAGGTCCTCTGGGTGTCCCAAGGTTGCTGTCCGCGGAGGTCGCCGGGATTAGGCAGGAGCAGGTTCCAGGATCAACAGGCCGGTAGGGCTGGGGCCAAGTAAGTTGTTGTTAGCAGCTGCGCGGCGGGTCTTCTTCTTTTTGATCTTCTTTCTTCTTGTTGGTATCGGGATCTAAGGAAGGTCCAGGGAGCCCCTAAAAACTGAATTTAGGGGCGTTACAGGTAGGGCAAGGGTCAGGGACCAATGGGTCCCTGTCCTGGGGTGAGTACACCCCCTAGCCTGCTCCTCTCCTGTGGGAGGGGGGCAGGAGCCTAGCTGGGATTGGGCAGGACTCCCCATCTACAAGATGGCTGGGGTCCGGGGTCGTGCTTCACCTCACCTCCTCCACCTGAGGGGTGGAGTTGGCACAGGTTGGCACACCCCCCTTCCTGAAGTAGTTTTTCCCGCCAGTCTTCCCGCCAGGGTGGGGGTAGGCCTGTTGGGGGGCTGATTTCTGGGTACAGCAAATGGTCTGGAGAAGCTCTCAGAGGCGGTATGCCTTTGAAGCTTCCCCCTGTCCATCCTGGGGGAGGAGACATATCACCTCGCCAAGGATGTGCATTGTTGCAGGCCCAGGAGAGCGGGGGGCTCTTCACCCAGGGGCCCAGCAACATGTATGCTGTATGGCAGCCTCTGCAGCCACTCAGCCCAGACGTGGATTGTAGGTTCGGGTTTTGGAGGGCATCTCTAAGATGCCCTCTCGTGCATTTTACATTAAATCCCACACTGGCATCAGTGCGGGTTTAATGTGCTGAGAAGTTTGGTACCAAACTTGTCAGTCTTCAGTGTAGCCATTATGGTGCTGTGGAGTTCGTAATGACGACCTTCCAGCACCTTATACTCTTAAATGGCATCACTGCACTTACAGTGCCCAGGAATGGCCCTGGGTACTGTAGGGGCACAGGGCTCATGCCCCTGTGCCCTCACCTCTGGCATAGGGCACAGAGGGGGTGACTGAAGTATGCCAGGGCAGTGGGTTCTGTGGGCATGGCACACAGGGATGTGTGCCATGTCGACTCTTGCTTTAGTTCTGTACTTAGGCACTCAGCCTGCAAAGGCAGTGTGTGGGTGCCAGGGTACAGGGTCCCTGAGGGTGGCACAATAAGTGCTGCAGCCCTCAGAGGTCTTCTCTGGTCACCATGCCCTGGGTATCTAGGGTACCATTTACTAGGGGCTGACAGGTGGCCAGAGATGCCAATTGGGTGTTTTGTTTCAGCATCGCTTTTCTTTGTAGGGAAGGAACACAGGCCCTGGGTACCTGGTTGGCAGGGACCCAGGGCACACTCAGTCAAAGTACATCAGCAGTTCAGAAAAAAGTGGGGGCATACCAAGGCAAGAAAGATGGCACTTTCTCACAGACAGTGTACTCTTTATATAATAAAACAAATTTATTAGAGGTACAGCTCTGATGCAATGATGTGTCTAGATGTTAGAAGCTGCCTTCGAACAGGCAACAGCAAGCACTAGGATAGCTTGTCCTGTTCTTAGCCTTGAACAAAGTGCACAGATTATGCAGCAGGAAATGCTTTATAAAAAAAAAGCAGCATGTACAGCGTCTTCTCAGAATAAAATTGTGCCAGCCTAAACTAATAAAATAACATTGCTAAAACAAAGTCAGACTAAAACATATAAAATGTGAACTAAAATGGAGAGCCTAATTAGGCCCAAGAAGGCCTTACTACACTATTTCTTAAATTGTAGCAGCATTAGAGTGTCTCTGATGGATACAGGTATAGTTCCAGATCCTAGATGCATAGATGGACAAGGCCTCCTCCCTTGTTTTTTATTGTTTACACTTCTTAATCTTCAGTCTGATGGTGTGCTGGCTGTGAGTGTGCCGAGAGTGTCCAGATATGTGGAGCTTCCCTACAAGATAAGAATAGGTGCTGTTCATGGACATTTTATAAAAGCTGCAGCTGGCTTTGAAGATTGTGTGGGCTGGCAAGGAAAGCCAAAGGAGTTATATCAGGAAGGGTGTGATGTAATCATATTTCTTCATGTCCACAGAAAGTCATGCTACCATGTTTTGGGTGTCCATATGGGGGGCCAACATGGAGTCTGTGAAGCCTTGGAGCAGGGTGTTACCACCATCCAGTTGCGAGAGTAGGAGGGCTTGAACAGCAGTTTTGAAGTTGAATTTTGGAGGAAACAATATAAATGTATTTAGAAGGAACAGCTGGAACCAGTCCATCTTTACTTTTTTGGCAAGTTGTTCCCTTGTGGAAATCTGGAATAATTTTTGTTAGCATAAGCTGAACCCATCTTGGTTGTGGCATCCATTTTGTTGGCTTTGTAATTCTCCCATCCTCTGCTGCTCGTCTTTTTCCCTGCCTGTGCTGTCTATTTTAGTTGAGTTCCTGACTCAGCTAAAAGCAATATACGTGCTAAAGAGTTTGTAGCTGCCAGAACACCTGGTCTCAGACTCAACTGTTAATCTCTTAGTGCTGCCATAAGTACTCCTGCTCCCCCTCCCACTTTGCTGACCACGTGATTTCCCATCTGCCCATGTTTGTCTTTAGTTATTCCTGTGTATGCTTGTACCTTCTATTTGTAACTACATGCTTACTCTGCAACAAACTCTGTATATAAGCATCATGGTCTGTGTATTCAAGCACTCGAGGGTGTTGTATGGACGTGGTCTCACTCATGAGTGATTAATAAACTTGTTATTTTGAATTCTAGCTTCAGTGTCAATCTCTATTTTGTTGGTCTAAGGACCTGTGGACAGAGAAGGGTGACCCCTGCACCAGTGTGCTCATTAAGAAGCACATTTCAACACCCTGGGAGTTGAAGTTGGTGTCATGTGTGAATCCAAGTGACTTGGCATTTTATGAAAGTTGTGGTTCAAAGTTCATATCATTACGCCAGGTTACCACCATAGACTTCTTGATGCTCGTTCTTGGCAAATAACAGGAATTCTATCTTGGCTTGATTGTCCTTCAGGTAAGCCCTGGATATCCAAGTCTGTCTGAGATTATGGCAGTTTTGAGGCATTGGATATGTGGTGCTGAGGGGACTTTTTAGTAGGGTTGTGTATTATCAGCATAGTGATGAATTTTGATGCTGTTAAATGTGAGTAAAGCCCCAAAGTGCTCCATGTAGATAATGAAGATGACAGACCACTTTATGAAACCCTTGGGGATTCCACAAGTGATAGGGATCTTTTAGGACCTAGAAATTCCTATGCGAACAAACTGGTGTTGGTTGGAAAGGAAGAGGAGAACCAGTGAAGGTCATTGCCAGTGAATCCCATTCATGACTCCACAGTGGATGAGGGTAAGATGGTCAACTGTGCAAAAGGGAGATGAGAGATCCAGCAATATCAGGAGGCAGCGGTCATCTTGATCTGTGGTCTGGAGGGTATTGGCTACTGCTGTTTCGATGATCTTGCTGATAAATAGTAGGTGAGTGATGGACCGGTGGCTGGCGAGGTCATAAGGGTCTAGTGTAGGTTTCTTCGGGCTAGAAAGATGAGGACTGCAGTTTTGCCTCTGTTGAGAATCGTCTGAACATCATCTGTTGCTGCTATAAGGGCACTGTCTGTGCTGTGGTTGGGTCCGAATCCTGGTCATGTAATAGCATCGAGAAGCTGGTGTTTGGAGAGGTGGTTGGAGATGTGCTTGTTGAGGGTTTTTTACAAGACTTTAGCTGGGTAGGGAAGGAAAGATAACAGTCATTAATTGGCGAGTTGGGTCAAGTAGTTGAGTGTTTCTTTATTAGGAAGTGTTAGACCTGTCTGGATTTTTTTGCGCAGTCCCTCCTCATCATTCTTTATTTTGTCCCCTTTTTGCCCCTCATACCCTTGATATTTTTGTGTCTACTACTTTTTTTAGGTGTTGGTCAAGGGGATAGGTGTTCTTTCTTTCCCCCATAATCTTTTACCTCAGGCCCAGGGGCCTGTTCTGACAGGAAAGTTGGCACCACCTAAAATGGTGGCCACCAACTGCCCCAACTGTCACATTCAGAACTTGGCCATAGCCTAACATAGGGCATTCCAGAACCTTCTGGTCCATGCTGGACCATTGAAGGGCAGCCTATAAAAGGCGGAATGCGGGGCAGCCATTTTGTCTACCTGTGGAAGTCAGCTGGAGGACAGGCTGTAGCTAAGGGTGGGAAGAGGTTAGACTTAGGGTTGACCTCCTGGACTGGGAAGCTGCCTTATAATCCACCCCACTACTCCCCTTTTGGTTACTTGTCCTGACCCCGCTGTGAAGGGTTACTGGAGACCCTGGGCGCCTAGCTTGCCCCTTGTCCAAACCATACAGGGGAAGTCCAAGGAGAAGGAGACTGCAGTGCTGCGGTGCGCAGTCCTCTGCCCAGCAGAAAGAGACTCAGGAAGAATAGCCCTCTTCCCTGGACCCCAGCCCCCATCTCAACTTGAGTACTAAAAGGACTTGGCAGAGTGGGCGCTGAGGTAAAGGAAACGAACTGGCACTGATCTCCTACCTTCCTGGGTGCTGAGGAAGGCTTGTCCCCTGGTTTCCTGGGAAGTCCTGGTTGTTCGTGCAGCTGGCCGGTTTCTGGAGGCAGCGCCGACCCCACTGTGAGCGGGACCCCTGAGGGGCTGATCGTTTTCTGTGACAGCGCCTGCCCCGGGATCCACTGAGCCCGAGAGGCTTCTCTCTGTGGACGGGACCCCGGAGCGCCTTCCGCGTTGCTGGCGCATTGCCTGAAGAGTACTGTCTCCCTTGGAAAGGGGAGGGCGAGACACTTCTTGGAAGCGCTTTCGCGCATGCCCGCTGTCGCGATCACCATCCCCACAGGAGGGGCCTAGGACCGAGCAGGCCCAGGAGAGTAGTGTCCTTCCGGGGAGCGGCCGCCGGGAGAGGCGGGACAAGAGCGAGCGCTTCCGCGCATGCCCGGCGAGGGAGTGTCTGCCCTGAGGAGAGGCGCCGGTGGAACGTCTCTTGATCGTCGAGTGTTGGCAGACTGATCGACGCGCCGTGGGACCGATCCTTCGTGGTGAGGAGCCGCCGCTTGTGTGGCGGAATCACCGTTACTGCGGCCCGAGTTGTAGCTGAGAGGGCCTCCGCTCTTCTGCGTGGGAGCGAGGAGGCCGATCCCCAGAGGTAAAGCGACTGAGTGCTGAGGGGGTGAGCGGAGGAACTGCCTGCCGGCCGTCTAAACAAGTAAGCCGGGAAGAGCGAGGGAGTGCTGAGAGAGTTCCGGTAAGGTCTCCTAGTCGTTTGGTTTCCTCCCCCACTCGATGCAGAACTGAGGGAGGAGGGCCTAAGAAACAAGTGGCCTAGCTGTTAAAAACTAACTAACTGACTTCAAAAGGCCTGGTCATCTGGGGGGTGCAAAGAATACAAAGGTCTTCAAGACCCCTGGTACTCAACAGTTGGCGACAGCTTGCTTCTTCCCCCCTCTGGTGGAGTAGGATTGCTGAGAAGCCAAATAGAGAGCGATGTACAGCTAATCTGGCCTAAGAAATTGGAAGGGTTACCAATCAGCCATGGTCATGGTGCATGTTTAACTATTGGAATTAATTAATGACTTGCATAGCAGTTTAAAAAGTATTATTGCTATTATTGAGACCAGTTGTAAAGTTTTAGGCACTATTTAGAAACTAGGCCTAATTAAATGCTAGAAGCGCTAGTAATGTAAAGTTGATGATTTAAGCTAGTACCTTGTCAAAGACTGTATTAATTTCCTGATTAAGAAGTTTTGCGCTTTCATCTCAAAAAGGAAATCTGCATGTACTTATATTGAGTTGTAGTTTTCTCTCCTAAGGTTCTAGCGGATTAATATTTCACCTGATTGATTATAAAGTACTGAACTGTGAATCCTAGAGTAATAAGTGTAAGAGTACTGACGAAGTTAATTGATTATTCGCTTAGCAGTTTAAGTGATATAATTGCTGATACTAAAGTGACCTGAAACGTTCTAAGCTATATATTTTAAGGACAAAGAGTATATTATTTTTATAAAGCAGTACGTATTTTCCTACATTTTCGGTGTAGTGTTTTCTTTTGTGTGCTATTGCGTGGTTTTATTCTTGGGTGGTCTGCAACCTTAACACTGTGCCTCTGAAATGTATGTCTTGCCCTAGGCCAGGCTACCCCAGTTCCAACATTTGGTGCCTAGCGGTGGGATCACTGACTTGGTTGCAGCTACTCACTAGTAATTCAACGCAATACACTAACCTACACCAGGAGTTTTCTCCTTGCGGCCCTCCTAATTTAAATTTTGTTTTTCTAAATTTATTTCTGGTGGTGGGTGGAGGTTGACCCTAGGACACTTTCGGTTTCCTCCTGTGTGAAAAGTTTATACTCTAGTAAAAATGGAGATAAATGTGGAAGAGCTGGATAACTATACTGTGACCCAACTAAAGGACTGGTGTCAGCAGCAAAGTGTGTTTTTTAAAAAGGGTGCCAAGAAAGGCGAGCTGCTGACAAGCATACGGGCATGGGTGGAGGCTCATTCCGGGGAGGTACCAGTATCAGAGGGGAGTGACAGGGACACTGTCGTTGAGACTGCAATGCTGTACCAAGCGGAGGGGGGAAATCTACTGACAGGTTCCAGGACACCTCCCAGGGTGGGCAGCAGCGTCTCGGAGAAGGGTTTAACTGAAGCCGAGCTAGAAGATAGGAGGGAGGAGAGGAGGATGAAGCTAGAATTAGCTAGGATGGATATGGAAAGGGAGGAAAGGAGGTTAGCTCATGAGCGAACCATCAAGGAGATGGACTTACAAGCTCTCAACCGTAGGTCTCCCAATCCAGACAATGGTGGCAGCGAAAAGAAAGGAGACACCAGGGAATCCAGACCCTATTTACCTAAAGATGTCATCGCTAGTTACACCCCAGGTGATGACATTGCCAAATGGTTGGCCGCCTACGAAGTTTCTTTAAGGGCTCATGGGATCCTAGAAACTCACTGGGGAGGTGGGCTGTACAAATACATGCCACCTGCTGGCAGAGACACCTTGTTGGCTCTGGAGCAGGATGAGCAAACCCACTACCCTGCCATGAAGGTGGCACTGGTGAAAAAGTTTGGACTTACCCCTGAAAGGTACAGACAGAAATTCAGGGGAAGTCACAAAATGAGTAACCAGAATTGGGTAGACTTTTTAGACTACGCCAAGAAAGCTTTGGAGGGTTGGGTCAAGGGCAGCGAGGTGAAAGACTATGAGGGGCTGTACAATCTATTTTTGAAAGAACACCTCCTCGAGAAATGTTTTCCCGAGTTGCGCCAACACCTGGTGGACAGCAAGCTGACCGATCCCCGGAAGCTTGCAGAGGAGGCGGACACTTGGGCAAGTACCCGGGTGTCCTCCAAGGGGACTGGAGGGGATTCTCAAAAAGCCGGACAGGGCGCCCCCCAGAAGAAAGAGGGAGGAGATAAAAAGAAGGAGTTCTCCAAAGGTCCCCAAAATAATTTCCAAGGTAAAGGAGCAGGTTTCACCCCTAGGGCAAACCCGCCCAGAAACCCTAATCCTGGCCAAAGCCAGCAGCCAAGGGTTCTCCACTGTTTTGAATGCGGTGGTGTTGGACATTATAAGGGAGATGTCAGATGCCCAAAGAGACCACCCCCTCCCACCGGAGGAAAGTCACCGGGAGTAGCTAGTGTAGCGCTCGGGGAGGAGTTGCCCTTAGATAAGGGGGGTGAGTGGGCGGGTGTCACCTTAGTGTCCCTGGGAGAGCGGGAGATGGTGCCAAAGATCCAGGTGCCCCCAAATACTACAAAGTATGGGCAATGGGTTACCATCAATGGCCAAAGAGGGGAGGCTCTGAGAGATACAGGAGCCAGTATGACTATGGTGAGAAGTCAACTGGTGTCTCCAGAGCAGGTTGTTCCTAATGTACTCCACCCCGCCGCGATGGCTGACGGCAGAATGGGCCACTATCCAGTGGCTGAGGTTCCCTTTGAGTGGGAAGGGGTTGCAGGTTCACTTCGAGTTGCCGTAAGCCCTGCCGTGCCAGTTGATTGTCTGTTGGGGAATGACATGGAGCACAACACTTGGAGAGAGGTGGAATACCGGACGCATTCTGCGATGCTGGGTACACCTGACTGGGCCTGTGTAAGCACACGGTCTGCGACTGCCCGGAGAGGGAGTTCGCCTGGGTTGGAGCCTGGAACAATGGCCCAACCCGCTGCCAAAAAGGGACAGAAACGGAGACAGGGACAGCCTGCTTCGGCTTCCACGCCCCATGTGACAGATCGGCCACCTGCAGTGGTAGGCCAGGAGTCCGTGGAGGGGGGAGTAGACTCTCTGGAGGATTTACCCATCCCTGCTGAATGGCATGTGGAGGGAGGTCCTACCAGGGAGGAATTCTGTAAGGGGCAGAGGGAGTGCCCCACCCTTGAGGGACTGAGGCGTCAGGCTGAAGCCCAGGCAGCAGGTGATGCTACGGGACACCACCATATTTACTGGGAGGATGGCCTCCTCTACAGTGAACCCAAGGTACCTCTACCTGGCTCATCAAGAGCCTTGGTGGTCCCGCAGCAATACCGAGCCTTTCTGCTGGAATTGGCTCATGCGATACCACTGGCAGGACACTTAGGCCAGGACAAGACCTTTGCACGGCTTGTCCTCCACTTTTACTGGCCTCAGATGAAAGTGGCGTCCAACACATACTGTAGGACATGTGTATCCTGCCAGGCCAGTGGGAAAACAGGGGTGAAGCTAAAGGCTCCCCTGGAACCACTTCCTGTCGTTAGCACCCCCTTTGAAAGGGTGGGCATCGACATTGTAGGGCCATTGGATCCACCAACAACAGCTGGTCACAGGTTCATCCTGGTTCTGGTGGATCATGCCACACGGTACCCAGAGGCCATTCCTCTGAGGACTGTTACTGCACCTGTGGTAGCTAGGGCCCTGATGGGAATCTTTACTAGGGTAGGATTCCCGAAGGAGGTTGTGTCTGACAGGGGGACTAACTTCCTGTCCGCTTACATGCGGACCATGTGGAAGGAGTGTGGGGTGACCTACCGGTTCACCACTCCTTATCACCCCCAGTCCAATGGACTGGTTGAGAGGTTTAATAAGACCCTGAAGGGCATGATAAGAAGTCTGCCAGAGAGCTTACGGAGGAAGTGGGACGTCCTCCTACCTTGCTTGCTGTTCTCCTACAGAGATGTGCCGCAGAAAGGAGTGGGCTTCAGCCCTTTCGAATTGTTGTATGGGCACCCTGTGCGTGGGCCTCTCAGCCTGGTGAAGGAAGGATGGGAGAAGTCTCCCAGAAAACCTCCCCAGGATGTGGTGAGCTACATGTTGGCCTTCAGAAGCCAGATGGCCAAGTTGTGGAAGCAGGCTGCTGACAACTTGGAGGCCAGTCAGGCAGTCATGAAGGAATGGTACGACCAAAATGCTCACCCGGTGGAGTTGGAGCCTGGCCAGAAAGTCTGGGTGATGGAACCTGGAGAGCTAAGTGCCCTTCAGGATCGTTGGACAGGCCCATTTGAGGTGTTGGAGAAAAAGGGTAAGGCCACTTACTTGGTGGATCTTAAGACCCCGCGGCAGCCCCTACGGGTGCTGCATGCCAATCGCCTCAAACCCCACCATGAGAGGCCAGAGGTCATCCTGATGTTGGTGACTGATGGTGCTGAGGAAGCAGAAAGCGAGCCTCTCCCAGACCTCTTTTCATGTCAAGAGAAGGATGGGTCGGTGGAGGGAGTGATTCTCTCCCCGTCTCTCACTCCTGAGCAACGAGAGGATTGCCGTCAGGTATTGGGGCAGTACTCTTCGCTGTTTTCCCTTGTCCCGGGAAGAACCCACCTGTGTACCCATGATGTGGACACAGGAGACAGCCCCCCAGTGAAATCCAAGACCTATAGGCTGTCGGACAAAGTGAAGGCTAGCATCCATGGCGAAGTTGCCAAGATGTTGGAGCTAGGAGTGATAGAACCGTCCAGCAGCCCTTGGTCCAGTCCGGTGGTGCTAGTCCCAAAAGCCGCCCCACCGGGCACCACACCAGAACTGAGGTTTTGTGTGGATTACCGAGGACTGAACTCAGTTACCAAAACTGATGCTCATCCCATCCCCAGGGCGGATGAGTTAATTGACCGGCTAGGAGCTGCCCAATACCTCAGTACCTTTGACCTCACTTCAGGGTACTGGCAGATCTCCTTGACAGATGGAGAAAGGGAAAGGTCAGCCTTTTCCACGCCTGAGGGACACTTCCAGTTCTGTGTGATGCCCTTTGGGCTCAAGAACGCCCCTGCCACATTTCAGCGACTGGTGAACCAGGTCCTCTCTGGAATGGAGGGTTTCTCGGCTGCTTACCTGGATGACATTGCTGTCTTCAGTAGCAGTTGGGAGGACCACTTGCAACATTTGCAAGCAGTTCTCCAGGCGCTGAAACAAGCTGGATTGACCATCAAAGCCAGTAAATGCCAGATTGGTCAGGGGTCGGTTGTGTACCTTGGACACTTGGTGGGTAGGGGGTCAGTGCAACCCCTGCAGGCAAAGATTGAGGCGATCATGGCCTGGGAACCCCCCAAGACACAGACTGAGGTCCGAGCTTTCCTGGGCCTCACAGGTTACTACCGTCGCTTTGTGAAGGGGTATGGCGCTATTGTAGCGCCCCTCACAGAGCTCACCTCTAGGAAACAACCTCGACGGGTAGTGTGGACAAAGGCTTGTCAGCAAGCCTTTGAAAAGTTGAAGCAGGCAATGTGTGAAGCACCGGTCCTGAAGGCTCCCGATTTCTCCAAGGAGTTCATTGTTCAAACAGATGCATCTGAACATGGCATTGGGGCAGTGTTATCGCAACTAAATGCAGAGGGCCTGGATCAGCCTGTAGTCTTCTTATCCAGGAGACTGCTTCCCCGGGAACAGAAGTGGAGTGCAATTGAGAGGGAAGCTTTTGCGGTGGTGTGGGCTCTGAAGAAGCTGCGGCCATACCTCTTTGGCTCGCACTTCCTGGTTCAGACTGACCACCGCCCCCTTCGTTGGCTGATGCAAATGAAGGGGGAAAATCCCAAGCTGTTGAGGTGGTCCATCTCCCTACAGGGAATGGACTTCCGGGTGGAACATCGGCCTGGAGTGGACCACGCCAATGCAGACGGTCTCTCCAGGTATTTCCGCCTTAGTGAAGAGGACTCCCAAGGGGTTGGGTAGTTCTCCCCACTTTCAGCTGGGGGGGACGCGTGTTAGACCTGTCTGGATTTTTTTGTGCAGTCCCTCCTCATCATTCTTTATTTTGTCCCCTTTTTGCCCCTCATACACTTGATATTTTTGTGTCTACTACTTTTTTTAGGTGTTGGTCAAGGGGATAGGTGTTCTTTCTTTCCCCCATAATCTTTTACCTCAGGCCCAGGGGCCTGTTCTGACAGGAAAGTTGGCACCACCTAAAATGGTGGCCACCAACTGCCCCAACTGTCACATTCAGAACTTGGCCATAGCCTAACATAGGGCATTCCAGAACCTTCTGGTCCATGCTGGACCATTGAAGGGCAGCCTATAAAAGGCGGAATGCGGGGCAGCCATTTTGTCTACCTGTGGAAGTCAGCTGGAGGACAGGCTGTAGCTAAGGGTGGGAAGAGGTTAGACTTAGGGTTGACCTCCTGGACTGGGAAGCTGCCTTATGATCCACCCCACTACTCCCCTTTTGGTTACTTGTCCTGACCCCGCTGTGAAGGGTTACTGGAGACCCTGGGCGCCTAGCTTGCCCCTTGTCCAAACCATACAGGGGAAGTCCAAGGAGAACTTGGTGCGCAGTCCTCTGCCCAGCAGAAAGAGACTCAGGAAGAATAGCCCTCTTCCCTGGACCCCAGCCCCCATCTCAACTTGAGTACTAAAAGGACTTGGCAGAGTGGGCGCTGAGGTAAAGGAAACGAACTGGCACTGATCTCCTACCTTCCTGGGTGCTGAGGAAGGCTTGTCCCCTGGTTTCCTGGGAAGTCCTGGTTGTTCGTGCAGCTGGCCGGTTTCTGGAGGCAGCGCCGACCCCACTGTGAGCGGGACCCCTGAGGGGCTGATCGTTTTCTGTGACAGCGCCTGCCCCGGGATCCACTGAGCCTGAGAGGCTTCTCTCTGTGGACGGGACCCCGGAGCGCCTTCCGCGTTGCTGGCGCATTGCCTGAAGAGTACTGTCTCCCTTGGAAAGGGGAGGGCGAGACACTTCTTGGAAGCGCCTTCGCGCATGCCCGCTGTCGCGATCACCATCCCCACAGGAGGGGCCTAGGACCGAGCAGGCCCAGGAGAGTAGTGTCCTTCCGGGGAGCGGTCGCCGGGAGAGGCGGGACAAGAGCGAGCGCTTCCGCGCATGCCCGGCGAGGGAGTGTCTGCCCTGAGGAGAGGCGCCGGTGGAACGTCTCTTGATCGTCGAGTGTTGGCAGACTGATCGACGCGCCGTGGGACCGATCCTTCGTGGTGAGGAGCCGCCGCTTGTGTGGCGGAATCACCGTTACTGCGGCCCGAGTTGTAGCTGAGAGGGCCTCCGCTCTTCTGCGTGGGAGCGAGGAGGCCGATCCCCAGAGGTAAAGCGACTGAGTGCTGAGGGGGTGAGCGGAGGAACTGCCTGCCGGCCGTCTAAACAAGTAAGCCGGGAAGAGCGAGGGAGTGCTGAGAGAGTTCCGGTAAGGTCTCCTAGTCGTTTGGTTTCCTCCCCCACTCGATGCAGAACTGAGGGAGGAGGGCCTAAGAAACAAGTGGCCTAACTGTTAAAAACTAACTAACTGACTTCAAAAGGCCTGGTCATCTGGGGGGTGCAAAGAATACAAAGGTCTTCAAGACCCCTGGTACTCAACAGTTGGCGACAGCTTGCTTCTTCCCCCCTCTGGTGGAGTAGGATTGCTGAGAAGCCAAATAGAGAGCGATGTACAGCTAATCTGGCCTAAGAAATTGGAAGGGTTACCAATCAGCCATGGTCATGGTGCATGTTTAACTATTGGAATTAATTAATGACTTGCATAGCAGTTTAAAAAGTATTATTGCTATTATTGAGACCAGTTGTAAAGTTTTAGGCACTATTTAGAAACTAGGCCTAATTAAATGCTAGAAGCGCTAGTAATGTAAAGTTGATGATTTAAGCTAGTACCTTGTCAAAGACTGTATTAATTTCCTGATTAAGAAGTTTTGCGCTTTCATCTCAAAAAGGAAATCTGCATTTACTTATATTGAGTTGTAGTTTTCTCTCCTAAGGTTCTAGCGGATTAATATTTCACCTGATTGATTATAAAGTACTGAACTGTGAATCCTAGAGTAATAAGTGTAAGAGTACTGACGAAGTTAATTGATTATTCGCTTAGCAGTTTAAGTGATATAATTGCTGATACTAAAGTGACCTGAAACGTTCTAAGCTATATATTTTAAGGACAAAGAGTATATTATTTTTATAAAGCAGTACGTATTTTCCTACATTTTCGGTGTAGTGTTTTCTTTTGTGTGCTATTGCGTGGTTTTATTCTTGGGTGGTCTGCAACCTTAACACTGTGCCTCTGAAATGTATGTCTTGCCCTAGGCCAGGCTACCCCAGTTCCAACAGGAAGACTCTGATGACTGCATGCGTCCATGATTCCAGGAAGGTGGTTGTACTTATTAAGATGTTGAGGATGGGGTTGAGGGCCTCGATTTTAGGAATTGCTTTTTGCCAATGGGGTGGTGGAGACAGGCGTCCGCCGAGGCCCCAGAGTGGATGGTCTTCATGATTGTTGTGGGTTCCTCTGTGCAAATGGTGTCCTATGTGGTGATTTTGTTACCTTCGTTCATCATTGGAATAATTCTGGAGAGAGTCAGGGGGTCCGATTATGGGGCAAAGTTGCTGTATATAATTGCGATATTGCTGTAAAAGAAGTTCCAGAGGTTGTTACACAGATTTTGTGATGGGTTGGTGATGCTGGGGTGATGCTGGTGCCAGCTGTTGGTCCTGTGAAGTCCTTGATAATTGCTAATATTTCTTTTGCGGCTGTGTATTCGTTCAACTAGGACCTTTCTCTTGGTTTCCAGGATTAGCTGATGGTACCCTCTCAGGAATGCTTTGAAAGCGTCTTTTTTTTCTCTTCCCCTGTGCTGGTTTTCCATTGTTCTCTGCACTTGTAGTGATGGAATTGTGCTTGTGCACATGTGTAGACCGGTTACTGCTTTCATATCATACTTTCTTTCTTTTTGCGATGTTACAAATGTTCCTTACTTTTTTGTGAATATATGCCTACATATTTTACTTTTATAGTTTTCATTCCTATTGAACCTGTTTGAAAAATATATAAAGAAAAATAAAACCTGTCAGCCTTGCAAGGGGGGCAGACCGGTTGGCTTTACCAGTGACTTTTCAAAGATATTGTTTTGAGGAACAAGAAGCCCAGCACAGAAGAAGGTTAAGACTTGCTTGACTGCATTGAAATCTTTATGAACATATGAGACTATTGTGCTGTGAGATAGAGAAGTTTGCTCTGTTTATCAAAACTTTCTCACACTACCTAACACCACTATAGGAGGTTAGGCTCGCTTGCTCTGACAATTTGAAGGAGGTATTTACTCTCCACCACTTTCAAAATTCACTGGTACTTATTTAGCAGTCTTGCAAGGGAGTGTAGAAAGTGACTGTACAGAAATGGAAGGATGTCTCATGTAGTTGATCTTCTGGAGCGCCGATCGGGAAGGTTACAGATTAAATACAATTTAAAAAACAAAGATTAGTAAAGCGGATAGCTCTAATCTTGACAAGTTGGTATGATGTTTATATTTTTTATTTATACTGCAAGCCCATGCCACAAAGAAAAGAGGAAATATCCTTTCACCAAAATGTGGCAGCAATACGCTTCTAATAAAAAATATAAAAAATAACTCTTGCTTGTAATTTTCATTGAAACATTACAGGTAAAACTGGCTGCATATGCATATGACATCCTAATTGTAACGGAGCAACTAAATACCTCAATTGAGGCCCTGATAGACACCATAGAGGTATATTCAGGACACGCAGGATATAAGCTCAACATGGATAAATCAGAATGCAAACCCCAGAACATCCACTGCACTAGGGACATCCTAGGGGGATTGGGCCTGGCCTGGCAAACAGGGTTTATCAAATATCTAGGTAAACACTTTGGAAACGACCTCATGAGCACACTAGGCCACAATGAGAAACTATTGCTAGTAAAATTAAAGAAACTCTTGGAGGCCTGGTCCTCGAAATGTATAACTTGATGGAGCAGAATCGAGATGATCAAAAAGATGATCGCCCCAATGATTAACTACCTGATCAGCATGCTCCCACTCCTACTCACAGATGACTTCCACCGTAAAGTAGATATCCTAATCACTAAATTCCTATGGCGAGGGAATAAGACACGGATAAGCATCAAAAAACCAAGACTGGAGAAAAAACTGGGAGGGGTAAATCTAGCAGACTTTAGAATCTTCCAAACAGCATTTCTGGCAAAACAATGGGCTTACTGGATATCACCTCCTCATGGATACACACCGGTGTGGCTACAAGTCGAGAAAACCATACTGAATAATTTAAACCAAATGGCGCTGTTAACAGCTAATAAGCATCTTCACACACCCAGCTCCATTTTTAAAAACACAAAAATTGCCCTACTAAGAATAGATAAGAAAATGGAGAACAGAATAAAGGGCTCTCAGTTGGAGTCACTCTGGGCCAATAGCAATATCCGATATAAGGGGAAATGCCTAGCCTTTGACACATGGATAAAGAGAGGCATCTCCCACCCAGGACAACTAGAAGAAGGGGGATATCCCACCACGTTTGCCGAACTGAAATCGAAACATAACCTAACAGATATTGAGTTCTACAACTTTCTAAAAAGCAAAACAGCCCTATCCAAAGCCAAACTATTGCCCACCAAACCGTCAATCTCACAGTACATGGCAAAAATCAACAGACTAGGTCACCAGGTATCACACCTCTACAAACTTCTACACCCAAACTCCACCAAACTTAAGGATAAGACCATTAACTATTGGTAAAACAAAACAATAACACACTTAATGAGCAAGAACTGGCTATATTATGGTCCGCTGCCTCACGTAATAAAATCTCCCCGGTATTATCACAAACAAAATTCTGGATACTCCATAAGGCTTTCTGGACCCTTGCACGCTTTTCCTCACTAGGCCTCAGAGAAGATGACCTATGCTGTAACTGTAGCAAGGAGAAGGGGGACCTAGTACATCTTATCTACTATTGCCCAACACTCAAAACGTTCTGGGAAAAAAATCTTTGGTTTCATAAATAAAGCACTAGGCTGCACACTAACAGCGGAATTTTCCTCCCTCGTCACTGCATTCATGACCACAGAACTAAGGTCAGAGCATGACTGCTCCTGACCGCAGCGGTAAAAATGGTCCTGGCCAATTGGAAAGACACAAGTAAAACCTCATACAAAGGCTGGGTCAACTGGGTGACGCACCTCAGAGGCGCGGATAACATCGCACTATAAAACTCACACTGGAGGCCAGCAACCAGGGGGATGTGGAAGTCACTCGACACGTACCTAGACTCTTACGAACCCCCATGGAACCATTCCGATTCCCTCCCCCTTCCCCTCGTGGGCGGTGGGGCTAGCGAGTTCGAAAGCTACTACCATGGCCTAAGAGGTGTAGGGGGGGGGGCTGACATGGCTACCAATCTTGCCACAAGTTAACCAGGGGGGTGACGGCTTTGTCACGCGGCTATAAGACCAGTTAGTCTCATTGCTACAGAACCTCTCTTGTATCCTCTCTTTCACCCCTTTGTTTCTGCTTCTTTCTTTCTATCGTCCTTTGCCTAATATTCCAGCAAGTCAAGTCAGAAGGGATTAGCTAAACATATATTTCAAAGTACCTGTAAACACTGCTCTACAAACTACGTTTGGCTAACCTTGTAGCAGAAACGCTAATGTATCTGCTTATAAAAAAATCAATAAAATACCTTGAAATTAAAAAAAAAAGAAACTTTGCAGGTGATTCCTAATAGGCATGTGTAGTTAGAACTGCTAGAACAATTTTCAGTTTTAATGCACATCAACAAAAATATAATTTGCAAAAATTATTATTCTTATTTGCAAAAAAAATGTACTGTTGCCTTTGAATTTCTGTAACCTGAAGACATACCGTAAACACCAAGTATGACAAAAAAATCAGAAAAAACATTGGTAATAAGTATTGTCCAACCAATCATGGCATTAAAGAGCACTTCTTTTATTTGGCAAAATGCTGTCACTCACAGTGCAGCACCCCCATTACCATTCTGTATCAAGTGATGGGTAGAAGCAAAATGTGAATGATTGTCGCAGAGACCAATGGATGAAGAGGGATGACCCAAAACCCATGTATGTATATATTCATTTACATAAGTCTAGAAAGACAGCTAAAGTTACATGTAGGCAACATTACATCTGCACAAAATGAAGGCCAGAGCATAGTCAACAACTTTTTTTCTATGCAAACTAAATGAGTTAATGCATAGTCCAACAACAGCCCCTATCAGAAAAGTAATACAAGCTAAAATTAGGACAACTGCAGGTTATGCACAGCAGGCATATCCAGGCAAAATGGAAGCAATGTTGGACAAAGCACAAGGCCTGGCCTACAAATGCATTTTCAAACTCCCTAAATATACCCGCAACAGCCTAATTTATTTGGAATTCGGACTAAAGCAACAAAGTAAGGAATGCTTGGGTATGCACGCAAAGTACTACTATCAAGTTTTAACAGCCCCAGCTGGAAGCTTAAAGAGCATGCTGAAGCCAATCTATGGAGGGACAATCAACCCGTGGCAAGGTTACAAGGAAAAAGCAGTGGAAATGTTGAGTTTGGCAATTGAAAATTGGCAGGAAGGGTTGATAAACTATCTGGCCATTAAAAACTCAATTAATAAACAATGTTTCCAACTGTCGCATATGAATGACCTAACGGAATATGTCACAGGAAGAGGTCCACCAGGGCTGTTAACATCATATGTAGGGCATAGAAGCCAGCCCTATTTTAATCAAGCTCTGGGAAGGAAAGCACTCAAAAACATTATATGGGCCAGATTAGTGTCCCTCCCAATTAAAGAATTAAACCCTGGGTGGAAGTCCCTTGAACACAAAATCAGATGTAGAATCTGCAACTTCAAACATGAATCTTTGCTACATTTGATTTGTTGCTGTCCTGGTATGCTTCAGCCCCGTCAGAACCTTTTAAAACAAATATGGCTGCGTAACGGGGTTCGGACTGTAAAAGAAGCCGTCTTGGTACTCTTTTCCTGCACTCTACCATTGGACTTGGCCAGGTTTGGGAGATACATGGCCGGGCTCCGAATTAGGTTTATGAAGGAGAGGGGCCAGGCAATATGAAAGTCAATCTGGTTTACTATTTAAATTGTCTCCAGCAACCAGTCGGTGAAGAAGTCATTTTAACTATTCCATTTTAGAACTCCTATGAAATTTTGCAAAAATGTTGAACTGGTAATCTCTTGTCGTTTTACTAATGTATATATTTATCCTTTTATTATGTTTTGATAGTGCTGTATGTACATTTTTTTTAATGGTTGTTCCAACTTTCTTTTAGTTGTATGTAAGTTGTATTGCACATGGTTTTAAGTAACTGTGCAATATAAATAAAAACAAATTCATTCATTCATACATGTAGGCAAGACCTAACAATACTCCCTTTTCAAATCTAGTATCCAGGTCCTGGACTGAGCTTTACCACCAAGGCGGAGGGGATGTCAGTGGCATTGAATGCAGCCAATGGGTCGACCAAGATCAGTATGTTCACCGTTACTGGTGTTTAGACTGAATGTATGCTGCAACCAGAAACCATGCAAGGGTAAAACTGTTATGACGCCACCAAGGAGAAAGCCCAGGGTTTAAAGTAATGCTGGATAGGCCTTTTCTTGTGCAGGTCGCCACTGTCTTGTATTGCATGCACCTTTGACGCTGCACTCGACCCCCTCAGAACAGAAACTCATGTGAAAGTGAAGGGCCCCCAGTTATTAAAGGCTGAGCATGTCACACCTAGACAAAATCAGAGAACTCTTCTGTGTGGGGTATATGTAAAGAAGCTTCTGCCCGACACTAAAGTATCAGTCTGTCTCCTCATGGGGGCATCAGAGGCCACCCAGTACTAGGAAGAGGGGTACATTTAGTTGTATTGCGAAACAGCAGAGCTGGAGATGTGTTGTGGAACTGAGATCGAAAGTGATGGAGCGCCTCCTATGGGCTCACAGCTGTTGGTCCAGTGAGGGGAAACACAGGGTCAGTCTGAAGGCTGGTTCAAAGGGCTGCATGGCTCAGCTATCCTCGGAGTGCCAAGACGTGCATCCCTGGTATATATGTTTGTATCTGAAAGAGACACGTTAGTGATAGATTCCTTACCTTAGAATATCCCCAGGCGTCAGACTGGATCCGGAAATTTTTGCGTAGCAATACCCCTGCGCGTTGGTAGGCGTCGTCCGCGGCTCCGCGTCCGTCGGCGCGCTGACGTCAGTTCTTCTTTTTTCCGCGCCAGCTAGCGCAGATCCGGCGAAGCTCTACACCTAGTCATTTTTTGACTAAACTTTTTGATCTTTTTGATCATCTCTTTCTTTGAGTCTTCGACTTCTATCGGTGCCGGTAGGGATGCCCGGGTTCAAGCCCTGTTCGAAGTGCGACCGACTGATGTCGGTCACGGACCCCCATCGCCGGTGCCTGAAGTGCTTAGGCCTCGACCACGACGACCGCACCTGCTCCGACTGCCGGGCCCTGACGTCGAAGGCTAGGCGGAAGCGGTCCCGCAAGCGGCTCGAGCTCCGGCACTCAGCCCCGCGCCATTCCAGGTCCCGGTCCCACGAGAGGTCGAGGGACCGGTCGCGGGGTCGGAGTCCCCGCAGCTCCGGGAGTGGACATCGGTCGTCGGGATCCAAGTCCTCAGGTAAGAGGCATGAGAGGTCGGAGCGGCATCATCGCTCCTCCGACCCACCCCGACGCTCGCACGATGCGGCCGGGGGTTCGGGCGACACCGCCCACTCGGCTCCACGGGAGTCGCAAGCGTCGCCGCCTGCCCCACACCTTCGGGTCCCTGGGCACGGCGCGACGCCGGAGGAGGTCGAGCGGTACCTCATGGCCATGAGGTCCCTCCCTCCTCAGCCGGGTCCCGCGGTGCCTCCGGGCCCAGCGGTCCCGGCTGGAGGCACTAGCGGGTCAGGCGCTTCGGCCCCGATGCCGCCGGGTGCTTCGGCCCTGGCGCGAAGTCGTCGGCGCCGCAGGACCTCACCGGATCCGCTTCCGGATCCGGGTCGTCGCCGGTCGACCTCACCGGCGCCGGCCCCGAGGGTGTCGCCCCCGGCGCCCATTGTGGACGCCGTCCCCAATCTTCACTTCGGTCCGACTCTGGCGCCTGAACGGCGCCGTTGGGCGCCGCTTCAGACGGCCTTTGGAGATTTCTATTTCCATGAGGAGGTCCAGTCTGTTGACCCTGGGTTACAGGAGACTGGTGACGGAGGTGATTGGGAGGGGTCTGAGTACCCTCTGGCACAGGAGTGTCAGTCTCAAGAGGACTGGACATATGAGCTTGGGGAGGCCAGTGGTATTGACACCTCGCCAGACACTGGATTTGTCTCCCCTCCCACCGTGGCTACGGAGGAGGGGGCTGCTTACAGCGTAGTGTTGACGAGGGCAGCCAAGACCTTGGGCCTTGAGCTCCCCGTCGCGGCCGTGAGGACTAACCTCCTCACTGAGGTTCTTAAACCGCAGGCAAGCTCCAGTGAGCCTCTGCTGCCGTTTAATGAAGCCTTATGTGACGTTCTGGTGGGCACTTGGTCCAAGCCCGCCACAAGTCCGCCTGTGGATAGGAACGTGGCTGGACGCTACCGCCCGGCTCCGGCCGACCCTTGCTTTTTGTCCACCCATCCCACACCCGAGAGCCTGGTTATCCAGGCCTCCACTTCCCAGACCGCATTCCCGACGGCCCCGCCCGATCGGGAATCCAAGAGATATGAACAGTTCGGAAAGAAGGTGTTCTCGTCGCTGAGCTTGGGTCTGCGGTCTGTCAATACCGCGTGTCTCTTGGGCCGCTACACCCACCCCCTGTGGGACACGGTTGCGGACGTGCTGCCACAATGCCCGGAGGATGTCCGGGCTAAACTCGCCCAAGCCCTTGTGGAGGGTCGAGATGCGGCACGATACTCTATCCGGTGTGGGCTGGATACCACGTACTCACTGGGCAGGGCGATGGCAACGATGGTGGCGGTTAGACGCCACGCCTGGTTGAGGTCCGCCAACTTATCGGCCGATGTCCAGGCCACTCTTCTGGACATGCCGTTCGATGGCCGTCGCCTTTTTGGCGACAAGGCAGACCATGCGCTGGAGCGCTTTAAGGACTCCAGGGCTACGGCCAAGTCCTTAGGCCTCTCGGCCACGCGCCAGCAATCGGGTGCCTTTCGCTCCTTTCGTGGCCACGGAAGGGGTGTCCCCACACGTGCTGCCAGCCACGCACCGCAGAATGTCCAGCAGCGCGGTGGCGGCCGTGGAAACCGCCGCGGCGGCGGTCGGGGTCAGCGGCGAGGCCAGTCCACACCTCCCTCTGCAGCACCTGCCTCAAAACCTTCCTAGTCCGAGTTTTCAGGCCCATGTGACGCCTGTGGGGGGCAGGGTTCGCCATCACCACACCCACTGGCGCACTGTCACATCAGACAGGTGGGTGCTGCAGATCGTCCGAAGGGGCTACTCCCTCCCCTTCGAGGCGACCCCTCCAGCCATGCCACTGCAATTCCACCGCGTGTCGGGGGATCACTTGCGATTTCTGCAAGGGGAAGTCACGGCCCTCTTGGCCAAGGGGGCCATCGAGCGCGTTCCTGGGCCAGAAGTAGGGTGTGGATGTTACTCCCACTACTTTCTGGTGCCCAAGAAGGGCAAAGGGGGCCTGCGCCCTATCTTGGACCTGCGGAACGTCAACGGCTTCCTCCGACAAGAGAAGTTCAAGATGCTGACTTTGGCTCAGGTCTTAGCTGCCCTGGACCCCGGAGACTGGATGGTAGCGTTGGACTTGCAGGACGCTTATTTTCACATCCCCGTCCTGCCGGCCCACCGGCGTTACCTGCGGTTCACGGTAGGCCACGAGCACTTTCAGTTTACCGTGCTCCCCTTCGGCCTTACCAGCGCCCCACGGGTGTTCACGAAAGTGATGGCGGTGGTCGCAGCTCATCTGCGCAGGTTAGGGGTGTCAGTCTTCCCCTACCTCGACGACTGGTTGTTGAAGGCGGGCTCGCCCCAGACAGTCGTCAGCCACCTCCAGACTACTGCCGACCTCCTGCACTTGCTGGGGTTCTCCATCAATGTGCCGACGTCGCACCTGTGTCGCTCTCAGAAGCTCCTCTTCATCGGAGCGGTTCTAGACTCGGCGCAGTTTCGGGTTTACCCTCCCGAACAGCGGGTTCAGGATATTCAGGCTCTGATTCCAATCTTCCAGCCTTTATCCCGAGTCTCGGTCAGGTTGACGCTGCGGCTTCTGGGATTGATGGCCTCCTGCATCCTTCTGGTGCGTCACGCCCGGTGGCGGATGCGGGCTCTGCAGTGGGACCTGAAATTTCAGTGGGCCCAGCATCAGGGCAACTTGTCCGATCACGTCTTGATCTCGGAGGGCACTGCGAGACAGTTGCAGTGGTGGCTCACGGACCGCGATTGGGTCAATGGCAGATCGCTATCCCAACCCCACCCGGAGCACGTAGTTGTGACGGATGCGTCCCTCCAGGGCTGGGGTGGCCACATGGGAGAGGCAGAGATCAGAGGACTCTGGTCTCTGGCGGAGGCCCGCCTCCACATCAGCCTGTTGGAGTTACGGGCGATTCGTCTAGCACTGAAGGCATTCCTCCCCTCTGTCCGGGGGAGTGTAGTGCAGGTGTTCACGGACAACACCACCGCCATATGGTACTGCAACAAACAGGGCGGGGTGGGGTCGTGGACCCTATGCCAGGAGGCTCTGTGCCTCTGGCAGTGGCTGGAACGTCAGGGCGTGACCCTGGTGGTTCAACACCTGGCAGGTTCTCTGAATGCCAGGGCGGACGAACTCAGCCGTCGGTGCATGATGGATCACGAATGGCGTCTGAGCTCGGACGTGGCGCAAGGCCTCTTTCAGCAGTGGGGAGAGCCTTGGTTAGATCTATTCGCCACCGAAGAGAACGTGCAATGTCATCAGTTCTGCGCGTTGGAATTTCCAAGGCGGCACTCGCTCGGAGACGCTTTTCGTCGCGAGTGGAGTTGCGGTCTGTTGTACGCCTTTCCGCCTATACCACTTCTGCCCAGTGTGCTGAAGAAGATCAGGCGCGACCGGGCCCAGGTTATCCTTGTGGCTCCGGACTGGGCACGAAGATACTGGTATCCCGAGCTACTCAGCATGTCAGTCGATCCCCCGATTCGTCTGCCTCTTCGGGAGGACCTTCTGTCGCAGCAGCAGGGGACGGTCCTCCACCCGAACCTGTCCCGTCTCCACCTACAAGCTTGGAGATTGAGCGGCGACAGTTGAGGCCATTTGACTTGCCTCCCGAAGTCTGTAATGTCATTCTGGCAGCCAGGCGTCCCTCCACAAAGTCGGTATACGCCTGCAGGTGGAACAGATTTGTGGCATGGTGCACAGCAAAGGCTGTGGACCCACTCTCTGCCCCCCTTTCTGAGGTTCTCCTCTTTCTTCTTTCTCTTGCCCAGCAGGGCTCTGCTCTGGGCACTGTCAAGGGCTACCTTTCTGCCCTTTCTGCCTTCTTAAGGCTACCTGATCAGCCTTCTCTGTTCAAGTCCCCTATTGTAAATAGATTTCTTAAGGGCATCACACACATGTTCCCTCCTGTTCCCTTCGTGATGCCCCAGTGGGATTTGAACCTTGTTCTTACTTTCCTGATGTGCGCTCCCTTTGAGCCACTTCACAACTGTCCTCTTCGCCTTCTAACTCTGAAGACTGCTTTCCTGGTTGCCATCACCTCTGCCAGGAGAGTGAGTGAGCTCCAGGCCCTTTCTTTTACTCCTCCTTTCCTTTCTGTCCATTCGGACAAGGTTGTGTTGCGTACTAAACCATCTTTCCTGCCCAAGGTTGTCTCAGCCTTCCACATCGGGCAGTCCATCACATTGCCTACCTTCTTACCGCCTCCGTATCCCTCTAAAGAGGAAGAGCGGCTCCACCGTCTGGACCCAAAACGTGCGCTCTCATTCTACTTGGATCGCACACGCCAGTTCCGGGTGGATGACCAACTCTTTGTTGGTTACGTGGGCGCTAAGAAGGGGAATGCAGTGCACAAGCGGACCATCTCCCGGTGGATCATCTTGTGTATCCAGGCATGTTACTCCATGGCTAAGAAGGAGCCCCCTGTTGGATTGAGGGCTCATTCCACTCGGGCCACGGCTACTACTACTGCCCTGGGCCGGGGAGTGCCCTTGCAGGACATTTGCCAGGCAGCTACGTGGGCCTCGCTGCACACGTTCGCAAGACACTACTGCCTGGACAGTCAAGTCCGGAGGGATGGCTTCTTTGGCCGTTCCGTCCTCCTGGACTTTCTGGTGTGATTATTGGTTCGCAGACCCACCACCGGGGTTGGTATTGCTGGGGTATCTATTCTAAGGTAAGGAATCTATCACTAACGTGCCTCTTTCAGATGCACAAGTTACTACTTGTGTAACGATATATCTGTAAGAGACATTAGTTAGTGATAGATTCCTTACCGACTCACCCATCCTCCCCGTTCTGCGAACCGATATCTAGGGTTAAGGCCATCCCCTTTCAGGGCCCTAGTTTCTTGGCACCAGTGTTGGTTCTATCCTGGCTCTGCGTATCTGGCGCGGAAAAGCTGTGTATCAGAACTGACGTCAGCGCGCATGGGCGGCGTCTAAGTACTCCGACGACGTCATTCCGGCGCTAACGACGCGACGACGGACGCGGAGCCGCGGACGACGCCTACCGACGCGCAGGGGTACTGCTACGCAAAAATTTCCGGATCCAGTCTGACGCCTGGGGATATTCTAAGGTAAGGAATCTATCACTAACTAATGTCTCTTACAGATATATCTTTACACAAGTAGTAACTTGTGCGACAGCACTAAAGATGTCTCATACACATGGCATGCTCGGCGTCATTCCTTTTATTCTATCAATATAATCGGTGTAAGAATAACTGTATGATTTGCAACACAGGGGCACTGAAGATAGCTGCAGGAGCTCCTTGCAAGTCATCGATTTGGTTACTCATTCAGCGCCTGGTTGTAGGTTTCATGCCCCAGCCCCAGGTTGGTTTGGTAACCCCTGACATGCTTTTGTTTCAAGTGAATATTACAACACTTTTGCCAGTATGTAAGAATCTTAAGACTTAAGTGAGCATTGGAATGGGAGCTAAATGGCCGGCAATACGTTACAAGTGCGTTGTCCCCGAGTCACACTGAATGCTTTTACAATTTAGCAACAAAAAAACCGCACTAGGTGCAGTACCGTTCTCGTACGTGGAAGCAGCCGGCGCGTAGAGCAGCTGATTGGCAGGTGGGGTGGCCGGGTTTATTGCCCCCAGGCCATGTGTGTCACTTGAAGTGAGAAGGGAGGCGAGCGTAATGTGCCCATTTGTTTATTCTTTACTTTTATATGTGCCTCAGCTTTTGCAGAAACATTATCCGGCTGGAAGAACAGTAAAAAGTCAATTGCGGCGTTTACAATTGGATTGTTCCATTGTTTTCATTTGCGCTCACCGTGTAGTGGGATTGTGTAACTCGTGAACACCGCTAGATGAGAAAACTTTGCATTGGCATACAAACGAGAAGGGGGAGCAGGAGGCGGACATTATTTGTACACGATAAAAGCCTCTCCCCTCACGTCACCGAGCCCCAATCCAGCCCTGGGGAGGTGGGCTGGGTGGCATCGGAAACATCCGCCCGTGCAGCACCACCAATCACCGGACTGACAGAAAAACTATTTTAGCTAAAAAAGTTAAAGATTTGCAGTGGGCCGGGCGGCGGAGGGTGGGTCCGCCATCCTCCTCGGGAGGGGCCTGCCCTGCGTGCGAGGGAGCGGAGCACATTCCCAGTTTCCTGAGGAGCGGCTGCACAGAGGCTTCTCGGCTCCCGCGCGGGCTCTGGGAGTTTGTGGCGGTCCCTTAAGCAGGGGATGTGCGCACGGTGCTGAGGCGGGGGAGGCTGCGGTTCGAGCCCGAGCAGAGGGAGTTCGCACAGACGCGGCGCTGCTCCTCGCACTGACAGGTTAGTGGTTATATACCCCCCGCTAAAGGTATGCAGGCCCCTCCCCGGCCCACGCCACTACCACTCAACTCTTTTACTAAAGAGGCTGCTTCTGTTCTACCCAAAGAATGTATTTTCTAACTTTTTTCCTCGTTATTTTGCTATAAAAATATCTTTAATCCGGTGGAAGCCGATTAAATAACTGTCACCCTCTTCCCGACCCAACACCCCGTTTACTCCTAGAAGCGAAAATCTTGGCACTAAGACAATGACTGACACGAATGCCTGAATAAAGAAACTTCATAGGCCAAAGATGAGATAGGTGGTTGTCTTTCTTTCTGTGACAATCCTTAATTGTTTATTATTAGCTGTGCGATTTTCGTAACCATGGTATACCATCCTCGCCCTGATTTTTGTTTTCTCTATACTTTGGGATGCGGTAGTTCTGTTACTTGGGGATCACTATGTGAAACCACTCAGCAAATGTGTATTTTTGTGTAAATCTGCCTCAATATAGTTATAACGCGTCCGAGGCAAGGGCCGTCTATATTGCAAGTTATTGGCACTTAATATTACTGTACGCCTGTAAATATTATCCAGAGCCGAGAACGTGTGCCGTTTTATGATTTCTAAAAATCGATGCCGAGAGGTGGGGAAGCGTGGGTGTCCTGTGACCTCAGTTCTTGCGGGGGTTGCAGTTCCTCTTAGACACGGGGCGCGGGGTGCCAAGCGGTGCCCTGTGAAAGTGGGCATATACCCCCATCCTGCTCTGATACCCACGAGTCTAGCTAGCGCTATATACAACTTTAAAAATAAAAAAGTATAGTTGGCTAAGTGAAAGGGCAACCTCGGGCGCATGGCACACCTGGCGGGCACGTTCTGAGCGTAGGACCAGTGGGCATCGCATGAGTGAACATCTGGAAGGCCCGGATGATAGGACAACAGGCCATCTGATCCTTCTGTGTTTTTTTTATTATTCTTTTTATTTTTAACTAAACTCTTCGGGCAGGTGGGAACGCAAGATGGAAGTTTTGAGCGTAAATAGGAGTGGGCGGTTCTAGGGAAAGAGCGCCCCGGGTGAGTTCTTTAAGCGATGCACCTCTGGGGCATTCTAAAGCAGAGCACCTCTGGGCAGATTCCGAGCACATAGACCACGTCCTGGACACAACATGGCATCTCGAGGACAGGAGACAAATGCACACGCTCTAATGGCGAGTTATATGTTGCACAGGTGGGCCTACTTGTGAAAGTAGGGGCAGACCTGGACAAGTCCTGATCGCTAGTTGCATTGTGCGTTTTCTGATCACGGCATATGTGGGATTTGATACCTGGATGGATACTGGCTGCAGGGTGAATTGTGAAAGCGGAAATACATACATCTGTATGATTTCTCATCTAGAACAGATGTGAAGGCAGGGGGCATGGGCCTAAATTCAGGAATCAGGACACGCGTGGGTGAGCTCTGAGAACGGGATGCGTCCTGCTTTACAGTACTCTGCCGGAATCTAAGACAACCCGTGTATTCCCTGGTGATGCCCCGGGCGGGGCGCGCCCCTGTGCTCTGATGCTCCCGGGAGGGGCGCGGATATCCAGAGCCCTCACATCTCTGGCCCAGTGACCCTGCCACCGGCCCGACAGGTTTCTTCTATGATAAAAACATTACCAGCCCGCATCTGAAGGTGGGAGTGGTGGGCGAACCCGCCTTCCCACGCTCTGGCACTGTCCCGTGGATCTCGGCCCTATTCTTCAGCTCGTTCTATCATCTATTCATTCAATCTTTAATCCGTGTGCCTGGAGGCAGACTGAAGTCTGTAGCCGGTGCCTTGTCTGCATTCCTTGTTCGGGTAACTTTGTTAGTAGTAAATATTTATTTACGTTGTTTATTGGTGCGCCTAGAGGCCGGCCGGCTGAGTGAAAACCAGAGCAGATCTGCGACTGGCACCCACCCACAACATGCCTGAAGCAGAGCTGCTGCGCCCCTGCCTCCTGTTTCTTATTATGTTATGTGTCTACTTACCCACAACATGCCTGAAGCAGAGCTGCTGCGCCCCTTGCCTGACTCCTGTTTCTGGTTAAGAGGTGGAAGAGATGTGGCGCCGCGGCCAGGGTGCCTGCCTCCGGACCTCGTGGTTCACGGTGCGATCCCCGGCGCCAGGTTAGCCATGTGACTGGGCAATAGCTCGCTTAATCTTCCCGACAGTCCCCAGCTCCGGGACACCTCCAGAGGTACTGGCCAGGATGCAGCTGCCACATACCGGTCTCTTGTCTTGATATTGTACATAATAGTTTGTAAGGGCCCAGCACTGTCGGCTCAGTACATGACTCGTTGACCAGCCATGCGGGATTCGGTGACCAGCCATGTTAAAAAAAACGCGCCCCCTACCAGCCGCAGCGTAGCTTCGGATCCAGGCAGCGAGATGCCTCCCTGCAGCAACAGTCTCCAGGTATTCGAGGCCTAGAGAAGGGCTGGACCAGAAACAGGCCTTAAAGGTGCAGGGTCCCGGCCTGTAGGGGGTAGTCTGACAATGCTCACAGTGCTATCGAGACTTTTGTTAATACACGAGGCGTCAGACGGTCTGCCCTTCCCAGCAGCTCTTACAGTAGGAGGTTTTGCTAAGCCTGTCCCGAGGGAGGGAGGGTGTTGTTCGCTGCGAGTATGAGGTGGCGTATGAGGTGGCGTGCATCACCAGGTAGGTATACGCAGGAAAGAATCGTTACCTGAAAAAGAGCCCGGAGAAAGTGCCCTGCCGCACGTAATGAACCACCACAGATAATAAGCACAAGCGCGAGGGAGCGTGACCTGCCGCCAGAGGTCAACAACGCACAAATGAGACGCGTCTGCGTCACAGAGGGAAGCAGCACGAACGTGCCCGCAGAGGATAACATCGCACACCTAGCGTGCACCGATGCGAGATAGTGGATTGAAGTAATATATGCGCAGGTGTGAGTGTCTTCTCTCACAGAAGTCAAAGCGTGGGACATGCCATCCGGTCCGAGACAGTCTCCTGCCCTATTGTACTTATAGTAACACATTTAATACTAAGGGAGTGCGAATAAACATCATTTCTTGCAAACGTACACTAGCACAAAGCTTAGAAAGAGTCCAGCCCCACCAAACGTCTAGAAACTGAAGATTGTGCATCTGGATGGGAACGCCTTGTATCACGAGCTTATGGTGACAGCCTGGAGGGGTAGATGTGAGAATGCCCCACCAGTAGCCTTTATGGCATGGATACTCACACATTTTTCCAGGGGCCACAAAGCTTGGCCTGTGATGTGATGGTGAGGCGCACTGATGCCAGCAGGGTGACGGTCTGGACACCGAGGATGGGGCGACACTGGCAATAAAGTGGGTGTAGGGGAAGCAAAGTATATACATCTAGTGTCTGAATAGTTCAATATGAAACAAACAACTCTGGATTAACCCCGGCTTCTCATCTCCATTAACCAATTGTGTAGTACTTCTTTACATGAAGACCTATTTCTCGAGGTGGTTCATTCACTGCTTAGTTTTTGATTGACATCATTCACGAAGTGGTTGTTTCAAATAACTTACTGGTCATCATTCACGAAGTGGTTGTTTCAAATAATTGGTTATTGGGTTAGGTATTTATTTAACAAAGACATCATTCACGAAGTGCTTGTTTCAAATAATTAGTTATTGTGTTAGGTATTTATTTTTCACAAAGACATCATTCACGAAGTGGTTGTTTCAAATAAATTACTGGTTGTTGTTTTAGTCTCTTTTTTCACGAAGACATCATTCACGAAGGGGTCTTTTCTGATAATTAACCAATTTTGTTTCAAGTTTTTGTTTTCTTTGGGGCATTCAATTATGCCACTGACCACAAACGCACCAAGAGCAGTTGCAACAGATGACGGAAATCCTTTGAATTTACAAATCAATTCACCTACAGAATTCTTGTCAGTTTGTGGAGAACTTGTTGTTTCATGGGCGGATTGGAATGCATGTTTCTTAGATTACATTGCTAACTTAGAGGATGTCAACAGTACTTTCCTTCCTGAGAAGAAGAAACTAATGCTGTTATATTCACTGGGTCCAGAGAATTTACGCTTTCTTGAAGAAATGCGCACACATGAAAGAACAGTAGGAAATGTGGATGTTTTCAAAAATGCATTACTGGATTTGCATAATTTTTTTTCTTTCTCAATAAGTATTGCTGCATTTCTGAAGGATTTTATTTCAGTTTTGAAAAGGTTAACGAGAAAATGTGAATTTGCTCACTTACACAAGGATCTAATCCTTGACTTAGTAGTATGGTATAAGAAAAACAGATCTTTACAAAACAAGTTATGGGTCGGGGGTAATAATTGTCTTAAAGATATAATTGCCTTACTTAATAAGACAGAAATGTTTGATCGTTCTGCTAAAGTTAAGTACCCTCCGAGGAAATTTGAGGATATTGAGCAAAAGAAGTGTAGCAACTTAATTTGTTTTAAATGTGGTAATTATTCACATGCTGTTTTCCTTGGAAAATGCCCTGCTAGATCTGCCAAGTGCTGGAAGTGCGGAGTGATGGGACACTTTTTGCGAGTGTGCAACTGGAAAAACAAGATAATGTTAAAAAGAAAAGTGAAGTATGTCCTACACGAGGGTGATGTTTCGGCATCAAGTCTGAACAATAATGTTGTTCAAAGAAATTTAGTACAGAGGGAAAAAGTTGTTTTAAATTCCTCTAGTGACTCATCATTTAATCCTTTTTATAACATTTCTTTAGATGGTGTTACAGTACGACTGGCAGCGGATTCGGGTTCACCATTCACTGTAGTGCCACAAGAGATATGGAAAAGTCATTTTGTGGATAAAATAGGACGGTGGTTAGAGTCCAATGATGTTTCTGCCGAAAATTTTATAGGCGGGACAATTGATATGCTAGGGTTTAGAACCCTCATGTTTCGTTTTAAAGGAAAACATGTTACGGGAAAATTGTATGTTACAAAGAAGGGTCCACAGATATTAGGGTGGAAAGACCAAAAGTCACTGGACATCACCTACTGATGTGTTTCAGAGGTTGGTGTCGAACTTTTCTGAGGTGTGGTTTTCCAAAGCTATATTCTGACAATTTCCTGATTGTTCAAAGCTACAATTGTAAGTGTTCAGGAAAAATGTTACTTTCTTAAGACAAACGACTTATGCACTAATTTATGGCTGGAGATGTCTTTTATGCTCAGACTTAGCATACTGACTTTGGAAGATTTATTCTGGAAACCAGGAAGTCTGTTTGACTCAAAGATTTCGTTTATAATGTACAGTTTGTTCCAGGTATCTCTGTAGGCATTCCTTACTGCCCTAGACCGTGGAGTGTTTGGTGGTTGTTACAATATAAGATACTCTGTCTGAAGCTTATGTAGGAGGAAGAATATAAAGAAGATGATAATATTGCGTGCAGTTTCTTGTAGAATTATTTAGGTAAAGTTATTCAAGATCCAAATTTTTAAGGTCATCCAGGAGTCTTTACAAATAGCTTTTATAAAATGTATTGATGTAAGCTTATAAAATTGTTCATATGCTTGATTCACCGTCATTTTCGTTAGATTGTACAAGTTTGCCGTAACAAAGTCTTACTGTGGATATTAGGACACTCTTGAATTAACTAGATGGTGTCTTTTAGTACTTTGAAATGTTCGTGGATTTATCTTCAAGATGGTTTCAAGTGAAGTCGTAAGTATATTGGATACATAAGGTCTGTTTAGTTTCTTAGAGATTTGTTTTTCTATGTTAGGGTTTTCCGGTTCTTTGTTTGACAAAATACACTCTCTAGTTTGATTCAGAATTGATGGAGGGTTTCGTAGTTAGTACAGGTTTTGGACAAGAATTTACTCGTTTGCAATGTCCCAGGTGTAATTCTATGTAGGAAGAGTGAATAGAATAGAACACAAACACTGTTTAGACATAACAGCGCTGTTAGTTCTACACTAAACCCTATTTCCTTGAAGCTACACTGCAAATTGCTTTGTGAAGGTTTAGACTCCTTTATAGGTGAAATTAGTCCTGACATTTTTGGACGGCAAGGATTACAGCACTGTTAGCTTTGGGATGCTGACAAGGTTCAGCAATCTAGTGTGAAGTCACAATATAATAATATTAACAATTATTATGATACTAGGGAAGTTGAACACATGTTTTTTGTGTTTTTTTTTTCCTCTTTCTCGGTTTGGAAAGGGGGATGGTGTTGTGGGTGAAGACTTTGAAGTTCAGGATGGTTCACAGGTTCCTGTTTCTTTAGAGTCTTACTGAATCCTCTGTTGAGAAAATATGGAGGAACCTAGTAGAGTGTATGATAACAAATCCACCAGGGTGGGGGACGTGTAATCACTACTAAAAAAGTTTCAGGATTTTATCCGTTCTTGTTTTTGTTACTTGTTATTTCCTTTTTGTTATTTAGCTTTAAATTTATATTGATTAAGAAAGGGGGATGTGTAGTAAGTGCTTGTTTCTTTAAGAGCAATAGTAGAACATTATACATGCAATGGAATCCTGTATATGTAATCCTTGTTGCTGTAGTTCTATAGAATGGTATAATTCAGTTGGTTGTGCAGTCAGCTACACTAAGCTGCTTGTACCTTTTGTTCCTGCATCTTACTTATTCAATAAATTGGATATTCTACCCTACATGGCTATTTCGATTCCTTCAAGGATACTACAGCTAGGCAATTGTTTTATTTCACTTTCCCTCCTTTCTCATTATCACATATGAGGATCTCGCAATACCTGAATGTAGGATGTATGCGCTACAAAACCATCTCCTGCCGCATGCAGTCCCCGGGCCGTACTCTGCGTATCCCTGCTTTACAGTAACACAAAGGTTGTGCTACCCCTCAAATTACAGGAGCACAAACCATCCAGGTACTTCTGTATGCCTGTCTACCTTCCTTCAACATAGCCAATAGTGGGAGATTTACTTATTTATTTTGCAGTTTTTTATGAGGGGAACAAGCCCTAATGGGGTCAGAGAGCTCTGCATAGGGACAGATCTGTGCTGGATTCTAGATGTTTTTTTAAGAACATAGGGGCAGATGTACAAAGCCTTTTGCGGTTGCAAACGGCAAGATTCACAGAAACGCCCTTTCTGATGTATCTAACCAAATTGTGATACAGTAACATATTACCGAATCACAATTTGGGTTTGCGACCAAACACCAATTCAGTTTTTGGAAGGGGCGTGTTTAAGGTTTTGGTTTCAAATACCAAATTGGAATGGTATATATTAATATTTTGCATCTGAATTCCGGTCGTAAAACGTTTATCTTTTGCTACCTTCTCAAAGGAGGTGGTAAGCTTTTTGTAAACGGGAAGGGATCCCCAAGATCCAAGTCGCACTTTGTGAATGTTAACATTTTTTTTTTTTAAGTTGTCGGTGGTCCCATGGACTACTGCCTGCTCTTTAGTTATGTAGATTACACTGTTCATTTTTTGTTCTTTAAACGCATCACATTTTCCATTAAGGAAAACGGGTTGCATTTGAAGAAAATAAATTGGTTTATTTAAGAACAATTACAAACATCAACAGGCTACTATCCCTGTGATGGCTGTGATTCTTAGTGAGGCGCAATTTGCAATCTACCTCATTACTGTTCATGAAGTTTGTTGTAGTGTGACCGACTAGGAATTGGTATTTGCTAATCGACCTATCGGGATTTAGGTCGGCTTACCAATTAGCACTTTAGTCGCAAATTGTGACCAGCATTTTGCAACCAAAGTTTGATACATCTGGCCCATGGTTACATAAAGGACCATATCCTGGTACTAGACAACGTTCCCCTAGATCACAAGGTCACAAAAATACACATCTCTTAGAAGATTATCAGCATTTTATGTATCCACACATCATTCTGGAAGTGCAGATGAGGGTACGCTTCAGTCTTCTCTCACTTGTTCAGAAATGGGTCAACATTTAGATTCCAGAGAACAGCCTTGACTGACCCGGGACAGTGCAAAGTTGAAGGCTTTTTTGCAGCCTTAAGCTTTGCAAAAGTCTGCTGAAAGCATAGCAAATCCACAAAGGTTGCAAAGTTTTCACTTTACAAATTTATGTGAAAATAGTGACTCATGGTAAATTTGGAAGGGTGAATGCTGCTGAAATCGCTGCTGTGCGTCCTTCGTTTTGCTGTGTGTGCTGGCAGAGCCTTTGTCCGTGGAAAAGGTTTCTTAGTGCTTTCTGTCTGGAAGCGCTACTGAGCTGTGCTCTGACTTCAATTTTGTGACCACGCTATCACAGCTCGCGTTTCCCGCTGCGCGGGAAACACTCGCATCCCTGGTCGGCGGACTGTGATTACAACAGGACTCCAGGAACCACAAACCTCTTGGCCCTGGAGCACCGCCCTGACACGCCCCCCTCACCTGGGGATAATTGAGGAGCAGCCACGCTGGACTGTTGGTGAATGCTGCTGAAATCGCTGCTGTGCGTCCTTCGTTTTGCTGTGTGTGCTGGCAGAGCCTTTGTCCGTGGAAAAGGTTTCTTAGTGCTTTCTGTCTGGAAGCGCTACTGAGCTGTGCTCTGACTTCAATTTTGTGACCACGCTATCACAGCTCGCGTTTCCCGCTGCGCGGGAAACACTCGCATCCCTGGTCGGCGGACTGTGATTACAACAGGACTCCAGGAACCACAAACCTCTTGGCCCTGGAGCACCGCCCTGACACGCCCCCCTCACCTGGGGATAATTGAGGAGCAGGCACGCTGGACTGTTGGTGAATGCTGCTGAAATCGCTGCTGTGCGTCCTTCGTTTTGCTGTGTGTGCTGGCAGAGCCTTTGTCCGTGGAAAAGGTTTCTTAGTGCTTTCTGTCTGGAAGCGCTACTGAGCTGTGCTCTGACTTCAATTTTGTGACCACGCTATCACAGCTCGCGTTTCCCGCTGCGCGGGAAACACTCGCATCCCTGGTCGGCGGACTGTGATTACAACAGGACTCCAGGAACCACAAACCTCTTGGCCCTGGAGCACCGCCCTGACACGCCCCCCTCACCTGGGGATAATTGAGGAGCAGCCACGCTGGACTGTTGGTGAATGCTGCTGAAATCGCTGCTGTGCGTCCTTCGTTTTGCTGTGTGTGCTGGCAGAGCCTTTGTCCGTGGAAAAGGTTTCTTAGTGCTTTCTGTCTGGAAGCGCTACTGAGCTGTGCTCTGACTTCAATTTTGTGACCACGCTATCACAGCTCGCGTTTCCCGCTGCGCGGGAAACACTCGCATCCCTGGTCGGCGGACTGTGATTACAACAGGACTCCAGGAACCACAAACCTCTTGGCCCTGGAGCACCGCCCTGACACGCCCCCCTCACCTGGGGATAATTGAGGAGCAGGCACGCTGGACTGTTGGTGAATGCTGCTGAAATCGCTGCTGTGCGTCCTTCGTTTTGCTGTGTGTGCTGGCAGAGCCTTTGTCCGTGGAAAAGGTTTCTTAGTGCTTTCTGTCTGGAAGCGCTACTGAGCTGTGCTCTGACTTCAATTTTGTGACCACGCTATCACAGCTCGCGTTTCCCGCTGCGCGGGAAACACTCGCATCCCTGGTCGGCGGACTGTGATTACAACAGGACTCCAGGAACCACAAACCTCTTGGCCCTGGAGCACCGCCCTGACACGCCCCCCTCACCTGGGGATAATTGAGGAGCAGGCACGCTGGACTGTTGGTGAATGCTGCTGAAATCGCTGCTGTGCGTCCTTCGTTTTGCTGTGTGTGCTGGCAGAGCCTTTGTCCGTGGAAAAGGTTTCTTAGTGCTTTCTGTCTGGAAGCGCTACTGAGCTGTGCTCTGACTTCAATTTTGTGACCACGCTATCACAGCTCGCGTTTCCCGCTGCGCGGGAAACACTCGCATCCCTGGTCGGCGGACTGTGATTACAACAGGACTCCAGGAACCACAAACCTCTTGGCCCTGGAGCACCGCCCTGACACGCCCCCCTCACCTGGGGATAATTGAGGAGCAGGCACGCGCATCGCGGGACGCGCGCGGGCGACGCCGGGCTAAGCCCGGGCAAAGGGCGGGCCCTCTGTGGCCCTCAGTGGCCGAGGTAGGCCGGGGCGGGCCCTGGTATTTTTGAATATTTTTCTTTTTATTGTTTTTGCATGCTGCCTGAGTTATTATATCTTATAGGCATGCAAATACGCCGATAGAACTGTAGCCACAGACTATTTTATCTGCAGGTTTGACTCTTGTGTTCACCCCCCTGGTTTTTTTTAATTCTTTTTACTAATAGGTCATATTATTATTCATTGTGTATTACCTTCATTAGTGGGGAATTTAGTTGTAGGACCAGTCTTGTCTGAATTATGGAGGCAAAAACACTCCGATCTGGGAAAGTTGTAATGGAGAAACCCGGTACAATACCCGGTTCAACTCAATTGAGGAAAAAGCATGTTCAATGTGATACTATGAAAGGCCAGTTGCAACTGTCTCAAATCTGGGAAAAAAGCTTGAATAAATCCCTTGACGCTCCCAAGAAAACTGATACTGATTTGTTACCTCAATCGGAACGTTGTCCTAATATGGAGGGAGCTTGTCAGTTTGATCCTATGCTGGAAACAAAAAGGACACTGAGTCAGTCAAGCGAAGTAAATATTCCTACATGCCCAGTACATGTGTCTGGCGTTGAACCTTTGCTAATTCCAGCACAAACAATGGGACGTAGTATTCTCTTGGGAAATGATAACTTGGAAAAGGATAAGGCTGATGTTTCAATAGCCACCAGCATTGATTTTGACCTCTGCGGACGATATGTGGATAAGCCATCTTTGTTTCATCTGGTGCCTAATAAAACCCCCACTGGAGAAACACCATCAGGATTGCTACTTTATAGCAGCACTCCCTCCGTTAAATCCACAGACAACCTTTCCTCGCAGAGTGGTGTACAATCTCCGGAACTTAATTTATCGGGGATTTGTGCTTTTACATCATCCAGTTATCCAAAAAATGATAAACCTATTTCTGAGTCTCTCATAGCCCTTGAGCAGATTTTGTCTTCCATATTACTTTTAATGGGTAAATTTGCTGTAAATTCTGATTGTATTTTGTCTTCGGTTACTGAGATATTGCAGGTATTGCTGGCACAAAATGTAAAAAATGCTGAAAATATGATTAATCCTCTTATTATACCTACTAATTCTGTTTCTGTTGTCCAAAAAGTTGTTGATAACACTGCAGAGGTGGGGGGAACTGCCCCCATAGGATTGTCTATAGAGGCGGATATTCATAGGCCCCCAAATCTTTCTTCCCCATCTTCCTTGCCACAGATAAATGATTCTGTGTTGGCTGAACAGGATGAAAATGTGGTTGTTGAGATGCAAACGGAGGGTCATGAACTTTTTCCTATTTTTGTACAAGATAAAAAGGAGCCTGAAGGCCCTTTGGGGACTATTGGCGCTCCTAAAGTAAAATCAAGAGGGAAAAATAGGAAACTGATACGTAAATATAAAAAGAAAAGACCTAGGCAAATTATTTTTCAAAAAAATATAACATCTGAAAGGCCTGTTCTTATAGACAGTGGTTATAATCCAGCCCTAGATATCCCCGGTATGGTGGAAGTGGGAGGTAGCAAAAAAGCTGTATATGGGAGTACCCCGCTTGAAGTATCTTTGAAGGAGGAAGTCCCATGTCCATTAGAAAATGTCTCTGTTCCTCTGCCAATAAGTTCCGAAAACACTGTACATACGCCGATAGTAACAAGAGTATTTAATCCGTCTGCTCCTATATTTCGGCCACAGACAGAGGTTGTCAGGAACTCAATCCCTCATTCAGCAAAAAGCCCAATTTTAAATGTGGATACTTTGTCATTAGATTTTCTCCCATTATTTGATTCAGATTTAAAAATGAATAGAGCCTGGTTATTAAACTGCTTTAAAGAGATAGAAAGTCTAAAGTTAGTTTTAACAAATGATATTGATTTAGTTCTCCCAATAAAATCTATAAATGGGCAACGTACAAGGGTAAAGTTTTACTCAAAAATAATAACTAATTTAGTTCTTCACCAGGCGGAAGCATTTCAATGTAGAGGAATTGACGTGCTACCTTTTGTGAATAATAATTCGTGCCTTTCATCTAGTGAAAGAAACACAAAGTTGGCTTCTGTTCATGATGATTTTTCTATGTGCAATAAAGACCTAAAAATTTGGGTCTCCAAAGGCAAACGAATGGTTTCACAGGTGCTTCCATTACCTGTTAGTACAGACGTTCCTCTAAATGAAGACAATTTGATGTGGAACTGGTTACCAGGAGTCTTATCAAATACAACCTCGAGAAACCCACGACCTTTTTCGCATCTTTAACACTTGTTTAAAAATTGTTTCTTGGAATGCCGCCGGTTTGTCGAATTGCCCTGAGAAATTTGATTTTCTTTCTTCTCTGAAAGCAGATGTGATATGTATCCAAGAAACATGGTGTAAAACTCTCCCTTATGGAGGGAAAGATTACTTTGTCTTAGAGGCTCCTGCAACATCATCAAAAAAAGGCCATGCTAAGGGAGGAATTGCCTGTTTGTTATCAAACGCACTACAATGGCAATTTTCCCATCATAAGGACGAGAGTAATCTATTCCAATCCATAACCATATCCAATATGGACTCTGTTAGTCAACGGTCCTCGCTTATAATATTAAATGCCTATATTCCTCCAGAAGATAATTACACGAAAGTTTTAAAACGTATGTTTTCCCATGTTAAACAACTAATAGAGGTGGATCACCCGCCATATTTACTGCTGGTGGGGGACTTAAATTGTAAAGTGTCTAACACTTCTCTGGCCATGTTTAGAAATAAAGATAAGGAAGAAGCATATAATATACCTGAAGCAGTCCTGCCTGCCCATATTAAAACTAACAAAAGAGGCAAGATTCTTCTCGGGGAACTTTGCTCCTTGGAGGGAATTATTATAAATGGCAGGATGCCTTCTGATACTCCTGCAAATTATACACATGGATCTTTTAGGGGTGAATCTATTTTGGATTATGTAATAACGGATTTTGATATGTTCTTTTTTCTTAAAGATTTGGTGATCTCTCACTCCCCTTTGAGTGATCATAAAATTATCAATATAACAGTCTCATTATCACCCCCTGCAACGAGCCTCTGGTCTTTAAAGAATAGAGATTTTTCAATCAAGTGCAACACAAATAGATGCTATTGGGGAAAAATTACTAGTAAGGATGTACTAATTATCCTTAGCCAATTATTATTGGAGTTGGACTACTGGCAAGGTAGGGAATTCCTCTTTCTTGAAAACCTTATAAAAAAAGTCACCGCGGTGGCTAAGATTTCAGGAAAACCAAAAAAGAAACATTTTTCTCCTAGTCCTCTATTAAGGTTAAATAAAGAAATAAATAAACTTGTGAGGAAGCAATACCTCAATAGATCGGGGGAAATTGAATCTCAGTTAGCTTTATTAAAAAGAAGGAGGGTAAGATTGAGATATAAATTAAAAAAAGAAAAAGAAGATAATTTATGGATCAAGTTAAGAGAGGCTTCAATTTGTAATAACTCTAGAGATTTCTGGTCCATAATAAGACAAGGATGTGGCTCTATAACAACGCCTACTCCGATAGTTATTACGGAAGATGTCTGGACCGTATTCGTGTCCACCCTATACGCGTCTAATGGCGCAGGGGCGGACCCTCGGCTGCCAGGGCTAAATAGTGACTGTATAATGGAACTCCCCACTGAGCAATCCATAGCAACCGTAATAAAGAGCATGCGCTCTTCCGGGGCTATGGGGCCTGATGAATTGCCCATGTCTATAATTAAACAAGATGTTATGACTTGGAGCAAGATTCTTCTTCCAGTATTTCTGGCATGTTTTAAATTACGAACAGTCCCCGACTCTTGGCGGGGAAGTATCCTAATCCCAATTTTTAAAAAAGGTGATCGGGACAACCCCTCTAATTATCGTCTAATAGCTCTATTAGACTCAATAGGGAAAATTTTTGCTAAACTGATATTATTATTAATAATGAAATGGATAAATCAACACAATATTTTACCCATGGAACAGACAGGATTTCGTAAAGATCATGGAACTTTAGATAATTTAACATTGCTACAGGTAATAATGGATAAATATGCACGTGTCCGAGGTGGTGGCGTATACGCTGCATTCATTGATTTCTCCACAGCGTTTGACAAAGTGGATCGTCCAACGCTGTGGAGAAAATTGGCGGCTATGGGTATGCCGGGATACCTATTAGACTTAGTTAAGTCCTTACACTCGTGCACATGGTGTAAGGTGTTACAAGGAGGTGAGAGGGGTCTTTCTAATTCTATCCCCTCCCTGAACGGATTAAAACAAGGCTGTATATTGGCACCCATATTGTTTTCTTTATATACGGCTGATCTCCCTAGGACTGTTTCAGTTTGTGAGGGGTTAGCCCCGAAAATTGGAGGGTCAGCTATATCAATTTTAATGTATGCGGACGATATACTTGTCTTAGATCTGACTCCGAAAGGTCTTTCTAATCGTCTTCATGCATTGAATCAATTCGCAGATGTACATTATATGAAAATTAATAGTTCCAAAAGTAAAGTTATGTGCATCTTCGGTAAGAAGAAAAGCAGGTCTAGTAGCTATAATTGGACAATTAGCGGAGAAAAACTTGAGGTGGTAAAAACCTACACGTTTTTAGGCAAAATAATATCTGCTAACCTTAGTGAGAAGTCTCACATCGAACATAATTCCAGAAAAGCGATGACCCATGGTATGGGATTATGTTCCTTGTATAAAGCTACTGGGAAGAGACATTTCTCCATATGCTTGGAGGTATTCCGAATGAAAATTCCTGCAACTCTCCTTTATGGAATGGAACTAGTGGAGTTGAAACAATGGGGTTTCATGCAAAAAATGGAAGGAAAGATACTAAGAAAAATATTGTCATTTAACTCAGCCTGCTCTACATCCTCATGCAGGCTGGAATTCGGACTTCGAAGTTGTTGGGCACAGGGGTTGGTAGCCCTTGTGAGATGGGTAGCTTGTCTGGCCAGAGGTAAACCGGGAACCTTACGGGAAATTATAAAAAAAGAACTATTAGGCAACTTTAATGAGTTCTCGCTGCTGGTAAGAAATTTTAGAAAAGCGGTATCGCTGCTTGAACTGGATGAAAGCACATTATTCTTACTTTCTCCATTAGAGTTAAAGTTGAAGTTAAAAAGTATGTCCTGGGAACTCTGTATCAAGTCAGATATACTTGCCCAACCGAAGCAAAAAGAAAGGGAAGCACTGGTTACGACATATACTCCCAAAGTAGCCCAACAATATTTAATTTGGAATATTCCACATGGCGTCCGTAGATTCTGGTACCTTCTACGCCATAATTTGCTTCCACTGAATTCATTGTTAGCCAAATGGTATGGGGTTTCGCCTCTGTGCAGTTTTTGTAAAAATGCTGTTCAGGATTTTAATCATGTTTTGCTTATTTGCCCGGTATTGGGTCCCATGCGCCAAAAATGGATAAAACCAATTTGTTTACAATTGGGAATTGTGAATGTAAAAATGTTTTTCCATGCACTTTATTGCCCCCCAAGCGAAATGTTCTGTTCCAGAATTTTTAACTATTTTAAAGCGTTTTTAGATATTTATTAATGAATTTCCGGGAGATGTTGATAATTGCCTCTCGTGCAGATAATTCTTGTGGCTATTTTCTATGTCGTATGATGTTTTGTATGTATAATATTGTGTTAATATGTGTGTATCTTTTTATGTGGCCCTCAATGAGAGCCAAATCATAATAAATTTTGACTTTGACTTTGACTTTGGAAGGGTTGGAGTGATGCAGTAGCTCTAATGGGGAAAAGGATCTAAAACTAGTAAAGGACTTACACTGTTCAACCTGGGAGAAGGAATGGGTGCTCAGGTGGTCGTACATTGTCGGCCACTGGAGAATTTGTTTAGACTGGACTCCCTGAGTTACTTCAATAGTCAAAAGCAGACATCTTCAAGCTTTTTAATGCTACACCTTCCCCTCCCAGTGGAAAAAAAAATGAATCGGCTCCCCCCTCAGAATGTTTCACAATTATTCAATAAAATTGGCTATGTTTAACCATGTCTTGACTTATTTAAACAGGAGACATATTTAAACATTGCAGTCAAGACCTATGTGACTCCCTGAAATATTTTTTCTTGGATAAGATCTCTATTATCAAAGCCAGCCTCTCCACTACATCGCATAGGGAACCTTCGGACAACCTGATAACTAATGTATCCACTTCGGATCATTTTCCCATCATCTGCCCTTTGACCTTCTCAGAATTACTGACTCGTGTCAAATCCGGTTCCCCTAACGATTGCTGCCCCCCCATATTATGAGGGACGCCCGCTCTGTCTTACCACACAGTGCGTTGCTTTTAAGAACGCAATAGTGGTCCCCCTACTCAAGATACCAGGGGCTGACCCTGCGAACCCCTCTAACTATCGACCTATCTCTCTCCTTCCTTTTTTGGCCAAGATCTTAGAGGCTCTTGTCACTAAGAGCCTATCCAACTTCATCGAACAGACAGAATACTTAGTCGCATCAGGCAGGCTTTCGGCCTGCCTACTCTACGGAGGCTGTAATTCTGGCTATGCTGGACACTATGAGAGCCAATGCTGATAAGGGTGGCTCTCAGGCTTTGGTGCTACTGGATTTGTGGGCTGCTTTCGACATGGTCGACCATAAAATTCTGCTGGACCGTGTCGAACAGGCCGGCATACAGGGCTCCGCCTACAACTAGATTAAATCCTTCCTAGAAGGTAGAACCCAAGCAGCCGTCTTGCTTCTTTCACTGCCCCTAAGATCGCGACTTCATGCGGAGTCCCACAAGGCTCATCCCTATCCCCACTCCTGTTTAATCTGTACCTCTGGCCCCTGATTAATTCCTTAAAAGACATGAAGGTAACCACCTTTAACTATGCGGACGACCTCCAGCTCGTCTTCACACTGGACAGTTCCTCTGACTCCATCCATCAATTTCAAACCACTATGCTTCACATTCTGTGCTGGATGGACCTAAATCATCTGAAACTCATCTCAGGGAAGACCGAAATAATCTTGCCTGGGAAGAGTGAACTTTCCTGGGGTCCACACTACTGGACGTCAGAACTGGGTCCCCCCCCCCCACATCCCCCCTCATCTGTGAAAAGTCTTGGGGTCATCATCAACGCTGATCTATCACTCAGAGGCCAAGTGGGGGCAGTGGTCTCGTCCTGCCTATTTCTGCCACGCAGGATTAGGAAAATTGCCCACCTGCTCACCCACTCACCCCTTATACAGGTGGTGATTACTTTGGTACTTTCTCGACTTGACTTTTCCATCTCTATCTATCTCGGCCTTCCATCATGCCTACTCAAACGCCTCCAAATGGTACAAAATCAGGCCACCAGGTTAATTCACAAGCAACCCAGATGGCTATCTGCTAGACCTCTGTTGGACAAACTTCATTGTCTTCCTATTGCCCAACATGCTGCCTTCAAGTCAGGGTGTATAATTTTCAAAGCCCTGCACGGCAGGAGCCCCAAATGTATCACCTGCCTGATAGCAAGGCACGCCCCACTCGTCAACTTACGGTCCGCCCATCTTCAGCTTTTGACCACCCCCACCGTCAAGCTCAAACGCCAGGGAGGGTGCAGGTTCTCTCTCCTTGCCCCAAAATTCTGGAATTCTTTGCCACTAGCAATCCGGAAGAGCGACAATCTACTGGGGTTCAGAAGGCTGCTTAAGACCTGGCTGTATGAGCAAGCACTTGCGTAACCCGTCTCCGTTTTGACATCTACCTGATCAGCGTCATGAAACCTCTGGGTGACCGTGCACTCTATAAATTCCTATTAACATAACATTCTCTTACTGTTAAAAATACAACCAAATACATGATTGCCAAACATACTATTCTATTCAGGCAGGCCGTACTAATGTAAAAATACCAACAGTGTGAATATTAGAAATGGGGGGCAGAGGGGTGTAGAAGAATATTTGGAATCCCTTCCCTTTTGACACCTTCTCCCAGCCAGATATAAAATACAAAAGATGTAAGTGATGGCCCATTACAGGAAGGCTTACTGCTGCTATTCCCCCCCTGCTTAATACAAAGCACTGCTGGGAGCATAATGCTTCTTTTGGCCATAGCCTGGCGCCCCCCTTCGGGATCACTTGAGACTCCCCAGGAGGCCCGCCCCCCAGTTTGAAGCCCTCTGGTCTAAAGACAATCACAGAATTGGGAGGCTCCTGTAGACTAATCTCTTTAACGCCGCTTTTGGTCGGGTCCCATGCTAAGTATGGCTTAGTTTAATTTCAGGCCTCACAAATTGGGATGCCATTTTCACTGATATAGAATGAAGAACTCTTTTGCAGATGGAGCAGTTAGCTGAAGATTGGATGAAGCAATATATGTTCCGTGTAATATAATGGCAAGGCTCTGCTCCTGGGGCATTCTAGTTGTTTTACATTGCTAAGAGTACCCTAGACATACCTGCAGCTTAGATGTCCCACCTCCATTACAGGGGCTGCCTCTTAAACAGCCAGTTATGGGGCAAATGACTGACAAATTAGCAAAGTGTTATAGATATTGACTTATGAGGTCACGTAGTTAGTGACCACCAAATTTGAATTTCAGACCAAGGCCAGTGTTGCATAGGGTGTATACATCACCAGGATAAAAACTTTGCATTTCTAGGTAGCCAGATTTGTACAAAAATACTTGTCTCAAGAAAGCTGTAAGAATAGGGTTGAGCTGTTAAGAATAAAGAAAAGAGCAGCAGTTCCACACATAAAAACAAGTGTCTTAACTGTTCTTCCTTTTTTCAGAAGATGACTTGATCTCAATAAATCAGGAGTTTGTATAGTGCGGCTACTCACCCATGAGGATTTCAAGGTGCTAGGGGGCGAAGGGGCTACTGATCCGTCTGGCGTGGTGGTTTAGTCGATGAGCCAGGTCTTGAGATCCTTACTGAATTGGGTCAGCGACGTGGATTGCCTGAGGTGGAGGACAGGGTGTTCCAGGTCTTGAAGGCGTGATAGGAGAAGGATCTTTCTCCGAAGTTACTTGCGTGGGCTGTGGGGGTGGGAGGGGTTCCCAGTGCGGCGGGCCATTGAGGAGTCATCCCAGGCTGAGGGGGCAGGACCAAGGCGGAGTACTTCGGTCTTGTCCGAGTTGAGCTTGAGGCAGCTATCTTTCATCCATGTGGCAACGGCCTTCATCCCGTTGTGAAAGTTGATTCTGGCGGCTGTGCGTTCGTTAGTGAGGAAGAGGATCAGCTTGGTGTCATCGGCATAGGAGACAATGTTGAGGCAGTGGTTTCTGACGCTAGACGCAACGGGGGCCATGTAGACGTTGAAGAGGGTAGGGCTCAGGGATGATCCCTGGGACACTCTGCAGCTTATCTCTGTAGGTTCTGAGAGGAATGGAGGTAGTCTCACTCACTGTGTTTGGCCGGTAAGAAAGTAGTGGATCCAGTCCAGGGCCTTGTCGCGGATGCCGGCGTGGTGGAGTCTCGTTATTAGAGTGTGGTTGGAGACCTTGTCAAAGGCGGCCGATAGGTCCAATAGAATGACGGCTGCGGTTTCGCCAAGGTCGAGGAGAGAGCGGATGTCGTCGGTGGTGGCGAGGAGTACGGTCTCTGTGCTGCGATTACTTTGGAAGCCGTATTGAGCGATGTCCAGGACGTGGTTCTCTTTAATGAACCCAGCGAGTTGGGAGTTAATGGCCTTCTCAATGACGTTGGCTGGGAAGGGGAGGATGGAGATGGGTCTGAAGTTCTTGAGGTCTGTCAGGTTGGAAGATGGCTTCTTCAGCAGGGGATTGGTCTCGGCGTGTTTCCAGTCCTCAGGGAAGGTTGTGGTTTCGATGTAGCAGTTGATGGTACAGAAGATGTGACATGGGCAAGGGTCCGATGGGGCTCCGAAATGGATGGTCTTCATGGTCTTGAGTGTGTCGTCTGTGGTGAGTGGAGTCCAGCTGAGCAAGTTCTGTTGGGGTGCGGCGTGGTTGCGTGTGGTGGTGACATGCGTGTGGCAGGGTCTTGGGTATCAAAGATTTGCCTGATCTTGTGGTGGAAGAAGGTGCCAAGTTTGCTGCCCAGGTCTTGGGAGTGTGGGGCTTCTGTGGTCTCTCTGTTGGGCCTGATGAACTACTTGACAATGGCGAAGAGTTCTTTGCTGTTGTGTGCGTTGGCATTGATTCGGTCTTGGAGGACCATTTTCTTTGTGGTTTTGAGGAGGAGGTGGTGTGTGTCGACGGCGGTTTTGAAGGTTGCGTGGGTTTCTGGGGTTTTGTTGTTCCTCCATCTCTTCCTGAGTCGTCTGCAGGTGTGTCTGTACTTGTGGAGGGTGGGAGTGAACCAGCTGGCTTTCCTGGAGTATTGCTTGCCTAGTGCATTCTTGAGGGGTGCCGGAGTGTCGGCACAGTTAGAGATCTACCGGTAATGGTTGCGTGCTGAGGTTTTGGTGTCTGTTGATGTCAGCGGTGTAGTAGTGCTGAGGAAGGCAATGAGCTGTTCTTCGGTGGTCTTGTTTCAGCTACGACCGGGGTGTGTGATGAGGGTGGTGGTGTACAGTGGGAGTGGTAAAGGCAAAGTGCACACAGTGGTGGTTGGTCCACAGAAGTTTAGGGGTGTAGCTGTAGGTGATGTTCCCGCTGGCGGAGAAGACGAGGTCGATCGTGTGTCCGGCTGTGTGGGTCAGAGTGTTGAGAAGCTGCTTGCGTACGATGTTGGCGAGGTTCTCCAGAAGGAATGCTGTGTTATGGTCTCTGGGTTTGTCTGGGTGGAAGTTGAGGTCACAGTGTAGGATGTAATCGGTGGATGCGAGATTCTGAGGTGCGATGAGGTCTACGATGGTGTCGGTGAAGGACGTGCAGGAGCCAGGAAGCCTGTAGACGAGGGTGCAGCGGAGGGTGGTGTTTGAGTTGATCTAGATCTGGAAATGGAGGTGTTCCATGGTTGTCCGTGGGTGGTTTGAGGGAGTGGTCAGGTGGAGGGTGTTGTGGACGATGTCGATGCCACCCCTGGTTGGTCGGCGCGGTCCTTGCGGGTGATATTGTAGCCATTGGGGATGGCGGTGGCGATGTCTGGACCAGAGCAGGGGTTGGTCCAGGTTTCCGTGAAGAAGGCGATGTCGAGAGAGGCAGCAGAGGAGGTCTCAGATTTCTGTGGCGTGTTTGTGGAGGAAGGGCATGCTGAAGAGGATGCAGTTGAGCCAATGGGGTGCGCTGTTGGTCGACTGGCCAGCGAGAAGAGCTGGCGTGGTGGGGTGGGCGAGGGTTTAGCTGCAGTTCCATCCGGATAAGAGTCCTTGGGTGTCCTTTGGCCAGGTGGTGGGGCAACCTGTGTTGAGGGCGAGGAGAGTGCTGGTGTTGTATCAGTAGAGGGTCCGAAAACCAGGGTCCGTGGCACAGGCGCAGACTGGCTTGCCTTTGGCACATCTTCGGCTCCCTGCATTAAGTAGTGTGTTGGGGGGGGCTGGACAGCTGGGAGGTGGTAAATGTGGGGATAGGCTCACTGGAGAGGGGCGGGCCGTGGGAGATCACAGCGGCAAGGGCGACAAAGCACGAGGAAAAGTGAAAAAAGGGACAAGGAAAAAGTCTAAAATCAGAAAAAAGGCAGCATCAGAAAAAAAGGAAAAGGGCAGAAAAAAAGAGAGACAGAAGGGCAGTCTAGCAGCTGAGCAGTGACGCTCTACCACTAGGCCACCAGGGATGAGGTGCAGGCGGAAGCCCGTGGGTGGAAGAGGGCCTCAAACTCCTGACCAGAGGGTCAGTAGCAGCAAGAGGGGCAGCAGCAGCTACCAGACGGAGCTGTGCAGTAAAGGGAGCAGTCCACTAGAAAGTTCAGTGATCTAGCATCCTCGATGCTTTCTCAGTTTAACCTCCAGTGCTTTGATTGTGGTACCGACTCGTGAAAAAGAAATGTTCAGCAGAATATCTAAATTAGCTCACAAAGAACTCGGTTGTCATGCTTTATTTCCATTTCATTCCGTTTAATCTTAGCTTTATTAGCTACAATAGCTATCTTTTTCTCTTTTCTAAGTTTAATTTATAACCGAATATGTTCAGGGTTATTCTCCCCACTACAAGATCTAGGGTAAAGTTTATGATATTTAAAAATGTTTTTTAATTCTATGTAGACCTATGCTACATTTTAGAATGAGTGGATCTCTGGAGGCAGGCTGGTAAATATGTTGAAATATTTATTTCCATGTGGTTCTCCCAACAGTTAGGTAATTGTGTATATCTGTCGGTGCCCCACCAGGAGCTTGGTGTTATCGGCATTCTCCCTTGGTAGCGTCTTATGGGTTCAGCCAAACACAGACAAAAACTCGAGGAAGCACATGACATCACACACAAAACCATGACATCAGGCCAAGTGACATATGCAAGATACAATACTTTACTGATAAAAGACATGGTTATGCTGAAATAAAAGTGTTCATGCAGGCTTCGAAACGCAGCCATAGCTGACACAACTTAGGAGGCTACGGTAGGACCTGAGCGTATTGCATTACTCTGCATCTGCAGTGTGGGATTCATGCTCAATTAGGACTGAAACAAATATCGAACTGGGAAGAGTTTTTTCTTGCCCTGATTTTTAATGGAAAAACAATTAATGGTGTAAAATTGCTGCTCACCTATGGCTATGGATATTAGATCTGCAGGTGAGTAGGAATGCTTTACCTGATGAATACATAGGGATAAAGAACTCTCAGGCAGCCAGCTCGGGTTTCTCTGTTTGGTGGATGCCTGCTCTGCGTGCTGTGTGTGCTTGAGTGCCCGCCTCCTGAGCCAGTAAGGGATCAGTAACATAAAAGATCCTACTCATTCTTTCCTTCCTGTCCCTTCTCTCTGATTAGGCCCAGCTTTAGAAAGTTCAGAACACGCCCTGGGTGTTACGTTTCCCTTGAATGTGCAAGGAGCAACAAAAGCAGTCGTACCTGAAAAAACATGGTGCACAAAAGCAATCCTACCTAAAGCTTTTCCCTTGAATCTTGGTATAGCTGCTCCTATAAATAAAAACGGCATTATTTCCAACCTAATCTATTTTGCTACTCAATGTTTTTATCATAATTTCCCCCTTTCTCCTCTCCTTATAGCCATCTCCTATCAATTTTCTCATTTTTTCTTTCTTCTCTGCTATTTCTTTAGCACCATATTTTCCTTTATCATTTTTCTTTTGGCTCATCTGTTTCTTTTTACTCCATCTTTCCTCTACTTCCTCCTATTTTTTTTTTTAAAAACATATTTTATTGATGAAACACATAATATGCAAAGCTCCGTCATCCAGAGTCTACTGCCATCATCGATTAATCTGCATCATCTTCCACAGTGTGTGTTTAGGAACATGAAGCTCCCCATTCAGAATATCAGAAACAATAGGATTCAACACCCCCCCTCCCCCCAACAGTCCCCCCCCTCTGTGAGCCGCTCGCTCCTCTTACCCATAGTACAGTAATAGATCGCTCGCCATGTGTAACCTACACCAACAGTGTCCTTTCACATTCCATCGTGTCAGAGGGTTGCGGGGGTGGCCTCCTCGTGCGGCAGGTCCAGGTCCAGCTCCCGGTAGTCTGCCCACCTCTTCCAGATTTTGAAGTGCTTTCTAGGGCACCCCCTGGCCACAAATATGGGCTGCTCCAGCCCCATACAATAGTCCATTCCATTTGTCCAGGCGGCAAGAGACGGGGCCCGAGGCGCCCTCCACTCCCTAGCAATATCGCGCTTTGCCAGCGTGAGTCCCAGTAACAATAAGTGGCGCTTGTAGCGGTTGCCCTCTACCCCTGCCATAACATGCAAAAGCGCTAGCCTGGGGTCCCTCTGCACCTCCCAGGCCAGAACCTCTGCCAGGCAACGATGTACACCATCCCAGAACCTGCGCAGCGCTGTGCATTGCCAGACCGTGTGTAGCAGGGTGCCCACCTCTACCCCACAGCGGAGACACTCGGGGGACGCTAGCATGCCCGCCCTCCACAAACGCTGCATGGTATAGTATGTGCGATGTATGTAGCGAAACTGAATCAGGCGCAGGAGCGTGGATATGGCTGCCCCCCTGGGACTCTCCAGGACCCCCACCCAGTCCTCCTCATCCAACTCTCCAACACCCTCACGTTCCCATGCAGTCCGAAGGCCAAGCAGATCCGATGAACAGTGGCGCACAAGCGTTTAGTATATGCGCGACAATTTCTTATCCGGCAATTCCCCCATAAAGATCTTGGCTTCCAGAGGGCTAAACTCGGGAAGCTGCTCCAAGCCTACCAGATGGGGCGCCAAAGCGTGACGAAACTGGAGGTATCGGAAGAACTGGGTGCGGGGCATCCCAAATTCCTCCTGCAGGTTAGTAAATGATTTAAGGGCGCACCCCAACATGACATCACCAAGGGTAGAGATACCTATTGCGTCCCATCCCTGAAAGCCCCTCAGCGCATTCAACTGGGGCAGCCTGCCGTTTCGCCAGAGAGGGGTTTCCTGGGTAAGTACGTTCCACCACCCCATCCTACGCAAAGCCTGCCTCCACACGTGAAAAATCACTTGCGTGGCTGCGGGGAGAGATCTCCGGAGCGGCGCCGAGTACAGCAGAGCATGTAGACGCAGATCCCATCAGCGTCCTCTCCACAGCATAGGCCGGATCACCCCTGTGCCCATACCACCAGTCGTTCAACACCGATGAGCCGCCTGGTAGTAGGAGAGTACATCCGATGTGGCCAATCCCCCAGTGTATGTGGACCGGAAGCACGTCCTCAGGGCCACTCGCGCCACTCCCCCCTCCCACAGAAACCCGCTAAGCGCTGAATTCAACTGTCGGAACCAGCGGGCCGGGATCACGTGCTGGTGGTTTTGCAGTTGGTATACCAGGCGTGGCAGCGCCACCATCTTAAATATGGCAGATCTGCCCTGTATAGATAATGGCATCTTAGTCCATACCTTCAACTCCTCGAGTGTGCGATCCCAAACCGGGGTAAGGTTGCGATCGCGGGACACTGCCGCATCCTCAGTAAGGTATACTCCCAGATATTTCACCCCATCCGTCGCTAGTTGGAGACCCGATGCCCAGTCGCCCATCGCTCGCTCACCACCTAACGTCCAAAGCGCGGACTTGCTCGGATTCATGTACAGGCCAGAGGTTTCGCCGAAGATTTGGAGTATGCGCATAAGTCGCGGTCCAGAACGGTCCAAATCAGTAAGAAAGAACAACACATCATCTGCATATAACGCAATTCTATCAGTATGGTCCGAAGACCCCCGGAAACCTTCAAGTTGGGCGTCGATGCGCACCCACGCCGCGAGAGGCTCCATTGCGAGCGCCAATAGATATGGGGAAAGGGGACAGCCCTGCCGCCTCCCCCGCTGAACCGGTAACAATCGGGAGACCGCCCCTCCAACGCGCACCGCCGCCGTAAGGCCGGTGTATAGTAGTTGAACATACCCCAGGAATCTCGGACCAAGATTAAGGCGCCTCAGCAGTGCAAACAAACATGTCCAGCTCAGGGAGTCAAATGCCCTATCCATGTCCGCTAGGAACAGTGCCGCCGGCTCCCGGAGGTGCCTCCAGGCAGATATCGCGACCTGCGCCCTCCTAATATTGTGCCGAGTAGCCCTCCGCGGCATGAATCCTGCCTGATCCGGATGTACCAGGTCTGTAAAATAGGGTTTGAGCCTGGTGGCCAGGGCCTTCGCGATGATCTTCGCCTCCGTGTTCAGGAGGGAGATGGGGCGATAGGACGCATGGTTTTCCGGGGGTCGCCCGGGCTTCAAGAAGACCACGACCACAGCATGTCGCCAGTCCGGTGGGAGCGCCCCACTCTCGCACGCCTCTTCCAGTACCGGCCGAAAATGCGGGCCCAGCTGGACCAAAAACCGGCGGAAGAATTCGCTCGGAAATCCATTGGGACCTGGCACTTTACCCGGATTCAATTCGCCCAGGGCCTCACCCAGCGCCTCATCCGTCTAGGGCCGATCTAGGAGGTCCCGTACCTCATCCGAGACGGCTCTCGGGGGAAGATAGTCTATGAAGCGCTGGACAGTTTCGGCCTCCAGACACTCCCTGGGCATGTACAACCCCTCGTAGTACCCTGCTAAGCTCTCTGCTATCGCTGCAGGTTCAAGAATGGGTTCCCCCTCCGGGGTCTCAATCCGGGGCAGCGGCTGAGCATGCATGATGCCCTGACATAGGCGGTGCAGCATCTTGCACGATTTGTCCCCCCACTGATAGATCCGACTGCGGGTGGCCAGCCAGGCCTGCCTCGCCTCGTCCATCAGGACCGTGGCATATTGCTGTTGCGCCAGTGCCAGTTGCCGTCTGGCGGGCCCGCCATCCTCCTCCCGACCCCTGTGTTCCAACGCCTCCAGCTCTGCCTCGCGCCGCACTAAGTCCTGGCGCTTCTCTCTCCGGCCGCAGCGGACCAGGATATGTCCACGCCACGCATCGTCGGCTTCATGGCCTCCCAGAGGACAGTCGGGGAGTCCACCGAGCCCAAGTTCGGAGCCAGGTACCGGTCTATCTCGATCATCATGTGCGCCTTATAGTCGTCCTTCGTCAAGTGCCAGGCCGACATTCGCCACCGAAACGGCTGCCTGGCCGGACCCACACTGAGCGTGACGGCCACCGGTGAGTGGTCTGAAAGCGCCCGCGGCAGAATCTCCGCTGACAGCACCTTGTGGGCCAGCGCCCTGGGGATAAAGATATAGTCCAGTCTGGAGAAGGAATCGCGTGCCGCAGAGAAGTACGTGTAGTCCCTGCGCGCCCCATGCTTATACCTCCATGTGTCTATCCAGTCAAGACCTACTGTCAATGCACGCAACCTAGTGGTGGGCCCTTCCCCCTCCTGCGCCGGGGCCGCCGCCCCACTCCGCCATCTATCGCAGCTCCTATCTAGGACATCGTTCCAATCTCCCCCCACAATGGATAGGGCATCCGGCATGGTACCCCAAAGGGACAAGAGCCGCTCCACCAAGGACCACTGTAGTGGCGGCGGGGCGTACACGCTACCAAGAATCACGCTATCCCCTCCAATCTCGCCCTGCAGAAAGAGGTACCTACCCTGCGCATCCGTCCATAGGCGTTTCTGTATATACGGCGCTCTCCGATGAATGTGGACTGCCACTCCCCTTGAGCCCCTCGAGAAGCCCGCATGGTATGCATGTGTGTACCCTGAGCGCTGGAGACATAGGGCCTTCGTGCCCAGTAGATGGGTTTCCTGCAATAACAGTATGTCCATACCCATTCTTTTGACGCATTGAAAGATTGCCCCCCGCTTAACATTGTCCAGCATTCCTCGCACATTGCAACTCAAGATTCGCAGTGAACCAGGGCCTCCCCCCCCCCCGACAACAGATATTTGAGCAGTATATCACATGTAGGACCCAGCGTCCCCAAGGCACACCCGGTGCGGCACATGGCAAATAACGAGCAGCAAAGCAAACGCAAACACCCCCCCAACCCCCGGCCCCAAACTCCCAACCCCCCTGTCCGCCCCCCTCCCTGTACCTCCCAAACGTGGAAGCATCTGTCGCGGTCGGATCGCGGCCCGGTCCCCAACGGGAGACCCAGCCCCGCGTCCTCCAATGTATCCCCTTGTGGCAGCCCATAGGAACTAGGCTGTCACTCCCACCCACCCATTCAGACCGGGAAGGGCTCCCAGCCGAAAGCAACAGTGCACCTGAGCATCCACACCCATAGTAAACATTGAGTCACGTTCACGGCCCCGGATCATCCAGTTCCATCAGTTTGCTGTTCCTGTGGGGGACTGTCTCTACGGGCGACCGAGCCCGATCGCGAGCCCCTATTCGAGCGCGGCCTTCCACGGCGCCGACTCTGGCTTCTGAGGCCCCCCCCGGGCAGTTCCACTGGAGGAGGAGTCCGACTTCCCATCTCTGGCCGTGTTGACCCTTACTTTCACGGTTTCGTCTGTCCAGTGGAAAACCTCCTCTGGCGTATCAAAGAATAATGTTCGGGACTTGTAGATCACCCGCAAGCGCGCCGAGTAAAGCAACGCATACTGGAGTTTGAGGCCACGAAGGCGGGCCTTGGCCGCAAGAAACGACTGACGCTGCTGCTGTACCGAACTACTTCCTCCTATTTTGATTATCCTCCTCACCTCGCTTTTTCCTCTTCGCTCGTTTTAATATTCTCCCCTTTTCATTTCACTTCCTCTGTTTTTTGTCCTTCTTTCTCCCGTCCTTCAGGCCCTCTCCTCCTCCTTCCTTTCATTTTCATTTCTGTTCCATTTTTGTCCCCTTTCTCCCCGCACTTGTCTTCTTTCCACAAACCCTTACTTAGAATACATTATTTCCTGCTTCCCCTCTTTCCTCTTCTTCCTTTTCTCAGTTTGTTTCACTCGTCCCCTATCCTGTTTTTGACTTGTTGGTTTCCTTTTCTTTTCTTACTCTCACTTAACAATGTGGTTTAGGAGTTCAGATGAAAAGTTCCTTTTCAATAGGTTACGTTGAGTTTCTTTCTAGCTCTCAAAATGGACACGGCAATTGTGACTTCTTTTCTTCCAGTTTTGGAACTTGTTCCTGGTGATGCATTGGTATCTGGCTGAGGCTGGCGATTCATTGGTGTCAGAGTCTGGTGGCGTGTTTGCATCTGGGAGCAACTGTTGCTGTAATGATAACTTGTTGAGTTTGATGATGAATTGGTATCTTGTTGAGTATCTTGGTAAATTGGTATCTGTTTGAGTCAGTGTTGATGTGTTGGCTTCTGGTGTTCTGTAGACTGCCAGAAATATGCAGTTTATCTGCTAGGCATGTCAAGGAGTTTGGGGACCGACGTACTAACATTGATACTAGCGATTTCCAAATTGCGATTTTCTTCGACTTACAATTAGGAAATCGCAATTCCTAATGTGTTAAACTTTTATTTGTAAATAACTTATTCCTAGTGGGTCGCAAATCGACTTACCTCATGAATATTAATGAGGCCGGGTGCAGTTTGCAACCCAGTAGGAGTGAATGACGGCCGTCTCAGGGATGGTGGCCTGCAGGGGTCAGCAGACCACCAAGTCTGTGGTTGCTTTTAAACAAAGTAGTCTTTTTCTTTTTGGGGGGGGGGCGTAGCCTGTTTACCTTAAAGGTAAACGGGTAGCATTCCAATAAAAAAATTGCAAATGGCTTACCACCTCCTTTGAGGAGGTCATTTAATATTAATGTTTTGCAACCGGAACTTGGTTGCAAAACATTTGTGATTTGGTAATTGGATGTGACGCCCTAAACACGCCCCTTCCAAATACTGAATCTTTACTTGGGCGCAAGCACAAATTGCGATTCGGTAATGTGTTACAGAATGGCAATTTGGTTTTGATACATCAGAAAAACCCTTTTTGTGGTGGCACAAGTCCTATTTTGCAATTCGAGCAATTTGGGACAGCAAAAAAGCTTTGTACCTTACGCCCTTGGTTCCATTGCTTTGTCACCATTTGAAAAAAAGAAGCATAGAAAATATATTTTTCATTGTAGTATTTCAGAAGGACTAAATGTAGATGGACTTATTGAGATGTTCTAATTTTGTTGCTCAAGGGCTTATGATAAACATTTGATTGAAATATAAGTGCCAACTTGATTATAATACATTTTTTGTTTTCACCAGCAGCAGTTCGTTCACCTCAGTACATTTTTTTGTTTTGAATTCCACAATTGTCTTAAATAGCTTGCATATTTCTTTGTATTCCCTTCTAATTAATGTCATAAAAGTAAATATGTCATGGTTGTTTATGGTCCAGTGTGGTATATATTTTTTTTAAATTGTATAAAGTTATTGAGGGATTTATAGAGCTCCACCTGTCAGAAGTTGCTTCTTGGAACTTGACGCAACTTAACCACCCATAAAATAAAAGCAACCAACAACAAGGTGATGGATAGAATTCTTTAATCAACCTTAGCTACTGGTGATTGCTCAGACCGCATTCCTGTCCATTGTTTTTTGCTCAGCGTGCAATTCGAGACAGAGACCCACCTTATGCAAATCAGTATTGACCCTGCTCCCCGAGCTGTCAAGGAGGACCCCCAGAAGGGAACTCTGGCAACCCTAGAAATATTTTGGCCGATTCCCGCCTGGTCAGTAGGTTACAGCTTGAGTCCTACGTGATATTGAGCTTGGGACCCACATCTGGGCATACCCTTTGGATAAAGGGCATCAATTGTTGTTTGTTGCATAAAATACCAAGCACCATAGGGAGTTGAGACACAACTTGTCAAATTGTAAAATGATCAGTCAATGACACTTTGTATCTTAAGGGGCTGGAATTCCTCAGATGTGATGTCTCGATAGAGAGGACTCCACCACAACAGCAGGGATTTTTAGACTTCATGGCAATCACATGGTGCAAAGTTGTCAAGTGAGTTATGCAAGTTGATTGGTAGAAGATGAAGCTTTTAACGAGGAAGTAGTGAGACCATCAATAAACACTTTTTTATAATATATTTTTATTAGAAAAGATGATTACAGAGGAACAATATCATCCATACTCTCTGGCCATATCGGCGAAGACACATGTCGAATAAATTACCCTCCCAAGAGAAATGTATTCGTTGATCATAAACAGATCGAGAGCTGGCAGAACAAATTCTTTATTTGTTGCTCTTTTGCTCCCTCAGCCCCACCAGCCTTACCCCCCACCTCCCCAGTACAGGGTATAGTAATATTGGTTTAAAAAATCATGATATCTTCAGCCTTATCTGTGAGCTGAATCGTACGCATATCAGTAACCTCCAAAATCCCCCTCCCCCCCCCCAATTTTTTTTTGCTCTCTTGGGCTCTCAAGGCTCAAAATCGGCCTACACATTCTCCTTCGTATACCTGACGCTGAAAACTCTGTCTGTTTATTAGCTCCTTTTGGAGAAAGAAATCTCTGATCCTCTTTTTTATTTCCTACCATCTATCTTTCAGCAGATTATTGGAACTGTCAAAGAGTGCACCTTGATATACTCTTTCAGCTTCTTTCTCCTGAGAGCAAATTGTTTCCCTGTCCCTTTTAACTGAATGCTGTCAGGAAGGTAAAGATCCCTCAATTAGTACACTTTCAGCTTTGGTTGCTTACTTCTGTTTTTCTTAACGTTTTTTCCCCCCAATATATATATTTTTTTGCAGGTTGAGGTGGAAGATGGGAGGAGGAGAGTGGGTCTGAGGCACCACCATGGCTGGATGAAGATGCACAGCAACTCATCTCTGTTGCTGGGGCGGGAGGTCAGACTCGCACTTCTGGGGCCTCAGAGGTATTGAGACGAGTGGGCGAGGAGGGGGGAGTAGAAGTAGAATAGACAGGTGATTCTGAGGTATCAGTGCGGAGTGGATACGAGGATGTAGATCAGCATGAGGTACGGGAGTGGCTTGTATTGTTGGCTTTGTGTGCTCCATCTAAAGGTTTATGACTGGGTATTCGTTGTCTTGGGTGGTACGACATGGTTTAAGGGTCCTATAGAAAGTTGAGGGACTTGGTCAGTCAATGGCTTATTTAACATTGAATAGCTTTAACGCGAACTGTCTCAACATCAATAATCACTAACACAAGACTCCACCTTTTCAACCACAGAAAACCAGTGCAACTGGGTTGTGGTTACGAGCATACAGTACCTCTATTTCTGCTGGAACAGCGTACGTGCAACCATGTTCTGTGAATGCTCTGGTTTTTGCATCAGATGTAGAGGTTTACTATCATTTATGCTATTCATTAGCCATATCTAACCTTGATAAGCATAGTTATCAAATGAGCTCTATGGGGAAACGGAGATGTATGACTATGTAGAGATGGACGAAACTAGCATTTATCAGATATATGTTGGATCCTGTAGTTAAATAAACTTACATGAGGGCTCCTAGATTTTTCAGTTTTTCAACTGGTCCTTGGGTGGGGCCCAAATGTAAATTGCAGATTTCCGAACAGTACGGGACTGGTAAGCCCCCTAAGATCATGATTCACTACGACTAATTTTGATAAGTTTCTGTAATTGTTACACTGCTTAGTAAAGATGGGACATTGTTCAAGATGAGTTGCATATCATACGCATAATTGTAAAAATTAAAACTACACACGTGTAAAGTTTCATGTGAAGAAAGTTTAAGGTATTGAAAAAAGAGGGGACAAAACTTCTGTGTGTGGGCCCGGGGGTGCCTCCTTTTCAGAACTGGCCCCGGTGAACACCCCCCAGCATGTCTGACCCCATTGTGCGCGCCTGTGTGCATCTGCCTAATGCTGTATCAGCCTTGAATTCTACTGCCGAGCATCGCCCATCGTACCTCTTCAGCCCGAGGTGCTGTTCTCTTTTCACACCAGACCTGTTACTGCCCCTTCTTTGCTGCTGGTGGCTAAGTACCGAAGTACCTGCAACATGATCACAGTGGTGCCATGCACTGTGGTCCAGTAGTGAGATCTACTAAGAGCTGTGTGTGCTCCCCACTGCCCTTACAAAAACAGAGTAAGATATCTAACTCTGTGACTGTGACCGGAATCAGGCACTCCTGCTTTCAAATTTATCCTTGACGTGAATGCATAGAGTAGTGATTATGCAATAAGACTTCCTAAATTTACTAAACAAATTTCTGAAGTTTAAATGCAGCTTTATTTCTTTTTCAGAAAGAGTAACACTGAACATTGCGTCAGTTTTGAGCAATCAAGGTGCGAAGTCAACTTGCTGTTCTACTGCCACCACCCTCCGGCAAAGTAAGCCTTGAGTGTTCGAAAGTCCAAAGAGGAGATACTTGGCAATTCAGTGAGCTTGCAGTAGAACCAGGCTACATTTATTCCATGAACAACTGCAATACTTGGTAGAAGGATTGCCCAGACCCTGAGTTTTATGTGCCCCAGGAAACTGACTTTACCACCCCCCCCCCCCACCCCAACACACTGCCCCCCAAACACACACCGATCTTTGAATTGCCGTGGTTGCTTTTTATTCTCTTTCCTTATCAGCTTTTAGGAACAGGATTTAGTTCGTTTTGTCACCCAGAAAGCCTTGCAAGCTAGCTTTGCATTTTTAGGTCTTGGCTAGACAGCGCATGCACTGTCTCAAAGAGGCCTGTTGTTTTCAATCTGTGGGCTTCAGCCCGCCCATAGGCTTACCATTTGCTCGCTCCATTGTCGCTCTCATATCCTTTGTCCCCGTTTGTCCATGGTATGCTTACGTCATGCCTCTTCTTGTGTTTAGCCCTCCCGAGAGCATGGACCAAGTACTTGTGTTGATCCACTGCTCCAGTTTTCGGAGCCACATTTTTTCTTTGTGTTTCAGCACTCTACACAAGTGCTCATGTTTTTCACTCCCTCTGACCTCGGTCTCCTGTTGCCTCTTTCCCCTTCCCAACCCCTCATTCCAACACCAGCCAGATTTCCCCCACATCCCAACGCTGCTTTATTTATTTAAATGGTGTGCCCCGTGCACAAACAGTGAGCGCCAAGTGTTTGCCTTACTAGAAGCCTCTTGTTACCACAAGCACACATGTTGATTGCATTGGTAGCAATCTGGATGTGTCAGCAGGTCCAACTTGCTATAGTTACACATAGAGCTTTTGACAAACGAAGGAAGCTATTGAAATGTTATTTTATCTTCTGCCTTGTAAGTTGTGTGAGGGTATGTCACTGTCTTTGGTACCCTGAGGGCATTATATAACCAGCTGAAATCTCAGATGAACAGCCTGTATTCCTGCCTTGAGGCTCCGGTGATAGTTGTTCAGTCAACTGTTGCTCGCCGAGGAAGGGCAGGCTTGCTCAGGCCACTTCTCGTGAGTGTCTGGCTGACTTGTCACATCAGACTGGGACAGATCAAGGTCCTTCTGAGCAGAATTAAAGAGACTGAGAAGCCCCAGCCCCTTCCTTTGTCCGACACCCTTAACAGTTTTAGCTGTGGTGACATCATGGGCATTTGAACACACAATATGATGGACGGAATGTTGCACAATGGCAAAACATTCACCCCCAGTCAAGGATCTGGGTTTAATCCATCGTTATTTTGCTCACCAAGCCACACCAGTTCAGACATGGCCATATGGAAATCAGTTTTGACCCTGTGCCTCATGGGAACAGTCCAGCCTGAACTGCCAAGCCATGTCTTCCCTGGACCGGAATCAAACATCCTAGGACCGGTTTCTGGCTATCAGCCGTCTTCAGCCAGAATAGCTTGACTCCAGTGGCTAGGGAGCACGGGACCCGTCTGGGCATACCCTTCCCACATAGGGTGAACAGCAAAACACACAAGATGATGGACGGAATGTTGCACAATGGAAAAACATTCACCCCAGTCACAGATCTGGGTTTAATCCATCGTTATTTTGCTCACCAAGCCACCCCAGTTCAGACATGGCCATATGCAAATCAGTCTTGACCCTGTGCCTCATGGGAACAGTCCAGCCTTCATGGGCATTTGACCTGCTGCATGGTTTGTGTGTACCCTATACCCATGCGGGCAACTAGAGCAAAATTTCTGGGGGGGGGGGTGGAGGGGGGACTTGAAAAATATTTCGGGGGGGGGGCTAATTCTTCGAACCGTAGACAGAGTGACTGAAAGAAGGGGTTAAAACACAACAAAAGCCTTAATTACAAGTAAATGGTCTTTTAAAGACCTGTTAAGTACTCGGGTGCGGCTGCAATTAGATCGTCGCCAGCCCGCAAAGCTGTGTCACCCGGGCTGACACACACACGACGGGGGGGGGGAGGGGGGTGAAGCCCCGTGAGCCCAATGGGTGTTGCGCGTCTGTCTATACCTCACTTCCAAGCTGCCATAGCATGAACAGTTACTTTACGAACCAGGAATTGAGAGCAGGGTACGCTTCCTAGCCCTGGGATTGCCACTATTGGGGTGTTTTTGGGTGGATTTTTCCTTTTCCTCTCAAATTGTGATAACATCGGCTGGGCTGTGCATGGCAGGGTATCCGCAGCATTGTGTTTCCTCTTCCAGTTTGTGTCTCTTCTCCTGCACAGCGAGCACCTGGAACCTGCCAACAAAAGGCTGCCCTCGGGGTAAAGAAGCCCTGCGCCCCTTTTCATTGTGTGCCAGGGTCTTCCAGTGATCGCGGGGTGCCCCAAGTCATGTCATAGCAGCTCAGACGCTCGTTATTTTCCATTGTATTCTCGTACTAGTCGTGGCACTCACAAGTACCAGTATGCAAACCAGACGTCCACGATTGAATGACCTACCAAGAACAGCCCAAGATTTCTGAGCGCCTCGGTAATGAAGCCATTCATTCTGGCACAAGGAGAAAGTATGAGCATGGCTACTAAACTTTCTTGTGTGTCTGAACTGTTGATGGGTCCTCGGATATTGTGTTAATTTCTAAACACAAAAACTGATTCTCTCATTTGTTCAAAAGGAAAGGTGTGGAGCGCATTCATGCGCATTTTCGCACTGTGTCGGACAGTGTCACCGTAGCCCAGTGGAACAATGCGCCTGATGCTAACTTTTTTTTACCTAAAGTTTTGAAGCTTCAATCTTACTGGGATTCTGTGGCATCCTGGCCATTGGTGACATGTGGAACCATTGGCCAGGGTTCTACATGACTCATATTCCATTTTGAGTCAGTTGGCCCAGGAACCTTTTATGAGATGGTTTGCTGTGTTTATTTCCAATAAATACTTATACTATTTACCTTTTTTGAACTTCATTGGGAAATGTGACACTGGCGACGATTGCTACTACCCACTAAAGAGCCTGGAGCGCTGCCTGAAGATAATTCTGTGGCAGATCAGGGATTTATTTACTTCATCTCGACATAAAGAAGATAAGTGAACAAGCGGATTTCCTGTGGCTAGAGAAACCCTTTCACTGACATCTCTTGTGTACAGTCAGATGCATGATGTTATCGACGAGATTTTAAAGACAAGATTTTCTCTGTTTCCAGTCATGAGAAATTAAAACATGGTAATCGTGACTGTTGTCAAGCATTTAAATTTAAGATAAGCAATCTTGCCAAGCGTGAAGGAACTGCATAATAGATTTCTTCGCAAGGATTTACTTATCACCTTAGAACCCAACCATCCTAAACAAGTGTTAGGTTACACTGATTGTATTGCTCAAGTTCAAGATGATAAGGTAACTGAGTGGGAAAGGTTATATCCAGAAGTTTTTGCAGATAAACTGGGATTACTAAAAGATTTTGTTCATAAGATTATTTTGAAGCAAAATGTTATACCCAAGGTCCATAAGGTTCGAAATATCCCTCTAGCTATGAGACAAGCGGTTAAAGAAGAATTGGATAGATTGCGCAGTTTGGACATAATTGAAGAGATTGAGTCATCCGAATGGTTGTCTCCGATCGTTGTTGTGCACAAACCTAATGGAAAAATCAGATTATGCATTGATTTGAAGGATTTGAACGAGTGTGTGTGGGTTGATCGGCATCCATTGCCCAATATAAATGAGATGTTCTCAGTTTTGAAAGGGGCTACTGTATTTTCGACCTTGGACCTATCGAATGCCTATCACCAGATTGCGTTGCATGAAGACAGTAAATCATACACATCTTTTATCACTTCTGAGGGTGCTTTTAGGTACAAAAGGATGCCGTTAGGCCTGATTCCAGCCTCAGCAGTGTTTCAAAGAGTGATGCACAAATTGTTTAAAGATGTCAAAAATACATTGTATTTTCAAGATGATATTCTGTTTTTTGGAAGCAATAAGCAAGATCCTTCTGAAACATTGTGTAAAGTACTGAGCATATTGCGGAACTGTGGAATGACTCTTACTAAAGAAAAATGCAAATTTGAAAGGAGCTCTGTTGACTATTTAAGTCATACCATTAGTGGCAAAGGTATATCACCCAAGCAGAATTTAATTAAAGCAATTCAAGAAGCGCCTGAGCCCCATACTAAAGATCAGCTCAGATCCTTTTTAGGTCTGGCTGAATATTACTCCAAATTCATTCCCCTATTTTCGAATAAGACTAGTAATATGAGGTGTTTAATGAAAAAGAATCAAACATTTGTTTGGTGTGAAAAGTGTGCTGCAGAATTTTCAAATCTTAAAAAAGAATTATCTTCAACTTCTGCTTTAGCGACATTTGATACACGTTGTAGTTCTGTCATTATTACTGACGCCAGTAATATTGGTATTGGGGCAGTTTGGATGAAAAACAAAATCAGGAGGGGAAATTAGTTACCATTGCTTTTGCATCTAGACCTTTACGAGATGCCGAGGTCAAATATTCGACTCTTGAAAAGGAAACTCTGGCATGCTGGTGGGGTATAGGTTATTTTCGAAAATACGTATATGGCACAGTATTCAAGATTAGGACAGATCATAGTCCATTGGTGGAGTTGTTTACCACAAAGGGTTGTGGGAAAGCCACACCAAGGATTGCCAGATGGCAATACAAACTGCAAGATTTCCATTTTAATGTAGAGTACATTCCAGGGGTCAAGAATGTTTTAGCAGACTGTTTATCCCGTTTACCTGTCAAGGAAGATTGTGAGTCATTTATTCCTGATGAGAATACTGAAAAAGTTATATCTGTTTGTATGGTATCTAATGGGTGTATCACACAAGATGAATGGAGAAATGCTTGTGCAACCGATGAGGAAATTCAAGAAGTTATCAAGTATATTTCAACCCAATGGCCGTTAAAAAAAGATTTAGATAAAGAATTATTGCCTTATTTATATGTGGCCAATGAATTGTCAGTTATTGATGACATGTTATTTTGAGGTGTACAATTAGTAGTGCCTAAGGATTTGCGGGAACAAGTTTTGTGTTTGGCACACGTAGGACATCCTGGGATGTCTAGCATGAAAAACAGATTAAGATCTGAATTTTGGTGGCCAGCCATTGACAGATTTATCGAGTCAAAGGTCAGATCGTGTATAGATTGTGCCATGAGTGATAAGTCACAAAGAGTTGTCAAGTATGAAAAGACTCCTGTATCAAGGCCTGAGGGTGTTTGGGAAAGAGTTTCTCTTGACATAGCTGGTCCAATTTGTTTGCCCAAGAGTCCAATGTATATAATTGTTCTTATTGATCAATTATCTCAGTGGCCGGAGATTAAGTTAGTACATCATATTGATTCTCACACAATCATTCAGTTTTTAACTGAAGTATTTAATAAGGAAGGGTTTCCTAAGTGTTTAGTTACCGACAATGGTACTCAGTTAACATCCACCCAAATGGAAGATTATCTGATTAAGCATGGAATTTCTCATATGAGAACATCAGTATAATATCCACAGAGTAATGACATTTTTGAAAGGTGGATAAGAGTTCTGAAAGAAGGTGTACAACTGGCGTTATCTTCTGGCAAAAATTGTTCTTAGTTCCTCAAAGATTTGGTGTGGAGTTATAGGGTTACTCCTAGAGCGGTTGGTGATCTGTCTCCATTTGAGAAAATGAGGGGAAGGAAGGCTGTTTGTGATTTGAATCAGTCGTGGATGTTAGAGATGAGAAACAAAGTTGACCAATCTAAATTCAAATCCAAAGTTTCCAATGATAAGGGTTGTTGGCCATCCAATAAAAGGCAACTATCATCTTTGAAGCGTGGTGATACTTTGTCCCAATTTCATATTGGTAATTGGGTACGAGTGAAGAAGGGGAGATTAATAAAGGCTGGAGATTCTAAGTTCTCCATGCCAATGAAAGTAGTCAGAGTTGGTCATCAGGTTGTGGAGCTTACTGATGGCAATGTGTGGAGTTTGAGCAAGGTTGTTAAAGTGCCTGCATGTTTATGGTCTAATCTTGATAAATCTGCTGGAGCAAATAACACTTCATTACATCAACAAAGCCATAATGATACCAAGTATCAAGCCACCTCAAGGTTAAAATTCAAACCAGTTTGGTATAAGGATTTTGTCATGGCATAATTGTCGTTCATCTTAATTTGATATTTTTGTTAGGATTGTATATGTTTTGCAAACATTTCGGCTGAATATGTTTTGTATCTTTTATCCTTTCTGATATTTAATTTTGCTACTGTTGTAGTATAAAGTTCAGTTATATAATATGTATACTATTCTTTTTTTAACTATGTATTTTGCAATATCTGTGTTGACGAAAGGGGATGTGTGGCATCCTGGCCATTGGTGACATGTGGAAACATTGGCCAGGGTTCTACATGACTCATATTCCATTTTGAGTCACTTGGCCCAGGCTCTTTTATGAGATGGTTTGCTGTATTTATTTCTAATAAATACTTATACTATTTACCTCGTTTGAACGTCATTGGGAAATGTGACAGATTCACCCAGTTTTTCATCCTTCTGAGTTGGATAAAATGTGCCATTAACCACAGCGTTCAGCGCCTGGAGGCGATTCAGAATAAAATATGAGCTATATACGGTATTCATGATAACGGAGAATAAATATGGCAATTGACTCATCAGCACTATAAAACATGCTTCCTTGTTTATATTATCAATAAAGAATGCTCATCTGGGTGTGCAGAGATGCTGTCCAGGATGGCGATCAGTACCTGGCTTGCTTTCGGTGACCCCTACCCTTCATTCTTTACCCCAATTCCCACTTTATGTTTGAGTGCTCTGAGTTTCTGGGAGAACATCTTGCAGTAGTAGTCTTCTTTCAACCGAAGCTACTTTTTTCTGGTGCACCTTGCACGACTCGTTGCACTGTTCAGACACCCGCACTCCACCTTCTTCACTGCAGTTTTGTGAGCATTCCCTCATCTCATGTCATTTCCTGGTGATACAGTTGCACACAGGTCATTTCCACAGAGCACACTAGCACTCTATGCCTGCCAAGCATTGTGGTTTAGTCCTAATCTACAACATACAAATAAATGCATTCTGGGAGTCGTAGTCTTGGGGTGCTTCAGTGGAACTTATGAAAAATTATGTCTTGCCAAATTGCATTTATTTGGCAATCTTAAAAAAGGTGCTGTGGCTGCCAAGCTCAGCGGTACTCATTCAAAGATTCTAAACAGGATGAAAGGTTAGGTTCCACTAATTTATGGGGGAACATAAAACTCTGCAGCAGTTACACAACCAACTGATCTACTATGTGAGAAATGCTCTTCCTCTTGCTAAGCACAATTTGAATACATCTGAAGTTTGATTTCACGAATCTGTCCGACATTACTCCCACGTTTCCTGGTCCATGAGTGAGTAGTGTATCCAGTCAAGGATTTTAGCTTTGCATTCTGGGACTGGTAATCCTGATTCTGGGAAAACCGAACTACAAGTATGTGTGAGCAGAAATCTACAAAGTACTCAATGAGTTGAACAGATTGTATTGTCCAGAGCTTCTCTTTGTTTTATATTTTTTGCACTGCGCTGCTGGTTTCTTTGGATGTTGTTTGGCTGCTCTGCCTGATGGAATTGTCTTGTTATCTGAGGGTGAAGGGGAGAAAACACACTGGGCTGTTTAAATCACACGAGGCAGGGGGTCGGTCTGCCTTTCTCACAGGCAGTAGGAATGCGAGCAATTGGAGACTACCAAAACGTGCAACTTCTCAAATTATTATTGGGAATCCTTTCTTCAAATTCGGCACGACTAGATGAACCAACGTCATCAATCAATCAGTCGAGATTTGTACAGCGCCATTTAACGTCATGTTAAATGGCACTTCTTAGTTCCAGCAGCATGTATGAGCACAGGGAACCCACAATATGCTGTTAATAAGTGTGCACAAATAACCTCCACACGAAAATAATGTATAGTGCCCCAAGTACTCAATTTTGCATTTCTAAAAGCTAAATAACAGTTGTTAATAGTACCTTTAGTATAAAGGTACTCCATTTTCCAACCTCCGAAGGATGGTAGGTTAAGCTTACATTTGGTAAACGCCACTACTATTCAACATGGCTAAAACATTAATATTGACCTACCTGCTTGGCCAATGCTTGTTTATAACTGTGACTTGAACAGAATACAATTCACTTACTGATGCCATATTAACTTGGCAGGTGTGTTACATTGATATGAATGGTTTCTGCCCTTTAAACTATCTATGTATTTATTAAATTTCAATATCATATGATTGGTTTGAAAAAAGAAAAAACATTTACTATTGAGGGTGATGAATAAATAGGTCCATCTACCAGCAAAGTCAGTATAAACAAAAACTGAAAAATATATGGAAGGAAGTAAGGTCTCAGCCGCTATTCGAAACGATGGGCCTGATTTAGAGTTTGACGGACGGTATTCTGTCACAAACGTAGTAAATGTAGTTATCTTATCAGTTCTATGCTGCATAAAACAATGGTAGTAACATTTCAGAGGTGAAAGCAAACAAGGCCCTCACTTCAAGCACGGCAGTCAACCAGTTCCTCGTTACTTTTGACTGACAGTCTTCTACCCTCGAGCCTTAAAAGAATGGAGACATCTCCTTGGATTGAAATGTTATTCTTGCATTCTTTACAAGATCGAGTTAACGCGTCGAATGTCACGTTCACTGAATGCGCCGTCCCAAAGCTTCTAATGCCGAGGTCTTTAGACTGTGAGGCGCGCCCCCAGGCGTTTTCAGCTATTTTCATTTATTGACAAAAGTATGTAAACTGCGGTCCTGGGTGCCACTGGGCAGGGTGAGTGGAGTGATAGGGCCAAAGAAGAGGCTAAGAGGAGCAATCTATTCTGTAACTATTTCGTTATGTTTTCACTTTTAAATAACCACATAAACTAACAGGTGATGTTAAACGAAAATAAATGCAAGTTAAACTAATGGATGGGAAATTTACTATTTTAGGTTGTGAAATATCAGCTGGCTAATGCGATCACTGGAGAGTCACTGTGTGTGACAACACAGACACACAAAGTAAACCCAGTTGCGCAGGTGGCAATAGTGGCTGTGTATTTATTTATAATGCTGCGAGGTCCCAGACGACAAAAGAAAGCACTTTGAAAATCTTCTATATTTAATATATATTTTATTAAAAGTCATCCGACTATACCTCAACACATTCTTATAACTGTCCATTAAAAGGACACACCACCGAACTCAACTGGTAACATCCTCATTACCTCTCCAGAAGAATACATTTGTGTCACTGTGAAGCTCTTTAGTCTACACTAGCTCACAAGCACTCTTTATATTTGCTGATTAACAAATTGCGCACATTTATAATTCAGGTAGCAGAAATGATGTGCATTTTGTTTTTTTTAAATTTACACAATGAGGCAGAAAGCCTGTGTTGTGTCTCAGGTCTAGGAGTGATGACCCAGTGGAGCGGGCAAATCAGACAGCCTGCTTCGCAAGCTGTAGGTATGATTGGTGCAGCTGGTGCAGTGGCACCAGGTCCCAGTGGTATGAGGGGCCAGCTGAATTCCATGTCTGTTTTACTATTCTTCCTAATATGCATTAGGGCCCAGTGCACACGTGCTCTGTTTGTGTTGCTTTGGGCCTTTGAGTAATGGTCCAGGGGTGGAGAACATTGAAGCAGAGGAGGCCACTTCATTTGTGCATCTGAGAGATGGGAGTGAGGGGGATGGATCAAGATCAGAGTCCATATTTTTAACAAATGGTAGAGGAGACATCCCACTTGGCGAGGCAGTAGCTATCAACAAGTGCAGCTGCACTGGTTCTAGGGGTCTAAGGGACCCACTGTATCACATTTATGTCTTTATACAATAAGATATTGTGGATTATATGCCACAGAAAATGTCTCATAAGCCCCACCCTTGTGCTCAGCCCTGCCCCTCCCCCAATCCTTGCCATAAAGTTTTGGAAGTGGGCCCTTACTTCAAAACCTTTTATTTGGGAGGCTTAGAGCAAAACTCTTTGAAGACCTCTGGTCTAACGGAATGTGGGTCAGCGCTCTGGGCAAAGGGTGCTTAAAAAAGAAACGAAGTTAGACAGGTTTGGGACATATAGTTTTAACATGTAAATTGTGTGCCCATATTTTCGCATTTTTCCTCATGACCAAATTCCCAGAATGAATTTTGCTATTCCCAAAATGTGTGCTTGTGTGTGGTGCGTCCGGCATATCCCTCATTCAGAGAGGGTTCTGATGGAGCCTGTGGAATCACATAAGCAGGTAGTAAGTTGGTGCATCTCTTCCACAGGAGAAGGCACGATGTTGACGACATGAGTTAAGTCTCTGCTGCCTCCATACCATTGCTATACCACAGCCACAGGACTCTGAATGCAACTGTAGGTCACTAGAGTGCTTGAAATAAGTGACATCACTCAGGTTTGATGGAAGCACCATTCGTTCACAGTTTTGTCTTAATTTTCCTGCTGGCCTAAGCTGGTTGCCTACCTAAGTTGTTACCATCTCCTAGTGATTGTTTAGCCTTTGGTGTTTTGTATTTGGGGTTTCGCCCCAAATTCAAACCCCATAAAAGAACAAAAAAGGTGTCCTTCTCAGACTGCCCCTAGAAATCATGCTTCTTGTTGGATGACAACTTGGTAGCCTCTCTGGCACTCCAGGATGATGCCTGCTGCTGCGAACAGCGTAGGAAGTACTACCTACCGACTGTGGCATGGGAAGCAACACACGCCTGCCGCCCTCGGTGTAGTCCCCTGGGTCTCTGCCAGTATTATTATGGAGAGAGAGGGCGGGGAGAGGAAGGAAAAAATCCAACCGGAATGAGTGGCTCCGGGGGAGGGCACTGGTGATTAAATAAAGAAAATATGAATTAAACAGTGAAGGGTGTGCATCTGAATTCAGCGCAGAGTTCATCTATAGTCAGGTCACACTACACAAGTTGATTACACTTAAAATGGACACTAAAGACAGGGCCCAAACTTTCAACGGGCACTGAATCCCTGCTGGCACTGTCCAGAAGTATTGCGGGCCATTGATCATTAGGCACAGACCTTGAAGAAATCCACAGCCGACCTGCAGTAACTCAAGAGTGTCCTAGATCTAAAAAAAGGCCCCTTTTCCCAGTTAAGTCGGGCATTGAAATGACCATCGTCCGTCCTCGGAGAAGAAAACGTATATTTTCGCTCGAAAAGAAAATGTAAAAAAAAAATAGTTTTCATGTGCTCAATTAATGGCGTCTAATTACTTCGATGTTATAGGGTTAGAGCGCCCCCCCAAAAAAAGTTAAATACATTAATGAACAACCTTGGTTTCTCTTTTGACCAGTCTGCAGTGGTGGTCGGATGATAACACTGTGTGGCGCTCGCTAGACCCCTGTTGTGTTGCCACTCTTCTGAGAATGGGTGTTTGCGCCCCTGTGGGGATGTGCAAAGAGAAGGTGCAAATCACGTTTGCTCAGCCAATCAATGTGGACAATTGCTTTGTTCTTAAAGTGTTACATACTACAGCGTTCACTACGAAATATCAGGGCCAGATTCTCTGATCTGAGGTCCGTTTGTTCCTCGCAGGTTCGTACATTGGAAGAGTCATTGGTCCAACAATAGAATTCTAGGCAGCCACCTAGGGTGTGGCCTGGGAGGGGGCACCAGATTGTCTGTCCCTAGCTGCATCAAACTCCTAGGGTAGAAAAGGGGCAACATATCACTTTCCCTATGGCATTTATTATATCGTGGCATTCAGTGACTTTACATCTGAAATGACATGATCCGAACTGGATGGTGCCGGCTGAGGGTAGGTAGGCCTGTACACGTTGGAGAAAGGCAGGGAACTGCTTACATCAGCTTGTCCCCGCTTTCCACTCATGATGGATGGTCTGGGAGCTTGTTCCTTGCTTCTTTAGGTCTCGCCTTTATCTGTTTGTTATTCCTATTGTGTACTATACCAGCACATACAGCGGGCTTAGTGGCACCACGTTGCTTAACATTAGTTTGCTTTCTTGTCAGTCTCATTTGCTTTCTAATTATTCACTGGCATTCTTTTCTCTACTTGTGTTTGTCCCTGCCATGGAGCATAAGTTATTTACCATCCTTTTAATTTGGATGATCTGTATCCTTCCACTGCTTACATTCATGTGACTACTTTCCTTTTTTCCTGTCAGCCCTCCAGGAGAATGCTTGTGTTTTGTTGATCTCTCCCTGGTGTGCTGTTCCCACGGCGCCACATTCTTCAAGCCAGCTCGTCCAATGTTTCAGCCACCCTGTTCAGCTTTTTTAGATTTCATTTTTCAATGCCCTCATACCTCAGTTCCTCTGTTGCTTCCCTTCCCCCCGTCTGTCAAGTATAACTTGTCCAGTCCTGTCTTTTCATTTGATTTGGGCAGCCACAGAACAGAGGAGACTTCTAGACCCAGATGCTAGCCACTCACGTGGATGTTTTTAGGGTCAGTTTTCACCTGCTAGACTTCAAGGCCCTCCGGGCTCGCCTGAGGCACACTCCTTCAAGACACCTCCACACAGGCCTCTGTGGGCTGACTCCAGACCTGTCTCTTGATCTGTGGTCTGCTCTCTCCTCATACCGCGCAGTGCTGCCTACTCTTCCTTCTGGGCAGGTCGCAGCAGCCGACTTTCTCCATCGTGCTGCTGAAAGTGGTTATTGCTTATATAGGCAGCAAACCACGGAGTCCACGCAGTGCTGGTAACTGCCACACGCTGTTCCACACCAGTGCTATTGGCTTTGTATTTTAAGAATGCTAACTTTCAGTGCTCACCCGACTGCCTTTGGATTTTCAAAGCTTAAAACCTACAATTCACGTTATGTTTCTTACCAATAACCTATTCAGTTCAGGCGTTCCTGCTACTATTCCAGTGGTGTTTGAAGCATCACAACCGGTGGTCGAAGTGGAGGGTATCTAAGGGGCACAACGTACCCATACTTTTTTAATTTTAAGAAAACAGTTCCCCTACTTTTTGTCAAAAGACAACTGTCCCACGATGCCTAATTCCGACAGGTGAAGTGTCTTTGAGGAGGCGTCCTGTGTTGTGAAACCGAGGGAGGGGCAGACCGCTAAACACGCTTTCTTTCCAGGGTGCTGCTGCCTGAAAGAAGTGTAAATGTGTGCAACTGGTCAATCTGCAGATGTAAAGGACATCTGGCTTTAATTGATGGAATCGCTTGAAGCTTCCTGATGAGACAAACATATTCTTTTTGAGAGGTATTGGAAGGAGCTACCAGCTAAACTGTGAAGTGTGTGTTTTTAAAAGACCGTTACCAAAAAGTTGTTTACTGATTACGCACATTTATTCTTTTTGAGGGCCATTTTTAGGTCGAGCCTGGGCAGCGCATGCGATGCTTTGCGAGGCATGCTGTATTGAGGTACGGCATAGAAGCTCTGCCCATCTTTTCAATTGGCTCCTGTTGCTGTCCTTGCAAAATGGTTGCTTTTAATTTGTGAATAGGCGTAGTAGTCCCATCTTGGTACCGCCTTCTCTGCATTTGTAACCTTCCAGAACGATTGGACTTTTTACTGGTGTTGTTACATGGTCTGCTTTATAAGTCGGTGAGCACAAATATTTATTTTTGGGTTGGGCAGCTCTGGCAGTTTGTTGCCTCTCGCTCGCACTCCCTCCCTCCAGTCATTGCAGCTCTTAATCCCCCCTCAGTGCCGTCCCCACACCACCACCTTCCATCTCCCTACTTTAACATTCCTCATTTTGTTTCCCTTACATCCTCATGCATACTTTTAGAGTGGCGCCCATTTAACAAGCATCGCACTTTCTTTTGCTTGCAGCTTTGGCGCTGCATCTGCCCCCCACATCTACAAAGCAAGGAAAGGGTGCAGTACTACAGGCTATTACTAGGTGTCCTTGTGGAGTAATAAACAGACCTCTATTAGCAACATAAGGCACTGCACCCACAGGGACACCTAGTACCAGCCTGTGCTACTGCACCCTTTCCTTGCTTGTGCATTTGCTTTTTTCTTACTTGCGTTTGGCCTCGTGGTTCGACAATAGCTCTAACATTTAAAATAAAATAAAAGATTTGCAATGCAAGTGCTCGAGCATTGCTGAACGTTTGAGCTATTGGCATTGCATTATTATTAGCAATGCCAAAAGCTCTAACTTTCAGCAATGCGAAACCAATTGCATTGCAAATGCTTATTTAAGGGAGCGACCAGCTAAGCTGTGAAGTGTGTGCTTTGAAAAGACCTTTATAAAAATAAAAACTGCACTACGTACAGCCTGTGAAAAATCTATATTTTTTGGAAACGATTATTCTTAAACCTTTTTGCGCATTCTATAGCAGCCTATCTTATACTGTTTGCAATACACATTTTAAAATAATGACTTATATGTACGCAGTGCTTTCTGTCACAAACTGGGACCTTGTAGTCACTATTCTCCACTACATCAGCCAGGATTTGGTGGGGCGCATAAACTAATAAAGGTTTTATAATGAATGATAGTGCATTTCCTACTGATTAACATGACTTGCATTTCGTTTTCATTTAAGCTGTGTGTTATTTTATATGACGTTACTGGAAGATAAAAGTTACAGAATATTTTGTTTTTTAGCCAAGCCCCACGCTCACTCACCCTACCTCCTGGCATGCAGCATCACAGGCCCCATAATTGTTTTTAATTCACTTTGACCACTGATCACAACCAAAACCTGTGCCGAACTTGGCATTGGTGGCTGGTTGCACAGTGTAAAGTTGGTGAGTTGCATAATGACCACAGGAGACTGTATATGGCAGCACGCTGTTTATTTTACTGTACAGCTAAAGGAGCGCCGAGCCGATGCGCTCGTTCTCCGGCTTTCGCGCTCTCCTCTGCCGGATGCACGCGCAGCCTCCAAAATGGCCGCCGGCACGTCACGTCCTGACGTGACGTGCAATCACTAGAGCGCTTCTCTACATATCTCCCTTTTTTCCAAACAATAAAACTTTTGTAACTTACAGTCCGTCGCTCATATCAAAGTCTTGGAACCGGGCTGGTCTCGTTACTGTTCTACCGCTCCGGGTGAATCTCACCGGGGCTGCAGTGGTCTCTTTCTCTTGAGTCTCCGCACCACCTCCTTCATTGCTCAGTGCGGTCGCACTCTCCACTGACCTTCTCGGTTTCGATTCCTTCGCCGTATTCAGGCTGCTGTTGTTGTCTTGCCCATCACCCCTGTCTCTCCTGCTCAAGTCCATGTCCTTGTCATTACTTTCCGGCTCATAACACTGTTCTTCCTCATCTCCTAGCGCCGACCCCGCTAGGCTCCACTGTAGTACCTTGTTGCACCTTGCCATGCGGTCCTGAGACCATACCTTTCCGTCACTCAACAAGGCTGCTCTGTCATACACCTCCTTGACTTGCAAAGGGTTGCTGTACTTACTGTCTCCCTTCCTCTGCAACGTTGCCAATTTGACCCGCACCCATTCACCTTCTTCTAGGCCGGTGTCTTTCACGTTCCTGCGCCTGTTGTAGTGTTTGGTGTATATTTCCTGTGGCTTCTTCAAGTTTGCCTGGACCACTGCAGGAGACCATTTGCTCGTTATGGTTTTCTCCTTCCATACCCAGTTGTCCTTTGTGAAAGGGTCTCGGCCCCTCAATATTTGGAAGGGACTATATCCCGTTCCGGTGGGGCTGATGCGGTACGCCCAAACCATGTGCCAGATTTCCTTTTCCCAGTCTTTGTTGCTTGATATCGCAGCCTGTACTGACCCCATCACTACTCGGTTGAAACGTTCCACCAACCCGTTTCCTGCAGGGTGATAGATCGTAGTGTGTTTGGAGAGAATGCCATTTCTTTCCATGAAGCTGCTCCACTTGTCAGAGGTAAATTGGGGGCCATTGTCACTCAAGATGGTTTTTGGAATTCCTTCTCTCACAAACGTGGCCGTCAAAAACTTCAATATGGTCTCTGTGTCCATATCCACGGCCAATCAATAACACCCTTAGCGTGGACTTTGGTTGCATGCTATTAAACACCAGGTCAGCATGTAAACATGCCCAAGACATCTTTGAATTACTAGATATAGAGACGCCACTCTGTCTCATGCTTACGGAGACGTGGTGGGGTGATTCCTCCAACCCTGATGTAGCCATGGCTATCCCGCCTGACTACAACATCTTCAGGAAGGATAGAGCCAAGGGAAGGGGCGGCGGAGTGGCACTGTTGGTCAGGAAAGGCATCTCGTGTACGATTTTGCCAATAATGGACATCCGAGGCTCGGAGACCCTAGCCTTTTCTATTACTTTATCGCCGCATCAATCCGTTAAGGGACTGCTCGTGTATAGGCCACCTGGTGCACCCGGCACTTTCTTTGAAGATCTGGATTCGGTGCTGGTTGGGCTGGCCCTGAAAGCGGAACACTGTATTGTGGCAGGGGACTTCAACTTCCGGATGGATGATCCGTCCGACCCTGCTGCCATTAAACTGTTTGAGGCGCTGACCCCGCTGGGGCTGATCCCTTATGTACAGGAGCCTACGCATGAGAAGGGGCACACTCTGGACCAGATATTCTCGTCCTCCCCTCTTGAGGACATAAAGATTACTCCCGTCTTATGGTCAGACCACTTTCTTGCCAAATTTGTGATCAAGGGCATAGGCAAACCATTGCCCATCTTGGCACATGAACAGGGTCGTGTCCATAGGGCATATCACCGAGTAACCTCAGAGATGCTGGCTCAGGCAGCAGTACTCCATCCTTGCCCCCTCTCCGGCGACTTGGACAGGGATCTGCAGACCCTGCAGGACTGGCTTTTTGACAGGCTAAATGATCTCGCCCCGGAACTGACATCTCGCCCGACACCGAAAAGGATCTCCGCGCCTTGGTTCACCGCTGCACTGTCGGCTAAGCGGCAGAGGTGCAAGGTAGCCGAAAGAGCCTGGCGGGCACAATATGATACTGGTGCCAAGCAGACCTACAAAACGGTGGTTAAGGCTTATCACCGGGACATTCGCCTGGAAAAAAAAGCATATTTAGCCAGGAGAATAGAAGCTGCTTCGAACTCCTGCAAGGAGATTTTCTCCATTGTGAGAGAATTCACTTCTCCTTGGTCTAACTCCTCGGGCGAGAAGCCATCAGGCACCTGGGCTACGGACCTTGCTGATTTCTTTACGAGCAAGATTCAACGCACCCAGGAGGCATTCCTGCTACCAGTGTCCACGGTCCAGATTGAACCGGACTTCACCGCATCGCCACTGGCTAGGCCAGGTGTGACGTTGAGTGTATTTCCACCGATCTCCGCTACTGACTCCTTGGGTCTAATGGGCAATTTAAAATCTGGCTCACCTTTTGACCCATGCCCGGCTAAATTTTTAGCGAAAGTTGCGGAGGTGATCAATCCACTGGCCAACCCGCTGTTAAATCTGTCACTAAAGCATGGAGTGGTCCCACAAGCTTGGAAACAGGCGATGGTGATCCCCTTGCTCAAAAAGCCTGGCCTTGATCCGAAGGCCCCAGTTAATTATAGGCCCATCTCTCTGCTGCCGGCCCTCACGAAGATTTTGGAGAAACACGTACAAGGTGTGTTGTCCAATTTTCTGGAAACTAACGAGATCCTGCATGCCACCCAATCGGGCTTCCGTCCCCATCTCAGCACAGAGACTGCGCTCCTCGAGGTCTCAGAAACCATTAAAGGGGTTCTGGACTCGGGGGGCAAAGTCATGCTGGTGATGTTAGATTTGTCGGCGGCGTTCGACACCGTTCCCCACGATGGTCTTCTCGCCAGACTCTTTGAGATAGGCCTTCGGGGGACGGTGTTCGACTGGTTTTCTTCCTTTCTAGCCGGCCGCCGGCAAACGATCTGGGCGCCGCCGGATTCCGCCGTGATGCCGCCTCTGGGAGTCGGGGTCCCACAGGGCTCTATTTTGAGCCCGACCCTCTTTAACATCATTATGACCCCTCTGGCGGCGCTGGTGGAGTCGTTTGGCGCCCAGATCGTATCCTACGCGGATGACACCCAGCTCCTCTTCTCTTGTATGAGAGGAGGTGACTTTGATGGGGAGAGTATCCGGGATTGCCTTGGGGCTGTTTTTCACTGGTTCCATCTGAACAGCCTCAAGTGCAATTCTGATAAGTCCGAGGTACTTTTCTTTGGGTGTGACACAGAGCCAGACTGGCAGGCCTGGTGGCCATCGAATATGTTCCCCCCGTCTTGTTCCTCTCAGGTTGCCAAGAATCTGGGGGTCAAGATGGATAATAGGCTAACCTTGAAATCCCAGATCTTGGGGGTGTCGGGCACTTGCTTCGGCATCCTTAGGATGCTGCGGAGGTTTCTGCCCCTGCTTTCCGAGGAGCACAGGAGATTGACAGTCCAGGCTCTGATTGGGTCCAGGTTGGATTATTCCAACATTCTTTACCTCGGCCTACCAGAGTACTTGCTGCAGCGGCTTCAAGTGGTGCAGAATGCCGCTGCAAGAGCAATCTATGGTTTGAATAGGCGTTCCAGTGCGTCGGGCCTGTTAGAAACTCTGCACTGGCTTCCCATCCGTAAGCGGATTGCCTTTAAGGCCTTAACTTTGGCCTATAAGGCTCTTCACAAGGGGGGAGCCAAGTACCTCCAAAAGAGACTGGTCTTTTACCAACCGACCAGGTCTCTGAGGTCGGAATCCCTGTACTTGGCAGTTGTTCCTCGTGTAAAGAAAGCGCGCCTCGGAGGCCGCTCTTTTGGATTGCTGGCGCCACAGCTGTGGAATTCTTTGCCGCTTGCTTTACGGGGAGCCACTAGCCTGCTGGCCTTTAGAAAAGGCCTTAAAACTTGGCTGTTCAGTCAGTAGTCTGTTTATTGTGAGTTTTATTAGGCATCTCGGTTTTCTTTCTCTCTATTTATTTGGTGTTATGTTATTATGTTGCAGTGTTTCCTTTCTCCAATAAAGCGCCGGGACACTCTTTTTGAGTAGCCGAGCGCTATATAAATAAATAAATAACATAACATAACATAACATAACTCCACCTTCAATTCGGGCCACTTCGAGTATCTGTCGATGAGGACACACACGCACTTTTACACTCCTTGTCCGTCTAAGATCGGGCCTAAAATGTCTATGGACAGTTCTTCCCACGGGTTCTGTGGCGGGTCAAACTTCCCAACGCGGGCCTCCGGGGTTTTAGTGTCTTGTCCGCTCCCTGGCACTGCATGCATTCCCTGACGTGCCGCTCAGTCCTTAGGTCCATGCCTGGCCACCAGTAATTTTGCTTGGTCCGCGACTTCATCTTTCCTATCCCCAAATGGCCTTCGTGGAGTATTGACAGTAGGTTGAAAATTATGCCTGTTGGAGGGATGACCTTGTCCCCTCTGTAAACGAAAACTCCTTGATCGCCCACTGATAGCTCTTCTCTGACTTCGTAGTACGGTCTTAAGTCCTCCTTAAGGTGGCGTTTGTCTGGCCATCCCTTTGTGATGTATGTTCTCACTTCCTGCAATGCGATGTCTTCCTTGTAAGCTTCGCTCCATTCCTGGTTACTGATTACCCTTTCCTGGTCGTCCATCAGGGCCACCATTTCTTCTTCCCCTGCTTGGTCCATCTCCCCAGGTTCCATGGCTGCCGCTCTGCTTAAGTAGTCAGCCACCTTGTTCCGGCTGCCAGGGATGTACTCAACGTCATATCTAAATTCCAGTAGCTTCAGTGTCATTTTTGAAATCCTGGGCATGGCACGCGCGTGTCCGCTAGACGTTAATACCTTGACCAAAGGTTTGTGGTCCGTTCTTAATTGAATCGCGTGCCCCACAGGAATTGTCTGAACCTTGTTGTTGCCCACACGACAGCCAGCATCTCCTTTTCGATGACACTATATTTTTTCTCTGTGTCACTCAACATGCGTGAGGCAAAACTGAGGGTTTCCATCACTCCTTGCCCGCTATCCTGCATCAAGACCGCGCCTAAAGCCTTGTCGCTGGCGTCGGTTGTGAGTACTGTTCTGCCCTGAGGATCATATCCCTTAAGTGGTATGGCTCCCACCACATCTTGTTTGATGATCTCGAATTCTCTTTGTGCCTCCTCTGTCCACTGGAACACTGAGCTCTCTCTCGTCAGTTTTCTCAGGTGGTGGGTCTTTGTCGCGAAATGCTGGACAAACTTACTATAGTACTCGGCCATACCGAGGAATGACCTCACCTCCTCTTTAATGGTGGGTGGTGGCGCTCTGCAAATCGCTTTTACATTTTCAGTCTTTGGTGTGATGCCCTGCACCTCGATTTCATGTCCGAGGTAGGTCACCGATTCCATGCCCAACCGGCACTTTGCCCACTCTGCCGTGAGTCCTTTAGTCTCCAGGACTTTCAGTACCTTATTTAGTTTGGCGTTGTGGTCCAACTTGTCTCGACCCATCACCAGAATGTCATCCTGGAAATACTGGATGCCATCCATGTTCTTAAACAGCTGGTGCATTAGTTTTTGGAACACTGCCGCCGCCGAAGCGAGGCCGAATGGCATGCGCCTGAATTGGTAACACCCGAAGGGAGTGATGAACGACGTCATCCTTCTGCTCTCCGGGTGTAAGGCAATCTGGTGATATGCTGAGGTTAAGTCTATGGTAGAGTACCACTTGATCCCTCGCGTTTTGGCCAGCATCTCTTCGATCCTTGGCAAGGGGAACTTTTCCACAACAATGTTTTTGTTCAATTCTCGCAGGTCAACACATAGCCTGACCTTCCCATCGGGCTTCATGACGACCACCAATGGCGCCATCCATTCAGCGCACGTGATGGGTTCAATGATCCCCTTCCTTTCTAGCTCCTGCAGTTCTTCCTGCACTGCCTCCCTCACTGCCAGTGGTATGTTTCTCACTTTGTGCGATACTTTTACGGCCTCCTCCTTGAGTACTATCTTGTGGGCGAACCTTTCTAGTTTTCCCACTGTGCCTCCAAATACTTTGGGGAAATCTCTCTTCCACTTGTCCAGGTCTGGCCAAGCCTCCGGTTCTGTGAGCAGTATCTGTTCTTTTCCTCCTGGATCCAACTTGATGCCCAAGTCGCCCTGGTCTAGCCACCCCAGACCTGATGGTCCCTTTTCCGATATGTACAGCTTACAATGTGCGCTGCGTCCTCTGAATTCAACCTTTAATGGCCTGAATCCTACCATGGGTATGCGATCACCATTGTACGTGACTGGCTGGATGTCTAGTTGTTCCAGGTCTGGGCCCAGGTGTGGCTTGAATGTTTCGTTCCATACCGCTCTCTGGACTATTGTGTAGGGCGATCCGGTATCTGCCACTATGCTTATTGGCACTCCTCCGATCGTCATGTCCAGCACCGGCTTGGTTGACCTCTTGTTGTCGATGCTTAGTACCTGGTCGTAGATGCATAGTACCTAGTCCACATCTTCATCCTCGTTCTCCTCTCGGACCTCTTGTTCCTGCTCAATGTATTTCACCACACTCCTTGATGACTTCCTGCGGCACACCTTTTCGTAGTGCCCCACGATTCCACAGTACATACATGTTCGAGGCATGTGGGCTGCTGAATTCATATCTATAGCATAGATCGCCGCCTAGTGTTGGGTCCGGATGATTGCACATTGTTGTCCTGGAAGAGTCTTCGAAGTATCACGAGATAGGTGGCTCCTCCCCTGGACTACAGTGCGCATGGGCATCGACTCCATCCCCAGATTGTTTTTTTCCGCCATTGGGTTCGGATGCATATTCGATATCTCCAGTTCGGAATCGATGTAGACTTTTCTTAAGGCCCGAAGGCCTTTTCCCTATACCGTCGGTATTGTCTTGCGTTCGGTGCCCAGCTCTGTTCTGGCTCAGTTCCCGAGTCGGACATCCAGAGGAGTCGCGTGGCTCTTCGGTGCTCGAGGCCCAGTCGACGCAACCAGACTTTCGACAACACATCATGGAACGGAGCCCGTTCAAGAAATGTCCCGTGTGCGGATCGAAGTATCCACACATCGACGTCCACCCGGTGTACAACAAGTGCCTGTCGCCGGATCATGATGAAGCCAACTGTATGGCTTGTTCCCGTTTTCGATCGAAGAAGACGATTCGACTTCGGCGCGTGGCGCGCCTGGAGGCCCAGCAGTCGGCCCCGGCACCGGTGGACATCTTTGAGAGAGGAGAAGCGGACGAGCAAGACGTTCGAGAGCCGATATCACCTCCTGCGGAGGAGATCGACTACAACTACGACGCAGACGTAGAAGTGCTCGATGCAGAAGAAGTCGTCGACGAGGTAGGAGACGACAATGAGGCCTATGGGGCCACGGAAGATAGCTCAGGCGAAGAACTATGCCCCGTTCAAACAATCACTAAGGCTCAGGTCGAGGGATCGCCACATGGCCTTACCCAAGACCTTACACCCAGATCCACGGCCTCGCCTACGGGCCCGGCTACGGACACTTCTACGGAGCCGCCGTTGGTCAAACCGAAACTGAAAGTGAAAGCTTCGGTGTCGACGAAAACGAAAGTGGTGGAGACGCCGTCGAAACAGAAGACGTCTGTCCCCCTGGCCGCCTCCTCGTCTTCCGACGTGCCGGGGCAGCCGAAGCCGAAGAAGGCTGTCGACCCGGTGAAGTCGAACAAGGGCGTCGAGCCGAAGTCGGTCAAGGGCGTCGAGCCCAAATCAATCAAGGACGTCGAGCCGAATACTGGGGCACAAAAACCAGTGGTCAAGGCCGCCGACCCGAAGACGTCGGCGCCAAAGGCCGTCGACACGGAAGAAGGACACGGCGCACCTAAGAGGGCCGATCCCGTACATCGGCCGGAGAAGTCCAAGACATCGACGCTCGAGTCTACACACGCTGGTGGACCGAGGACGTCTGTCGGGTCGACGAAACCGTCCGCATCCTTCTCGAAGCAGGTGTCGGACTCATTGCAACGCATCAGGCACAAGGCTTCTGCGGTCGATCCGAAGGATACTTCCACCCCGAAGCCCGCAGCCAAAACGCCAAAGTCCTCGGCGCCACTCCTGTTCACGTTGCCGCCGAAGGTGGCACCGAATGCGTTCGCACCAAAGTCGGTCGCCGAAGCGCCCGTGCAGTTGTCTACTGGGTCGAAGCCTTCTCAGCCACTTGGGAGCTCGAAGCATCGACAACCCCTGATAGAGGAGCAGTCGGAACACTTTATCGACGCCGACACCGGAAAACTTACACTCTACAAGAGAAAGATCACGGCGGCACAGCCTATGGAGTCCTACACGATTCCTTTGAAGCACAAAAAGCCTTCCGCGGATTCCCCTGTTCTGGTTGAGCCAATTGCCCCACGGACTCGAACAGTTGCTACACCCTCGCCCACTTATTCAGATGTGGAGGCTGGGGAAGGTGATGATGAGGAGTATGACTTTCCTGCAAACACTGATCCTGAGGATCACCAGGACTCTTGGGCAGATGCAGGGGACCCAGGGGATCAGCAAACTGCCCCGGACACTCAGGTGTACAATGTCAAAACCTCTCCTACTGAGGATTCTGTAGCATTTAATGCTCTAATTGAGAGAGCGACTAAAAACCACGACGTCCAGCTGCATGCTGACCCTATTGAAGTGGACTTCCTCTTTAATACCTTTTCCACAGCAGAAAAGACTGTCAAGACTCTCCCAATGCTAAAAGGGGTTCTGAAACATGCTGCAGACATTTTTAAAGAACCCACCCGTTCCAGGGTTATCAACCCTAGGATTGAAAAGAAGTATAAGCCGGCACCTGGCGACCCTACCTACATCAAGGGCCAGTTGCCGTTGGACTCTCTAGTCGTTTCTAATGCCCGGAAGAGGGCAAATTCGCAAACCACTGGTTATGCTCCTCCCCCTGACAAGGAATCTAAAGTGCTAGAAGCATCGGGGAAGAGGGTGGCGGCTCAAGCGGCCAATATCTGGCATATTTCAAACACTCAGGCACTCTTGGCCAGATATGACAGGGCACACTATGATACACTAGAGACCCTGTTGCAACATCTGCCAGATCAGTATAAAGAGGCAGCGGAGATGCTCATTCAGGAAGGGAAGCTCATCTCCAACGCTTCTATTAAATGTGCACTGGACGTGGCGGACACCACGGCCAGGGCCATTAACACAAGTGTGATGTTGAGACGTCAGGCATGGCTCAGAATCTCCGGGTTCAAGCCGGAGATACAGACCACCATCCTCAATCAGCCAGTAAACCCTGATAGATTATTTGGTCCTGAGGTGGATACCACCCTGGAGAAAATAAAGAACGATACCGAGACTGCAAAGTCCATGGGGGCTCTCCAGTCCCAACAGTTTAGGGGCAGTACTTTTCGTCTCTCAAGCAATAGAGGTGTTTCCAGAGGTCAGATGTCCCAGCAAACGCAATACTCTAAAGGTGGGGTGCAGTCCTCTTACACCAAACAGAGTAGAGGCGGCTATCGGGGCAACAGCGCCAAGGGCAGAGGCCGTGGAAACAACAACTCACGCTCCTCCGCCACCAACAAACAGTGACGCCCTGTCACTGCCCCCCGACCATATAACACCTGTCGGGGGGAGACTCCAGCAGTTCCTGCCAGTCTGGAAATCCATCACCACAGACAGGTGGGTCAGAAGACTTATCCAGTACGGTTATTGTCTGGAGTTGACATCCACTCCACCCAACATGCCACCAAAACACCGTCCTATGTCCACAGAGCATTTGCACTTATTGCAGCAGGAGCTACTTGTCATGCTGCAAAAAGGGGCAATCGAGCTCGTGCCGGTGGAGGAACAGGGCACAGGAGTATACTCCCTGTACTTCTTAATCCCGAAAAAGGACGGGTCCCTCAGACCCATACTGGACCTCCGACCCCTAAACCAGTATATTCTCTCAGAACACTTTCACATGCTGACGCTGCAGCAGGTTCTTCCGTTGCTCAATCAGGGAGACTTCCTCGCAACCTTGGATCTCAAGGATGCATATTTTCTCATTCCACTACATCCATCACACAGAAAATACCTCAGATTCACCATTCAGAATCGGCATTATCAATTCAAGGTCCTACCTTTCGGGGTGACCACAGCGCCCAGGGTGTTCACAAAATGCCTGGCGACAGTGGCTGCGCATCTCAGGAGGCAGAACGTTCATGTTTACCCTTATCTGGACGACTGGCTTGTACAAGCAAAGTCGGCCCAGCAGTGCGCCACCAACATGTCCCACACCATTCACCTTCTTCACGATCTGGGATTCTCGCTGAATTATCCAAAGTCGCACCTTCAGCCAGCCCAGGTGCGGCAGTATCTGGGCGCGACAATAGATACTCTGGCAGCCGCAGCTCAGCCAAATTCTGTGAGGATCAATAGCATTCAGTCGCTGATCCAGAAGTTCAGACCACAACACTCGCTTCCAGCAAGAGTGTTCATGCAGTTGATAGGCATGATGGCCTCCTGCATCTTCATAGTCCCGCACGCGAGGCTACATATGCGTCCGCTCCAAGAATGCTTGGCTCATCAGTGGACTCAGGCTCAAGGACAGTTGGACGACCTAGTGTTGGTGACCGGTCGGGCATACAGCTCTCTGCATTGGTGGAATCCACACAACCTTTGCAAGGGCCGACCGTTCCAGGAGCCTGTACCACAGATTATCCTGACTAAGGACGCATCTCTCCAGGGATGGGGGGCTCATGTACTCCACTACACGGTGCAGGGACTATGGACAACGCAGCAAAAGAAGATGCACATCAACTACCTAGAACTGATGGCTACCTTCATGGCAATGAAGGCATTCAAGGTACATCTGTGCAACAAGGTCGTGTTGATCCGGACGGACAACATGACGGCCATGTACTACATTCAAAAGCAGGGAGGTACACACTCTCCACAGTTGTCTCATCTGGCTCAGAGCATGTGGAAGTGGGCCATTCAGAGGAACATCTTCCTCATGGCGGAACACCTCCCAGGCAAGGACAATCAGATGGCGGATCTGCTCAGCAGGTACAGCCACCAAATGCACGAGTGGGAGATACATCCATCAGTACTCTGCCCGTACTTCCAGCAGTGGGGTCATCCAGAGATAGACCTGTTTGCCACAAGGGAAAACGCAAAATGCCAAAGCTTTGCCGCCAGGTTCCCTCACCCACAGTCGCAGGGCAATGCGATGTGGATGAACTGGTCAGGCAGATTTGCGTACGCTTTTCCCCCAGCACCTCTCATACCGCTGGTGGCACGATAGCTAAAGCAGCACTCGATGACTCTCATCCTGGTTGCTCCAACGTGGGCACGCCAACCATGGTACACCACGTTTCTAGAACTATCCGTGGTACCACATCAAAGGCTGCACCTCACACCCAGACTTTTGACGCAGAGCCATGGCGACATTCAGCACCCAGACCCGCAACACTCAACCTGGCGATCTGGCTCCTGAAGTCTTAGAATTTGGCTACCTCAACTTGCCTCCCGACTGCATGGATATCATACGGGAGGCAAGGAAGCCCACCACCAGAGCTTGCTATGCAGCAAAATGGAAGCGGTTTGTCATTTACTGTGCAGAACACAACATCAACCCGCTGGATGCATCTACTCACAACATCATTTGCTATTTGTTACATCTTTACAAATGCAATCTAGCATATGCTTCCATTCGGATACACTTATCCGCCATAGCGGCTTATCTCCAAAACAGGCAGCATCTCTCGGTTTTCAGAGTGCCTGCCATTAAAGCCTTTCTAGAAGGACTGAAACGGGCCGTCCCTCCTAGGACCCCTCCAGCTCCTGTATGGAACCTTAATGTGGTCCTCACCAGGCTGATGGGCCCACCTTTTGAGCCTCTGCATTCATGCGAGGTTCAGTTCTTAACATGGAAAGTGGCTTTCCTAATAGCCATTACGTCTCTGCGACGTGTTAGTGAGCTCCAGGCACTAACCGTACAAGAGCCATTCATACAAATTCACTCGAACAGGGTGGTGCTGCGTACCAACCCTAAGTTTCTTCCTAAGGTGGTTTCACAGTTCCATGTCAATCAAACTATTGAACTGCCAGTGTTCTTTCAAAACCCAGATACAGTAGCCGAAAGAATGCTCCACACTCTTGACGTCAAACGAGCTTTGATGTACTACATCGATAGGACCAAAGATTTTAGGAAGACGAAACAACTCTTTGTTGCCTTTTCTGCCCAACACAAAGGCAACCCCATTTCCAAAGCAGGTATAGCCAGGTGTATTCAGATTTGCTATCAGAAGGCTAAGCGCATTTTAACGGTCCCCCCCAGAGCCCACTCCACCCGCAAGTTGGGGGCCTCCATGGCTTTCCTTGGTAATATCCCTTTGGAAGACATTTGTAGAGCAGCCACATGGTCTACCCCACACACATTTACTAAACACTACTGTGTGGATGTGCACTCCTAACAGCAGGCAGCTGTAGGGCAGGCTGTTCTAAAGACACTTTTTCAAACATCTGCAGCTGGCACAGGCGGCCGCCGATAATGGAGGGACTGCTATATATTCTATGCTATAGATATGAATTCAGCAGCCCACATGCCTCGAACTGAATATGCTACTTACCAGTATGCATCTGTTCTTGGCATGTAGGGCTGCTGACATTCATATCGCCCGCCCTCCTCCCCGGCTCCTGTAGCGGCTGCAGAATTTATACTTACTCTTAGCATGGTCATCGCTCACACTGTTACACTCCATCTTCGCCACAATGGCTAAAAACAATCTGGGGATGGAGTCGATGCCCATGCGCACTGTAGTCCAGGGGAGGAGCCACCTATCTCGTGATACTTCGAAGACTCTTCAAGGACAACAATGTGCAATCATGCGGACCCAACTCTAGGCGGCGATCTATGCTATAGATATGAATGTCAGCAGCCCTACATGCCAAGAACAGATGCATACTGGTAAGTAGCATATTCATTGGCCCGGAACGCCGGGCACTTCCGGTCATGCGCTTCGTGGGACCAGCTTCCGCATCTGTAACAGGCGTTTTTCTTGTTACCCGTCTGTTTCTCCGGGGGTCTCGTGTTGCCTTACCACTTTTGCGGTCCTTTTGATGAGGATCCCTTACTTCTGTATTCCTTGCGAGGCTCTTCATCTTCCACCCTATTGACCATTGGGCTAGTCGTCGTTTCTCTCTTCGCCGCCACTGCACACCTTCGCGCCAATTCAGCTCTCTTTACTATCACCATTACCTCCTTCAGTGTGACGTCGCCGCTGGCCCACAGCTTATCCTGCACAGCTGTGCTCGTAGTATGCATCACAATCTGATCCATGATAAATTCATCTTGGAACGTGTCATATTTGCACGTGGCCGCTAGTTTTCTTAGTGCCGCCACGTACTCTTCCACTGATTCTCCTGGTCGTTGTTTCCTTTGCTGAAAATTGAACCTGTCAATTGAAACACACACCGCTGGCTTATAGTGTTCATTTAGGTCGTCTATGGCGTGAACGTACACATCATCATCTGTGCTCCCCCGCTGTTTGGGCACCAGATTCTTGAAGATTCGGAGCCCCTCCGGGCCTAGATTATGTATCCGTATCCGCTTCTTCCTCTTGCTGGTGAACTTTTCATCGTTTTCATCTTCAAGCACTTCAATGAAATTGTCTATATAGTCTCTCCAATCTTCCCACTTCACGAGGGGTTCCCCCGGTTTGGGTAAGAATTGAACCGGTGCTGTCGCGGACGCCGCCTGTGCACACATCCTGTCTCGCCTTTCTGTGGTTGGCGTGCCGCTGTGGCTGCTAGGGCTACCTGGTGTGCTGTCCCTTTCTTGTTTCTCCGCTTGTGACTGGGGGCTTCCGGTGGCTGCCCCTTCGCTCTTCCCTGGGGTAGCCAGCTCTAACACCCTAGGCGGTGGGTTTACTGGGCACCTGGTTGTCCTAGCCGCCTGCACGCCCCTTGCTTACTTCCTTCCACCCCCCGTCCAGGTTGGATGCCGTGGGGGGAGACTGTGGGTTCTGCCGCGCTCCTTAATGCTGTTTGTCTGTGTGGGTTCTTACTTGCAAACCGCTGCGTGGTGGTTGCCAGTGGGGCTGGGTCAGCAGGGCAGCTTCCACTGTTTCCTGTTCTCTGCCGACCTTCCCAATATTTTTTTTCCGTGGTTCTTATGCTTGATCCCAAATCCTCGTCGCCATTGTAAAGTTGGTGAGTTGCATAATGACCACAGGAGACTGTATATGGCAGCACGCTGTTTATTTTACTGTACAGCTAAAGGAGTGCCGAGCCGATGCGCTCGTTCTCCGGCTTTCGCGCTCTCCTCTGCCGGATGCGCACGCAGCCTCCAAAATGGCCGCCGGCACGTCACGTCCTGACGTGACGTGCAACCACTAGAGCGCTTCTCTACACACAGGTGTTTCAATGAGAGCTGTGGGAAGGAGTTCTTGTGTGGGGGGTTAGGGAATGGAGGCTTCGGCGGCTCGGGTGCTACGTGGTTGCGTGGCCAGGGTGCTTGAGGAGTCGTGGTCAGCCTGGGCCAGCTGGAAATCATATGCCGTGCAGCCGGCGTATGCAGGACATTGGCTGCGAGTGTGCCTATGGAGGGCCTGCGAGTCTGCTGGGTGTCAGCTTGGGCAAGTCAGTGCTCTGGATCTCTGCCCAGCTGTTGGAGGAACGGACTCCACCTCTCGGGATGCAGCGGTGAGTACTTAGCGCCTGCTATTGCACCCAGGCCCCTGCACTAACAGTGGCGCACTCTGCACATCAGTAAAGTTAGTCTCCACCATTCTCACACCCAAGGGGCTGTGAGTCTTGCAGCGAATTTTACCTGGGCGGGTTATTCTTCCTCGTGGTGAGGTCCAGCACCCCCATCTAAGGGCCCGGAAAACACTGGTCCTGCACACCTCAATCCCCTCACTGACCTTGAATGCACATCCCGCTCTGGGTGGCTACACTGAGTCCTGAGCCTGCTCGTGCCCCTAGAGGCAGGTGGACACCAGATGAATAGCAGGGTGGTCAGATCCTGGCTGACTGGTATATCACTCATCCAGTACATGTCTCCCTACACTGCCGGGACGGACACAGCAGTGCATTTGATACACAGGACTCAGGCTGGACTGCCTTGGTCTGCACATCCACCTTCAGTCCTTGCTCGGCTGTGCCGCCAATATGAGGAACAGCAGAAACTCGCCTTTGAGAGCAAGCACACCATCTGCTTTAAGGAGCAGAGCCCATCAACCGGAGACTCCTCCACTTGCCCCGGGGAGGACACCCAAACTGACCTCAAGGATATCCTGGTAGAGCTGAAAACCAATTCAAACAATCAAGTGTTTGTGAGGTTTCAGGCACTCATATAACTATCCCATATAGGTGTGTATGAACAGGGTTTTAGCCCATGGTGCTTTCAAATAGTGGGAAGGTAAACCCTACTCCCGTTAGTGCAATCCTGGGATTGAACAACAATGGTTAGCCTCATGAAACACACACAATGTTTGTTAACCAATACATTCTAGACAAATAGTATAATAAACACAAAAGATTTCTTGTCTTGGTTTTTATTTTCTTTGTTAGACCTTCTTTTAGCCAACATATGTTTCATTGTCTCTGAGAAGTAACCCTACGACTTCATCAGAGCTAAAAACAATACAAACACCAATACTGCTTTATAATACTTCAATTCATTATAAACATAGGGTCAAAGTACATATTATTCTTATTTTGGATTGCCCAAACACCATCACACTTGATGTGTGTTTTGATTATCTTTCCGTGTTGGAGACCCATGCACATGTATCATTCGTTACCTGACAAAAGTGATTAACATTTTTCCCTAAGGTTGGGTTGGCGACATGCCAATTATTAAGAGACCTTAGGCATGCCATATTGCAAGAAACTCCATACTGGTGACGGAACACCTGTCTTTTGTCACTTTCTTATATGATCACGTCTTGAAACAATTGATTCGAAGCGGGAGATTCTAGCCCACTGCTTAGATCACATGAAGCATTGCATGTACGCACAAGAAAATAGACCAGACCAGTTGGAAAACAGGTTCTCCAATAAAAACGATGCCCAGGCCGACTCCAAAGTACAACTTATCAGACTGGATAAGATCCTCTACCTTATAAAATCCAAGAATGAAGATTTGGAGACAAGATCGCAACCGGATAACCCTCGAATTATAGGCCTCCTAGAATCTACTGGCATCAAAAAAATTGAAAATTTTATAGAGAGCTTGCTCCGAGAGCTATTTGTCAAGGCCCTATCGCTGACCTTCGTAGTAGAATGTGCAAATTGCTCATTGGGACTGTACCCTCGACCCGGGGCCTGCCGTGTCCTATCCTAGCACAGCTTCTAAACTATAGGGATCGCGACTCCTTCCTGCAACTTGCGCAGAATTTAAATCATCACTCTGGTACTACTAATTGGATTTTATTTGTTTTAGTTTCATTCTGTTTATTGAAATCTACTCTATTTTTCTACATTGGTTTGGGATTTTTCTCCTGGTGTGTTTTCACTTTATTACGGTTTGTGTGCTGCAAACTGTTCACTAGAGGGTTAAGCACAGGTAAATGTAGTGACTTTTATTGTTCACCCTGACTAGGATTGTGGTTTTTAGTTGAGTAGGGTTTTCACCCCTCAACCAATAAACCAATTCCATACAGTGATGTCATATGTGAGATCATAACATGTGCATGAGGGTGTGCAAGTTATAGTTAGTCCATTAAACTAGAACTAAACGATAACTGGTGTATTTCAGTTTTTTTATTTTTTTGTATTACTTTAGCTTGTGTCTCCTTTCAGCACCTACTATTTAATAATGTCACTTTCCCCACAATTATTTCAGTGAAGTTATATACATATTTACATATATATATATATATATATATATATATATATATATATATATATATATATATATATACATAGATATCAAATGGTGAGTGTAGTATATGGTCACACTTATTTAAGTGATGCTCCGTGCACTATTCCAGTCAACCCTAATGGTGTTTTTAGTGGTCTTAGACAACCTTAGAAAGCTCCCTCGAGTGGTACCTGTGTAGAGCAGCCTTCAGGCCTAGTCCTGAAGGACTGTAAAGCAGCTTGTTTTACCAGTACTAACCATATAGTGTAGGTTAAACGAAAAAGAACCACACAGTGTTGTTATAAAATAGTTATTTATTATAAATTCTCACTAAACACATTGGTATATCTCCTACCCGGAGAAATAATCACAATACACACATTACTTCAATAGTAGAACAGGTAAGTAGCACAAATACACGTGGTCTCCAGGGGGAGACCAAACCATCTACTACTAAAGCTGATTTCAAACTGCGACAAAGGTCACGACTGGACGCAGAAGACTTGGAAGAGCTAGGGACCCAAGGTAAGTACCCAGGGACCCCATGGAGGCCGTGTGCAGAGTGGAAATAAAGCCGCGTACTCAATGCAAATCAGTAGGGGAAGTCGCGTTTGCAGTTTTGAAGAAAAAGGACCCTTCTCAGAGGACCTTGAAGAAGCTCTATGAAAGATTGGAGAGTCACCCCACCCGTGGATACCCTAGGGAACTAGGATACCTACACCAGGGAAGCCGGGTGCATAGGTGCGAAGTGACATCGAAAACCTCCATGAACCACAATGGAGGAATTCCGTGAAGATACCCCTGGCGAAGAAGGTGAAAGTCCGATGGAATCCAAGGTTGGATTCTTTTTCTTTTTTTAATTTTTTGTATTGAATAGTACAGATTCACGATCAATACACTATTCAAATCTCCATTAACATTAGCACTGGACACATGAGGAAGGGTGGATTCTTGAAGAGGAGTACCTGCATGACAGAAGATACAGGAGAGTTGACGGTGACCTTGTCACTGCACCTGTGAGGACCAGGTGACGCTGTGGAAGACCACACGCCATTCACAAGTTGTCCCATGTTGGAACTCGAGAGCCGAGGGGCTGGTGTCCGGCGGGAGCACCAACAAGCCTTGGCTGCAAGTAACAGACAAGGAAAACAAAGGAAGTACGAGGTCGGGACCAGCAAGGTCCAAGGGACTTACCAAGTGCAGGAGAGTCCGAGCAGGACTGAGCAAGCAAGGGAGGCCACTGGAGCCAAATAAGACGCTCAATAGGTTCCACAGGCCGAAAGCACAGGAGTCTCAAGAGGACCTCGAGCAGCTCACCAATGATGCAGACCTACAGTGCATAGGATGTGGTGAGTATGAAGATCTTGGTAGCAAGAGATGCTGGATGCTGGCACTTCTTGGAGCCCGAAGATCTCTGGAGAACAGTGTCAAAAAGCCTTGGCAATGGCATGTCGAAGCGGTGCACAGGGGTTCTGTCCCAGCGGTTCTGTCGAGGGATCCTGGCTTAAAACTTGCTGTGAGGATAGTGCAGGCCTCGAGGAAGTTGTAGAACCACCACTTGTGTTGCTGAACCTTTCGGAGTGTATGGGAGCTCAGGAGCAGCAGACCGGTCTGCTTCGTTGCGGTGCCTGCACAGGCAGGAGAGTATCTCCTTCATTCCAAGGAAGATTCCTTCGGGTTTCTTTGATGCCCACAGGCCTGGGGAAGAACCTGGATGGAGCACAGGCACAGATGACACAGAAGACTGGCTGGACGGCAAGACCAGGAGCATCAGGGGTCTTCCAGATGCAGTCTTGGTTCCCAAAGTGAAGTACAACAAAGCCCAAAGTGCCCAGACGGTTGAAGATGAAGTGGTTTTCGGATCTGAATCTTGTCCCATGACGAATTTGAAGAGCCACCGACAGGTAAGCCCTAAAGTACCTAAAGGAAAGGGTTGGGACGATTCAGGGTTCACTTCCAGAGAAGGGGCTGGACAGAGGGGAGGATACACCCATGTCCTTTGTCCAGTTTCGCACCAGAGTGGGATCCAACGGCTCCCTGAACTGGTTCCAACTGGAGTATGCAAGGAGGGCACCAAATGTGCCCTTCAAAGCAGTCTGGTGGCGCTGGCAAGCGCTCACACCACAGCCCAATACAGGAAGTCATGTCAGGGGGGTGGTCACACCGCCCTGTGACAGGAAACCTATTGTCCTACCTTCCCCTGCTCGAGCCTGGCTCAGCAGCAGGAGGGCAAAATTATGTGTGTGGTTGGCAGCAGCACTAGCTTGCTGTTGAACCCCGAAAGGCTGGTACCAGGAGTACATTGGGCTCCCCAAGGGAGCCCCCCAGTTCTTGGGATCTGACATCCAACACTGGAATGGGTGTTGGGGTAGGATTCTAACATGTTTGATAACAAACATGACCGGTTTTAGTGCAGCCAATACATAGTTAGACATCTCGTAATTGACTGGATGTCCACTATATGTATAAAATGGCTGACGGCACTTACAAAGCCTTGAGAATCGACTCCTAGGTTTGTAGGGGTTATCCTGCTCATGCAGGGCACCCTCACACTTATAACCAAGCACCCTGCCTTCAGGATTGAAAGGCCTACCTTAGGAGTAACTTGTAGGTTTTAAGTGTAGTGACCTCAGATATAATGAAACGTATATATGTTGTGAGTGGGGCTAGCACCAGCTCACACACACTGCAATGGCAGGCCTGTAGTCACAGTTTGAGTAGTCTGTCATGGGTGGCATAATACATGCTGGAGCCCATGGGAGAACCCTGGTGTACCTATACCCTGGGTACCTCAGTACCATATACTAGGGACTTAGTAGGGTACACCAGTAGCCAATTGGCAAGGTACCAAATTACTTTCCATGGTCCAATTTAGGGAGAGAGTAATGTGACTGGGGTCCTGATTAGCAGGATCCCAGTCAGACTAATCAGGAAACAGAATGACACCATCAAAAAGTAGGGGTGGCCATGAAAGCAGATCCTACTTTCCTGCAGTGAGAGTACAACTTTGTGTAGAACATTACATTTAACTAGGAGAATAGTTGATTTAAAGGAATCTTAGTTTCCAAAGTGAGATCTTTAGGAAAGGAAATAGGAGTAGGAATTAGGAAATAGGACTGAAATAGTCGTATTGTTCAATAGACAATGTTTAGACATGATTGATAGTCTAGGGGTCAGACTCTGTTGGGAGGTACAGCATAGCCAACAGGCATGTATCTCCTTCCTCCAGGATTGTCAGAGCATCATCTAATACCTGAGTTATGGTCTCTGCTGTATTTGAAACACGTCCCCTTGTTGACAGATTTTACATTTATCCCAACGTATGTTTCTCTACGTATTTTTGATTGGATGGTAAACTGTTATTTGACTCTAGGGCACTTTCGGAACTATAATCGAAGAATACTTCTTGGGCCGATTACAGATTTATCATTTACTCTACTATGCTGTGACGAGCCACTCTATGATTGTTTTACTGAATGTTAGGGGAAATATTTTGCGCTATATGAGAAACTGAACTAGTAGGGCCTTCTACCCGGTATCTGACTTTGATTGTCTACTCCTTGTTGTTTTACAATTTTGACCTCAACTGTTCTGACTTCATGCATGCTTCTGCCTCTGTGTACAGCGCTCTGATACCCGCAAGGGTCTTGTTTGCGCTTTATAAAACTTTGCACATAAATAAATAAAAAGTCCAGACTTGGAGAAATTGAGAATTATGTAGATAATCAGAAATAGGTTATGTTGCACCTGCTTTCTCTTTGAAGAGCTATTCCCTCACCATATATTGTCACTTTCTCTCTCTCTCTCTATAAATCCCTCATGTGTACCTAGAACAAATTCTTAATCTAACAGATTCATATCGCCAAACGGACAAGTTTTCCCTCGTATGAACTCCATCCAGATTTCTTACTTAGACTTCAGTTTATCAATGCTGTCCCTTGTTCTAACCCTTCTTGATGGAAGAAATGCGTTATTGGGCCTCCCTTAATCGATGTTGGCACCACTTCAATTCCCTTCCTATACGCAGTCCTGTGTTTGGGGATACGAGGCAAAAATTGGCCAATTTCTTTCCCCCCCATAATATATCTCCATTTTTTCCATCGGGAAGTGAGAATTGAGTTCAAGATAGCTGCTATACTTCATGAAGTAATCCACACTGCCTGCCATCCTACGTGAATGTCAAACTACAACTGGAGGCGCTCTGGGGATCACCCTGAAGCGAGAAGAGTCGAAACAAGGTTACTCTCGCTGGCTCCCCGATTATAGAACTCCTGTCCTGATGAAGTCAGAGTGAATGTGGATCTCCTCCCTTCTGAAAGGAAACAAAAACTCTCATATTCAGAATGTACTTACCTTTGTTTCTTTTGTGTTTTATTTCACCTTATCTATGTAGTATCTCTCTGCTCCTCTGTTTAAATTATCCCTAAAGCACTCTGCTGCCCTTGTGGTTAGATCCACAATGTAGAAAGACTTCAAATGAATACAATTTTTTTATTTTATTTATCTAGTGCCTTTTAGATGCGGCACTGAGTATGTACCACTCAAGGCACCACAGTTAAGATAAATTGCTTTTGAAAAGAGACATCAGATGAAGATGTAGGAAGAAGTAGATGCCAACTTTCATTCAGGACATAGTGTCCCTGGGTACAGTGCGTTACACCACTTGGACCGGTATGGTGAGCTTGCTGATGTCAGGTACATCAGTCATGTCCGAAATAAAGGACGTAGAAGGTCAGCTTGGTGGACAGAATGACGAGCAATTCATTGAAAATGATCAGCAAACAAGCAGCCCTTGGGCAAGAAAACAAGTTGCAACCAGTAGAGCTGGTGGTGCAGGGTCAGATGAGGTCAGAAATGGAGAGCGGCTTTCATCTAACTTATTGGCTGGCGTCGGTGGTCACGATGAACAAACAGACATGTTTCGCCTGAGAGTTCAAGTTCACATTTTGTTTCATCACCTGTAGAAAAGCACTGGGTACTAGAGCAGAGTAATACATAGGGGTGTAGAGGTTCGGTCTCTTGTTAAAAAAGTTGCCAGCCCCTACTTGCGGCCTACTCGGGTGGTGGGAGTTCTCTTTTAGGAATCTTAATGTTTCAGTGCCAGTCTGTAGATCTTGCTCAAAACCGTAAGTGGTTGGTGCTGTGAACAGCATCGACTCAAGTATCTCCCACAGACCCCAGTCACAGAAGACGTGACAAGCCTCTAACACAGTAGAAGGACGTATTAGTTGTAAAACCATCTCTATTTTTGACTAGTTTGAATTTGTTTAAAAGTGGTTCTCTTGCTTTACGGCCAGTAAAGAGTGGCATTCGGGTCTTGTCTGTCTACATTTTCATACCGCAGCCTCGGAGAGAGTAGGGTTGGCCATATGTTGTCGTCCAGACTGGTACTTTGAGAGAGAATGACACTGAGTTTAAAAGCGGCTTGAATCTCGCCAGGTCGGCGCTTCAGTGCTGGGTCCACGTTATGTTATGTAAGTGTCCCTTGTAATCAGTCAGCCGCAGGGTTTGATTGGTCGCTCACTCTTTATTTAGCCTCTGCTTGTAATGATGGCACCATGCATTAACAGTGGGGTCTCCCAAGGCAAGCTTTGCATCTGATACCTGTATTACATGCATGTTTACTCATTTACACACACTAGGCAGATACTGGTCGTTTGATCACTCACATAACCTTACATACAAGGATGTTTAGAAGCTCACTGTAGTTTTAATTTGAAGTAGGTTTACTTCGGCTGTAGTTTATGGTACACTGTGCTTCTTTGCGCTGTGAAGATGATGGTGCTAAGTTAAGGCTACATTCCACTTCCTCATTTCATTTGTTTATATAAATGTGACAATATCATTACTTACATTTGCACCTTGTATGTATATGTAAATTCACAACCACAGAAAATTCTTGTGTTTACAAGGAAGTTGCTTAATGATCTGTTCTTCTGTCCCTTAGTTGACTGTTGCAGTTTGGGGTAGATACCACTGCCTGCAGGACACATTTGTGCTTCGGTCAAAGAGAAGGACACGGTGAACATCTCTACATAGAAGCTTGCAGCAATCATGGGGGACAAGAAGATCAGGTTAGTAACTGTGGCTATATGGCTACCTGTACAAAATGGTGACCTCTGGCTAACGCACTCCTTGGTTTTTTGGGCATAGATCAAGACGCACCTTTAATTGTGGCTTGTACCCAGTCTTCACACACTCCTAGGTACTGCATGAGAAGTTCTGAGGCATCGAAATAAGTGCTGCTGGTTTTCACCGGCACAAATTAAATGTGTGGACAGGCTTTCACAAAATGTGTTCTGTGCCAACATCAGACTTAGAGGGCGCTTAGCAATCCGCCCAATAGATAGGGCAGTATAGCAGAAGATGTCACCTTATCCAGGGCTCTTCATTATAGAAGTTACTTCAAAGTCTCACCTTTTCCATCCCTCTTTTACTAAAGAATGTGTCATCTCTTACTTACTGTTACCTTCATCAGAGTTTCCATTTGTCGTTACCTTTCTTTGAATAATCATATACTGTTCTTAACCCATTGTGAGTGACCCACATTGAAGGATCTTCATCCTTTATCTTTAACAAAACAGCATATTACAGACTTATTTATCATGTATTATGCCTATATGTAATACCATGTTTACATATAACTTGCCTGTTTTGCCCCCTCTCCCTAGCACTCAAGAGTGTCTTGATAGTGGCTGAAAGTTGGCTGATTTTATTCTTTAATTAATGACAAGAAAATTAAATTTGGATGGGTCACATGCCATTGGATGTGTCCATCGTTAGGACTTTGTGAGGACTAGATGAACGTCAGATATGTCTCAACATGTAAACCACAGAAACTTAAGAGGGTCTCACTATACTAATTCAACACTAATCCTTTATGGGTTCCGGAGTAGCATGCTACTCTCCGAAAAAGCACTTCGACGCCTCGTCAGGGGTAGTAAGCGCTTTATAAATGCAATTCCAATACAATACTTTTGTTTTTCTATCACAGTAGATCCTTTTCTTTTCCGGTGTCTGGTTGACTTCACTGTTACAGGGAGATAGCATTCCTTGGCTCTACTGTATCTACTTGGACTACTAGCCTTCTCCAGAAGTGAATATCTCTTCTTCCAACCCTCACAATACTTCATGCCTTTATCTAATTGAATGTTATTTCTGCTAAGGCATATATCGCTGTAACTCTCTTCTAGCACTAGCATTCATTCATTAATTTAATTCCATTGTGTGGGTTGATGCTTAATGTTTGTTCATTATGAGTGTAATCTTTAATTGTATAATGGTCCAAGTACATAAGAGCGCTTTACAAAAGGACAATCTCTGTGCCATATAGTGGCGGTAGTGGTAGGTGGTGGCAGCTCCTACTGCTCTGCTTAAACGCTGAGGGGCAGACTGCGAGGCGCGCTAATGAATAATTACTATTAGTGTGTACTCTTCTGCTTATTGTATGCCAAATTGCTCGTTTTTTAACATTTCCACTCGAATTTGAAAAATCATCGTTTTAACAGTCTAATTGCTGCTGTGATATCAATTGATATATTCGTTACCTTCCTGTGCGGAATTGTGCTGCCCCTACCCATTGCGGGTGAATTGCCGTTTGCGTGGGGAGGGCAGGGCGCCATCTTGAGTCAGTCCCGGAGCCCGGCAGGACCAGATGTTTGCGGTCTAGCTGGAGGAGGGGCTAGACTATATCTTGGCATACAAACTGAGGCGCGAAGCGGTAGTGGTAGGTGGTGGCAGCTCCTACTGCTCTGCTTAAACGCTGAGGGGCAGACTGCGAGGCGCACTAATGAATAATTACTATTAGTGTGTACTCTTCTGCTTATTGTATGCCAAATTGCTCGTTTTTTAACATTTCCACTCGAATTTTTAAAATCATCGTTTTAACAATCTAATTGCTGCTGTGATATCAATTGATATATTCGTTACCTTCCTGTGCTGAATTGTGCTGCCCCTGCCCCGGTCCATCGCGGCTGCATTGCAGTTTGCATGGAGGGCAGGGCGCCATCTTGAGTCAGTCCCGGAGCCCGGCAGGACCAGAGGTTTGCGGTCTAGCTGGAGGAGGGGCTAGACTATATCTGCCCATGCTCTTCCAGACGCGCAGCGGACGCGCGCTACGGGCGCGCCAAAGGGGTGCCCGTCCGCGCTAAGATCGCGCTTAGCGCCATGTCTCCTGGCCCCCCCAGATTCCATCAAAGTAACAAGACTATTACTTATACTAATACTCAACTAAGGGACATAAGGAATACTATGGGAGGTTCTTGCTGTCCTCATTTTGCCGCAGACTCTTTCTGTAGCCTACAATCTTCGCAATGCCAAAACTGTATGTATACACTGACTCCTCTTTGTCAGCAAGAAATGCCGAACCCACCCCTAGGAGATTCAAAAGCTAGACATACCCATTGTGCGCTTATTAACGCATGTTCTCTTACAAAACATAATGTGAAAATCTACGATTTTATAACCAATCATAACATAGACATTTTGTTTATTACCGAAACATGGGCAGATCAAGCTTCTGGACCAGATTTTTGTGCAGCAACCCCGGATGGATACCAGGTGGTCAGACAGGACAGACCCCCAGGGAAAAAGGGTGGTGGTATTGCTATTATATACAGAAAACAGTTTGAAACAAGAATAGAACCTGTCGATATTGAATCCGCAGAAGCTTTAACCTTTACTACTACGCTTTCTCCCGGGCAGTCCTTTAAAGGAATCCTTCTATATCGTCCACCCACCCCTCGATCCTCCTTCCTGGCATCTATCAATACCTTATTAGAACCTATAGCATCCAATTTTAATTATACAATCTTAGGTGATTTTAATTTTCATTTAGAGAATACTAATGATAGAGATACCTCAACTCTTATCTCAGATCTCTCTTCAGTAGGTCTTAAACTACTGACTACTTCTTCTACCCACCAGGCAGGGCATACCCTGGATGGTATATTTACTAACAACCTTCAAATCATCTCCCCCTCAGTAAAACCATTAACGTGGATAGATCATGCGGCAGTTATATTCAAACTTTTAATTAAAAAACACAAAAACGTACACATCACAAATCGCTCCTATATTCAATTACGTGATTGGAAGAATATAGACGGTGTAACCCTACAGTCTACCTTAGCCTCTACCCAACCAAGGGATACAACAGATCCACAAATAGCCTCCGAGAACTATAATATCTGGCTTAACAATGCTTTTACCACTTTAGCTCCCTCGAAAAAAATGCTGCCCAATCGTAACTCACCGTCTGCACCCTGGTTCTCAGAAACCCTTAGACTAGAAAGGCAACGGTGTAGAAATTTAGAAAGACGTTGGCGAAGAGACTATGATACCAATCATAAAGATTTATACAAAAAAGCACTAGCCATATACAGAAAGCTCCTAATTACAGAGAAAAAGAATTTTTATCTTGAACAAATAGAATCAGCTAAAAATTCTACCAAACAACTTTATCAAGTTGTCACGAAGCTCTCTACCCCACCATTATGTACAACTACAGAACCATCACAAAAGCTGTGTAACGACTTGGCGGATTTTTTTAAGTCTAAGGTCAATGATATTTATTCCAACATCACCGCTAAGGTGAGTACTGACTCTACAAGCCCTAATAATAGTATTCCTAATAGTAGCGACCCCTCCATGTCAACACTTTTTTGTGAATTTGACCAAATTTCTCAAATGCAGATAGTTGATCTTATTACAACCATCAAATCAGGGTCACCGTTTGGCCCGTGTCCACCGCTGATTCTAAAATCGGTAACCAACCTGATTGCTCCAGTTCTCACAAATATTCGAAAAAATTATAAATTGTCAGCTATCAGACTATATCGACCAGAATAATCTCCTTGACGATACCCAATTTGGGTTTAGGAAGGGACATGGAACAGAAACAGCACTTGTAAAGGCAGCAGATGAAGTCAGATTCATTATGGATCAAGGAGGTGCAGCAGTCCTGATACTATCGGACTTGTCTGCGGCCTTCGACACGGTCGATAACAACATCTTGATCGACCGTGTAGCCCATATTGGCATTCAGGGTAAAGTCAAATCTCTTTTGGCTTCCTTTTGTCAGGCCGTAAACAGTCTGTCAAACTGGGTGGCTTTTATTCTCCTATTTTTCCCTTACCATGTGGTGTCCCCCAAGGATCCTCGTTAAGTCCGACACTTTTTAACATCTATGTGTCGGACTTGGCGAGGGTCATTAAATCATTCGGAATTGGGTTGACATCATACGCTGACGACACTCAGCTGGTACTGGCCATCCATAATAACGGAGGAGCAGTTGCGACCAACTTTCAGGAAGGCATGATGGCTATCAGCTCCTGGATGGACCACAACTGCTTAAAATTAAATTCTGACAAGACAGAGGTCATGATCTTTGGTAAATTGACCCCGTCTTGGTCCCCAGCATGGTGGCCCTCGGACCTAGGAGCCCCTCCAATTCCGGTTACTAAAGTTAGGAACTTAGGAGTACTATTCGACAATAAATTGTCATTTCTCAGCCATGCTAAGGCAGTGGTCTCAGCATCCTTTTATAATTTGAGGATGGTTAAGAAATTACTGCCATTCCTTCCTTCTACAGCAGGAAAAACCTTAATGTGCACCTTAGTTCTTTCGAAAATCGATTATTGTAATGCTCTGCTGTTAAACGCCCAGGAACAAGTTCTTAATAAGATGCAACTAATTCAAAACGCGGCTGCTAGAATTTTGACTTATACTTCAAAATTTACCTCTATCACCCCGATTGTTCGCCAACTTCATTGGCTCCCGGTCAGGAGTCGTACTAAATTTAAGGCGTTTTGTATCACTTATAAAGCTGTCAACAATATAGGCCCAGACTATTTAAAAAAAGCTTTACGGATATACAACCCCAAAAGAGCCTTACGCTCCTCCTCAGACCATTTGCTCCCAGTTCCTCGAACAAAGAAAGTGAACTGGGGAGACAGACGATTTATAGTGTCTGTCTCTAAACTGTGGAACTCGCTCCCCCAATATATAACAAGCATTTGCAATGCAATAGGCCTCGCATTTACGCGAGTTTGAACTATTGACATTGTAAATGACAATGCTTATATTTATGTTTGGGTTTTTAAAACAAAATAACAGGCATTGTCATTTGCAATGCCTATAATTAAAGTCGTGTAAAAGCGAGACCTATTGCATTGCAAATGCTTGTTTTATGTGTTCTCATAGCTAGTATGCTGTGCTACTTTGCTTTCTGAAAACAGCATGTTTGAAACCCCGCAAAAGGTTGAGGCCAGATGAAATAACCTGATCGGATAGAGCAAAGACTGAAATTGGATGTTATTTACTCTAAAAGTGGTTATTGTAAGCGAATGCCTCAGAAGCATAAAAGTTGCAGAAAAGCAGGAGGGCCAGTGCGTATTCTGAGATGAAAGATGCGATATCATGATGATGCACGTTATAACCTTTTAGCCTCCACAACATAAGTAATAGGTTGCGGTCATTACAAGTGACAAAGGCAACCGTCCAACACGTTCTCTTACTTTAAATTCACTTTTATAAAATAAACCGGTATAAAAATCCCGCATCCCCTCCCCAAAAAAAAATGCTGTGCGACCATAATGGTTTCCGCAAACAAACTTGGAATTGTTGTTTGTTTAAAAAATATCTTTATTCCTGCTGCTAGCAATGAAAGCCCCACAGTAGTAAGAATTGAAGTGCGGAAATGACTGTGGAAGTGTCCTTTTTCATACGTTTGGGAGCATGACGTTTCCGTATTTTTGCAGAATTCTTCTCTACAGAACCTAACCACCCAAAATATATGTCAAACGGAAAAGAAAATATGTGGCTGAGTTAAAAGAAAAGAGAGAGCAAGTTTACAAATACTGATGTTTTGCAGCTAAACATCAAATAATCTGGGAGATAGCCAGCTAAATTCAGACTCTATGTGAAGTTTTCACAGCAGGTGAATTCATGCCATGTTTACAACAAAACACACATTTGCAAGTGCAATACAGATCTTTACAGCTAGGCTCATTTTCTCTTCATTGTAGTTTGCTTTCAAAACAGAAGACCCCTGAAAGTGGTAGAAAAGCAGATGCGACCCTATGTTCATAGAAATGCAAACGAGATAGTTTAATAAAGCGTGTTGATAAAATGTTGTTCAAAGATAAAATGTAATCACACGGAAAAGAAATCAAGCAGCTGCTATGTCCAAACCTGAAAAGTAAATAGCACTCCTTTCCACTTAAAACACAATACTGTAGCTTGTGTAAAAGTATAACTGTGCACCTGCCAGTACGAACACTTTCCAAACAAGCATTGGCCGTGAAAGAGACACGGCCGTGAAAGTGCGGCCTTGAGACGTGGTAAAATCTTACGGGAGTGAGAACAAAAACAAGGAAGATAGCTGCAGATTGAAATCGTACTTTCGAAGCTGCAATGCCACAATAAACAAGCAAACAAATCCCCCCCGGCCCTCACTTACCACATGCCGTCTACCTCCTTGGACACAGAAACGCTGGAGCACGCACACCGCAAGTCGGCCTGGAGCGCGCCTCGGAAGAGACGCCGGAGGGCAGGAGGGTGACGCCGTGAGCGTGCACGTTGGTGTTCACAGACCTGAGTCGGCTCGTCCCCAGGTCTGGATCGGCTCGTGCACAGCTCTGACTCCCTTGGGAGAGAGCAAGGCGACTATAAGTCTCGTTGGCGGCAGCGCTTCGCGCTGCAACGCCAGCGAGACCTAAAAACCAGCCCTTCCTTGATGACTTTTCGGAAACAACTAAAAACCTGGCTATTTAACCAACAATAAGTCAAAACCCCCTCGCAGCATATATTCTACCTAGCGCCGAGACACCCCAGGGTATTTGTGCGCTGTATAAATTGTATAAATAAATAAAAATAAATAGAAAATGCACATAAATACTGTAAAGCTAAACATACTTTTTAGGAAATTACTTGTTTGCTGTTGGGACAGCCATTGAAAGCCTGGCGGTCCCAAACATGAAACCAAAGAAATGACCCGTAAACCTGGAGAAACTCTTTAGCGTGTTAGGTTAATTTCTCTTTTGTGTTTTTAAATAACAAACTTTTGCTTTGGCAGTTTGTTTTTGAAGAGCAAACAACTCTGCTGAACAAGTGCATTAAGTATGACACCTTCCCAAGTAGAGTATTAGTGCCCTCAACAGTGCTACTGTTACAGCAGGTCTGCTGAGGACGTGAAGACCAACTTTCCGTCAGGGCAGTGGCGTACAGCCCTCTGCTACCCCAGCGGACTGACAGACCAGCTGCCATATTCGAGATGAGGCTCAAAGTCTGTGCTGCTGCTGAGGACGTGCTCACCTTCCCATCTACTTCTAAGCCCTGCTACCTTACCGCTCTCTCACTCCTGTGCCATGTAATTAAGAACAACTTGACTGACAAGGATCCGCCACTGTAAATGTCTTTTCCATTGATCCATTTCTTTCTGTTTCTTCCCAGTGGATGTAGCAAAAAGCAGTTTGATGCCCCGAGGTACACAGTAGATATTATTTTACTGGGAGCCAGTGAGTTGCATTTACATATTGCCCCATTTGCAGCTGTCATGTAGGTAGTGCAAGCAGCACTCCACTTTATGATACTGAGAAAATAAGCGCTGGGAGAGCCAATAGGTTCCGCCTATGGGTGAGCTATTGACTTTGTCAATCGGGTGGGGGTGGAGAACACACACGAGGGTAGGTGTTGGTGGAGAGCAGGGTTGGAAAAAAGCAATATGAAGCGGCCAGCGCTTGCCTCACTATAGTGCTTTTTGTTCTTCCCTCCTGTGGGGGGGGAACTGACAGGTTGGGTGGTAGGTAGAGAAGAAACTGTGACAGGCAGGTGGGAGGGAAAAAGAAACAGGGACGGGGCAGGTGGGAGAAGAAGAAGAAATACAAATGGGGACAGGAAGACGGGATAAGAAGCAACACTGATGGGGTGTTTGAGAGAAAAGAAGCGGCTGGGATTGGAAGGATGAAGGTCAGAATAAGAAGCAACGTGTGCGGGAGAAAAAAGGATCATGGGCGGGTGGAAAGGGAAGAAGCAACACAGAGGAGGGGAGTGAGAGGGGGAGAAGAAGGAAACTTTAAAAAATAGTACCCCAATCACAGCGCCAGCAGCTGAAGGACCTTAATAAATCAGAAGCAATCCGTACACGGTCGGGGCTCCTGCAGAAAGAAAAGGAAGTGAAGACGGTTTGCGCTGCCCAATTAGAAGCCCGCAAATGAAAGGGACAATGAATCTCAAAAATAATAAACAGTGGGCAGGCTCCAAGCCCCTTATTCAAGACAGTGTCTCTCGCAAGCGAGAGCGCAAGTGCTAGTGCACATGAGCTCATGCAGGCGAGACCTAAAATGATATTACCTTGTAATTTTTCAGCTCTATTGTAAAAAAGTAATATTTGTGCATTGTGAGGAATCTGAAGAATGACATTGTGTTTTTTTGTTACTCACTAACCAGTGTGTGGCACATTGTAAGTTTATACATTGTACGTTTAAGAGAAGATTTGGCCTGCCAGGCTATTAGCTCTTTGGTCACAGGATTGTAGTGCCTTTGGTGTGCAGAAGATGAGATTTCTAGGGGTGTTGAGTGGCTAATCTAAAAGAGTCATACTGGGCATTTTGCTAAGTGGCGTTATTTTCATTGCTAAATATGTTGGTTTACCATGATGCTCTTTTTTATGGCACTAGTCATACCTTGATGGAGTCAGGGTATCGTGAGTGTGTTTTAAAGCCATTACCTTAGGCTGGCTACTAGTGCAGTAACTACGTTTAGGAATAGCCTGAGGGCATAGTTGACTTTGTATACTACCACAAACTGTGAGCTGCACCTGTTGAGCAAGGACAGAACAAGGTTGTGGTGGCCATTTGTAAATGATTGGTAGATCATGGCCTTTAGTTTGCTCAGTATATGCAGTGACTAACAACATGGTTAGAGTAATACATTGTTATGAGTGGGAAGACCCATTAGGAGTTGTAGGACTTTGCATGTTGGCTAGTGACTGGGTGTGAGATAATCGGAAACTGCTGTACAAGAGGAAATTTGTAATACATATATTGGCTTCATGATTATGCATCGCTAAAAGCCTAGGAACAAAGTCTACATCAACAGCAATGTAGGGCAGTTAGATGTAGCTGTGGTGGTTCTGACAAAAACAAGATGCGTTGACTGAGGAAAGCAGCCGCAGCGCAAGGCAACTGTACAAGGAAGAGATGGGTTGGGAGCAATCATAAGTGGACTGCAACAAAAGGTGTCAGGAGGTTAACAGGGTGGGAGGGAACCATCAAAGGACATGCTAGGAGATCACCTAGAAGTGATTTAACCTATTCACAAACGTACCAGCTAAGAAAGTCTTTCAAACTCTACCTTTTTACGGGGCTAGTGTTCTGCAGGAAAATGGCTAGTATCCTGGATGTGGGATAGGGTAGTTAATTAATATGCCACTGATCAGCAGAGAATTCATTGTCTCTCTTCTGGCGAAATTAAATCTCATGGCAGTGTGATATGATCATGCCTTTTCTGCATCAAAATTTGAACCAATTGCTCGCAAAAGATCTATGGAATGAGTTTTTGGACGCAATTAAGCAGATATGGCTCACTAAAAATTAGTTCAATTCTGAAAGCTCATTTTTGATACACTTATAAAATTATACCGCAGAGATCTTTGACTGCAAATTTACAGCCTTTATATTTGTAATCTATCTATCTATCAAACCCAGCAGAAAATAATCGTGTGTGTGTGTGTACGTGTGTACGTGTACACACACACACAAAAAGGTCCATCTCCCACAGAAACTCCATGGGAGAATGGCACGGACTCGAGGTGTTTAACCACTTCGGCGCTGATGACGAGCTCAGCTCGTCATCAGTTGCGCCGCTCGCACGCTGATGACGAGCTGAGCTCGTCATGTAACGCGGCTTTTTGAAAAAAAGCCGCGCAGCGCGAAAATAGCCGCCGCACGCATGCGGTTAAAGATTCAGCATTATTTTATTCTGCCAGGTAGCCCTCAATCCCAGAGGTAAGGAGAGACGCGTTTCGGCTTTCAGGAAGCCTTTGTCAATCTGGTTTGGCGCCAGAATACATGCAAAATAAATAGCCCTTCCCGTAAGACCATTGAGTAAACATACAAAGTAAACTCTTGTGTATGCTAACAGCGTATGACCCAGAATGCTACAAAACAGTTTTCTACAACTAAAACCAGCCTGATTGTAGGTAAAATATAAACTGATTAAAAATGCATTGCATACTACAATTATAAGTTTAGCTGGAAATATCGTGTAGCAAACAAGTTAGGTAACAAGATATACATATGAATTATAAAAGCATCCGTCACATTGAGAAACTGGCTTTTAACATTTGCACTGCCAAACTCTTCATCCTGTGTTGCCAAATTTACAAAATTATATAAAATGTGCTTTTCAAATGAATGCTCCCAGATGTCACTGATTGTAGCAAACTTGGAGACTGCCAATGTCCCGGTTTCAGCTCTCTCGAGCTGATGACACATCCGCCACAGTGTGACCTCTTTGGCAAAATATATAGTATTCCTGCCATGCTAATGATACCAGAGTCATTGTCTTCAAACATCCTGAGGCACCGGGAACGGAAAACTAAGGCTTTACCTGGGGGCCAAGTACATGACTGAGAGTAATGTTCTAACTCAAAGCCAAATTACAAGCACTTGCTGTGAAACCCCTCGGGACTACCATAACGCCTCAAAATAGTCAATAGGGAAGCAGGCAATTATCACCATATGATCGTACTGCTAGGTCAATGTCACTGGTTATGCTGAAATGTTAACTGCCACAGATATATGTGTGCAAAAAAGCAGCAGAGAACTCTGGGTAGCATAGGGCTACCACAGTGCTAGTCCTATGCTTAAAAACTTTGCTGTAGAAATGGTAAAAGACTGTTCCTTTCTATTTCTACTGTGCTAATCCTATGTTTAAAGACTTTGAAAGAAAGGCAGACATTTGAGGTGAGCAGATTTAGAGTGTCGCTGGTGTTGAGGGTACCCTATACAGGAGCTGCTTTCCACCTGAACTTGAGAACTAACCAGAGTTCTCTGCTTCTTTTTTGCATAATGTATGCGTCACTCTATGCCTGAAAGGGCGTTGTTTTGATATGTTGTTTTGTGTTGTATGTACGTACCCCTACTCCTTCCGCTGGGTTACAGAGGTAGCGTTTAACCTTTTAACATAGCCATTTACAGACACTCAGTTCTCTCAGTCCTTAAAAAGCGATATTTTGCTTTAACATTTAGAATCAATACAGTATATCTGTTAATCAGTAAACTACAATGGTTGTTTTCTAGTTTTGGGAAAGCATTCTGCAGAAAATTGCACAGTGGAGTATACAAAAGTACCACAGTTACTTAACAAACCAAGAATTCAAAGGGCCACCTGGGCCTAGTGAATGATTTATGTTTTACAACCCAACTAGATGTCGTTCAAAGGATTTATTTATTTTATTTATTTATTCAAAGTTTTATATAGCGCGAACAAGATCCTTACAGATATCAGAGCGCTTCACAAAGACAGGGAAGGGGCAACAGAGTAAACAGAGATAATGGGAACAGTATAATAATCAGTGACAAGGTAATAACATGGATGATAAAAACAAACATAAAACCAATCCATATATGATCAGGTAGGTATCATGGTAACATGGTAATAACATGGTAATAACATGGTAAGTAACATGGTAATAACATGGATGAAAAAACAAACATAAAACCACTCCATATATGATCAGGTAAGGGAGTAGTATATAGCAGCACAGGTCATTGATCCCACTACCATGGCGTACAGGTGGATCAGTAAACCAACGTGTATCATATCTTGGTCGGTAGTAATAGAGTAGCGTAATAGTGCCCCCAACAAGTCGAGGATAGGCAGAGCAGCGATACAAGCAATGCAGAGTCTCTGACCCAACATCTGTAGCGATCAGGAGATCTTGGCCAGAAGCATTGTTTTCACCTCTTTCTTGAAGAGTGCAGTGGAGGTGATTAGCCTTGTTTCAGGAGGGAGCGCATTCCAGATCCTGGGTGCCATTCCTGAGAAGGAGCGTTTGTAAGTTTTCGCTTTCCGAAATCTACGAGGTTTCAGGAGTAGATTTTTAGTACTCCTATTGGATCTCGACCCTCCTGATATAGACAGCTTTTGAGCGAGGTAGTAGGGTGCCTTGTGGTGCACGGCCGCGTGTGTCATAGTTGCAATTTTTAGCTGTATTCTGGCTTCAAAAGGCAGCCATTTTAGAGACTTTAGGTCTGGGGATATGTGCGAGTGCTTTCTTGAGCCAGTAATGAGTCTCGCGGCAGCGTTCAGGGAGGCTCTTAAGGGTGCTGTTGTGGATAGCGGGAGACCGCTGAGGGTCGCAATTCCGTAGTCTATTCGAGGGATGACTAGAGCTTGTACAGCAGTTTGGAAGTTTTTGGCAGGGAGGAAGGGTTTAATTTTCCTCAGCGTGTTAATTTGGAAATTAGCTGCTTTTGTGGCTTTGCTGACGTGCTGCTGCATGTCGAGCTTGGCGTCGAGTGTGATGCCTAGGGATTTCGCCGAGTCCACGATGGTAGGTTGGACATTGAGTGCTGTTAGGTTGTTGAGCCAGGTTTGGGTGGTGGAGATTTTCGCCGGAGGTGAGATGAGTAGGAACTCAGTTTTTAGAGCATTTAGTTTGAGGTGATTATCGGCCAGCCAGGATTGGGTGTTAATAAGCGTGGAATTCAGCTGTTTGATATCTTCCGGGGACTGTAACTTTAGGTAGAGTTGCGTGTCATCAGCGTACATATGGAATTGAACATTGGATGCTTGAAGCAAGGTGGCGAGGGGTTCCATAACGAGGTTGAACAGTGTAGGAGAGAGGGTGGATCCTTGTGGAACCCCAAGATCTGCAGGCACCGGTGTAGATAGTACATTGTCGATCTTGAACCTCTGAGACCGGTTGTGAAGGAAAGACGAAAACCATTTGAGAACAGTTCCCGATAGCCCCATCCTAGTACTTAGCAGCTCCAACAAGTTCTCATGTTTGACCGTGTCAAATGCTGACGAGAGATCAAGAAGGATGAGGAGGCAGGACTCATTACGATCCAGAATTTGGAGGGCGTCATCAATTATGTGTGTCATAGCTGTTTCCGTGCTATGTTTCGCTCTGAAACCTGATTGATGAGGGTTGAGGAGGTCAAATTTATCAATGTGTTTTGTTAGTTGGAGTTGGACACATTTCTCCAACAGTTTGGCCAGGGTGGGGATATTGGTGATGGGTCGATAATTGTTTAGGTCAGACGGATCAGCTGTAGGTTTTTTGAGTATAGGCGTGACTTGCCCCACCTTGAGGGAGTCTGGAATGTGTCCTTGTCGCAACGAGCTGTTAATGATCTTGGTCCAGAGAGGGAGGAGCAAGGGGATAAAGTCTTTTACCGCATTAGCAGGTAGAGGGTCTGTGAGGTGATTAGAGGGCTTCAAAGTGCAGAGCAGTTTGTGTATAGCTTCTTCCGAGTAGGTGTCGAAGTACTGCCAAGATGCCTTGTTTTTAGGTTGAGTGTCAGCCATTCTGGTGTAGTTGGAGTATCGATTTACATCCATTATGAGGCCATTTCTTATGTTGTCAGTCTTATGTTTAAAGAAAGCAGAGAAGGCTTCACAGTGTGGAGTGTCATTTGTTGTGCTATTTGCTTGTGTGGGTTGTGCCTTTGTTTGGGTCTTGATTAACTCGAACAGTTTTCTTGGCCTATTCTTCGCTTGGTCCAACTGGCGGCTGAAGAAGTCCGACTTTGTGCGCTTTATTTTCCTAAAGTAGGCATTTCTCTTGTTCTTGAGCTTTTTGAGATGCAGTGCTGAAGGGTCCGATCTCCAGGTGCGCTCTGCCATTCGCATATTACGCCTTTCGTCATTGAGACTGTCATCATACCATGGGTTAGAGATTTTGGTGGAGACTCTCTTCAGTTGCAGAGGGGCGACTTCATTGACTATTGTATTCATAGAGTCATGGTAGTGGTCAGTCAGTGATTGAACATCTGAGGCACCTGAAGGGGGAAGGAGGAGGTTGCCGATGTGGGGAGGTAGGGTGGAGGGGTTAAGATTCTTCAAATCCCTTTTCCATGTTTTGGATTTGATTGGTTGAGTAGGGTTAGGTTTAACTTTTTCGTTGATAAAGAAGGTGATAATGTGGTGATCTGACCAATCGCAGGGTAGAATCGCTTCCAATTGAATAGCGTTCTCTTTGGCAATGATGAGATCGAGTATCGCGCCTTTGTCGTGTGTTGGTTTATCGCATAATTGGGTGAGGTCAAGCGCATTGAGGAAAGTTTTTAGACTATTCACTGCAGTGTCTTTCTGATCGTTCCAGTGGAGATTGAAGTCACCCAGGTAGACTTGAGTGGTCTGCCGACCGGCGTTGGAAGTGATCAGGTCCATGACTTGTTGGGTGAATATGAGATTGTCACCAGGCGGGTGATAAATGAGATGTAAAGTACATACTTGTTTGCCCTCACTGATGATGTCTAGGCAGAGGAGTTCACAGGAGGAAAGGGAGGGGGAGGTGACTTGAGTAACGGAGATGTTGCTCTTAACAATGCATGCAATTCCCCCGCCCGTCTTGCCAGGAGACCTGTCCAACCTAATGATGTGATAATTGGGGGGGACTAGTATGTCCATAATCGGAGTGGAGGCTTCAGTGAGCCACGTTTCCGTTAGAAAGGCTAGGTCTAGCTCCCTATTTGAGACAAGATCCGCGATGTCGGAGGAATGTCTCTGGGCCGATCTGCAGTTTAGTAGGATGCATTTGAGTTTGGGACAGAGAAGGGTGGACGAGCTTTCTAGTGTGAGGGGAACTTTCCTGAGGTTGTTAGGGACGGAGCCTCTGTTGTTGAGTGTTGGGAGCCTCAGAGCGTTTGTGGGAATTGTGGGTATGGGGATGTGCGAATTGGAAAAACCTTTTACCGGACCTGGGCCATAAGAGTGTAGGAGAGAGCAAAGGTCGAGGTCAGACAAGGGGCTGAGAACACGACGGGGGCGGTGGGAGTTATTGCGAACGGGGATAGTGGACCATTGCTGGAGTCGTCGGGGGCGAGTGTATGTAGGAAGGGTGCGTCGTTTGTAGGGTAATGGGATGGTGGGAGGTAGACTGGGCTGTGAGGAGAGAAGGTCTTTGATTGCGTGGATGTCTTTTTTGATTTGTAAAATTTCCTCCTTGACTTGTTGGAGTGTGGATAAGGTCAAGTCAGGAGGGTTGTTGAGGTGTTCCGCGGTGCTAATGGGTGGGATGGTATTCAAGGTGTGGACGTGTTTGTGGGCGAGGGGTGTGAGTGGTGAAGGTGAGGCAGGCGGTGGGTGGGAAGCATAGATAGTGACTTCAGTGGGAGACGATACAGGTGAGTAGAAGAGTGAGTGAAGGTTGAAGACAGTGGGGGAGACAGGAGGGTAGTGAGGGCTAAGAATAGGAGGTGGGAGAGAGGGGGGTGCTAGGGTAAGGGAGGAGGTATGTTCTGTATCTTGTGTTGGGAGGGGGATGACGTTATAAGTGGGAGTGGGGAGGGAGCGGGGAAGGGAGAGGAGTCTGCCGTGGGGGGGATGGGGTTGTTGGGTGGATAAACTCCGCGTGATGGTGTGTGCAGATGTAGGCGTGTTGTGGGTGGGAGTTGTTGTGTCGGGTGTGAGAGACACGTGGGTGGGAGTGGAGAGAGAGATGGGGAGGGAAAGGTGTCTGTCGAGGGGGGGATGAGAGGGGGTGGATAAACTTTGGGCGATGGCTTGTTCAAATGGTGGAGTGTTGTGGGTGGGGGATGATCTGTCCGAGGGGAGATGGATGGAGGGGGTGTGGGTGGGGATAAGAAGTGTCGTGTTGGAGGGGCTACTAGTATGTGCGGCGGGGATATTCGTGACTGTCCTTGGGGAGTGGCGTGCGTTAACAGCAGGTGGGCCATTTACTGGGGTGCTGGGGGTAGAGGTGTAGTAGGTGGTGGCTGCGAGGTCAGGGGGGATAGTGCTGGCGGACTTCTGGGTTCGGGTCCGCAGCTTGGAGAGGTGCTCTTTGAACTTGGGGAACAGGTTGTCTAGTAGTTCCAGGTTCTTGTCCGTGGCTTGGATCAGGACAATCCCGGTATTATAGATTGTAATGGTAGACCTGCCAGGGAAGAGGTGGGAAGGTGTGATGGTGAGAGTTGAGCCATGGGCTGTTTTCTTGGTGATGGAGACTGTGAGTAGAGATAGGAAAGTTTTTCTCCATTGGGCTCTGCGTGAGGTGTGGAAGATGAAATCAGTATTCAGGGCTCCATTGCCCGATGAGAAGTAGGTGTCGGCAAAGGGTGTTTCCGGGTGCGCCCTCAAGAAGTTGTGTTTGAAACGTTTAGTGGCATTTTTGGAGAGAGGGGTGGAGGGGTAGTTAATTCTAAAAGTGTGCTTGCCGTTGAGCTCCATTTTAGAGAGGCTGTGGTGTTAGGTGTCTGAACTAGGGCGATAGTACACGCTGTCAGCCGCTAGTTACAAGGCCAAGGAGGACACTTGTGAGTGAGCATAGATATAGGGGGTGGAGGTCAGTGTGATCCCCGAACAGCCAGTGCGTGGGAGCATCTTATCAGATGTATCCTATATACAAGGTAGCAGTCAACTTACACCGTGTGACCAGCTATGCGAGGTAAGGCCTATTAGGTGGAGGCTTAGTTACATATCAGAGTGTACATGGTAGCAGCACTGTAGTCTAGGCTTAGAAAGTGGCTGGGCGCAGTTTGCCTACCAGAGAGAGTTGGATGAGGTAGTAATAATCAGTGCAATATCGTGACGTAGCTTACATGAAAACCCAATAAGAAAATAAATAAATGTGGAAGCGGACAGTGAATGATGGGGATAGAGGTGAGATATGTGCAGCTTGTCGCATATAAAATACAGGCTAGAATAGAGCTAAACTACTAAATAGTTACTAAGTCCCCTAAATGTGCATACATATTGCAGTAATAACAATATAGCAGTACAATAAAAATACAATAAAATACAGGCTAGAATAGGGCTAAACTACTAATGAGTTACTAAGTCCCATAAGTGTGCATATATATAGCAGCAATAACAATATAACACTAGAATATACGATGGCAGTGTGAAAGCAATGCATAAAGTGTCGTGATCCAGTAATAAGACAATAAGATAAAATACTTAAAATAAAATTGGAGCCTGCGGTAAAAGGCAATGACTAGTCCGTGATGGCCGCTGAGTAGAGAGAGAGGTCAGTCTTAAATGGCCGCCATGTAGGGGGACTGGAGACGCTAGTCCTTTATTTGTTGTTATTGCCTGTGAGCAGAGTGGAGAGGTTCCAGGTTCCGTTTGAAGCAAGCCCAGTTCCAAGCTGGGTGTGAGGTAGCGTTCGTTGTGTCACAGGTGAAGGAAAGGAGGTTACGGGGACAGTGCCAAATACGATTAGAAATAGCCTGAGGAGACCAGATCTTAGTACATAAGGTGCAAAAGAATGATTAGCCACGATGGTGGTCCGAGGGGGGAGACTGTGTCAAAATGGCCACCACATATGGGGAGAAGAGACATTAGTCCACTATTTATTTCCATGCTTTGTGAGCAGTGAGATCAGACATTTAGTCCTCTTTCTATTTCCATGCTTGTGAGCAGTGAGATAAGTTTCGTTTCTCCCTCTGTGGGGGAGACTCATCCCGATGGACTCTCGTGGGCACAGTAGGTGATTTATGGCCTTAGGTTCTTGTTTTTTTCGACCCCCGCCATTTTGTACAAGTACAGCAAAGTTCAGAGCCAAAGAAAATGTACATAAATACCTTCTCTTGTAGTTAAGGACTGTGTCCGCTGCACGCTAATGTGCTCACCAGTGACTGCAAACTATTTCCATGCCGGCGTCAGCTGCTCCTCTCAGCCCTCCAGTCCGTTGGTGTTCCTTTACTGCGGGGCGGGTGGGAGAGTTCCTTTACTGCGGGGAGGGGGGTGCTGTCCTCATCCCGGTGTGCAATCGGTGGCTTCTGGGGGGGGGGAGTCCGTTGCTTCGGCGGCTACGGCGGCTTCTGGGTGGGGGGAGGGGGTCCGTTGCAATCGGCGGCTTCTGGGTGGAGGGGGGTCCGTTGTTTCAGCTCATGCGTGGAGGCGGGGTCCGGTGTTCGTCCCGCGGTGCTCCCCTGCTGCGCCTGTTGTCCGTTGTACCCCTGTAGCGGCCAGCATCTGCCAATTTAGAGAAGGGGGGGGGATGGGTCCGGTGCTCGGTGCTCGGTCCACCTTGGTCCCGGTGCAGCTGGGCTGGTCTCCGCTATTCCTCGAGGAGAGTGTGGTGTTTCTGGATTCCTCTGTTGTGGCGGTGCTGGCTCGGGACCCTCCGCCGAGCCGACTCAGCTGTTCCCCGGGTCTTCAGCTGCGCCGCGATGTGGTGTTTCTAAAGGCACGGGTCTGGTGGCCGGTTGCGATAGCTCCGCAGTCCGAGTGCCGGCTCAGCAGGTCTTGCCTCCTTCAGTGGGTGTTGTCCGTTGTTGGGGCGAGGGCTTGAATCCCAGCCCGTTCACGCAGTTTCAGGGCAATCCGGTTACTTCCCAATCCAGTTACATGCTCCAGTTACTTTTCTGCTACAAGATCCGACGAGCTGGTATGTGCTAAGCAGGAGTACCCTTATTGTTTGGGATTGCTGATGACGTAAGATTGGGTTAAAAGAGAATTGTTTTACTTTTGACTGGATGTCCGCTTTAAACCAGAAAAGCATTATAGGCACATCACACTGTAACACTGAGTTGACGTTTGCAGTATTTTGCCTTATGCAGAAATTGGATTCACTTGGAGGTACAAACCTTTTTTCTGTTTTCCACAAATCAGCAAATTTCAAACATTGTTCAAAAGCAAAATGTATTTTTTCACGGTATTAGTGACCAAACACTCTGATGACATCATCCATGTTATAGAAAGTTATATAAGGCTGGGGAAAATTGAGTTTAGGAAAATGGAGGAATTATGTTTAATTTAAAAAAGTGTATGACACAGGAAATGCGCAGACTTGTTGTTAACATCTATCTCATTCTAATTACGTCACTAACACTACTCCCCTCATTATTTTGTTGTAGTTTGACAGCGAAGTTGATCAATGGCGGCATTGCAGGGCTGGTGGGTGTGACATGCGTGTTTCCCATTGATCTGGCCAAAACACGTCTCCAGAACCAACAGGGCCGAGTGATCTACACCGGAATGTAAGTATTTGGAGGAAGACGTACATATAGCTAAGAACAGAAAATGATGCCTTACTCCACAGTTGAACTTGATATTCATCTCCCACAAATGATTGTTTTAGTGTCATTTCTAGGTCTCGCCTAGCGATGCAGCGCATGCGCTGCTCGCCCTGGCGAACTCTATTGTCGTCGATTTTTCGGTGGAAGGGGGTCAGGAGATGTGCTTGTGTCCGGCTCGCGCGTATTAGCAGAACGCTCGCATAGCGCGCTTTCACTTTCTCTCCCTCCGTCGGCTCCAGATCAAGTTTCATTCATTACCTGTGTTAAGGTCAACAAAGGCTACATCTAAGACAGCCAGTCTCGGACAGGATACCACTTTTTTACAGCTGCCTAATTAAATGTAAGTACTTTATTTTATCCCAGGGTTTAAACTTTCAGCGTTGCCTTGTAATAATTGAAATTGAATGCACAACCAGGTGTCTGCTTGATGCCAGAGAGGAGACGGGCTTGCTGTCATTCTTTGCTGTAGCGTCTAAGTCAAAGGTATAGAGACATCGTCATTCCCCTACCTAGTTGGTTATGAGGCAGACTCTGGCCTTAAGCTCTTTAACGATATTAGGGCTTTGGCATGCTGCTTTGACCTTCCCACATAAGTCGCACTAACAGTTTCCCCCATCCGTTACTATGATGCTTCCAACATCACCATCACGTTCTGCCTGCCCAGAGAACACTTAAAGCTTTTTGTGGTCAAGGGCATGGTCCTTGAACACCATGTGGACAACAGGGGCACCGTGCAGTAGTCCTGCGCCCCTCCTGCTGCAGCATTAAAGCCTCTGTAGTGTGTCCCTAAAGGCACTCAGCAACCTGGCGATAACTTTGGACTAGTGAGTCTACGGAATTATGCCCTATTATTTCCAACAGAGATACAGGTATAATACGATACATACGGTTCAGGGTACGTCAGCATAAAACATAACATAATATAGCATTGAGGCATCGGGATGTCTCCAAGTATGGATATAGTAGATTAAACTCTGTCCCCTAGGTACTACCATCACCAATCTCTTCCACCCTCAGTCCATCACAACTCTACTCCAGTTCCGTCTCACCTTCGCGGAAAGAGCACCAAGTGCCCCAAATCTGCTCCCATTTTTGGACACAGCCCCTGCCCTGCACGGTGCTTACACTGTAAGCTTACACCCTGCTACCATAAAGTGTATGTTAAGGAACCGAATAACTCACAATATCAAATTGTAACACCTTGATACTGAGCGCACGCCAAATCAGTGTGTATATATAGTCACATTGATCAGTCTTTCACTGTGAGTTTTCAAGAGGAACTTTTTTTTATTGAGAATGAAGTATACAGCGTACCACAAGCCTTGGTTGACCGTTAATGGGTTGCGTTATTAACAGTCCCTCAAATCTCACTAGAAGCACAATTCATATGTTGCTCTTGCAGCTGACTAGCGTGTTCGCCTTTTTACGACTTTTTCAAGGCTGCAGTGTTCAGACGAATCAGTGTTCAGAAGAATACTTATACAATCGTTTATCCCAATATGCATATTGTGGGTGTTTGTGGTTTAGTATTTGTCCCAAGTGGAAATGAACATTCATATGCCACTCCAAACAAAGAAAGAAATATGATTGCACCACATAATTAGTCAATAAATTGTGTTCCTACAAAGTGCAGTATCTTATTGGCCATACACTAAGTAGAAGAGTGATGACAGAAACCTGATGTGAATTTATACCCTGTCTGTGCCCCAGAAACCGTTGCGAAAAAGGGGCCTGCATAAATGGAAGCATTATTGAAAAGACAAAGTAATCCACGAGTACCCTGTAGACTGTCGCAAAAAAATAAGAAAGACATTCCCGTAAGTACAAAGTAATGCCCCTGCAACAAACTTAATTAGAGAGTATCCGTAAAGGAGGATGTAGGTTTCTCCAGGAACTTTAACAATTTCTAATTTGGAAGTCAGAAAAAATGACTTGATTGTGTGCCTGTACGAGAAGACTAGAAATTATTACGAAATCAAAAGGTACAATTATTAAACGCATGAATATTGTGATCACAGTTAGGTCTAAAATGCCTTTGTAAACCAACACCTTGTGGAAAATATCGAAAAAACAAACCTTATTCTGAGTAAAGCAGAAGTTAAGTAGTTGCTTTGAAGTCCACGTCGGAGATATGGTAGTAACCACTGTACTGATCACCACATAGCATTTGGTCGCTCGTTTTGTTAATATAATAGTATCAGGAGGCCAATAAATAAGCCGGGACTGTAACGAAAAGACAAGTTCCACCATTGTGCTAATTATGTCTAAAAATGTGATGTATTTTTGACGCACAAAAATATCAATAGTCAACAAAATGAAGTCTCGAGGCCGTGTTTTACCGCGAAAGCTAAAGTAAGGTGGTGTTTGGAAATGAAAAACGAACTAACCAGCTAAGCAGACAGAACTAGAAACAAGCATTTGCAATGCAGAAGGTCTCGCATTTGCAAAACTTTAAGCTATTGGCATTGTTAATGATGATGTCTTTTTAATCTGTTTTGTAAACCAACATATAAATAAATGGCATTATCATTTACAATGCCAATAGCTCAAACTCTCGCATATTCGAGACCTATTGCATTGCAAATGCTTGTTACTCATGTTCTTTACTTCTGGCTTCCCATTCATAGAATGACCCCTGCTGCAGAAGGTCTTTGGACTCGTTCAACCCAGGCATATTCCTCGATTTGTGATCCTGGTTAAAACATTCTTGCTAGAGCTATATTGATATACATATTTTTTTTATTCATTTTTTAAAATTTTTATTAGTTTGCAGTGTAACAACATACACGTTAACATTTCGCACGATAATAGTATTGCAGAATTCTTACATACAGTTGCATCTATTCGTGAACTCAAAATATATTCCTCAAAATGACACGTTTCTGCGCACCCCACCTTTTCTAGCTGTTCCCTAGGTCCTAGCTTATTTTCCGTCATCATCTTCATCAGAGCTGGCAGTATCTTCTTCCGGCAGTGGATCACATATGTCTCTCCTGTACACATTCCAGGGAGTCCACACCTTGTTCTATTTACGTGGACTCGATCTAGTTATATATACCGCTCGTTCCATTATCATTAGCATGTCCATGTTTCTGCTCCATTGTGATAAAGTGGGCAATTCTGCGGCACCCCACTTTTGCGCTATGTCTCGCTTTGCCACCATGATTGCCAATGTGCCCCATAGTTGCCCACATCTGGATAGGTCGTTTGGATCCCATACATTCAAAATACATTTACGTGGCTCTGGTAATAGAGAGACCTGTAGTGTTTGCGACACAGTACGCATCACTTGTCGCCAGTACTCAGTTATGAAAGGGCAGTCCCAGAGGGTATGAAGTAGTGTACCCTCCTCACCACAGCCACGAAGACAGTAAGGATGCGGGGTCCTTTGTAGTTTGTGTAGTGTAGTTCTAGTGTAGTATATCCTGTGTAGGATTTTAAGCTGTACTAATCTGAGCTTGCCCGAAATACCAACTTCTCTTGGGGATGCCAATGCCTCATTCCATTCCATTCCGTCTCGTCCATGTCGCCCAGGTCCCCCACCCACCTCCCACGCAGTCTCAATGTTGGATCTGGTAAGTTATTGACTAATTTGCGGTAGGTAAGTGATGTTGCACCCTTTTGCATGAAGTCAGTGAGTAACCTGTCTTCCAACGGAGAGGATTCAGGTACCTCGGTGTCTATTGGTATTGCCTGTAGCAGGGCATGTCTTATCTGTATGTATCTGTAAGTTTCATTCGGTCCCAGACCATATTGCTGTTGAAGCTGCGTGAACGGGATCACTGTTCCCTTGTCCCGTAAGTCTCCCACTGTAGATATTCCGATGTTATCCCATTGTGTAAACCCCTTGCTTTGTCGTAGTTGTCCCAGCTTCTTCGTGTCCCAGAGTGGGGTGAGCTTCGTGAGTGTTCCCTTCCACCCCAATTTCGCCTGCGCCATGTGCCAGAGTGTGGTCGTGTGTTTCGTGGGTCCTATCAGTTTTGCCACCTGTCTTTTGTTATATAGCACTGATAGCATGCTGTCTGTGCCTAATTGTGTCCTGTCGGCTCTGTAGGCCGGATCGTCCCGAGGCGCGTGAATCCATTGATTATTAATTTTGAGCTGTGCAGCCCAGTAGTACATCTGGAGGTTCGGCAGGGCAATCCCTCCCTCGTACCAACTTCTGTTTAGTTTAATATGTGCTATGCGTGCTGGGCGGTCACCCCACAATAAATTAGATAGCAAGGCTGTCACTTGCTGGAAGTATCGCGGTGGGACAAGGTATGGGGTGTTTTCTAGGGCATACAAAAATCTTGGGAGGGCCATCATTTTGTAGAGCGCTGCTCTACCAAGGAGTGTCAGTGGTAATGATGCCCAATGTTTCACATCTCTGCGTAGGCGCTCAAGGGGTGGTTTCAGATTTTTGTCAAAGAAGTCCATCGGGTCATTCGTGACGTAGATGCCTAGGTATTTAAAGGAGTCTGTAGTTAGTACTAGCGGGCAGTCAGCAGCAAGTGAATGTGCTGGTCCCTTCATCACGTACAGTACCGATTTTGACCAGTTTAAAGTGTAGCCCGATGTTTTCCCGTAAGCATCGCAGAGGTGGAGGAGTGCTGGTATGCTCCTGTCCGGGTCTGACAGATATACCAACATATCGTCCGCATAAAGTGACACGCGATCCTCCCATCCTTCTTGCCAGCGAATCCCTTTCAATAATGGTGTTGTTCGAAGCAATGTTGCCAGCGGTTCCAAAGCCAGGGCAAATAGCAGGGGTGACAGGGGACAGCCCTGTCGGGTCCCTCTTGCTAGTTTGATCGTTCGGGAGATGTGGCCGTTAGCAGTAATCTGAGCCACCGGGTTGGAGTATCCATGCTATGAATTTGGGGCCAAATTTCATATGTGTCAGGACTGCGAAAAGGTGTCCCCACTCCACCATATCGAACGCCATTTTGGCATCCAAGGAAAGGATCACTGTTGATTCCACTAAGAGCGGTGCGCGAGCCAGAACTCCATGCACACGTCTAAGGTTAAGGGCGGTGTTCCTATGCGGTAAAAATCCTGATTGATCCGGGTGGATCAACTGCGGGAGATGGGTCATTAGCCTATTGGCTAAGAGTTTCGCAAGAATTTTAACTTCCGCATTGAGAAGTGATATTGGGTGATATGACGTGCATTCTGTCGGCGGCTTACCGGGCTTTGGGATGGCAACTATTGTCGCGGTTCGCTTGTCTTGAGGGAGTTCCGCCCTCGACAAGCTCTCCGTGTACATTGCCAGTAGTGGCGGACTGAGCGCTTCCGACATAAGCTTGTACCATTCTATGGGAATCCCGTTAGGGCCCAGAGCCTTGCCCGATTGTATTGCATGTATAGCCAATTGTATTTCATCGACCGTAAGATCTGCGTCTAGTTCTTGGGCCGCTTCCGGCGTGAGTGTTTGGGTCACGATATGGCTGAGGGAGGCCAACGCGACATCATCCGTGATCTCTCTCTCTGGGGTATAGACCGTTTCAAAGTGATCTGCCAGTGTGTGTATTATTTCTTCTGGGTGCGTCTGAAGTGTTCCTAAATCCGTGTGTAATTGTTGTATGCCTCTATTGCCTCCCTGTTTCTTATCTAACCAGGCTAGCATTTTACCGGCCTTATCTCCCACATTGTAGATTTTATGGGTTTTTGCCGATATACTGGCGATCACCTGCAACCTGAGATGTTCTTTATGTTGTTGTTGGCGTAATTGTAAAGTGTGAGCAGATTCCGCCGTGGGGTTTGACATGTGAGCTATGTTTGCCATGTGTAATGATAGCTCTAACTCGGAGAGCTCCTGTCGTTGCATTTTCTTGTACCCGGTAATGGAAGCCATTGCGTGTCCTCGAAGGACAGTTTTATATGCTTCCCAAAGAGTGGAAAGGGAGGCTACCGACGCTTCGTTGTCTTCAAAATAATATTTTGTTGCTGCCTTGAGATCTTTTTTAATTCTGGGGATTTTCAGATAATTGGGATATATTGGATAAATCCCTGCACGAGTCTTCTCCCGGGTGGAGAGGGTTAATACTATCGGAGAATGATCTGATATTCCCCTGGGTAGTATGTCTATGGTGTCTACGTTACGCATGCTGTCGCCGAGCATCAGGAAATAGACTATTCGGGATAAACTGTTGTGGACTGTTGAGTGGTAGGTGTATTGTTGTGCGGTAGGGTGTTTATGCCTCCAGATATCCGTCAAGCCCAGCGCCTCCAAGAATCCCTGAAGATTAGAAGGGCCGGATGAGTGCGTCCGCTGCGGGAGTGTGTCTAATGTCACATCTATCATTGAGTTAAAATCTCCTCCTATGATGGTGTCACCTGCTGGGAGGTTCAGAAGGAACTCACCCAGCGCCGGTAGCGCTACTTTTTGAAGCGCTGGAGGTATATATACTGACACTATGTTTAGAAGACTGCCCTCCCACTGCCCATGTATCGCTGCAAAACGTCCTTGGTCATCGACCCTGTGTTGTAGGAGGATAAACGGGGAGGACTTCTTCATCAGAATACCTGTCCCCCTAGAGCCTGTGGTGAATTCTGAGTGTACTGCCAATATACATATTTTTTTAATCATTTGTTTATGTTGCTACTTTATAATTTAAAGCAGAATAAACTCAAAATGAGCAGAATAACCACATCAAATATCTCACGCAGTTCAGCAAAATATGGATGTTGTGATGTGTTTTCAGACTTACAACTAAGGCATGTTATAATGTCGGACATAGGCGAATGGTTTGGTGAGGTGGCTGGTAGAGAATTGAATGGGGAAGTGATACTGGGTCTACAAGTAGACATTTCACTCCTCTAAAATCTCCCTTAATAGATACACCCTTAACGCCCTTCTGCCATCTCCTCCACTGTACACCTTAGCCATCCCATCTGCACAGCTCTGCCCAGTGCTTGTCCTTCCACTATCTCCTCTCGTGAGCACAACCCGTCTCTTATCATTCAGTGCTTCTTTTGCTCGTCACACTATATCCCCTTAGATCTTCAGATCTTTACATTTCTGGCAGTTACCTTTAGCATTCTTTGTCTTTATTGTGACTGAATACATCTTTAGCACACATTTTACTGTTATTACTTTGAGTCTTGCTGCCTAAGGAAGGCTAATCAGCAGGTCATCCTGTGGGAGGGGGTGTCACACCCTCTTCACGGACATGCTTTTCTTCTGGGTCTCCTGAGAGCAGAGGCTCACACTAGGAGGTCAGAACATTGTCTCTGGTGGCAGGATGGTAGAAACCAGTACGAAAGTACACCAGAAGCTGGTAAATTTTCAGGGGGCACCTCTAAGGTGACCTCTGGGTGCATGCATTGGTAAATCCAACACTGGCATCAGTGTTGGTTTACCAATATGAGAGGTTTTGATACCAAGTCTGCAAGGTGCTCAACCTAATGTCCCTAGGGTTTCAGTAACCGTACCACTTTGTTGAAAAATATTGACTCTCACATTTTGTGATGCTTATTTAATGGGACAAAGTAAACATTTCAATTCAAAAGAATAACCTTGAAAATCAGTTTCCATTGTCTAAACAGAATTATGAACAAAAAATTGCTCAATAACATTCAAAGCTTGCTAGAAATGTAATCACATTTAAATAATCCTAATTTTGAAATTATCTCTCAACATAAAAGCCCAATGCATTTCCGGTTTAAATGAATCCTTCTTCAGGGGTTAATGTAGGATTTCACATTTCATGTAAGTTTTCTTGACTTTTAGTTCCGTGGCTGGACACTACAATATAAACAATCAGAGGAGTTGCTTAAAATCTTGATGTAAGAAGTTTGTGAATTAACATACAAAAAATATGTAGAATTTGCACATATTTAAAAAGAAAGAAAGAAAAGTAGGAGGGAAAAGCTGAAGATCAGAAATGAAATGAGTCCCGTGATGCGTGTGATATCGATGCTTCTCAGTGTATCCCCAAGATTATACTGTGCACTCAGTTGCAATCGTTTATACCAAATTTCCAAATGTGGTGCATCCTATGCCTGTGGAGTGGTGAGTTAACCCCAACTGTACACACAAACTACCTCAGTGCTACGTGCTATGATAAGTGGAAACCAACTATACCCCTGAAGTATACTTACTACACCAATTAATGACGAACTCTCTGGCTCAGTAATAAAACGGTGTGTGGATTCAGTTAGTGCTATCAAAGTTTACTTTTGCGTCCCCCATATTGGTTCTCTCTGCTAACGGATCTTACCCGCTTCGTGTATGTGAGCTCAGTCAGCATGGGTACCTCGAACGGTGAACTCGTGTATTTAACTGCAAATAAATGAACAAGCACTGGCGTTGCCAATAGGTCTCGCATTTACGCGAGTTTGAGCTATTGGCATTGTAAATGACAATTACTTTTATTTATGTTTTTGTTTTTAAAACGTAAATAAAAGACCTTGTCATTTACAATGCCAATAGATCTAAATCTCGCAATTGCGAGACCTATTGCATTGCAAATGCTTTTTGTTTCTGGCTTCTTTATGGTGTTATCAGTCGTTGGTAGGAGTGCGCTTTACCTCCGAGATGAGCGAGTACTTAAGATGGCCATGATGTATGCCTATGACTATGCTGACTTACTGCAATGTCAATTGAGATGTTGTTGGTGCAACTATGTGGAGGTTACAATGTGACAGAACGCTCTGACCCAGCTGGGTAAATATTATAACCTACAACAGTGACAAGATGTGGATTATATCTGCAAGACGAGAGCAGTCTCCTACAATTCGTGGGTTAAAAAAAAACCAAGCGGCAAAGAAAGCAGGAAACAATTAAAAACAAGGGGGATTGCCTGTTGTGAGCAGAGCCTGGTGGGGGGCGGGAATGCGTGCGAGGGGAGGAGAATGGAGGGGGAGGCAAGACAGAGGCAAGGAGTGTGGCAAATGGCCGGAGGGAAGCCGGAGAGACATGGGAGAAGCTGCTAATTAGGGGAGGAGAAGCCGCAGAGCGCACGCTGGGCGAAGCCCTTTGATGTGCTGTGCGGCCGTGAATGCGCGTGCTTGTTTGCTCACGTGATTCACGTGAACTTAATGAAAACCGCACGAACGAAACCCTTGCTTTCACGAGTTTTTTGAGCACTTGAATTCTCGCTCCCTCAATGCGCTTGCGCGCATTGATAGGTCGCAAGACCTAAAAACAAGTGTATCAGGCGTTTCTGTATTCTCACAACCGGGCCATTGGCCATATAAAAAATGTGAAGCAATTTGGGAAGTAAAATTAAACCTAGGCTCTCCATTGCTGAGAACTTGAAGAGGACTAGGGCAGCCGCGGTCGCTGCAGGTAAGAGCGGTGGGGCCAGGTGAGGAGGGATTTCGAGAGACAGCCTCGAATGGAAAATAATTATTTATTTAATTTCCCTTTGTGGTCGTCTCTCGTAATCCCCCCTCACCTTGCCCCACTGCTATTACCTGCAGCGGCCGCGTCTGGATTAGGGAGCTCACAAACTCATCAAGAGACCACTGTTCTTTAAATTCCAGTTTCTGATGGATACATCTGCCAGTGGATTCCTCACCTTGTGAATATCCCCCTGCGCCAGCAACGTTCGGAAAATTCTTTTGCAGCACGCCGGCGTGGACGATGTCATCGGAGCACGGCATCGCGCGCTACTCCGACTGACGTCACTGACTCCTTATTAGGCCTACGTTGGCGTGATGACATCAGTTCCCTTTTTTCCGCATCGTCAACGCTAACGGTTTCGGGAATCTTCTGTTGCGATTCGTGGTAACTTTGTTACTGTTGGATTTCTACTGTATCTTTTTTGGTGTAGCTGTCTTTTCTAGAGATGTCGACGAAGAAGACAGGTTTTAAGCCCTGTGATGCATGCGGGAAGATGATGTCCATCACGGATTCGCATAGTGACTGCATCTGGTGCCTGAGTTCGGATCACGACGTCCAGAATTGTCGGTCCTGTTTAAAGATGAACCCGAAGGCTCTTTGAGAACGTGAGGCCAAACTGCTTGTTGCCAAATTGAAAGGTAGGGAGGCCAGAAAGAGTTCGAGGTCGAAGTCGAGGTGCTCGAAGTCAAGATCGAAGTCGAGGTCTCGTTCGAGGTCGGCTTCGAAGTCGAAGTCGGGGCATGTTTTCAGGTCTTCGAAGAAGAAACATAAGAAGATGAGACATAGTTCCAGGCATCATTCAGGGAAGGATTCAGACTCAAAAGCTAAGTCATCTGGAAGAAGGTATCGAAGGGGCATGGTGTCTCCCTCACCGGATCGGGATCCTGAAGGCGAGGCCTTGCCTTTTGAATCTCCAGATCATTTACCGGCTTCGGAGTTGAATCAGTCTCCAGTTCCATCGCAATCTCCGGTGCGTGAGGAGGAAGAGGTTCCTGATCCTCAGGGCTCGACGACTCCGATTGGCCAACCCGAGGACAAAGAGGAACAAGAAGTGTCGACTCCAGTGCAGCCTCCTCAGGAGTAGCCGGTGGGTTCGTATCCTCCCTTTCTAGGTCTTGGACAGGACCCCTCGCATTTTTTAGACGCCATGTATGGTGTTAATGCGAGAGCCATGTACCCCTCTGGAGCACCTGCTGGTCCATGGGTCCATTGGCTTATAATTTGGGTGTGCCTCAAGCCTATGCTCCGGTGTCTTTCCTTCCTTTTATGGCGGCGCCGACTCCTCCTTGGCATATCTCGGCGCCGTCATCGACGCCGTATGCGACTTCACCGACGTCGGATAGACCTCGAGATCCACCTCGAAGCTCGACGCCGGCCCCGGCTCCGCGTTTGACGCCGGCTCTGGAGCCTTCGGAGTCGATACCGGATCCGACGAAGTCGATTCGAAAGGAGAGGTCGAGGCGTGAAGCCCAGCGCCTTTTGGAGGAGCAGAGTTATAGGGAAGCTGAATTCGAGGAAGATGAGCTTCTTAATCCTGAGGATTATTTTGATGTCTTGCGAGAGGCAAGTGGGTTAGAGCTGTCCCCTGAGTGGGATTTGGCCTCAGTGTCAGGTGCCCCTTCTAAAGATGTGGCGCCTTATCATGAAGGCAGCAGACTTGTTGAATTTGACTTTGCCTACAGCTGAATACAAGTCAAATATACTGACTGAAGTACTTCATTCACCATCATCAGTGGTTGAACCTATTCTTCCCTTTACTGATGCCCTAACGGATCCAATACTGGAAGTATGAAGTAAGCCTCTAACGGCTCCTGCAGTGTCTAAGGCCATGGCTAGGCGTTACAGAGTGGCTCCTGGTGACCCTGACTTTTTGTCCTCTCATTCCTTACTGGAGAGTTTGGTGGTGCAAGCTGTCTGCTCTAAGAGCTCTGTAGGCTCTTTTCCACAAGTGCCTGGAGACAAGGAATCCAAGAAGCTGGACCAGACTGCAAAAAATGTATTTTCATCTATCTGGCAGTATGGCCTTAAAATCAACAAATGCCACTTGTTTGCTAGGACGGTATATCCATGCTTTGATGGATTCAGTGAAGCAGTTGTCACATAAGCTTCCTGAAGAGGACAGAAAAAATTTCAACGAGGTGATGTCTGACACGCAAGCTGCTGCTCGGCAGGTCATTCAAAGTGGTATGGACACGGCAGACTGGGTAGCAAGAGTAATGGGATCTTCGATTGCCACTAGAAGAGCGGCTTGGCTAAAGACCTCGGAGTTCTCGGCTGATGTTCAGGCTGCATTAATGGATTTGCCCTTTGATGGTTCAGGCCTTTTTGGGAAGAAGGCTGATGCTGCATTAGAACGGTTTAAGGACAGCAGGGCAACAGCAAAATCTTTGGGTTTGCAATCCAGAGGCTCTGTGACCAAAAGATATAGGGGATTTGAAAGATCTTCTTTTCAACCCTATAGGCAGATACATCAGCAGCAGCAGCAGCAAAATCCTTTGTATAGGTCCTACAGAGGCAGACAAAAAGCTTGTCCCCGTGGACGTCAGGCTTTCTCCTCCTCCTCTTCCTCCTCTGCTACCCACCCCCCTCCCACAGCAGCAAAGCAGCCCTAGATCCACCATTCCGGATAATGCGGGTCCTGTAGGGGGTCGGCTTACCTATTTTCTACGGGATTGGGAATCGGTTACATCAGATCTTTGGGTTCTCAATCTCGTGGAGAATAGGTATGCTCTTCCCTTTCGGGAATTTCCCCCAAATTACCCTCCTTGCCAAGGTTTTTGCTCGGAGGACCACCTGTTGCTTCTGCAGGAGGAAGTCCTGGCACTGTTGAGAAAAGGTGCGCTAGAGGTGGTTCCAGAGCAGGAAAGGGGTCAGGGATGCTACTCCCGGTATTTCCTGATCCCCAAGAAGGATGGCAGACTTCGTCCAATCCTGGATCTCAGGATCTTGAACCTTTACCTGAAGCAGGAGAAGTTCAAGAAGCTCACCCTTGCGCAGGTTCTTCAAGTGCTGCTGGAAGAAGACTGGATGGTGTTGATCGACTTGCAGGATGCATATTTTCACATCCCAATCCTGAGGTCGCACAGGAAGTATCTCCGTTTTAAGGTGGGATCGCAGCATTACCAGTTTGTGGTCCTTCCGTTTGGTCTTACTACTGCGCCTCGAGTCTTCACCAAGGTGATGGCTGTGGTGGCAGCACATCTCAGAAGATCAGGGATTCCAGTATTCCCTTATCTGGACGATTGGCTGATCAAGGCGGAATCTCCAGAGAAAGTGCTCCATCATCTTCAAGTCACAACTCAGTTGTTGTACAGGTTGGGTTTTTCAATAAATGTCTTGGTGGAGCATGGAGGGCAATCTGTCTCAAGGAAAGCCCTTCCATCTTCCTCCGTCAGTTGCCACAGTAATAACGGATGCATCCACTCCAGGGTGGGGTGCTCATCTGGGGGATCTGGAGATCAAGGGTCTTTGGTCTCCAGAGGAAAGGTTACTTCACATCAACCTTCTGGAATTGCGGGCGATACGTCTGGCGCTCAAGGCCTTCCTCCCTTTCCTTCGCGGTCGGTCGGTTCAGGTCCTGGCGGACAACATCACCGCGGTGTGGTATGTCAACAAGCAGGGAGGAGTAGGGTCGCAGTGTCTCTGCAGAGAGGCTCTGCGTCTCTGGTCAGATTTGTCTGATGGCCAATCATCTGGCTGGAGTTCTGAACGTGCGTGCAGACAGTCTCAGTCGGCAGTTCTCGGCCGACCACGAGTGGAGGCTTCATCCAGAGGTAGTTCGTCACGTCTTTCGGACGTGGGGAACTCCTCGGGTGGACCTGTTCGCCACTCACGAGAATGCTCACTGCCCGTCATTCTGCAGCCTCCAGTTTCCGATGCAGGGAGCCTTGGGGGACGCGTTTCAGTTGAATTGGGACTCACAACTCCTTTACGCGTTTCCTCCCATACCCTTGATTCCTCGGGTTCTGAGGAAGATTTGCCAAGACCGGGCACAAGTAATTTTGATCGCCCTGGATTGGCCAAGAAGGGTGTGGTACACAGATCTACTCCACCTCTACTCGTGCCCGCCGCTCAGTCTCCCTCTCAGGGCAGATCTCCTCTCTCAGATGGAGGGGCAGGTTCTACACCCCCACCTCCAGACCTTACACCTTCATGCCTGGAGATTGAACGGGGCAACCTGAATTCCTTTTCTCTCCCACATGACGTGGTGGATGTCATTCTATTGGCCAGGCGTGATTCCACCAAATCTATCTATTCTTATAGATGGTCTAAATTTGTTACTTGGTGTGGGGAGAATTCCGTTGATCCTTTGAGGGCTTGGTTGTCTGATATTCTTCAGTTTGCACTTACTTTAACTCAGTAAGGGTTTGCCGTGGCTACGGTCAAGGGTTATCTTTCAGCCTTGTTGGCTTTTATCTGCCTGCCAGATCAGCCGTCTTTATTTAAATCTCCTGTGGTTCTAAGGTTTCTGAAGGGTCTTACAAATAAATTTCCTCCTTCTCCCTTTATTGTGCCTCAATGGGACTTGAATCTGGTGCTTACTTTTCTAATGGGTTCCCCTTTCGAACCTTTACATAGTTGTCCCTTGAGGTTGTTGTCTTTTAAGATGGTTTTCCTAGTTGCAATGACCTCGGCAAGGAGGGTAAGTGAGCTTCAAGCTCTTAGTTCAAAGCCCCCATTCTTGACCATTCATGCTGAACGAATGGTTCTTAGGACCAGGGC